>NC_081411.1:601426046-602126969 GCF_030272615.1 Cryptomeria japonica | reverse complement strand
ATAAGTTCAAATACTCTCCCATGTCCTCCAAACCATAAGGATGAGTCTGACCCTTATCTCTAAGCCACAATCAACATGAGAAGGAGGTGGCCAATGCATAACATATATAAAACACTTATTTATTTATTTATTTATTTTTGAGTTTTTTATTGATAGAAAATTAGTCTCGGTACGGGGAAATTAACTTTCAAATGAACCGTTGGATTTCCCTAACTTTTGGATATGTTTTATTAAGCCTAGATTTCTATGTTTTTACTGAAGCGATTTGGAAAATATTATCTGTAATGAAAGTTATGAATAACAGAATCAAAACTATCAAAACTGGGACAATCATAAAAATGGAAATCTTGTTTGTTGGGTTGATACTTGACACTTGAAGAATAGTTGTTGGTTGAGATATGGAATTTAGTTATAGATGTATTTTTATATTTGAATCACTACATATCATAAATAATTTTTATATATAAAATAAAAATAAAAATAAATGCAAGAGTCATTACTCCCCAACATGACACTCATTTTCTTCAAATTGAATTTCCCAACCAAAGCATATCCCTTACACAAACAAGGAAAGAAGCAAAAGAAAGTATTTCTAGAATAATATTCAAATTTTTAATTTTAAATTTTCATCTAATATTCATTTAAATTATGCAAGCATAAAATACAGCACCAAATATCACAACACAAGCATGCCACATGGATTCTTCCTGGAATGAGGCCTACCTTGGGTCCTGCAGAGAAAATCTTTTGAGAAAGAACAAGCAAAAATCCAACCCCTTCCTGTGCAAATCTCTCTTCCTACTCCTAAACCTTCAAATTTCTTCTAATTTATCTTCCTGGAAAATACCAACCCCTTCCTCCAAAAATACAAACTTCAATAAATAATATCAACTTGTATAGTTGGAGAGGTTGTTTTACGAGAAGCAACCATTCCAACCTCTACGGTTGGTATTATTTATTAACACTAACTATAATAGTTCATTTAAAATTTAATAGATACCCCATAGAAATAAGTATACTAAATACTAGATAGCTAAATAAAAATCTCAAATAACACATATAGCTCAATGGTAACTATCAAGACTCATATAAGAGAAGTCATAGGTTCAAAACTCATTGACTAAGATAACATTATTTTAAACCTCGATCTTTTTATTTTATCCCTTATATATATATATATAGATAGATAGAGAGAGAGAGAGAGAGAGAGAGAGAGAGTTAATTAAAAAAACTCTTATATCACACACACACACACACACACAAACACACACAATATATATATATATATATATATATATATATATATATATATATATATATATATATATATATATATATAATACATCTATATTACTTTTGTTTCATCTTTTTAATGCAACAGAACATAAGCCACTTAAATCATTTCATGTGTAGGTATCCTATCAAAGAAATAATCAAACATTATATAAAAATCATTATGAACAACATAAATCAGAACCAATCAAAATACTCAAATCAATACCCATCATAAACATGACATTGCCCAACCCTCAAGATAGGGTGATCTTCCTAAACGGAAGACCTACATCCAATAGGTTTACTTGTGGGAACCTTGGTGTTATCTTCGCAACAACAACATTCTAGGATTTAGAGGTATGTCAGACTTGTGTAGCCAGGTGGAGTCAATGCCCAGTACCTGCAATCCTGCATCACCGAACTGATAGAAATATATATATCCATATACAAATGACAAACAAGGAGTGTAAAGACGTAGATCGTGCTAACTTTAGAAATAGACAAAATACTATTTATTCTTAAATAAACTCATAAATCAGTTGATAAATCTATTTCATTCCACTTTTCCATCCATAGCTTCATTTGATCATTCCATTTAGATCGTAATAAACACGAAATTTCTATAAAAGATAATGATTCTTCATTCAATAAAGTGCTAAAAGTAGCATCTCAATCATACAATACTTAAGCATTTCAAGTTGCCTTAAGTACAATAATAAATAATACAAAGTAATGGGTGAGAGGCGACCATTGATCTGCAACCCAAGCTATCGCCAATGCAATCTTTCGCATGAAGACAAGAACAAGATTCAGGCGCTTTTTCTACCCAAACTTGAAGCTTACGCTTCCCCAAAATTCATGGACAATCAAGAATACGCGACCCTGCACGAATTGCTTAGCAAAAGAAATCAAAAGGCAAGATAGAATCTAGTGCATGCCTAGATGATACATGCATTTTCAATTTTCTAATTATATTAAGAAACAAGCATTCGTTATCAATCAAGGAAATGGTAGAGAGCATAAAATAAAAGAATTCCATCTATTTCAATGGTTTATTCAATTTGATTACTCGGTTGAGTATAATGTCATGCACAACAAAAATAGATACTTTGAAAAGCAACTATTTTCTCTATAATCCACATTCGGCACCCATCCTAGAAGGTAACTTTCTACAAGCACAAGCCTATCTAGCTTTGTTCACATAAATCTAGAATAAATTTATACAGAAGACAATCTTTCGCCTTTCAATTCTAACTTCCTATTTCTTGCAAGATAAAAATAGAATGCTAAGAAGACAATCTTTTGTTTGAATAGAAATTGAAAGAATAAATCTTTTATTACAACCAATCCTATCTGACAAGAAACAATCTTTTATGAATAATAAAATATACATCTGAAAGAAAACAATCTTTCCCTTCTATCTTTCAAGCAATTTAAAGACAAGAATTAAATATTAAGAAGGTGTAACACATGTATGAATCTTTACATAGAAATTGAATAAAATGAGCACACATTCTTTTATTCAATTATCAAACATTTAAATAACGTAATCATTAAAGTGCATTCCATTTCTTATGGTTTAGAAATCTAATTTTATATATTCTAAGCTCTCCATCTTTCCATGTGTTTTGGTTCATTTACCTCTTTTCTCAAAGCATCATACTTAGTTTAATACTAATATGTGACTTTTCATGATTTAAAACTTAACTCAATGATTTCACTAATTTACCATAACAACAATCTAACATGATGGAAATTCATAAAACGCCTATCTATATGGATTTTTTTAAATGGGACACGTGATAACCATCTTTTCACTTCATGCAAGAATCTAATTTGAAATTGTAAGTCTTTTCTTTATGATATCAAAATAAATTGAACAGTATTTAATAAGTCATAATCCTAATATTTCATCTTCTTTGTATTTCAATTTCAGAGTTTCTCTCTCTATCCTCTTACTCTGTTCCTAGAGGATTGGGTGATCTAATTTCTAAGAGTTTCACTAAGTTTTATCAATAAACTTTCATAAAATATATCATTATTGCATCTATATTTGCATGATCATAATTTAAACAATTAAAAATGATTCATTTTGAGACTCTAACTCTTCCATTAGAATATTTCATAATTCTAAAACTAGATCATTCTTTATCTCTTAATCTCTTCAACAAAACATACTAGATTTGAGCCTACCTCAAGAAACACGATCCAGGTCTATTATGATCCTTGATGACTTCAAATTGTCGGCAATACGTCCAAATTCCAATGCTTTCCTTCTCATCGCTCTTCTATCTCACGAGCTCTCTATTTTCTAGTCCTTATCCATTCTATATTCTGAAAATTTCTCTGATAATAACAGAGCAACTAACACTCATTCAAGAGCCTAACCCCTAAGTTCGACATTAAATCAAAGATGATCATCGTCGATCTTTTATGACTCGATCATAAACACATCAAAATATCCTCTATTCCATTCTCTCTAATCTCTTGTCGCTCTTCTGCGTTCCTTCTCTCCTCTATCTTGCTTCCTCTAACTTGCTTCCTCTAACTTTCTATCCTCTTCTAACTTCCATTCTCCAATCCTTCCTAATCTTTTCTCTCTATTCTTGTTGTTCTTCCTCCCTTTTCCTTGAGCTTTCACTATTATTTATACTATTCTTCTTCTACATTTTGATGAGTCTTCAACTTAACTCTCTCTTGTCTTTGTTATGCTATTAGTTATCCTTATCTCCAATCTACATGTCTTGGAGAGATGGTAGTTGTAGTTACATCTTCTGCAGATGAGTCGACCATGCATCAGCTTCCTATCGTTTGCATCCTTAATACCATGGCACCACGTGCCTGCTAATTCATTTCTCTCTGCAGTTATATGCCAAAGATTATGGACTTCTTCCATGTTACCACCATGGAAAACTATCAGTCGATATCAATCTGTGTGGAATGAGGGAGTTATCCGTGGATGAGTCTGCAGTCACCGTTAGAGGAGTGTCTTCTATCTCGTGGTAGATTGCTTGCAAAGGTGGAGGGGTTGGCAAGTTAAAAACAATTACAAACACTAAAGTGTTTGTCATGAGCAAGATTATCGCTCTCGCTGCCAAGTCTATTGCCATGATTTCCACGTCGATGGATATGCAACTCTAAGTCTACGTTAAGCTACTAACCTATGTGCCTAGTCAGCCACCCTTATCGACTCCTAACTAGCGTGCGACATAGTCACTAACCTATTTCTAACTCAAACCCACCACCTTGCTTATTATATATAAATATATAATAAATGACTATATTATAAGTTGCAAAGAAAGTCTAAACTTAAACGGTTTTAGAAATAATATATAATTCATAATTTTATATATGTATATTCATAAATTCATTTTATGAATAATCATGTTTGTATAATAAGAATATAATCGCATAAACATAATTCAAATATTCACCTCTAAATATATATATACATATATGTATGTCTAATGGAATCGTAGTTATCTAACTACCACGCATAAAAACTTGTATATATATATATATATATATATATATATATATATATATATATATATATATATATATATATATATATATATATATATATATATATATATATATATATATATATATATATATATATATATATATTTGCTGTTGTGGTGTGTGAGAGATTCCATCTATCCTAACGAAATAAAAGAGCTAAGACAACTCTACCTGAACCATGTTCTCGCCTTCATCATTGCTCACTTGTTCCTGCATTCACTTGCACTCAATCGCTCATTAGCAATGAAGATCACAATTTACAATAAAAATTATTACTAATCATTCAATTGTATATAAATCATTTCAATTCATTCGACCTTCTATCTTATTTCATTGATAATTCTAATTTCATTTCATTTCCAATTCATTTGCGAAAAATAAACATTATTTTCCTAATAAAATAAATATGGAAAAATAGGGTTCATGACATCCTTCCCCTCTTAAAAGAGACATTGTCTCGATGTCTTATTATTCTATCAATAAGCACATATTTCCTCAACATCACAAATATTAACCATACATTGTGGTCTCAATCAAATATAACAATAATAGTATCATCTATACTATCCAAATTTACAACAAGTAAAATCAAAATCAGAGTATTCAAGTATTTCATGCATCAAGCAAATATTACTCTACGAAAACAAAAGATGAATATGATAGTCAATTGTCACATTATCCTTCCAAATAGCACTATCATCATAATATCGGTCCCATTGGATCCAATATTGAGTGAAATCTCTGCTCTGTAGCTTAACGCTACTCTGATCAAGAATTTGGATGTGCTCCACTAGCATCATTCCTAGATCCTATATCCATAAACAACTAGATTCATACTTCCAGTACATCGAAGGGTCCCACATATCTTAGTACCAACTTTGATGATTTCCTCAATAAAATAAAGCTCTTATGAGGCTTCTCCCTCAAATGAATTTCTTCTTCAGTAACAATTATCTGAGAGTCTTGTTTCTATTATCATAACTTTTTCTTGTCTGTTGACTATCTCTTTCGATAAATTCTTGATCAATTTCATCTTCTCATCGAATTCTTTAAGCATATTAGAACCAATGATGATCCTATCTTTATCCTATTCCAACTGACAAATGTTTGTCATTTTTGTCATAAAGCATCTTAATGGGTATCATTCCTCAAAAGCTTATGAAAATATTTTGTTGTATGCCAACTCAGTCCAACAGCAAATATTTCTTCCATTCGTATTTCTAATTCATGCGATACTTCAAAAAGAATTTCCCACAACCTGATTAACTTTTTTTCTTTCTTTCTTTATGTTCGGTCATCTACGTAAAGATGTCATGCCGCTTTAATCTAGTTCCCAAAGATATATTCAATATTGTCCAATTCCAAAATGTCATCCAAACATTCCTATTTGATATTTCTATTTTCGAAACTCCATGCAATTGATAAGTCGAATGAGTAAATGTCTTCACAAGATTTAATGATTCATCTTTATATATATCCAAGTACGAAATATGCAAACTTTGTCAATCTGTTGACACTATCCAACTATAATATCATGCTCGTTCTTACTCAAAAGCAATTCTTGAATAAATTTCATATTGATTTCCTGCCACCTATACTCAGGTTTGATACAAAAGTCCTATTATATGATCTTTCTCAACTTTCGATTGCTAAACTTTGTGCCACATACTCAACTATCTTTTCCAAAGTTCTTAGGTTCGTCACATCTTTATCAACAATCTCTAGATTAACTAGATATTTCCAAATGTTTTAAATATGGTGCAATATTTACTTCCTCAATTTTCTACCTCTAAGTGAGTACATCCTTCATTGATGTTCTTAATTACCCTCCAGTTCTTTTCTCAAATCTATCAAATCTATGATCCAAAATATCTACATTCAAAACCTCAATAATGTTTTTCTTCCAAGTGATTCTGCATCTATTGCTATCTCAAGTTTGACTTTATAGTAAACATGGTAGATAAAATTTCCTTGATCTATGAGAACCCATCATTTGACTTCCTTTTTATTTCCAACTATTCCAACCAACTCAATCTGCTTCATACCTCTTACTTCTATCAATCCATAAGATTTCCAAATTACTATGTATACTTTTTAATCAACAAATAACAAGGCAACCATGATGACACAAAATTTCCTAACATCATAACATATGTTATACAACTACTAGCACAGCCTTATACTTAATTATCTCAAATGTGTTTTTATGCCAAAGACTATATACTCTTGGATGTTTAAGATTCTAAAAATTACTTTTAACAAAAGACATCTATCACGGTCACATGATCTTGAAGGTAAAAACTAAGGAAGTAAGATCTCGTATAATTGATGAACTAATTTGAATTTGTCTATCTACTAAATATGTATATAAAATTTATTTTCCTTTGCAAATTCTATTCTCTTATTCCACACATTAAATTTACTCAAACTAAAATTACACAATTACATAGTATTATTGCCCTAATTGACACAACACCTATGTTTGGTACACTCTCTGCTCTTACTCTCTTGGACATACCATCAGGGGTTTGTTATGAACATGATAAGGATGAAATGCAATATGCAACCAAAAGACAATGAAAATTTCAAATATAAGATCAGCCACCATAAATGTTAATAGAACAAGTGATCATTTTCAATGGTAAATTATAAAATGAGCATATTGAAACATTAAGTCAAGTGCGACCAAGGGTCACAAAATAGAAAATTGGTAGCTTGTCCATTTAGAAAATGAAAAAGAAAATATAATCAAGTCAAGAAGTCAAAACTAATCCGAAAAACAATGATCAAATAATTTGTCAATAAACCAAATAAAGCATCAAACTGAATACATATCAAATGTACTGAGTGACTAGGACTAATCACATATGAAGGAGTGTTACAACACCTTGGGGTATCTTTTCCAGAGTGTGTGAGAGAGAGTATAAAACATAGTACCTACAATTTCATGTTTGAAGATAAGGACACAAACTAGAATACAGAGTCCTATGAAGATTTCAACATATCATCCATAATTCCTATCCATATAGTACCTAACTCGTACACTATAGACATAGAATAATATCTTTTGCAAGATACAAGTTAGAACAATTATCAGTCTAACAAATCAAGCATCCCAAGCATCTAGGTTCTAATAACAACCATCATTTTTATATCAATAAAATCTCAACTTACAACTTTACTATATAAGTACCCAACTCTTACTCAATAAACTATCATCCGACGAATGTGTCCATTAAGTATGTCATTCTAGGATATACTCTTTCTCCATCTATCCAAACACCATGTTGATTTCGCAAAAATCAACTTTACTTATCGATTGTTCATAAATGATATCACCCAAATTTATATCTCTTCTCATGGAGTCAAATGGGGTATATCCTTTCAACTCATCTGAAATAAACATAGTTGACTCAATAGGGAGATAATCATTTGGATATTCTTCATCTATCACCTTAATAGGATATTCCAACTATTCTTGAATCCCAAGGGAATGGTAGGTGAGATTTCTGATACCCTACTTAGCTTGATTAGCTATTTCTTCTCTCTTGGTTTAGGAGTTGATTCCTTTTTTTTCTTTCATCCTAGAAGTAGACATCTACTTTCCTCGACCTTATCATTCTCATCTTGAATATCCTTAATTCATTTCATAGTAGGAGGGAAATATTTCTTCCTTAATCAACCATCCTCCTTCTCCTATGTCGTTGTCATCAATTCACCTTGAAATGGCTTTGTGCTCCTTTATTTCCAAGTATCATGTGTTAGATATCCAATAGAAATTTTTTTAATCACATGACTTCATTCATGAAGTGGACTCATAGGCCCTAGAGTTATAAACTGTGCTCTGATACCAAAATGTAAAGACGTAGATCGTGCTAACTTCAAAAATAGACAAAATACACTTTACTCTTAAATAAACTCATAAATCAATTAAGAAATCTATTTCATTCCACTTTTCCATCCATAGCTTCATTTGATCATTCCATTTAGATTGTAATAAACACAGAATTTCTATAAAAGATAACGATTCTTCATTCAATAAAGTGCTAAAAGTAGCATCTCAATTATACAATACTTAAGCATTTCAAGTTGCCTTAAGTTCAATAATTAACAATACAAAGTAATGGGTGTGAGGCGTCCGTTGATCAGCAACCCAAGCTATCGCCAATGCAATCTTTAGCATGAAGACGAGAACAAGATTCAAGCACTTTTTCCGCCCAACCTTGAAGCTTACGCTTCCCCGAAATTCTTGGTCAATCAAGAATACCTGACCCTGCACGAATTGCTTAGCAAAAGAATTCAAAAGGTAAGATGGAATCTGGTGTGTGCCTAGATGATACATGCATTTTCAATTTTCTAATTCTATTAAGAAACAAGCATTCATCATCAATCAAGGATATGGTAGAGAGCATAAAATAAAAGAATTCCATCTATTTCAATGGTTTATTCAATTTGATTACCCGGTCGAGTATAATGCCATGCACATCAAAAATAGATAGTTGGAAAAGCAATTATTTTCTCTATAATCCACATTCAGCACTCGTCCTGGAAGGTAACTTTCCAAGAGCACAAGCCTATCTAGCTTTGTTCATATAAATCTAGAATAAATTTATACAGAAGACAATCTTTCGCCTTTCAATTCTAGCTTCCTATTTCTTGCAAGATAAAAATAGAATGCTAAGAAGACAATCTTTCATTTGAATAGAAATTAAAAGAATAAATATTTTATTACAACCAATCCTATCTGACAGGAAACAATCTTTTATGGATAATCAAATATACATCTGAAAGAAAACAATCCTTCCCTTCTATCTTTCAAGCAATTTAAAGACAAGAATTAAAAATTAAGGTGTAGCACATGTATGAATCTTTACATAGAAATTGAATAAAATGAGCACACGTTCTTTTATTCAATTATCAAACATTTAAATAATGTAATCATTAAAGTGCATTCCATTTCTTATGGTTTAGAAATCTAAGTTTATATCTTCTAATCTTTCCATGTGTCTTGGTTCATTTACCTATTTTCTCAAAGCATCATATTTAGTTTAATACTAATATGTGACTTTTCATGATTTAAAACTTAACTCACTAATTTCACTAATTTACCATAACAACAATCTAACATGATCAAAATTTGTAAAACGCCTATCTATATGGCTTTTTTTAAATGAGACACTTGATAACCATCTTTTCACTTCATGCAAGGATCTAATTTGAAAGTGTAAGTGTTTTCTTTATGATATCAAAATAAACTGAACACTATTTAATAAGTCATAATCCTAATATTTCATCTTCTTTGTAGTTCAATTTCAAAGTTTCTCTCTCTATCCTCTTACTCTATTCCTAGAGGATTGGGTGATCTAATTTCTGAGAGTTTCACTAAGTTTTATCAATAAACTTTCATAAAATATATCATTATTGCATCTATATTTGCATGATCATAATTTAAACAATTAAAAATGATTCATTTTGTGACTCTAACTCTTCCATTAGAATATTTCATAATTCTAAAACTAGATCATTCTTTATCTCTTAATCTCTTCAACAAAACATACTAGATTTGAGCCTACCTCAAGAAATGTGATCCAGGTCTATTATGATCATTGATAACTTCAAATTGTCAGCAATACATCCAGATTCCAATGCTTTCCTTCTCGGTGCTCTTCTATCTCACGAGCTCTCTATTTTCTAGTCCTTATCCATTCTATATTCTGAAAATTTCTCTGATAATAATAGAGCAACTAACACTCATTCAAGAGCCTAACCCCTAAGTTCGACATTAAATCGAAGATGATCATCGTCGATCTTTTACGACTTGGTCGTAAACACATCAAAATATCCTCTATTCCATTCTCTCTAATCTCTTGTCGCTCTTCTACGTTCCTTCTCTCCTCTATCTTGCTTCCTCTAACTTGCTTCCTCTAACTTTCTATCCTCGTCTAACTTCCATTCTCCAATCCTTCCTAATCTTTTCTCTCTATTCTTTCTAATCTATTCTTGTCATTCTTCCTCCCTTTTCCTTGAGCTTTCACTATTATTTATACTGTTCTTCTTCTACATTTTGATGAGTCTTCAACTTAACTCTCTCTTGCCTTTGTTATGCTATTAGTTATCCTTATCTCCAATCTACATGTCTTGGAGAGATGGTAGCTGTAGTTACATCTTCTGCAGATGAGTCGACCATGCATCAACTTCCTATCATTGGCATCCTCAATGTCATGGCACCACGTGCCTGTTAATTCATTTCTCTCTGCAATTATATGCCAAAGATTGTGGACTTCTTCCATGTTACCACCATGGAAAACTATCAGTTGATATCAATCTACGTGGAATGAGGGAGTTATCCATGGATGAGTCTACAATCACCGTTAGAGGAGTGTCTACTATCTTGTGGTAGATTGCTTGCAAAGTTGGAGGGGTCAGCAAGTTACAAACAATTAAAAACACTAAATTGTTTTTCATGAGCAAGATTATCGCTCTCGCTGCCAAGTCTATTGCCATGATTTCCACGTCGATGGATATGCAACTCTAAGTTTGTGTTAAGTTGCTAACCTACGTGCCTAGTCGGCCACCCTTATCTACTCCTAACTAACATGTGACATAGTTGCTAACCTATTTCTAACTCAAACCCGCCACCTTGCTTATTATATATAAATATATAATAAATGACTATATTATAAGTTGCAAAGAAAGTCTAAACTTAAACAGTTTTAGTAATTATATATAATTCATAATTTTATATATCTATATTCATAAATTCATTTTATGAATAATAATGTTTGTATAATAAGAATATAATCGCATAAACATAATTCAAATATTCACCTCTAAATATATATACATATACGTATGTCTGATGGAATCATAGTTATCTAACTACCACACATAAAAACTTGCATCAATATACACAAAGCAATCATTAATAAAATTGCATTTTCTTATACAAAAGACAATAAATCATTCTATATAAGGTACGTTAATTCATAAAATCCCTAACTCTTTTCCAACTTAGTTAACTTATAAATAATCATATTAAGAGTAATCAATATAATTACACATAAACCATAATTACCTACGTATATATATGTATATGATCGAGTCCTAGTTATTGGAATTAATATACATATAAAATACGTATGGTTATATTATAATTTTGAAAACCAACATGGTCCTTGGAGGGGTATTCTCACAACACCTTAACACAAATGAAATGGGATTTCATGGTTTAGTTCCACTGGAACTTCAATTTTGGCTCCTGTGCCCACAAACTGAACTGGTTGCTATTAGGCCTCCTTTTGAAGGAATCAGCTGATAACTTTTGACACCTTGAGGTTCTAGGTAAACAAGATATGTTTTTAGATACCCTCTTGGTAGTTATAAACAATATCTCATTTTTTGATACAAGATCAACTTGCAGATATTCCAACCGGTGCTATAGTAACAGACCTAATAGGACTATTAGACCTATTTGACTGACGCCTTTCACAAATCGAATAGGTCCTCCTAATGGGTGACCACCACTAACCATGAAATATAATGCAAACCTCCAAAATACTCTTCTACCACATTCAAACCATTTTCCAGTGCTCTACCACTCAATTATCATGCACTACACTCATCAACCCGGTCTGTCACATAAAGATACCAGACCTAGGATTGGTTCTCCATCCTTTTCACTCTATTGTATCCTCTTAATGGATTTTGGTACTGACATATGATACAATGGAATATCATCTCCTATAATGTCAGAGTGTTTAGTTAAGGATTGATAGGCCAAAACCCATTATTGCAGTCAAACCCTAGGGGTTTAAGGGTTTAGGCTACCCAGTAGAGATTTTCTTGTATAAAGGGGAAGCGGTCACTTCAAGACTTCACACTGAAAGAAAAAAAAGGTAAAACAATCTAGTTATAGTATCTATGCCATGATAATTCTTACCAATCCACCTTCAGTATGCAATCAACAGAAATTAGACGATTTTTCCGAGTTTCCAAAAGTTCTTGATGCTTCAAATTCTTTCCAAATCTACCAACACAACCAACATACATTCTTCAATGTTTCTGGTATTTAAAGGTGTTTCCCAAATTACCATAACCTCCTCCAACTATTTTTAAAACCGAACTGACCGTTGGAGAATCACAACTTACAAAAAGTGCAAAATTGTCAAGACAACAAATTGACAATATGACAACTTTTGCATAATTAGACCAACTTAGACTCTAGAATTTCATAGTTCCCCAAAATGATTAAATTTTATTCTAAAACATAAAAAATGACTCACATAGACTTGTGGTCACTTGATCCCTCAATTTAGACCATTATGACCCTTATTGACTCAATTGGTTCTAGCAAACCCTAGATGACAATTTGACCCAAACATGGATAAACTTGTCACACTCCTAGGACATTGAATAACAAAAAAGGACCCATAGGGTCTTATTACATTTCTTCTAACTAATAGAAAATCATCTTGTTCCTAGTTCATGTCTTCATAGGTAGGTGCTCCTATACCATACTCCCTGGGTGAAATTTGTCTCAAGTCCTCTTAGAAACTAACTATTGCAAATCACCACCTTGCTTCTCGATATCTTCCTCCATCATCCAGGTAGCTTCTGAGTCAGGAAGGCCCTGCCATTTGAATGAGTTCTCAAAATAGGTCTTCTGCCTTATTTTCTTGGCTTCCCTGCTATCCAAAATATACTCCATTTTAGGTGGTTCCTTGGGTGGTAAGTGTTTTATCCATTCCTCACTTTCCTGAATAGATTCACCTGTACATTCTCCTACAGCAGGAATCCTATACAATGTTAGATCAGAAACATTAAATATAGGTGAATAGAAATATCATCAGGGATTTCAACTTTGTAAGCATTAGGACCATATTTAGCCAAAATTTAACAAGGTCCAATTCTTCTCATCATCAACTTACTATGGCTTCCCTTGGGTAACCTATCCTTGCTGAGATGAACCATGACCATGTCACCCACTTGATACTGCACATCTCTCCTTCTCTAATCCACTCTTGCTTTAACCTTTTGACTGTTATGTTGTAGGGTATCTTTGACTCGTTGATGCGCCTCTTTCATAACCTCTGCAAATTCATCAGCATGTCCACTCCTTTTTTCCAAACCCTAGACATCTCTCAATTCAATAAATCCTCTTGGATGACTACCATACATAATCTCAAAAGGACTCAGACATGTACTCCTATTTATTGAATCATTATAGGCATACTCTACCTCAAGTAGCACCACATCCCAACTACTTCCATGATCCTTTATCAAACATCTAAAATGATTTCCCAATGACCTATTCACAACTTCAGTTTAGCCATCGGTCTGAGGGTGATAAGCTTAGATAAAAGACAAATTTGTACCCAACCTTTTCCACAAGATTCTCCAAAAATTCTCTACAAACTTGTTGAATCTCTTCAACACGTCGCTCATGAATCCAATGCTTGAATACTTTTACCCCATTTCATATGTCTATGACCGAGTTTCTCTTGTCCATTTAAAAACTAAGATCATGATTATCAGTATACACAATAAACTCCTTAGGAAGCAAGTAATGCCTCCACTTTTTCAGAGCTTGCACCATAGCATACAACTCTAAATCATATGAGGAATACTTCCTCTTTGCTTCATTTGGTTTTTCATTGAAAAAGGCCACCAATATCCCCTCTTCACTCAATACTGCTCCTATAGCCAAACCACTTGCATCACATTCAATGGTGAAGACCTTACTGAAATTCGACAATAGTAGGACTGGGTACTTGGCAACTTTATGTTTTAAACACTCAAAACTCTTATATGCTTCTTTGGTCCACACAAACTTCACCTTACCACCACCCTTGATAGTTTCCAACATAGGTGCACAAATATCATTGTAATTTCTAATGAATTTCCTATTAAATATTGCCAACCAATGAAAACCTCTTACCTCTCTGACTGTCTTAGGTGTAGGCCAGTTTAGAATAGCCTCTACCTTGGAAGAATCCATCTTCAAATCACCCTTAGAGATGACAAATCCTAAGTACACCAACTATTGCTTCATGAAGTCACACTTTTCTAAATTTATAATCAACTTCTACTCCTGCAATTGCTTCAAGACTACCTCCAAGTGTTTCAAGTGCTCCTCCTTGCTCAACTGAACACCAATATGTCATCAAGGTAGACTACCACAAATTTCCCTATAAACTCCTGTAACACTTCATTCATTAGTCTCATAAAGGTGCTAGGGGCATTTGAAAGGCCAAAAGGCATCACAAGCCACTCATACAACCCTTCATTGGTTTTAAATGCATTTTTCCATTCTTCCCCCTCTCTTATCCTTATCTGATAGTATCCACTCTTGAGGTCAATTTTAGAGAAATAGGTAGCTCCCCCTAAATAATCCATTAGGTCCTCTATCCTTGGAATAGGAAACCTATATCTGATGGTTATCCTATTGATAGCCCTATAATCAGTATAAAACCTCCATTTCCCATCCTTCTTTGGGGCTAAAATAGTAGGCACTGCACATGGGCTAAGGCTCTTTCTTATCAACCCTTTATCTAGGAGCTCTTGAATTTGCCTAGCTATCTCTTCATTCTATTGTGGGGTCATTTTATATGTTGCCTTGTCGAGAACTACTACTCCCGGTATGAGGTCAATCTGATGATTAATATCTTTGATAGGTGGCAGGGAATCAAGTATATCTTCCACAACCACTCCTTTGTATCGGTCTAGCAGTTCCCTTACCTCCTTAGGCCCTACCTCACTCACAACCTTCTTCCTTTCTTCCTTGGGCTTCACAATCAAAGAAAAACCTACTCCACCTTCCTTCTTTAGGGTATCAAGGAATTCTTTTTCCCCTACCATCATCACACTAGATCCTACATGTTGTGGATCCCCTTCTACCACTGACTGTATCCTAAAGGTCACACCATCCTTTTGGAAAGAGTAAGCATTATTTTCTCCATCATGATGAGCCTTTCTTTCAAACTACCATGGTCTGCCAAGAAAAGTATGGAAAGCATCCATTGGAAGGATGTCACCCAAAATTTTATCCTTATACCCCCCAATACTGAACTCTACCCATGCTTGTTCGTTGATGAGTATGTGTTGCCCTTTGTTCAACCAACTAACCCTATATGGACAACTATGGGGTATCCTTTCCAAGTTCAACTTGTTTACTGCTTCCAAAGATACAATGTTAGCAGTATATCATGAATCTATGACAACTTTACAAACCCTACCTTACATCTTGCAGTTGATTCTAAACAAAGCCTTTCTTTGGGGTGGCTCAGTCTTCACTAGTTCCTTTAGCAGTGTCCTCTTGATCATCAGGTTCTCTCCCATCTCTCATGTCAAATTCACTTCAGGAGATGTCACACTCCTTGCATCTTCTTGAGTCAACGTGGTTCTCCTCTCACCACCATGAGAAGTTGAGGCCTTCTCTAGACACTTGTAGGTCGGGTGCCCCATCTGATTGCAGTTATAGCATCTCATACTAGAGAACTTGGATCCTCTCGCTGATCCATTTGTCCCACCTCTTCCATTAGGTCTTCTCCCACGATAGCCTCCTCTGCTACTTGAGTCCCCAACTTTCTCTCCTTGGCTAGACTCGCCACTAGACCTTTGGTTAAGACTTCTTCCTCCAAAACTACCTCTGCCTCTGAAATTTCTCCCTCCTTTACCTCTATTACCCTGTTCAATTCTTCTCTTTAGTTTCTCTTCTACCCTTAGGGCCAATTGAAAACACTTGTTCACTATCTTCGATGCCAAGATGTTAATCTCATCTTGGATGTTCATCCTTAGGCCATTCAAGTACCTAGCCACTTTCTCTGACTCTTCTTCTTGTCTCTTTGATCTTAGACTGATTTTATGAAACTCCTCCATATAAGCATTCACATCAAGGTCTCTCCATCTGAGGTTCTGCAATTTTCTATACATTTGCACTTCATAGTCAATGGCCATAATTGTGCCTTGACTTTAGCTTTCATCCTTTCCCAGAAGGTTGTCATACTTTTTCCCTCCTTAACTCTCTCCCCTTGTACATGTTAGAGTATTCGGGTATTTACTTGATTAATTAAACATTCTTTGTTTAATTATTTAAGTTCTCTTTATCTCTTTTATACTTAAGCTAACTTTAGGTGCATATAATTAATTATTATGTGCAAACCTAGGTTTTCCCTTTTTAGGGTTTCTTGACCTATTAAAGGTTGAGTTCTTTCTTTTCATTGTAAGAATCACATTACATATTTTTGTGAATATTGAGCTCTCTCTTTTTGAGCATATTCTCTATGTTTTGTATGTTCTTTAGATTTTGCTTCATTGTTTCTCCTTGTAATAGGTTATTCGGCTTGCAGAAGATCTTCAGGCTACTGTGGGGTTGTATTTCTCAACTCCTATAGTACATAGTTCCACCATGTAAGAGAAGACCCCTTCAACCTTTCTTTTTCCAACTTAACCCTCTTATCTTTAGGGATTTCTTTGTACTCAAAATGACTGGTCAATGCCTCAGTCAAGTCTATCACCTCTTCTACTTCCATACTTCCACTATATATAGGCAACCCATCAATGGTGTCCCTATTGACTGACCTCAAGGCATGTACAAATGCCCTCTGATCTGCAAGTATCTCCTCTACCCTCTTAGAGGATTCCCCATCTTCTTTATCCCCTTCTTCATCAGTGTCATGTCCATCTTTCTTATCCTTAGTCTTTTTTAATTCTTCAAGCTTGGGCTCAAGCATCTCTTCAATCAACTTCTTCACCACATCTTATCACATACTCTTAGGATGCATTCTGCCAACCCCTATTCCAATCTCTTCCTCTGACATACACTAAGACCACACTACCCAAGTGATCTTCAAAATCTCGCTTTGATATCAATATGACGAGAAGGCAATAGTTCGGAAGGAGGGTAACCTTTAACTAGCCAACCAATAAGGCATACAAACTCAATCGGTAATCCTTGATTTCAAAGATCCTTATACAACACCAAGTCAAGCAATGGTTCATGAAACCAAACAACACCTTGGGAAACCCAAAGGCTCCACTATGTCCACTTACAGACAACTAACACTTTTGAAGTTCTCGTGTGACTACACACGCCTTTGCATGCAATGAGTGGGCTACTACCAAGCTTTAGGGTTTGAATGGACCACTTGACCAATTCAACACAATAGTCCTTGCAAGGGCATTCTCACAACACCTTAACATAAATGGAACAAGATTTCATGGTTTAGTTCCACCAGAACTTCAATTTTGGCTCCCATGCCCACAAACTGAACTGGTTGCTATTAGGCCTCCTTTTGAAGGAATCGGGTGATAACTTTTGACACCCTGAGGTTCTAGGGAAAAAAATTATGTTTTCAAATACCCTTTTGGGATTTCTAAACAATATCTCAATTTCTGGTACCAGATCAACATGCAGATATTCCAACCAGTGTTGCACTAACAGACCTAATAAGGCTATTAGACCTATTTGACTTATGCCTTTCACAAACTAAATAGGTTCTCCTAATGGATGCCCACCACTAACCATGAAATATAATGCAAACCTCCAAAATACTCTTCTACCACATTCAAACCCTATTCCAGTGCTCTACCACTCAATTCTCACGCACTGCACTCATCAACCCGGTCTGTCACATAGAGATGTCAGACCTAGGGTTGGCTCTCCATCAACTCTGTTGTATCCTCTTAAAGTGTTTTGGTACTGACATATAAAAACATTATTGCAATCAAACCCTAGGGGTTTAAGGGTTTAGGCTACCCGGTAGAGATTTGCTTATAGAATGGGGGAGAGATCACTTCAAGAATTCACACTGAAATAAAAACAAAGGTAAAATAATCTAGTTATAGGATCTATTACATGATTACTCTTACCAATCCACCTTCAGTATGCAATCGACACAAATTAGACAGTTTTTTCGAGTTTCCAACAGTTCTTAATGCTTCAATTTCTTTCCAAATCAACCAACACAACCAACATAAATTTTTCAATGTTTGGGGTCTTTAAAGGTGTTTCCCAAACAACCACAACCTTCTCCAACTTTTTTTCAAACCGAACTGATCATTGGAGAATCACAACTTACAAAAAGTGCAAAATAGTCAAGACAACAAATTGACAATATGACAACTTTTGCATAATTTGACCAACTTAGACTCTAGACTATCATAGTCCCCCAAAATGATTACATTTGATTCTAAAACATCAAAAATGACTCAAATAGTCTTGTGGTCACTTGATCCCTCAATTTAGACCATTGTGACCCTTATTGACTCAATTGGTTCTACCAGACCCTAGATGACAATTTGACCCAAACATGGACAAACTTGTCACACTCCTAGGACATTGAATTACAAAAAGGGACCCATAGGGTCTTATTACATTTCTTATAACTAATATAAAATCATTTTGTTCATGGTTCATACCTTCATAGGTAGGTGCTCCTGCACCAGACAACCATCTACAAGTGATTTGAGATGCAAATATATTAACGAGAATTAATAAAACAATATACAATATATTACATAGCAACTAAAACAAATGGCAAATATAATACCTATACAACAAATTGAACAAATAACACTACTTACATCATATATTTTCCAAGATCATATATAACTTGCTTGACATTATTGTCGAAGTGATTTGGGAGAGATAGAGGTAGAATGTACTGCAACAATTATAAAATGATCCTTTCATTGTTTTTCCAAAACTAGTACTAAACATAATACAATGAAAAGTACTTTCAGTATACAAATATATAGAAAATATAAAAGAATGTGAATTACCTTAATGAAGGTATGCCAATCATGCGTTTTCATCCCTGGCACAAATTCACTTTTCTTTGTTATGAGATTGTTTATGTTCATAGCAAATCCTGTGGGAAAATGAATTTTTTCGTATGACCTCTTTTATAGCATTGCTTTGTTGCTCCATTAATAACCAAGGAAGGGCACTTATATTAATTTAGTCTCCATCTTTATTTAATTGAATGACATTTTTCATTGCATGATTGGATTCTTGAATGTCACAATTTTGACATTTTTTTCTTTGTCACGCCTTCCATCCAATATTTTCCATAGAATCTTTGTTATATTCTTTCCAATATGCATAGTATCAAATAAATGCATAATTTGTAGCTTCTCATAGTAGGGCATCCTACTAAATTGTCTAGGATAACTTTTTATTCCCTTTGGAAGGTGGCAATTAATGCCTTGATGACCTTTATGAAGCATATAAGTTTAATAAGTTAATGACGACAATCATTGTCAATTATAGCATGAGTAAACAAAACACAATATAAAAATATAAATTCCAAACATAACATATATTATAGATAAACAATTACATTGAATGACATTACCTTGACAATAAATTCTATTATATTCCAACTTCCATAGGCGAGGTGTCATTCTTCGTGGCTTTGATGTAGTCTTTGCTTTCCCATTGAAAAGATGTTTTTCGTTATTTCGATACTTATGATTTTTGTGGAGGAAGTGTCTATACTCATCATACACCTACTTTCCTCAACTTGTTGAGATTTCATCTTTGAACCACAAACTGGACATGCAAATTTTCCCTTTGTTTGAAGACCTACAAGATCATGTATAATTGGATTAAATATGTTAATTTTTATAATTATATATATTGAATGGATTGTTTAAAAAAATTCATGATTTATACTTGAAAAAATTAAACATTATTAAAGTGTGCAAGTTGAACATTATAACATACCACAAAAATGTGTTAGCCCTGGGGCATCATGAATTATCCATACAAGCATTGCATGGAATTGAAATTGTCTTTGTCCTATTGGTCTAGAGATGTCATACATAGTGACACCATTCCATAACTCCAGCAACTCGTCAATAAGAGGCTCGATATATACATTCATATCTTTAACTTGGTACTTACCTAGTTGAATGAACAAAAACATTAAATAATTATCAGAACCATTTTACTACAATATATATATATATAATTTAATGTACATGACTATAAAATGATAAAAAATACCTGGAACAATCATTGTCAACATTATGTGCTCCCTCTTTATTGACATCCATGGAGGAATGTTATTGTTGATAACAAAAACAGGCCACATCGAGTAAATAGATCTCAGCTCTCCAAATGGATTGACACCGTCCGCTGCCAATGAAAGCCTGAGATTATGAGGTTCTTCTTTAAAGTGTGACCATTTTTCCTCTATGTTTGTAAATGTAGAACCATCTGCAGGAATTCAAAGAATGTCATCTCTACTTCTATTGCATGCATGGTAATCCATAAATTGCACCAAGCTTTCACACCTAAATAATCATTGCAAACGTGGAATAATGGGAATATAACGAAGAACCTTGTGAGGCACCTTTTTTGTTAGTTGGTCTGTTCAATATCTATTGATATGACATTCAGGGCATTTTGTTGCAAATTTATGTTGTTTATGATATATAATATGATCATTAGGACATGCATATATTGCTTAATACTCCATTCCAATATCTTTCATAATGGCAGATAGTTCTCGATATGAGCGAGGTAGAATATTTGATGGTGGTAACAAAAAATCACCTATCAGTCTAGAACAAAAATAATAATTTGTTAATATAAAGAATATTAATGGTACATATTTCACCTTTTATTTACTAGTGATGAAATAACAACAAAAACAGATGACATGTATGACATACCTTAACATACGTGAGATTGTTATTTTGGATAAACCATTCATAACCTTCAAGTTCACCAACAACTATACAACAGAGAGAAGAGTTATTTGGGATCCTTCGTAAAGGGGATCGTATACCTTCTCAAGTATAGGTAAATCATGAACAACATCAAAGTCATCTTGATCATCATGATCAGCTGCGCCAGTACTTAATGTGTCATGGATCAATGTATTTGTATCATCATCTTCAACTGTGTTTTTTGGCACATGATCATCTTCTTCCATAGGATCATTTTCTTCATCTTTGATATTCACACCTCCATGTTCCTCCACTTGGAAAACCACATTCTCCAGGTTGTGGTAGTCCATATCATGTGCCCTAGGGCACCCCACCTATATAAAAATGATCAACATAAATAAACCATTATCATGATCTCATTAACAAGTGATTTTTTATGTATATAAATTGTTAAAATGATATAAAAATTTACAAATTAAATCAATATAAACACATATAATGAACAACTTACCAATGGACGAAAATCATGCCCCCCTTCAATGTGACCATGCTGCCTACAATGTTTCTCAGTTGTTGTGATTAAAAGTCTTCTAGTTTGTAAGCCCTTCAAATTTTTACAGGGACAATAACATTTCTCATCACCTTTTCTTTTCAAGCTAGACCACAATCTAGCAATTGTCTCCTTTTTTTCTTCAATGATATTATCTGACATGATTTTTCTTCAAAGGCAAAAAATAAGGGCTATGGAAAATTCAGTCTATAATCTTCACAAACCAAGCAAAACAATGTCGCAAGTACGGAAAACATTATTCGCGCGCGGTCTTTTTTTTTCACTTTTTCACTTTTCTGTTTTTCGTCAAAATTCTGACGAACGTCGAGCAAGATTTCGACAATAACTGGTTTCGTCAAAATTCCGACAAACATCATGCAATATTTTTTATTAAAAAAAAAAATTGACATAAATATCCTTGTAAGATCCGACAAACAAAATAAATCCCATAGTTCATCAAAAAATGCACCCAAATGAGTTAGTGATTATAGGTGTGGGCCTAGGAGCACATAGCAGTGACATGCCCACTTGTAGATAGGGATAGACTAGTTGGTCAACCTTACGCATATGGGTATACAGGTGTAGTTTTCCAGCGTAAGCTAGGCAAACTAGAGCACTAGCGTAGGGTTTTGGATGATATCGATACGATCGTCTGGAGACCGTACATGGATTGTGAGGTGTGGGTTGAGGATAGTCTAGAGATGCCTTATGTGTACATGTCCAGGTATCTAATTGGGAGGATGCCCTTTATTATTGAGAGGCTTCTACACAGTCACGTCCAGAGATAGTATGGGAGACAGTAGGGGATGCCACAGGGAGCCTGTTTGTATGCTTATCGGTGGTAGGATGTGCTAGAGTAGGGACTGACCCTAGATAGTGCAGCAGTAGTAGTGGAGTACATGAGCCTGTCTAGGAAGATATGGGACTATGGGGCCGGGGTAGTGGATGCTGAGATGATAGAGGAGTTCTCAGCTTACTTTGTGGCACATGCAGTGGCTCAGATATCTGATCCAGCAGAGCCAATCCCAACTTTTGATGATGATGAGGAGGAGTGGCCACAGAGGCGAGAGGGTCCTACATGGAGAGAGGAGGATGATGGAGAGGAGGGGAGAGATGGAGGAGATGGGGGTGGAGGGGGTGATGGTGGAGGAGGTGGAGGAGGTGGAGGTGGCAGAGGTAGTCTCAAGATTGAGGCAGGCGGAGGTGCGAGGATAGACGTGATGTTAGCTGTTGTGGGAGGCATGGAGGGTGGTACGGAGGGTGGTAGGTGACTAACGTAGAGGAGGAGATCAGATGTTCTTCTCCCACCAGCACCTAGGACATGGACAGGTGTAGCGAGAGTCACGATGCAGGTACCAGTCTAGATTAGGGTGTCGACACATCAGCAGGATGCCTAGATCCGGGCCCTATAGGTCTCTATATAGCAGTTGCAGGCATAGGTGTTGGCATAGCAGTGATAGATTACTCAGTTGCAAGCAGAGAGGGACACAGCAGTGGAGTGATAGGGATGAGAAGAGTCCCTTGCCGATAGTTTAGATAGAGTCACTGCAGGCACTTCACTACACGATACATTGAGGGAGACACGGTACTCGGCCAAGGCGGTCGAGTATTATAGGTTCTTATATGAGGATATGGTCCCTCGAGAGCATAGGTATCCCATCTATGTTGTAGTGGTGTCCACTTGATCTGGCCATAGTCATTCCCAGACAGAGAGTAGAGGGGTGACAGGACCAGTGCAACGTGATCCACCGGGTGGAGATCCAGGAGCAAGGTCATCTGCTGCGAGACCGTCTGCCTCAAAGGATAGCCACACTTGATAGACTCATTCTTTTTTTATAGGAATCATCCTTGTTGTATTTGTAGACATGAGACTGAGATGTACATTGTGACCTCTTCTTATATGATATATGACAACGATTTCTTGATCCACTTGTGATGTGTCATGATGATGATTGATTTTTATACACGGATTTGATGATTTGTTGATTATTTGATATGTGTGATTCTCATGATTTGATATGATGATGTTATGAGGGTGATCAGATGCTTAGATAGAGATATGATGATGTTACAATGTTCTAATTTTATAGATGTATTGATCATGATGCATGGTTCATGATGGTATTCTAGATATACATGTGTTTGATAATGTGATGATGCTTTATTGATATGTATGTGAATTCATTTTGATATGAGATTTGAATGATAATGATAATGATGTGAGATGTATCTTGAAAATGAGATGAAAATGATTGATAATTATGTGAGATGTATCTTGAAAATGAGATGCAAATGATAATGATAATGATGTGAGATGTATAAATGCAGCTAAATGAATGCAACTGAGTATGAAATGCCACTAAATGATCATTGTAATCTTGTTGTTAACATTCTTGTTAGTCACTTTATTTGTGCTCTTTTTTTCATCATTGAGCTTTTGATATGTTGAAAGTTAATACAAGCATCATAGTATAATAAACCATGATGACCTGAGTATAACTTACATGATTTTTGATATTGCAAGATGACACAAGCGTCCATGTACAATTGAACCAAGACAACCTGAGTGTTTCTTGTGTAAACAAACAAGATTTAACCATTTTTTATGTGCAAAATGGAAAAATATCTTCAATGATATGTTTCTAATCATGTCTCGAGACAAATTTGCACCATATGAATGATCGCCTCACAAACAGAAAACCAAAGAAAATATCAGATTCCTTCGTTGCTTCTCTAGCTTAGTGCATCCTTGAGTAGCTCTAGAGATCTAATGGTTCAAAAATTAAGATACAAATAGTCAAAACTTCATGCCAAATGTAAACAAATCATAATTTAGAATATATCATCCATCGTGCATGTGTTGTAGTTGTAGTTGGATAATGATCTTGTTCTCTAGTCCGATGAGTAGTTTTGACATTGGTTTCCTTAGTATGTTGCAAACCTTGTTTGTTGTTTGAATGCTAAAGCGGGATGAATTTTGCCCCCCAGCTATGGACATTTTTTGATGTGGATATATACATTGATCACCAAGCCATGGTGGGATATGATACAGATAACTGTTTAGATAATCAAGGACAGTGACTACTCTAAGTATGTCCGGGATAATGTTGTGTGTATAAGTGCTTTGTGATGGATATGGGCTTAGATCAGATGGTTCAAAGATATGATGTGAGTACCGATAGATAAAAGAGTTGTTCTCTCACAAATAGCGCCTATTGCCACGTTTTCACCACTTGTTTTTATTGCACTTTTTTATTTGTTTTTCAATTTTATTTTAGTTTTTAGTTTTTGATTTTTTTTGTGTCACAAGGTGCCTGTTTGCTAGGTTTTCACCACAGTGACGATTTTTTCTTTTTTTTTATTTTTCTTTTTCTTTTTTGCTTGATCCGTGCATTGGATGACTCAAGTGTAGAACTTATTCAGATGGATGTTGTTGGTTGGTTCGTCGAGCATGTCCCCTTCTAAATTTGACAATTGATATGCTCCTGATCTGTAGGTTGATATGATGACAAAGGGTCCCAAACAATTATGTTCAAATTTCCCCTTCCTTTCCCAATCTTGGTGATTTATGGGATTTTCTTTTAGGACTAGATCATCAATTTTGAAAGCCCTTGGGATGAACTTGTGATTATAGATTCTGCACATTCTTTGTTGATATGCTTTGAGATGATCAAAGGCACATTGGCGATGTTCATCAAGTAGCTCGAGCTCGTGCAACTTGTTGACTCGATATTCCTCATCCGGAATGAAGCCTTTCAAGGAGACCCGGAGAGACAGAATCTCTACCTCAATAGGTAAAATAGCTTATGATCCATACACCAATTAGTATGGTGTAGCTCCTATAGGTGTGCAGATACTTGTTCTGTAGGCCCAAAGTGCAAGATTGAGTTGCACATGCCAATCTTTTCCAGCATCATTCACGGTTTTCTTAAGGATTTTTAAAATTGTTTTGTTTGAGACCTTTGCTTGACCATTTCCTTGCGGATAATAAGGTGTCAAAAAGCGATGTTGGATATTGAATCTCTCACAAAGCTCTTGGATATCTTTATTTTTAAAAGGTCTTCCATTATCTGTGATAATGGAGCTAGGGATGTTGTACCGACAGATGAGGTAATTCAAGATGAAGGAAGCAATCTGTTTGTTGGTCACTATAGTTAATGGAACTGCTTCAATCCATTTGGTGAATTACTTAGTGGCCATGATGATGAACTTGTACCCATTTGATGAGGAAGGATGGATTTTTCCCACTAGATCAAGTGCTCATTGACAGAAAGGACATGATATGGTGAATGGTTGCAACTCTTGCACTGGTGCATGTATGAGGTTGCCATGAATTTGGCACTTAGGATATATCCTAGCAAACTGATAAGACTCTCTCTCCATTGTTGGTCAGTAATATCTCATCCTTAGGATTTTCTTAGCAAGAGTAGGACCACTTGAATGCGTACCACAAATACCTTCGTGAAGCTCATGTAAGGCGGAGTCAAATTCATTACGATCGAGGCATCAAAGAAGAGTACCATCAAGACCTCGATGATAAAGTGTGATGGTGGTTAAGGTGTAGCGGACTTCTTGTCGGATAAAGTTTCTTTTTTGGTTGTGAGATAAGTCAGGTGGGGGGGTATTGTCTTGAGATAGTCATGGACTTTCCCATATAGAGGAGAATCAAAACCGATCAGGGCACAGATAACTTGGAATTCTTAATTGTCTTAGGCTGGGAAAAATAATTGCTCCACCAGGAATTCATAATGATTATATTTATCTAGAAGTTGTAGGAGCAAGGCGATAGTGACCATTGCATCAGCAACTCTATTGTCCAACCTTGGAATCTGCTTGAAGGTGATGCTCACAAAATACTTCTTGAAATTGTACACCATGTGTTTGTAGGGCATCAACTTGTCATCCTTTATTTGATAATCATTGTTGAACTGATTGATGACTAATTGAGAATCTCTATATACATTAAATTATGTGACTCTCCATTCCACAGCTATTTTGATACCAGTTACAAAGGCTTCATACTCAGCAATGTTATTGGTGCAGGAGAACATCAATCTGTAGGATCTTGCAAGTGTGTGTCCCTCTGGAGTGATGAAAAAGATGTCAACACTTAATCCATGTTGGGTATATGATCCATCAAAGTATAGGGTCCATTGCTTAGGTGTGATAGTGAGTACATCTGTATCTAGAAATTCCACCTATAGTGGATTTTTATCTGGTAAAGATGCTTCTGCCAATTGATCTGCAATTGCTTGTCCTTTGATGGCCCATCATTCTGTGTATTGAATGTCGAACTCACTTAGGATCATAACCCATTTAGATAACCTCCCTGTGAGAGAGGCTTTGCTAAGTAGATATTTTAGTGGGTCAATCTTTGCTACTAGCTTGATTGTATGGGCTAGCATGTAGTGGTGAAACTTTTGAGAGGCGAACACCACTTCCAAACAAGCTTTTTCAATGAATGTATAGTTGAGTTCATATCCATTCAAAGTTATGCTAATGTAGTAGATAGCCCTTTCCTTTCCTATTGGATCTTCTTGTGCCAGTAGTGCCCCTAGTGACACTTATATTGCTGATATATAGAGGATGAGTGGATTTCCTACTATTCGTGGTACCAAAACTGGTGGATTCATCAGATATTGTTTGAGTTGCTGGAATAATTTTGCATATTTGTCTTCCCATCTGAAATGTACATTCTTATGAAGCAAATGGTTTAATGGGAGACATTTATCTACTAACTGAGCAATGGATCATTGGATAGATTGTATCCATCCCTATAGAGATCTCAATTGGCTAATATTTTTAGGAGGTGGCATTTCCATGATAGATTGAACCTTTGTTGGATCCACCTCAATGCCTTTTTCTGATACTATGTATCTCAAAAGTTTGTCGAATGTTACCCCAAAGACACACTTCTTAGGGTTCAATCTGACATTGAATTGTTCCAGTCTTTGAAAGATTTTATCCAAGATGTCCAGGTGTTTTGTTCTTAAGAATGATTTGGCTAGAAAATCATCCATGTAATCTTCCATAAAAGTATGCCTCATGTCATGGAAGATTGTTGTCATGGCCCTCTGATAAGTTGCCTCAGCATTTTTCAAGCCAAAAGGCATGACGTTCCAGCAGTATGTACCCCACGGACATGTGAATGCAGTTTTATCTTGGTCTTCAAGAGCTATCTTGATTTGGTTATAGCCAGAAAATCCATCCATGAGGGATAACATAGAATGTCTCATCATTAGATCAACAATGGTATCGATGCTTTACAAAGGAAAGTCATCCTTTAGACAAGATTTGTTGATATCTCTATAGTTTGTACAGATTTTGATGCTTTTGTCTCGTTTAGACACTGGCACGATGTTAGAAATCCATTCTGCATAATCAATGGATCGGATGAATCCTACATCCAGTAACTTCTTTAGCTTTGTTTTTACCAAGATGGCCACATGCGGGTTCATCTTTCTTAATTTATGTTTTACAAGTTTAGCTTTAGGAGCAATGGACAAGTGAAGCATGATAAGATTTGAATCTAACCCTGGCATGTCTGCATAAAAGCAAGAAAAATTGATTTGCTTCTCCTTGAAGAACTTGATGTAGTTCAATCTTTCTTGTTTTGTTAAGGATTCTACCAGATGTATGGTTCTTGTTGCTGCTTTAGTACCAATGTTTATTGATTGAGTTGGTTCAATCAATATTGGTGACTACTCCCGGTAATGTTCAAGAAGAGTGTCAAGTCTCCCATCCTTAGGTGCCTCAAAGAGTTTTTCACCATTAGATGTGTCCTTTATTTTTACTTTTTTGTGATCTAATACTGTCATTGAATAGTTTTCACCATTAGATCGATTTTCAATTTTGTTCTTTTTGTGACTGAGAGACTCGACACTCCCATGATTGCAGATATCACTATGTGATTTGTTGGTGGAGAAAATTTATGGGTTAATAGAGCAAAGGTATTTAACAATGGCCTCATCATTTTGGAATATGAGTATATCATGTTCAGGTTCTTCCCACTCTATGAGGTCAAGATATATGAGTGGTAAGGAGTCATTTGGCAGGTCAAGGTCAGCCTCAAGGTTTTCAATGGTACTCTCTTTGGCATTGCCTCTTTCGTATTGAAGTTATTCATTCTCACTAGCCTCATAGATATGTTGCGGTCGGAATTCAAATGATCTAGAGCTTTAGCCTTGTTTCTCATAAGGAATGGGTGTGTATGCATGGATTGTATCCACCTCAATATCCTTAGTAATATTAGAACAAGTGTCCCACTCATACTCATTGGAATCTATTTCAGAATCACTATCCTAGGTGGCTCCACTGAATCTGACATGTATGTTGTATGGTGAGAAAACATCACTGATAATTCACACAAGTTTGGTAGCTTGTTCTGATTCGGGATTGGTTCTTTCTTGTAATCTTTGAATTTTTTCATACACAGTTTCCCTTCTTTGAGTAGCAATTTCCTCAGGTCGTGGCTCGGACTCGGTTTGATCAGTTTCTTGTACATGATGTATGTTTTTATAAGAAGCTTCCTCCCTTTGGATAGCGAGTTCTTCTTGATGGTTCTCTTTTTCTTCACACTCTTGGTCTTTTCTTATCTTTGTAGTTGCTTGATATAGTGCTTCTTGCCATGAGTCTTCTTTATATTTTATCTTTTCTTTCCATTGAGGTTTTTGATAGTGATCTCGCTTTTGCACAGGTGGAACATATTGGCCATACCCAAGTCTTATTTTGTCTTTTGCAAATTGTGAACGGGGTTGTATGGGTTCTATGATTCCTTCTTGACGCTTTCCAATAGGACCTTTTCCTGTGTACCCCATGCATTGCATGATTCTGAACCCATTTCCATGCTATTTTCTTGGAACGACCACTTCGAGGACACCAGCTCTAATTTCTTCCTCATCTTTGTATAGCCAACTGAGGATGTCTTTGTCTTCTGACTCTTCTGCTAGTGTGCCTATTTGTATAAATTTACCATCAAACTTCTTGATGGGTTGTGTTGCCTGATGTCTTGATGTGGAAGGTTGTCCATGAGACCTTGGTGAAATTGGTAACTTAAATAAATACAGGGGTTCGAAAGAGTACTCACCCATGCATTGGTCTTTTAATTTCATCTTTTGCTCAAAGTTTATGGATAATGATTTGAGTTTTTCTTGATCTTGGGATGATGAGGAAGCTTGGGCCTCCCTGTTGTGTGGAACAAGGATATCTTGAGTTGCCTCCATAGCATTGCAATACTGAAAAGGGTTATTATCTGCAGATATTGAAATTTATTGTCCATTGTAGGGGAACGTGAGACATTGATGGTATGTGAAAGGTACCGCTTGCGTTTCTTGGATCCAAGGACGACCCAATAGTATGTTGTATGTCAAGTCTATGTCCAAGACTTGACATAATGTGTCTCTTTGCACAGGCCCTACCTGAATGGGTAGTACCACTGTTCCTTCATATGACCTTTCTTCATCATCATAGGCTTTGATGGTGATCTTATTTTTGGGATCAATTACCTTCTTGGAGAAGCCCAATGCATGGATAAGCTTTAGGGTACATATATTGAGACCAGCTCCCCATCTATGAGTACTCTTTTCACCAAATGTTTGTAGACTAGGAATTCGATATGGAGAGGGGTGTTATGTGGATGACTTAAAGAGATGTCATCATGTTCAGAAAAGGATATGTTATGTGGCACCATCATATGGGCCACCATGGATTGGAACAGATTGACATCCAGAGCGTTTGGAACGGTTGTTTTGACAAGAGCTTGTTCCAAAATATCTTTGTGTTTAGGTGAGAGTTTGAGCAACTCAAGTATTGATATCTGAGCATGTATTCTCCGTAGTTGGTCGACCAAGTTATATTGAGTCTTGGGGATAGTTGTTGTTGTTGATGTGTTCCCCTTCAAGACATATGTTTTAGCCCTTATTGTCACATTTATCGACGCATGTTCTTGTTTATCTTTGATCTTTATGACATTTATTTGATTGTCATATGTCGATATGTGATTGATGGTGTTTTCGTATATGTGATTGATGCAAGCTCTTTTGTTGTTGTTTGATATTGATACTCCTCCCTTGTCGTAATTAGGAAGAGGATTTTTGAAGGCTTCATGATCATCATTGATTATATGACCATCTATCATTATGTCACCATTATCGATTAGATCTTGAACCAAGTTCTTCAATCTTAGGTAATCATTTGTGTTATGCCCCTTGTTTTGATGATAATCACAATAGTGTGTGTCGTCACACCATGGTGGTTTGATTTGGGGGTCAAAATCTCTTGCATTTGGTAATGTAATGACCTTATTTTCCAATAGCTCTCGAAACACAGATTCAAGGGTTTGTCCTAAAGGTGCTAGCTTTCATCGATATGGTGTTGGTTTTGGATTAGCATTGTTGTTATTCCCTTGGTTGATATTTCCTTGATTGTTTGTTCCTGGATTGTTGGTTCTTTGATTATTGTTGTTTTGAGGATTTATTGGTGGAGTAATGCCAGATAGGTTTAATACTAGTAGTTTTGTTTTAACGTTACCATCAACAATATTTTTATTCCTTATCCAAAACTTGGATTTGTCTGAGTTGTTGTTGTAGGTGTTATTATTTGATGAACTAAAACCTTACTTGAAGAACTTCAAGGTCCTTTTCTTGATGGAGGCTTCCTCTACTTGGATGCAATTTCCAATAGCTTTGCAAAAGTAGGAAGACATTGTAGTTTGAGTCGATAACTCATTTCACTATTTAAGTTGTCTATGAAGATCTCCATCTTTTCTTTTTTAGGTATGTCGCGTGGGTACCTTGAGACCACACGTCTCCATCGTTGCAAGAAGACCATGAATGCTTCATTGTTATTTTTCTTTGTGTTGCAAATGTCAAGCATGATTATTTCATGTTGGATGTTGTAGGAGTATTGTGTAATGAATTTATTCATTAACTCATTGAATGATCTAATGGGAGGTGTGAGTTTTGACAACCACTCCATTGTTTTCCCTCCCAAACTTCTTGGGAATAGCCTCATCATGTACGTATCATTGTGAGAAAACTCCAGACTCATAGTACAGAATTCCCTAACATGATCACGGGGATCACTTTTACCATTGTATTTATCATACTTTGGTATATTTGAATTTGGCAGGAAAGGTATCATGTTTAGCCTCATGTCAAAAGGGTAAGGACAAATATCCTCCAAAGAATACCTCGGTGTAGACCCTTGTTGCAGGTCTTGCATTTTTCATGGAGTGTTTGGAGTTGTTGTCTAAGAAGAGCTAGGGCCGTATTTTCTTCTTCAAACCTTCGGTGAGGAACATCCCCTATTGTCTTGGTTGCGTGTGTTTTCTTGGTCATGTGTGTCTTCCTCTCTCAAATGCTCTTGATTTTGGGTATTGTAAGTATAGGTCCTTTCCCTTGTTCGTGAGATTCTCTCATCAGTATTCCTTAAATTGTCTATGTCAAAATCTGTAGGAATCCTGACTCCTTTACTAGTTAGCATGAGGAAATACTTTTGCTTATCTGATTATATAAGCCTTTCCATGAGTTTTTGGAAAGAGACGCTCTCATGACATTGTTGGAGAAGCTCTCTGGTGATCTTTGTTTCCCTCACATTCACATATTCATCAAAAGGATTCGACTCCATTTGTCGTGTACCTGATTCTGGTTGTGGATCCTTTCCTTTCTTTTTCTGACATCGAGTGACAGTGGGCATCAATATATCTCTATAGTATCTAATTCCTCTTCTTCTATTGGGGTTCTTGGTGGGGTTGGTGGCTCAGGTCGTGCTTTGTTGTAAGTGAAGAGAAACTTTGGAAACAAGGCGGGATTGATCCTTCCTCCACTATTAAGGCATTGATTGAAGGCTGCCTTTTGAATGTAAGCCATGCTTCTCAAAGGTTCTTTGTCAAATTCATTGGTTTTTCCTTGGATATACAATTGCATATGACGTAAGAAAACACGATGTGATTTAAAGAGTTGGCGGTTGATGTAGATAAATTTACTCCTTTTGGCAAGGACCTTACGACTAGGTTGTCTCTTCTTCAACTTAGTCTTTTCATGAAAACTTCTTCTTCTCAAAATACAGGGAGTGGTCATATAAAATGATCAATGTTGATGTTGATGGTTGATATGGATACTTTGTTTTGGATACTCAAGTTTACTTGTCAATTAGAGGTTTAGCTTGATTTGCCCCCATGACAAAGTGTGCCAAATGATATGAGTCCAGTTTCACGAAGTAGAAACTTAATTTGGCAACTTGAGAACCTAACTAGGTATTGTTTTGATAAGATTTGTTGGATGATGGAACATTTCATCACTCTATTTAATACTCCTTAATTTTGTTGGATGAAATCTGATCCTAAGATAGTTGAAGATTTGATACCCCTTCCAAGGGTGCTTAGTTGGATTTGGAAATTCTGTCACTTATGATCCCTCCTTGTTTGCTACAATTTTTCTTGTCTGTATTGTATTTATTAGAGGATCAAACAGGGTATCTGAAACTATTGATGAAATTTTCAAAAGGTTGTTGGATTGCTCTCTATTTTTTGACAGTTTTGATCATGCGCTAAAGCAGAACCCTGATGTGCTAAACGATGACCCCAAAGCACTACAAAACTTTCCAGATGCGCTATGCTATCCCTCAAATGTGCTATTTATTACTGTCTAATAACACAAAAGTTGAATATGTTATGCGCTAATATGTCCCACTAAAGCACCAATTTTTGGTCTAAATGCGCTAGACTGATGCTCTTATGCACTAAAAAGATGTTGGCAAGCGCTATCTGAGTTTTTACCAATATTATACTTTTTATGCACTAATGTGAGTTGTGGAAGTGCTGAGTTTTGGTTGAAATGCGCTATCTTATGGTTGATATGCGCTAGGGTGATGGTCTTATGCGTTAATTTTCCTGATACCTCTATTATGATGATTTTGTTGAAATTTTGAGAAATGATTTTTTTGTGCTTGATGGATGATTTTATGAAAAATGACTTTAAAACACAGTAGAAAATAGCAGTAACAATTTTCCTATTAAACAAATAGTGTATGTTCTTGTGAGGATGTTTTCAAATCTCCGATGTTTTCACTGGTTTGGATTACAAAGAAGACATATCAAGCAGACTCTTTATTCAAAGGTCATCAACAATATCATAGCCCACTAGTCTCGATACTCCATCAGCTCAAACAGCCTTGTCACCCCCTAGAGGGCACCCAGTTTTTTGCCTTTTTCTAAATTAACCCAAAGTGAATTGCTTCACAATTAGGTAGTTATCTTAGGCGATATATGGTGAGTAATCTTGGAGGAAGATTCTTCCCAACCCTTGCACTATGATATTTCCAATGTTTGGCAACTGACTCAGCTCAAAGTTTCTAATGCTAAGGTTTGTAATCAGCCTTTCGTTCAGCCTTCAATGATAAATTCCCTCGGGAGGCTTCCCAACCTTTAGAACAAAAGCTTTATATATCTTAAAGATACTGGGGGAAGGCTAGTCACTGAGAAAAACTATTGGAGGGGATTTTCATCAGCCTCCACATTTGATTATAGTGGGTTGGAATACTTAGCAATAAAATTGTTTCCCACTTGGGTCGTACCCTTCACACTAGCCCCCTCAAGGCTTCAGGAAGGCAAGCCCTCTAAAGAATTTAATTGCTTGAATTAAAAGAAAGCATAAAAGAGTGGTTTGGTTTTTTGGTCACCCAATTAAGGGGAGAGCATGTGCCTACCACTTTTGAGAGATAGAATACATACTTTCTTTTTATCCAATATTCCAGGTGTTTTCTAAAAAGCTATCTAAAAAGACATGTGGTTCTTTTTAACCCAATATAGAAATGTGTGAAGATAGCACAAACTTTGAGCCAAAGAGATTCTAGTCAACCAAAGTAAATGCGTCAAATGAATAACAACGATTTGCAACTTTGAAAGCTTTTGAAATAAAGTGAAGGTTCTTTTTAATCTCCCAAATAAAATGTGAGGTTTGTTTTAATCGACACCAAAGGAAAGTGATGTTCAATTTTAACCCCTCTTTTGCAAAAATTGGAAAGTTGTATTGTTCTTTTTAAATCCCAAAGAAAGATGGTCTTGTCTTGCATAAAAAAAAAGATTTGAGTTTGTTGTTCTTTTTATCCATGCAAGAAAGAAAGATGAGTTTTATATTAGGCACCAAAAGAAAACATGAAGTTCATTTTAGGCATCCAAAAGAAAAAGTGAGATTCATTTTAAACTTTTGCAATAAAAGAAAAAGTGAGTTCTTTTTACCGACTTTAAAAGAAAGTAAAGAAAAGTAAACTAATTCCTCCTATTCCTACACTAAAAAATGTTAGAACCTGCACACAGTTAGCCAAAAATTAAATCCTGATAGTGGGCTTCACAAGCCTAAATTTATGACTCTGTTACAAATATTTTGCCTTTTTCAGCAATATGCGCTATATTGTGGTACAAATGCGATAGAATATGGTGCAGAAGTGCTAAAAGACAAGGCCTACACGCTATTCTGAGACCTGTATACGCTAGTCTAGTGCTCCTATGTGCTAAAATAACATAGAAGAATATGCACTAGAAAGAAAGCCAAATGCGCTAAGGTATGGTTGCTAAGCGCTAAACAGTGCAATATATGTGCTAAATTTTACCACAGATGCATTGCAGAAAGTCCTGGATACATTATTTTCTATTCTAACATGATTGTTTTCTTCAACCTGCACAAAAAATGATGTTATTTTTGGGGACGTGCCCCACAGTGGGCGCCAAATATGTATGCAGGAGAATGTGGTGATCAAAACAAATAAATTGAGATCAAACGACCTACATACCAATGAGACTCTTGAGTGCAAGTATAAACTAATTTAAACTAGTTTAACTTCTCAAGGGGTGTCCCATTGTTCTCTATCTCACAAGATCCCTAAACCCAATGTTTTGCTCTCAGATCATTGAGAAAATGACTTAGGAATGACAAGTCCAAGAACGAGTGATATTGTGATCTATATGCATGAATGCATTCTAAGATCTATATGATATGTTAAAAATTATGATGCTTAAGCTAAGATTGAGATAGTGATATGATAAAGATATTACTATATTATCCTAACATGATATACTAGCATGGATATACTATGATATGAAATGCTTCTAAATGCTATGATGACATTGTATCAAAGAGAGGCTAAAATACTTAATACAATTAGACTATAATGTAGATGCATGAAACTTGGATATGGAGAATGAGGAATGAGAGCTCTATTTATAGGGAAAATAGGGAAATGGAGGGTTAAGATTGAATAATCTTAACAATGGCTAGGATTGAAAGTTACTCAATCCATGTTTACAATTTTCACCAATGAAATGGTGACAATTGTCAACAAGAGGTGGCTTGAGAGGAGATGCAAGAGGCATTAAATGCTTGAGGAGACATGAAGGTTACCTTAGGAGGTAAGGTTATGGTTAGGTTAGGGTCATCCATTGGATAAAGCTTTTACCCAAGGGGTAAACTCTTGTGCAAGGGTTAGATAGGACAACTAGGGTCAAAGCCATGAGTGTTTGATGAGACCCTTGAGTTAGATGAGGGTTAAGTTAGAGAGAAAGTCCCTAACCATGAAGGGGGGTTGAATTAACCATTAATGGTTTAGAAGACTTTGGGGACAAATTTGTAAGAGTCCTTCCAAATTTGGGGAACTCAACAAGTTAGCTTGTTGAAGAAATAAAGCCTTTAATGCATTTAGAAGAGTTTCTTCCAAATTTGAGAAGTGACCTCCTCAAACTTAGGGAAATGACATGATTAGAGGGATTAAAGCTAATTAATTAGGATTAGATGGGTTCTAGAAGAGTGATTAGGAGGCAAGTGGGAAATGTAGGAGAGGGCAAGTGGGAGAAAAAGAATTTTAATTAAAATAAAATATTTTCTTTCAACTAAAATAAATGCAACTTGCATAAATACAAGTGGGGGAATTTTTATAAATAAATTAGATTTGTTTATATGCAAGGGTCAATTTAATTAAAAGGAAGAAAGGGGAATTAATTAAATAAAGTGATTTATTTAATTAAAGGCTAGAAAAGGTTTAGGTGAATTTAATTAAATAAATTGAATAATTTATTTAATTAAATAGATGAAAATGAAGAAATGAATTAAATAAGATTTAATTAATAGGGGGGTGGGGTTTAAATAAATAATAAATATTTATTTAAGAATGTGGTCAAATTTATACGTCTACACTTAATAAAGGTCATAAACATGAAAATGTATTATGTAGGTCATATGAATTTAGTTCAGTGGTCCTATAGGATTAAAAGATAAATAGGGTAATTAAAAAGGCATAAAAAAGACTCATCGTTCCCCCTAGCTTAATTTCCTACTTATTCTTAAGCAAGAGGAGGCATTTCATTATGTATTAATGCCAACTCTCTAAAGTCCCCCTAGCCTAGGGTGGTGATGCCATTGTATGGAATATGAATGCTAAAGTAGAATCTCTTCATCTTCTCTATTCTACTCAATCATGACTCATTTGCTTTTGTATCATAAGGTGCACCTCCCTATGAATGTGAAACAATATACTACATCAATGGTGATTGAAACATGAAATATACCCATACCGTCTCATATTCCCTTACAACTACATATATTTATGTGCTCTTTAGAATTTTTGTGATATTTGTAGAGGGAGTATGGTTCCTTCCTCTTCAAATTGTCTTTCAATTCATGACACTATGTAGCAAGTAATCTAAGTAATTTCCTTCCTTTAATCTGTACCAACATTTAAAACATAAAATGACTCAACCATCTAGCTACCATTATTTGTTCATGTTTATCAGGTCAACCAACAATTGCAAACCAAGTGTTTAATAGATTATCTAAACTACTTGATTCTAGCTTGAGATTCAATGATGGTAATTTTTCCATCTCTTTATAATTCTACATCTATTTACCTTATTTCATTTTGGATGAATGAAGAATCCATTGTAGGTCCCCTACACAAAGAAATAGGTTTCACTGTGTATCATAAGGAGATTTATAATTATGCAAATAAAATGCACATATGGAATTTTGTAGTCCTAAAGTTGGGGAATGGAAAATGTTGAAAAACTACCTTACGGTGACCAAGAAAATGGTAAATCACAATATAATTGCACAAATTGATAAAAATTCAAAAAAAATCGCCTAAAAATAGAGCATACACTCTTATAAGTTGCCTAAATTGAATGATATTAGGAACCATTAGAGAAATATTCTCAATCCTACCCTTTAATTTTCTTATCTCTGCATCCTTCTTTTGAATTTTAGCATGCATTTCCTCCTCATTTTTCTATTTCTCTTCCTATAGCTTCAATTGCTCCACTTGTTTCCATAGATTTAGGGCAATAGTTAATGAACAAAAGTTAGGAGATTTATGGTAAATGATTCTTGTTTTCTCCTTCCTAACCTCTTCTTATGATCCCATAGCAGCCATTTTTTCTAATTTATTTATCCTTTTTTTGTGGTGCATGTTGGTTTCTTATTCCTCTTATTTTATTTCTAGCTCGTGTTCCTATTTTTGCAAATCCATCCCCTTCTCTTACATCTACATACCTAGCCCATACTCTTCCTACTATCTAACTTTGATTTGATCCTCCTAGTTAGGAATTGGCTTGTCAAGTGAATGCTCATCATTAGTCTCTCAAGAGAAAATTTACATTTCTTGAGCTTGATGCTCACATTGAACAAACAAGGCTTCCCTTTCAAAACTATCTTTTGGTTTAACAAGTAGTGTTTTCATTTTTGGATGGGCTATTTTAGTGACCATCCCCTTCTTTTTAAGGTGGTCTGACCTCCTAGTGGTATTTGGGGATTCCCTTTCCACTTTTTCTTGTGGTAGCATGTGGGATAGGATTTCTTTTATTTAGGATTTTTGTAGGAGACTTGACCAATTTCCTTTTCCTTTGACTTTTACCAGAAGCTTGGGTCACTTTTTTTTTTACTTATTGTTTTATTGGTGTTCATAGGTTTAGAGGAAGATGAGGTATTGAAAAGAGGATTGAATGAACTAGTTTATGAGATTCTTAGAAGGAATATCCTCACATGGAATATTTGTGGATTTAGAAGACATTATTTGTTCAAGGAGTATATCCCATATGGGAGAGGTTGCATGAGAGGCAAAAGCTTCAAGAATAGAGGATATTATGAGCTCAATTTCTTTCCATTTTTTTCTCAACCTCACAGACACACATTTTGGTGGTTTTTTTAAATGTTAACGTTTTACCATAGGCTCCCACATTCACCCCTCTTCCTTTCTTTTTTTTAAAAAACTCCTCCCATGACATATTAGGAAATCAAACATTTAAACTTCTTTTCACTAATAATTTAATCAAATGGTGGTATGGGATAGATTTGTGGCATTACCTTTTTGAAACTCTTAATGTCATGTGAGATAGGAGAAGATATAGGTAATCAAGCATTGAAATGACAATTGTGCCTCAAATGACTAAGATGATTAAAATGGGTTGAGTATAACAAAGAAATTCTTCCTTCTCAAGTTAGATAATTGATGACATAAGTATCAATGCATGCTCATCTCCATGGTAGGGAAATGCATTTTTGCAAGTTTGGACAGGTCACTTGGTCCTGTGAACTCTTCTAAATGCATTTTTTATTTTTCCTTATGTTAGGGGCTATTTATTTTCCTACACATATTATTTAAGCTTGCATAGGTTATTAGGAGTGGTTAATATGAAGACATGTGGCAAAATACTTCAGCTACAAGTGTGACTCCCACCTACTCATGGGTAGTTGAGTTGCACACCCTCTTTTGGCTTGTTGTGCCACCTCACATAACCACTATTTTGTCATTTCTAAGTGGGTCATTTTAGAATCATAAATTAGGGTTTTTATTAAATTAACCACTAAATTTATGTAATTCAATTACAAATACGATTTATATGTGCAAACATTAATGTTAAAGTGCATACAAATCATATCTAAGACAATAATAAAAAACAATTATGAAAGAAGTCGGACTCACCAAAATGTATTGGTGAACAAAAATTAGGGTTTTACCAATTAACATAATAAAACCACTAAAATTACCTACACAACCAAAACACTGAAAGAGGGGTGAATCCAATAGATCTAGCCACAATCTAAATAGGAAAAGGGCTGAAATTCTAATTAGATTCACTGGTTTTGTTTGCCACCCTCTTTTAGTTGAAATTTGAATGTAAGTTGTGAAATTAGGGTAGAACAAAGGATAATTGAGATGAAATAGTAAAAATGGACTATTGTGGGTATCCAACAAAGCCATAGACAAGGATCTAGGTAGAAGAAGAGAATAAGGACCTATTCTTGAAAGTTTGGGCTGATTTTCTGGGGCTAGGTAGTAGATGTTTGCCCTAGTCCTCCGATTTTTTCTCCATCGAAATCTAAACCTGTTCGACATTGTCATCTCTGTCAAAATCTTTGAGTATAGCTCCTGAGTCAATTCCTCATGCTTGAACTTGACTTCACTTCTTCTCCAATGCTCGATGAATGTTTGATTACTTGCCCACTTGAATTGAATTTGCTAGAGTGCAATTAGGATCATTAGATGGCTTAGGTTTCAAATGAAAGGGGTAGACCTCCTTTTATACTTGACTGCCCAGAAATTATTTGAATTTTTGGAGTAGGTCGACACAAGATCTAATTTCCCGCTTGCTTGATGCAGCCATTGTGAGGACTGAATTTGGGTCTTGATTGAGAGGACCACTGAGAATCAAGACTCAAATTTGGGGCATAGATAGGAGAGAAAGTGAAAGTATAGGTTTGCAGGGTGGTTGGAGAAGAATCAAAACAGTCATCGGGCATTGAAAGTTGAAGCTCCAATCTTGTGAGGATGAAATCTATGCGTATACAATTTAGGATGCTACACAATCATTGGACACATATATACCTCTCTTTGGTTGGTCATATTATCCTTCTCAAAGCTATGATATAGTCTCTCCTAATTTATAAATTTATGGCTCTTGTGGCTCCAAAAGACATCCTTCATACTTTGGACTATAAGATGAAAAAGTTTCTTTGGGAAGAAAATTCAAAAAAAAAAGTCATTTGGTTAATTGAGATAAAATATGTCAACTTAAAGAGAAAGATGGATTAGGTTTAAGATCTTCCCTACTTAACAATATAACTCTTGCTCTATAATTATATTAAATATGGTGTATGGAGGAACATGCTTTAATATGGGGAGAATTCTTAAGCTCGGGTACTTGCATCTAGAAAATAATTCTTTCATTCCCAGTTTGTTGACCTTTGGTATGGATTTTTAGATATGGAATACAATAAATTTGGCTAGTAATCTGATTGAAGTTGAGCACTTCTAGATTGTTCAAAGGGTGACCTTGTGTGAGACCAATAAGCATCTTTGTCTGGTATCTCTGTGAATTAAAATATGGGGTCATTTAGGATGGTGTGAAGATTTGAAGATAGAAACCTAAAGATATTTTTCCAAGTCAAGAATTCCTTCTTCTCGATGACTGATTAGCTCATATTTTAGCATCCTAAAAGGTCTCTATAGATATACATTTAGATCTCATTGGATAAGGTTAAAGGCTTTGGGATATACATAGTGCAAACTAGTTATAGACCTCTTTTGATAAAAAACCTTAAGTTAATAAATATCTTTGGCAAAGGATCTAATATCTCAAATGCTAACCAAAGGTTAATGCTTTCATGTGGCTTCCAACTTTAGATAAATTCTTCATCATGATAATTTAAAAACAACCAAAGGTTAATGCTTTCATATGGCTTCCAACTTTAGATAAATTCTTCATCATGATAATCTTAAAAACATGAGGTTGTTGGTTTGAATGGATGTATTATTTTCCTTCAAGATAAAGAGATTGGATAACATATTTTTTTAGCTTTCCCCTTTGTCATTTTCCTATCACCATCTATGGTATGATTTGTTGGAAATTTCATGGAATAATTATGGTTTTATCCAATACTCTCTTATGAATCAACAATGACTCTCTTCAAAGCTGAAAACCCTTAATTTATTACAATTGGATATTTTTTAAAGGTACAACTAGATATATTAATCAAGTTTAAGGTAACCTATAAAATTTGGATTCAAGATTATCAAATGTATTCTTGGTAGGAATTTAAAGTTTTGATGGTTTCTCCCGCTTATTCTACCTCTTCCAATAACAACCTTCAAGATTGGCAACTTACTAAATGGGATCTGATTTTTTGAGCTTGGTTAAATTAATGTTGATGGAGCTTCAAAAGATAATCCTAAAAAATGTTGGAATAGGTCTTTATTGTGACCATAGTTGTAGAGTCAAGTTTTGGTTCATTGATAGTTTTGGTTTGGTTCTAATAATTTTGTCAAGACTGTGACCATTCAATAAGCTCTTTTAGAGGCTAAGCTAAAGCTAAAGCATTTTATTAATATTATTTTCGAATCTAATTCTAAACTTTTGATTGATCATTTTGACTGGAAGTCTTCTTGCTTTTTAGCTGTGATAGTTGAATGAATATAAGAATTACAGCAACAACATTCATTGTTTCAATGTTGTTAAGTGAAACCATATTATAAGGAAAGGAAATTAAATTGCTGATTTCCTAGTTAAATCAACTTCTGATTGGAATCACATCAAGGTTGATATGGGAAATATTTAGGATTGCCCTATCTATAACTTGAGTGGAGACTTTTAGTGTTCTTATGAAAGCTAATTACAATGCATATCTGAATTGAATCTTTTTGAAATTAACAGAACTCAGTAATCTATAGTTGTTTAAATATGAGCTTCTGCCTTTATAATTAGTAAAAAGGTTTTCTTGATCCAACCCAAAAATACATTATGTTTTCAGCATATTCGTTGTTGTTTTAATGGTCATGTGTAATTCTAACTGGAAAGGAAATCCAAGTGTTTCTACCAGAACGATGTCATTCTTCTGGTGAGAAATTTCATTTTAAAGGGCAAGAATAAGAAGAGAATTGCGATGGTGCTAAATTTATTAGAACAGTTTTAAAAACCTGTGGAATTTTTAAAAGTTCATTCATTACTCAGGCTGAATAAAATTTAGATATTCCTTTACATGCCATGTTACATTGGTATCATACATATACTGAGGGAATTGTTCCACTCTTTACTTTCAACTTCAGACGTTATTCCATTACAAGAAAGAAATACAATGTTTTTTAACTTCTGCTTTAATATTCAATCAATCTTAAGAAGCAACTTTCTTAGTGGGGAGCAACCATGACCAATATCACTACTTCGTTGATTAATTTCTGAACTACAACTTGCAAGTGATCAATATTGATATGGTGATGCAGGGGCCTTTGGCTTTAAAAGTCCATTTCCTATAGATATAACAAGACTAGCATATAACAAGACTAGCCTGTCACAAGAAAGTAATACCATGTGCAGGAAGATCCAATCCAATAGTTTTCTTAAAAAGACTTGTTAAGATTCCAAAGCCCACATGTAAACTCAGGTTCCTTCAATGTTCTGCAAATGGGAATGCATGGTCTTGCACTCCAGAGTTGTTGACACTGATGGAACTTGAGTTATACTAGTTATTTGGACAGAGGGTCGAAAACATCCTGAGCCATGGGCTGATTCTTTGCATCCAATTTGGTGTTCCTCTGGGTTGATCTGATTTTTTTGAACTTGCTGCAATCCTATCTTTCCTAAGTCATAACAAGGAGTCTTATCTTGGCCACTAGCACTTTTTTTAGCAGATTCTTTTTGGATCATCTGTTTGAACAGAGGAGACTTAAACAAGATGCTCAGAGCACTTGTTCTAGATGGCTTATGCAATTTACCATGAGAAACACCTAGAGAGGGCAGTTGGTATGGATCACAAGATTTTCCTGGGCATTCTGGTGTCTCTGGTTCTTCCACATTCACAGATCTTTGATCAGACAATGAGTGAGACTCCTCAACATGTTTGGGAGTTAGATCTTGATGGAATTTTTTAGGCTGCCACCACTTGACATATGCACTCAAGTCAATGCTTGTGACCATACTGAATTTTCTGTTATCACCTTGAGACATGTCATATGCTGTAGCACTGTCGTCCCCTGCAATTGCAATGAAGAAACTAAACTTAGTTTATAACTAAAACATTAGAAAAATTTGCAAACAATTTAATTATATGTAAATGTTTCTATTCAAAAGTTGAAGAGATCTTACAGTAATTCCCAACGTTCAAGTATTCGTTCCCAATACTTTGGTCAAATCTTACATCCCACCTATTTTTTTGTGATACCCTGAAGAAGATCCAAGAGCATATCTCAAACAATCAATCAAGAAAATGTGAATGCTCAATTCTAAATTACTAATTGAAAAGTTCTAGGAGTGGACATCACTAATATCACTGAACATTGTGGTCTGGATCTCCATTTACAAATTAGATGACCTGTGAGTGATATATATTGATGAATGGCAAGCCTTCCTGCCTTCCTACCTGGCACGACATTTGGACATTCCTCTTGAGAAGCCACTACTTTTCCTGCAATACAATGGCAACATCCAAAAAGTTATTTTTTCCTGAAAGATGTTATAATGTAAGCAAAATTATTAGTTACTTCTTTAGCAAACATTGCTTTACCACTACCTTCTCAGAGAAGCAAGATACTCTTCCCTTGAGATATTCTGCATCTCATCAATATCCCTTGCATAATCACTAACCTGTTCAAGGCTCCACAAGCAAACAGGAATTGCAGAAAACACTCTGATATAGCTAGATATGAAGCAGCATGAGAAAAATAGAAAGACTTCTCAGTGTTGTGAAAAGACACAAGATTTGCTAAACTTCAGGCCATGACAATATATTCAATCCACACCAGTTACAAAGAGCAATACTTACAGGAAAATTGATGAGGGTTCCAGGCCCCCAATACTTCAGGGCAGCAAGATCATAAGCTCTTGCTGCAGCTTCCTCCTCATCATAAGCTCCTGTGGGACAATCGCCAATCACCATTAAATTTTTGTGCCTAAACATCTAATTTTTCATCAGCAAATTATAGGCCTAAAACATATTGGATCAAAGATGGAAGACCAGTGGGTGGTACTTACCTAGATAGACTGAATAAATAATATCCAATATCCGATAATGCCCAGAGCATGCAGACAAAACATGAATGTAAAGATCAACCATTAGAAGCTTCCGTATATAAGCAAAGCTAAAAATGCCACAGTTTGAACGTGACTGAATACAGGAAAGAAAAGTATTAAAAGCAGCCATTCTTTAATCCCTACCCTGCTTGCCCTTCTTGTTCTGGTTATGATTCCAAGTACTTTTGTCCCAAAGATGAGCTTCATATCGACCAGTCCATCTATGCCTGGAAAAGTTCAAACAACACCCATTTACCTTAAATTCAAACTACGCAAATCTATAGACATACTAGCACTAAATGCATTAAATCTCCAGGCATTCTGGCCATAAATTATTATCTGACTTCATACAGCAATGCAAACATAAAACCCAAAATTTATAGGCATACTAGCACTAAATGCATTCAAACGTCCAGGAATTCTTTGGCTATAAACTATTACCTAACTTCATACAGCAATGCTAACAAAACCCAAAATTTATAGTTAGCTACAAAATTCCACCCGTTTGCTGAGTAATTGAAAAAAGAAAAGAAAAAATCCCCAATTCTTCTCCCAAATCTGAAAATCTTCCCAAACAACTTTCTTTTTCAAAAAATAGTGTAAAGCAACCAACTTTGAAGACCATTTTTTAAAAAAAGCAGAATCCATGACCAACCTGGTGACTCCTCTGTATATTGAACTCCTCTTTCCAGCAACTGAAGGTGGCATTTTACTGATACGCTCCTTTGCAGTGGAGCCTCTGCTTCTCTTTACTCTTTTCCGCAAATCATTATTGGCTTCCCCTGCCATCTTCAACAAAGCTATTGCTTCTCCTTCCCATCAGTCTTTCTCCCACCTCCTTTTAAATCAATCATTAAATCATCTTCCTCCACTTTTTACTGTTAACAGGGGTCCCCTGATTAGCCTTTTGCCATGCCCTCTCCTTCCCATATTAAAGCTGTCTCTCACCCACAGAACAGGTCACTGTTTAGCAGTGGGGGACAACTATAAGGAGGAGAATCAACATAGCAGGTGAAATTTTCCTCGTATTTCAATGGGGTACCTTTGATATCACCATCGTATGCTTTAGAAAGCAAACAATGTATTCTCCTCAACTGTAACTTCAATTAGTATAATGACTGTCCAACACCCAGCTGTACTTTCTTCTAAACCATGGCTAAATTTGTTCCAGCCATGAGTGGAAGGTTCGCCGGTGATTTTGCATGATTACATTCATCGATGCACAAGGAATTCATTGATGTACGTTGCATGGAAGACGACCAAGCGATCCCCGAGAATAAAAGTGAATAACCCAGGTCATAGATCGTTATTTTGTCTCCAACGGCTATGAGAAGAGCCATGTGTTTTCCAGCCCTACTTATACTCACCATGGTCCACCTCCCTCCTATTCCAATACATCGCTGGAAACATTTTACTAGGATGCATTAGTGTGAGGGAACAAACTCACTTTCCCATAAATCTAGGCTAAGTAAATAATTGCAACCAATAATCACATTAGATTAGGTAGAGTTGGGATTGATTGTTGCTATACAAGTGAATGAATGAATGAAAGATTTTAATTGCATTTATGAGATTAAATAGTCTATGAGACCGAGATCATCGTCATTAGTTTATCTTCAAATTCTAGATAGTTGGGATTGAATGTTGTTACAAGAGTAAGAGATTATGTAGAGTTGGGATTGATTGTTGCTACAAGTTTAAGTAGCGCTATTGTACTCATGTAAACAAAGATGTAACTGATAAGTTTTTTTCATTCTTTTTTGGCAACCTGTAGATTGCCTTACATTATGTAATTTTTTGCTTGATTTCAATATTTAAAAAGTAAACATGAAAATTAAATACATGGAGTTGGTGGAATTGCGGGAGACCTTTATGGGTCCTCCTTGTCTTTCTTGTTGTGATAGCTATGGTTGTTTAGGAATCTTTTTGTAAATTTCTACAATTTGCAACATGTTGGCCTAACATCCCTAATATTTGCATTTTATAAGGATTAATAGCATTTACTAACAACTTTAGAAATTTATTGAATCATAAGGGTTAAGCTCTTCTATATCAATCTCCTAGTGGACTAACTTTGTTATTCTGAGTAAAGATTCAAAAACAAGAAATAAGCATGAAGTAGATCTAGGATGATGTGCTATGATGATTCTACTATAATTGTCTCATAAATGCTCTATAGATAAAATTGTATGCTCATGCTGATTTCAATAACTCTTAGATTGTCTTTTATATTTCTATGTGATTTCAAATAAAGCAATGTCTTTAAATACAAGAACTAAGCATATAAATCAGCATAGCATTATGGTGAAACAAATTACATAATCAAATAATCTAATCAAAAAAATGCTACAAATACTTAATAATTATACGCCACTTCAAGGGTGCAACCTCCTAATCCACTTTAAGGGTGTTAAGGAATTTCTAGCAATGTACATGACAAATCTCCACATAACCCAAATAGAGAAATCTATGCAAAAGAAAAGACAACATACCATCAAAGATGACACAAGATATAACCTATTAAAAACCTCAAGAGGAAAGAACCCAACCTCAAAAAGCATCTATCACACATGTATTAGTCAGCAATGAAATCATTACAATACACCTTCAGAACTTTCTCCATATAAATTTATGAAACATAAGCACTCCCTTAGAACAAGCATGTAACCACACATTTCATGTCATGCTTCAAACCCTCACAGATACTAACAAGAGATTCTCTCAACCCCTTAGCCAAAATGGCCAACTAGCCAATCTTAAACAACTACCCATGTACTTGCTTTTATAGAATCAAGCTCCCACAAAACCATCAAGTGGTATTACAATAAACCATGTGACTTATACCATGAGATTACAAAACCATTAACCTCTCATTTAATATTGGCTACTAAATTTTCACTTTATTAAATATATTTCCTTAATATTATACTAAATATTTTTCTCATGTGAAGTCTCGCGTTGAATATGTACCAAAGTTACTTGCAACACATAAAGTGGCCCCAAGAATGCTTCCCTTGTGATGCAACACAATAATAATAGTAATTATTATTATTATTATTATTATTATTATTATAATAAATTAAACATTATGCAAAATGTACAACACCCTATATCCTAACATTATCTCGCTTGTTGTATACGTTGCATAAGGGGTAACAAGTAACCTCAAACATGAACAAGGGAAAAATCCCTATAGCCACAAATACCATCAAGGAATCAAAGTGCTACATGTGCCCCATCAACAAAACAAGAAACAAGGTGACCAACATCTCAAGCATGAATGCTCTCATCCTCCATCATGTCAATGCATAAAGATAAGAATTCATCCAAAGAGATGCCACAATATCTATCACAAATAAGCATAAGTCTTTCCCCAACTGGTATCCCAACAAAATAACTCAATCTAGAAAATCAATATGCATTAGTAGCTACTAAGAAATAATCTTCATAGCTGAAATAACACCTGAACAAGTGCTAAAACATCCAACTATCCATACCTCAAAGGTATACAAATCATAACAAATGAACCTCATTTCATTAACATGTACAACCCATCACATGCAATCATAAGCTCCAAGTGCCAAACATATCAATGAAGAACATACACATTTAGGAACTCCAACTGCATAGGTGATGTCAAATCTGAAAATGATCAAGACATCCAAAGTTCCACTAACATCATCACATAGAAAGTGTAATCATCATCATGTAGTACCAAGGACATCCACAATGGTGTGCACAACCTACAAGACAATATATTGGAAATACAACTCTCACCACAAGTCTCCATAGCTCTCCCAAGTTCTTCACACTCAAAAATGAAAAGAGATAAAGGAATCTCCATGTTATCACCCAAAAATAATGAAGTACAAGTGACAACACATGACCAAAAACCTAGTGATCATAATAGCTCCAAAAAAGACCTCGACTCCAATGTCATGTGAATCCAAACATCCCAAAAGACAACCAAGACCAAAGAGAGAACTTGCAAATCAAAACTTGTAGCATGTCCTTCTATAAATGTTTTTAAATGCTAACTTGTGATAAGTATGATCACCTCCATAAAACTCAAAGAGAATAGCATCAACAACACCAATCCATTCAATCTTGTAGATCAAATAAAGAATATACCATGTAACCAACATGGATGTAAGCCTCTCAAACCTAAGAAGACCAAACTAGATACATTCCCTAACCAAGGGAATAAACCCAATACCATCTACTAATCTCAACGTCAATAAATGCTATCATAAATCATTCACAATGCATAAGGAGATAATCATGCCATACACTCCTCAAATGAACCCCCTAGAACTAGATAATTGTAGTTCAAGATCATATGCATTGAGAACACAAAGAATCAAACATAATGCATCTAAAATTAAGAATAGGTAATTCTTCACAAATGACAAATCACTAAGTATACCATGAGTGGGGAATGATAAATCTCATCCAAGTTATCCAAGTCATCATGACTCATCTAAGAACAATATCCTCATAAGTCCATGTTGAAATCACCTCCAACTAAGGTGTAGGCTCCTCAAACTTTCCTGCTAAAATTTCATCAAAAGTATCCATCTCAACACGTCTTTAATCATAAGACAACTCCTAGCCTCACCTATGTCTCCAAATATCCGTGAGAACATGTAACCGATCAATCCATTCCAAACTCCAAAATGCAATATATCATCATCATGAAGAAATCGAGAAAATGATCATGTACTCAATACCAAGAGAAGAAAACAAGATCAATGTCAAAGTCCAATAGTTGAACCAGACAAATAACATGACAACATGATCTCACGTCTCCACAAAATAATGTCACAAATCGTATTTTTTTAATAATGTGCATTTTAAAGATTTAATGTGATTTTTATGTATGCATTGAAATTAAAATAGATTTGATCATTCATAATCAAGTTGTGAGAAAATATTGTATACATTTTTACTCCTGCAATTGATATGAAATTCGACATTTAATATTCTTTTGGGTTTGTCAATACTGATAAACTATCGAGTGCAAGTGATGCAGGATCAGGTGAACGAGGTCGAAGGCGAGAACACGAATCAGGTAGAATTGTTTTTAACTAAATGACTTCGATGGAAAAGGGGATCTCACACACACACCACATTTGCATATACATTTATCTTTGCATTTACAAATGAGAATTTTATGTTAAATTCAATTATATAGGATGAAAAAATTATTAATGATTGAATTATATAGCGATTCCATGATTTATTTTGCTTTGTGTGAAATTATCGATTATGTTTGGTTTTAAGAATTACATTTTAGTCGTACGAATTAGGAAAAGATTATAAACTTGTATATTCAAAAGTGAATATAGTTCATGTTTAATATTCGATTATGTATTTATTTTTATAGGACTAATTATATTGAATATTTTAATATGATTAATTAGTCCTTGAATAAATTGAATTATATGACCTCTAGTTTATAAATTGATTAGTCATTGTTATATAGATGGTAGGAAACTTGAAATTTATCGATTATATATATATATATATATTAAATTAGGAATATATATATTATAAACTTTAAATATTTCTAAGTTTATTATTTATATTAGATAGTCGCATTTTAAAAAATGGCGGGATAGTTTTATTTGATAAGCGACTATGTCGCATGTCCTAAGGGAGGCAGCTTAGACTCCATTTAACTAATGCATGGCCAAACTAATCAAACCAAAACTATCAACTAACTTGGAGTTAAAAACAATGACTACTATGAGTCAAGTGACATGGCATAAAACAAAGATATTAGTTAACACATAGAAGATATAGGTTTTAATGCAGAAATTTGAGGATGTTAACATGGAGTTGATGGCATGCAAACGTTGGAACTTAAAACAGAGACTTCAATTAACATTAGTGATGCAAAAACCAGTGACTAAATGCATGAATTGGATGATTTTAACGTAGGAACTTTGCATGCAAAGGAAATAGACCATGGTTAACGTTAGAATATGCATAGACTAGTGGAATTAAGTGCAGAATTAAGAGTCCCAACGTGGGTGTAATAGCAAACAATCAGTTCATAGAAAAAACAGGGAACGTGGCCATGCATGGAGCGATAAAATTTCCATTGCACATGTTTGAAACCCCAGTTTACTTCTCCATTCCACGCAGCAAGAGAAAGAACCATAGTGGTGGCATAAACCAAGCAAAGTGAGCCTCAACGTGGTGTAGACCTAGCACATATAGCAAGAAAACTGCGAAATACAAACACATAAGAGTTTGTTACATCTTCCAACCTCTCCATTCGACCGATAAGAACTGTTGTAATCACGATCAAGGGAGAATAGAAGCAGCAGACAACTTAGAGATGAACTCATATCGTGGAGGTAACGTAGAGATATACTTCTATCCTGGTGTTAATCTTGCACAATAATAGCAGAAATATAACAAAAGATGCCATCTCTCTCAGACGTGGAAGAGTAAGAGGAGATGAAGGTAAGAGATTTCTAAACCTTTTCAATTACCAAGCCCTTAATAAAGGAGTAATCTTAGGGAAAATTAGATAAATAGAGGGAGAAGATAGAAGAAAGGATCATCTTTTCTTTGCTAGAAAGAAAGGACGAGAGAATCAAGAAGAGAAGGATAGAGTAGAGGAGAAGATACTTTGATAATATTGAAGAGAGAAATAGAGATAGATTTGAGAGAGACTTGCAAACAAGGCGAGGAACTATTTGACGAAAGAACGCCAAGGTCGTACAAACCGGACCAAGTTTACAAGAGGTCAGAATTCCTTTGTTTATGGTTGTTATTTGTTATTATTTTGTATGAGAATGTATAGAATTAGAAGCTTTAGATATTAGGTATGATTATCCAAATTTGTTTCATATGTCATTATCTTATTTGAAATGCCTTGTAAATCATTTTAGAATAGAAGAAAAGTATATAGAGAAAAACATGTTAACTAATTGTTAATAACGTATTTTGTCCAAAATAATTAGTTCTAATTCTATTTAAGAATGTGTTTGCGTACTTTTTGGTTATATATGAGATTAAATTCATACATGTATAACACCTTCTTTTGCATGTACCTTATTTAGTCGAAGGATTGATTATGAGATTATTGCTTATGAAAGTTTATTGTTTTCCAAAATATGAAAGATTGTCTTCAATAGATATATTAGTAATGATTAGTAAGGAAAATGATATCTCTATTTTTGTTTAAAAAGAAAGATTGTATTTGCAATTGAATTTGTTTTCGAGGGAACCAAGCTAGGGTTAAGCTTGAGTTAGAAAATTACCTTTCGGGATGGGTGTCGAATGTGGATGTTTTTAGGGAGAATAGTTGATTTTTCCAACTATTATTTTGTTGTGCATAGCATTATACTCGGCTGAGTTATTATTTGAATTATCCATAGAAAATGATGGAAATTCCTCATTTATGCTCTCTACCACATCCTAGTATGATAGCGAATGCTTGTTTCTTAGAATTAAGTAGAAAAATGAAAATGCATATATTATCTAGGCATGCACCAGATTCCCTCTTGCTTTCAAATTCTTTGGTTAAAACAATTCATGCAGGGTCGGGTATTCTTGATTGACCAAGAATTTCAGGGAAGCGTAAGCTTCAAGGTTGGGTGGAAAAAGCGCCTGATTCTTGTTCTCGTCTGCGTTCAAAGGACTGAAGGAAGCGACTCAGACTAAAGATCAACGGATGCATCTTCTTGTATATTTTTAAGGCAATTTGGAAGCCTAAGTAGGAAATAAGGACTTCTAAGTGAGAAAATTGTATTATTCATTTGCATTATAATGATATATCTATGAATGTTTTTATATCCATATTTGATGTTTTCTTATATCTTGTATAAAATATGCTTAAAGTTTGAAATTTAAGTTTATTTATGAATAAAGAGTAGTTTAGGGTTAGATCCTAGATTGACGTCTTTACATTTTGGTATCAAAGACTAGGGTTTATAACACTAGGACCTATATGAGTCACTACGTTAAGATAAATTTGGAGATTAATAGTTTTATGTTTAAACATTACAGAAATGGTGTGTACCAAGCAGACAGCCCAGAAGTCTGTAGCTAGGTATGCCCATTACCTGAGGGTCAAGAAGGATCCTCCATCTCCTGTCAAGCCGGTTTTGGATGACGTCCCTTTTGAAGTGAAACTAGTCCCAGAAGGAAGTGTTGTAATACTTTTTGAGAAGAATATTCCTGTAAAAGAAAAAGAGCCTAAGTTAGAATACTCACCTATAAGGCCAATTGTTATAAGTTCTGAAGAATCCAAGGAGTATACTCCTCTAAGTGATGATGAATCTGAGGGCTATACCCCTCTAAGTGAGACTGAATCGGAAGGATATACTCCTTTAAGTCCTAATGAGTCTGAAGAATACACTCCCCTGACTCCTCCCGATGAGTGATGTAACGTGTTACAGCACTTCTATAAAAATGTATTTCCTTCTTTTACCAAATAAAGATGTATTCCCTTCTATTATCAAATAAAGATGTCTTCTTTCGTATTTTGAGTTAAAAATTGTGTATTTCTTGATGATATCGATATGTATTTTGAACCTAACTTGTGTTATAAATTTGAATGAAGTAGATTGAAAATTATTTGATACTGCTATATTATAAATTTATATTTTTTTCTTATAATAGTCAATAAGAGTATTAATTCTCTGTAGTTGTAATATAAGGCTAGATGTTAGGGAGCATGATAGAAGTTACGAAAAATGTAACATTGCAAATATGTTTCTTTTTCGCTAAGAATTATCAACATCTCCCTGATGCAGAATTGTTAAAAATGGCCTCAAGAACCACAAGGGCAGGGCCAAGTAATGGAAATGAAAGGTTAGATCAAATTCTTGACCTACTGAATCAGCAAAGTGCAAGGATGAATGATCTTGAACAGGAGGTCCAAAGGGTTGCAGAAGTCCGACAGGAAGCCCCAAGGGTTGAGGAGCAACCCGACAACCAAGCCAGAATAGAAGAAGAGCTGGCAAAAGATTTGAAAAGGATAGCCCCGCCAAAGTTTGATGGAAAAACAATTGGCGATGGTGCAGAGGCATGGGTAATTGAAATGGAGAAATATTTTGGTCTCCGCAACATGTCAAATGAAACCAAGGTAGTTTGGGCTGCTTATCAGTTGTCTGGTGAAGCTACTACTTGGTGGGACAATGAAAAGTCAGAAAGGAAACTACAACCAAGAGAGATCACTTGGGATTTGTTTTTACAATCCTTCAGGAAAAGGTGGCTTCCTCAATTATTCTTCGACAAGAAGATGACAGAATTTCAAAACCTTACTCAAGGTAATATGTCGGTAACACAGTACTGGGAGAAATTTACTAATCTCCTTAACTATGTTCCGCAATACCAGATGGATGAAAGATTCTGCATTCGAAAGTTCATTTTGGGTTTAAGAACCCATATAGGAGCAGAGGTGGATATCCATAATCCATTAACTATGGTGGAGGTATTTGAAAAGGTGACTAAGCAAGAGCAGAAGTTGCAGCAGTTGGGGAAACTTCGAAAGAATGAGAACAACCGATCGAATTTTGGGAATAGAAATTTCCAAAGGAACCACAATGGCAACAATCGGCAGATAAGAAATCTTAAGAGGGGACCCAACACCCAGGAAAAACGAAGAGCGAATCAGGATGGAAACAAGAAAGAAAACAATAACACCAATGCTCGACAGAATATGGACAAAGGAAAGTCAGGTGGCCATCCTGGTTTTAGGGATGGGTGTTATAATTGTGGAGGGATTCATTACGCCTCCAATTGTCCACAACGTACCCCAACACAGAGAGGATCATACCTGCAAGGAGCCCCTCAACATCAGATTCACACTGTTGTCAACAATCGTCAAGCTGATTTCCAAGCCGCACCTATCCAGATTACGGGTAAGCTCTTTGGATAAACAGTTTATATTTTAATAGATACAGGAGCTACTGAATGTTTTATTGATCCACAAGTAGTTTCTAGAATATCTGTTAAACCTGGTTATATTTCAAATTCATGGATGGTTCAGTATGGAAATCGAGCAGAAAAGAGGGTATATACTTGTCTATTTTGCAGTGAATTAGAACTTCCTAGTTTCCAAACCCAAGTTAACCTTTATGTTGCACCACTAGGATCATATGATGTGATCTTAGGTATTAATTGGTTGACTAAACATAAAGCCATAGTGAACTGTGAAGATAAGGTCATTAGTTGCATGGATGATTTTGGGAATTCCATTGAAATTTTTGGGTCTCAAAATCCTCTTGAATTGAGATACATTTCGGCAATGCAACTCAAGAAGGCCCAAAGAAAAGGATGTTCCATCATTGTTGTCATGGTTAATAATTTGAATAACATACAGAAAAGTCCTAAAGATTATCCTGTCCTTGCAGAGTTTCTAGATGTCTTTCCAAAAGATCTTACCAAGTTACCACCTAAGAGAGAGTTTGATTTTTCTATAGAACTCTTACCTGGAACGAAGCCGCAATCTAAGGCTCCATATAGAATGACAACAACATAACTATATGCGCTTAAGGCTCAATTGCAGGAGTTGCTTAGGCAAGGTTTTATTAGACCAAGTGTATCCCTGTGGGGTGCACCGGTGATCTTTGTAAAGAAGAAAGATGGTACTTTGAGGTTATGCATTGACTATAGGATGTTGAACAAAGTAACCATCAAAAATAGATATCCTCTACCAAGGATAGATGAATTATTTGATCAAATGAAAGGTGCATCTGTATTCTCCAAGATTGATCTTCGATCTGGATATCATCAGTTAAGGATTAAAGATGAAGACATTCCTAAGACTGCATTCCGAACAAGGTATGGGCATTATGAATTTACATTTGTACCGTTTGGTTTAACTAATGCCCCAGCAGCATTCATGAACCTCATGAATAGTATTTTTAGAGAATACTTAGATGATTTTGTTTTAATCTTCATTGATGACATATTGATCTATTCTAAGAATGAAGAAGAACATAAGAAGCACCTGAGGATAGTTTTGCAATGATTGAGAGATTGTAAACTTTATGGGAAATTCTCTAAGTGTGCCTTCTTTCAGGAAAAGGTGCAATACTTAGGTCATGGCATATCCGCCAAAGGAATTTCAGTTGATCCTGCAAAGATAGAAGCAATAGTAGATTGGCCAACACCCCAGAATGTTTCAGAAGTTCAAAGTTTTATGGGACTTGTTGGATATTATAGAAAATATGTGGAAGGGTTTTCCAAGATAGTAGCACCAATTACCTCACTTCAGAAAAAGGAAAAAAGGATTGAATGGATTGAGAAGTGTGAAGAATCATTTCAACTCTTGAAGCAGAAATTGACAACAGCACCAGTATTGACAATACCAGATCCCAATGAACATTTTGTAGTAATTACAGATGCCTCGGGTGAAGGTGTGGGAGTAGTGTTGATGCAAGAAGGAAAGGTGGTTGCATATGAATCATGAAAGCTAAAGCAATATGAGATGAATTATGCTCTGCATGATTTAGAACTACTAGCTATTGTGCATGCATTACAAATGTGGAGACATTGCCTTTTAGGGAAGCCTTTTGAGCTTAAAATGGATCATTTAGGATTGAAGTATATTTCTACACAACCTAACCTAAATGCAAGACAGAGAAGGTGGCTTGAATTTCTAAGTGAGTATGACTTTGTTATTGAATATATCCAAGGGAAGGAAAATAGAGTAGTTGATGCTCTCAGCAGAAGAAGACACCTATCTACTATGGTTACAACAAGGACAAATTTGAAGCAACAAGTGTTGAATAATCTTTCCAAAGATGAACATTATTTAAGAGTTAAACAAGCCTTGGAAAGAGACTCTTCAGACCATCGTTATGATGGATATGAGATAGAACCAGAGGGTATTTTGAGATACCAACGAAGGATGTACATACCATAAGGGGGAGAGTTGAGGAAGTTGATATTACATTAGATGCACAATGCACCTTATTCAAGACACCCTAGAATAACAAAGATGGTAGTTGGTTTGAAAACATTGTATTTCTGGCCTAAACTTGAGAAAGAAATGGTTGAGTATGTAGCACAATGCCTGGAATGTCAAAGAGTAAAAGTTGAACATGTTCATCCCGCAGGACTTCTATTCCAACATGTTATACCAGAATAAAAGTGGCAGGTAATCAGTATGGATTTCATCCAAGGATTACCGATGAGTAAGAATAAGCATGACACTATCTTAGTAGTGGTGGACAAGTTGACTAAAGTTGCACATTTCGTACCTAGAAATCTAAAAGATGGATCATTTGTTCTTGCCAAGAAATTTATGCAAGAAATTTTTCAGTTACATGGAGTTCCAGAAACTATAATATCTGATAGGGATACCAGGATGACTTCCAAATTTTGGACAACATTGAATGCAGCATTGGGAACGAGGCTAAATTTTAGCTCAGCATATCATCCTCAGACTGACGGCCAAACAAAAAGGGTTAATCAGGTAGTGGAGGATCTTTTGAGAATGTATTGCATGGATCAGTAGTACAAATGGGACGAGTACTTTCCCTTAGTTGAATTTGCTTATAACAACTCCTTTCATGCATCATTAGGGATGGCACCTTTTGAAGCACTTTATGGGCGAAAATGTCGCACACCTATCAACTGGGATAGACTAGAGGATAGAATCATTATTGGTCCAGATTTACTCAAGGAAATGGAGGAGCAAATGGTGTTGATTAAGAGTATATTGAAGGAAGCAACTAACCGACAGAAGAGTTATGCAGATCAAAATAGAACTTTTAGACAATTCGCTGCAGGAGATAAAGTCTTTTTGAGAGTCAAACCTCATAAGAGCTCTATCTCGTTTAAAAAATCATCAAAATTGGCTCCAAGATATGTGGGACCCTTTGATGTACTAGAGGTTATCAATCAAGTTGCTTATAGATTAGCCTTACCCCCTACTCTAGCTCGAATCCATAATGTGTTTCATGTGTCTTTACTGAAACCTTACAATGCTGATGCATCTCATATTCTTGATAGGCAATCCTTATAGGTTTAGGATCCTGGGGTGGTGCTAGTGGAGCCCATCCGAATCCTAGATTAGCATAGTGTGAAGCTACGTAGAAAAGATTTCACTCAGTATAAGGTTCAGTGGGACAAATATTCTGAGGATAGTGCTACATGGGAGGATGCTAAGATGATTGACCATCATTTTCCTCATTTGCTTTCTTAGGAAATAACTGCTATTTAATTTTGGATATTTTGAAACAATTATTTAAATTTTATGATGTAAACTTGGATAGCCTGTGTGCTATTGGTATTATTATTTGAATTTGAGGTATGGTTGACATTTTATGAGATATTATTGTTTTGTCTTTATTGTTGAGTGGCAAGACATCGAGACGATGTCTCTTCCAAGAGGGGAAGGATGTCACGAATCGTATTTTTTTAATAGACGATGTCTCTTCCAAGAGGGGAAGGATGTCACGAATCGTATTTTTTTAATAATGTACATTTTAAAGATTTAATGTGATTTTTGTGTATGCATTGAAATTAAAATAGATTTGATCATTCATAATCCAGTTGTGAGAAAATATTGTATGCATTTTTACTCCTGCAATTGATATGAAATTCGACATTTAATATTTTTTTGGGTTTGTCAATACTGATAAACTATCGAGTGCAAGTGATCCAAGATCAAGTGAACGAGGTCGAAGACGAGAACACGAATCAGATAGAATTGTTTTTAACTAAATGACTTCGATGGAAAAGGGGATCTCACACACACACCACATTTGCATATACATTTATCTTTGCATTTAGGAATGAGAATTTTATGTTAAATTCAACTATATAGGATGAAAAATTTATTAATGATTGAATTATATAGCGATTCCATGATTTATTTTGCTTTGTGTGAAATTATCGATTATGTTTGGTTTTCAGAATTACATTTTAGTCGTACGAATTAAGAAAAGATTATAAACTTGTATATTCAAAAGTGAATATAGTTCATGTTTAATATTCGATTATGTATTTATTTTTATAGGACTAATTATATTGAATATTTTAATATGATTAATTAGTCCTTGAATAAATTGAATTATATGACCTAGTTTATAAATTGATTAGTCATTGTTATATAGATGGTAAGAAACTTGAAATTTATCGATTACATATATATATATATATATATATATATATATATATTTAGGTGAAATTGTAAATTTAATCATTACTGAAATGGTCATACGCTATAAAAGCGATTACATAAAACATATTATGAATATTAATATATATATATTAAATTAGGAATATATATATTATAAACTTTAAATATTTCTAAGTTTATTATTTATATTAGATAGTCGCATTTTAAAAAGTGGCGGGATAGTTTTATTTGATAAGCGACTATGTCGCATGTCCTAAGGGAGGCCGCTTAGACTCCATTTAACTAATGCATGGCCAAACTAATCAAACCAAAACTATCAACTAACTTGGAGTTAAAAACAACGACTACTATGAGTCAAGTGACATGGCATAAAACAAAGATATTAGTTAACACGTAGAAGATATAGGTTTTAATGCAGAAATTTGAGGATGTTAACGTGGAGTTGATGGCATGCAAACATTGGAACTTAAAACAGAGACTTTAGTTAACATTAGTGATGCAAAATCCAGTGACTAAATGCATGAATTGGATGATTTTAACGTAGGAACTTTGCATGCAAAGGAAATAGACCATGGTTAACATTAGAATATGCATAGACTAGTGGAATTAATTACAGAATTAAGAGTTCCAACGTGAGTGTAATAGCAAATAATCAGTTCATAGAAAAAATAGGGAACGTGGCCATGCATGGAGCGATAAAATTGCCATTGCACATGTTTGAAACCCCAGTTTACTTCTCCATTCCATGTAGCAAGAGAAAGAACTATATTGGTGGCATAAACCAAGCAAAGTGAGCCTCAACGTGGCGTAGACCTGGCAGATATAGCAAGAAAACTATGAAATACAAACACATAAGAGTTTGTTACATCTTCCAACCTCTCCATTTGACCGATAAGAACTATTGTAATCGCGATCAAGGGAGAATAGAAGTAGCAGACAACTTAGAGATGAACTCATATCGTGGAGGTAACATAGAGATATTGTTCTATTGTGGTGTTAATCTTGCACAATAATAGCAGAAATATAACAAAAGATGCCATCTCTCTCAGACATGGAAGAGTAAGAGGAGATGAAGGTAAAATATTTCTAAACCTTTGCAATCACCGAGCCCTTAATAAAGGAGTAATCTTAGGGAAAAATTAGATAAATAGAGGGAGAAGATAGAAGAAAGAATCATCTTTTCTTCGCTGGCAAGAAAGGACAAGAGAATCAAGAAGAGAAGGATAGAGTAGAGGAGAAGATACTTTGATAATATCAAAGAGAGAAATAGAGATAGATTTGATAGGAATAGTTTTGAGAGAGACTTGCTAACAAGGCGAGGAACTATTTGACGAAAGAATGCCAAGGTCGTACAAACCGGACCAAGTTTACAAGAGGTCAGAATTCCTTTGTTTATGGTTGTTATTTGTTATTATTTCGTATGAGAATGTATAGAATTAGAAGCTTTAGATATTAGGTATGATTATCCAAATTTGTTTCATATGTTATTATCTTATTTGAAATGCCTTGTAAATCATTTTAGAATAGAAGGAAAGTATATAGAGAAAAACATGTTAACTAATTGTTAATAATGTATTTTGTCCAAAATAATTAGTTCTAATTCTATTTAAGAATGTGTTTATGTACTTTTTGGTTATATATGAGATTAAATTCATACATGTATAACACCTTCTTTTGCATGTACCTTATTTAGTCGAAGGATTGATTATGAGATTATTGCTTATGAAAGTTTATTGTTTTCCAAAATATGAAAGATTGTCTTCAATAGATATATTAGTAATGATTAGTAAGGAAAATGATATCTCTATTTTTGTTTAAAAAGAAAGATTGTATTCACAATTGAATTTGTTTTCGAGGGAACCAAGCTAGGGTTAAGCTTGAGTTAGAAAATTACCTTTCGAGACGGGTGCCGAATGTGGATGTTTTTAGGGAGAACAGTTGCTTTTTCCAACTATTATTTCGTTGTGCATGGCATTATACTCGGTCGAGTTATTATTTGAATTATCCGTAGAAAATGATGAAAATTCCTTATTTATGCTCTCTACCACATCCTAGTATGATAGCGAATGCTTGTTTCTTAGAATGAAGAAGAAAAATAAAAATGCATATATTATCTAGGCATGCACAAGATTCCCTCTTTCTTTCGAATTCTTTGGTTAAAACAATTTGTGCAGGGTCGGGTATTCTTGATTGACCAAGAATTTTGGGGAAGCGTAAGCTTCAAGGTTGGGCAGAAAAAGCACCTGATTCTTGTTCTCGTCTGTGTTCAAAGGACTGAAGGAAGTGACTCAGACTAAAGATTGACAGATGCATCTTCTTGTATATTTTTAAGGCAATTTGGAAGCCTAAGTAGGAAATAAGGACTTCTAAGTGAGAAAATTGTATTATTCATTTGCATTATAATGATATATCTATGAATGTTTTTATATCCATATTTGATGTGTTCTTATATCTTGTATAAAATATGCTTAAAGTTTGAAATTTAAGTTTATTTATGAATAAAGAGTAGTTTAGGGTTAGATCCTAGATTGACGTCTTTACAAATAATAACATATTCACTAATGAACATATCAAGCTCCTGAGAGCACCTACATCATGCAAAAACTCTAAACACATGATAAAGAGTATACCATGACATAATAGAAAATATCTTGTTAAACAAGGATAACATGTCAAATGACAAATCATAAACAACACCTAAACCAAAGACTCCAAGAGTCCTCCATGGCTCCAATATGTCAACATCTCCAAATCATCTGAAGATAACCATCTCCTATCAATGAAACCCAAGATGCCAAAGAACCCTCACTACATAAGAAATAGAATCCAAAAGTCCATCTAAGGCACCAAGAAACGCTACAAAAGATCATCAACCATCAAATGGGGAATCCACATCACTACCACAAGCTCCCATTGAACTATGATATTGAGCTCTCCATGGCACCATGACAATCCATCCTCTAATTGAAGATCATTTGTGGCTCCAACATGGTAAAAGAACTCAACATCGGGATCTCTCAAATGGAAGATTCAAACCACAATCTCCAACCAAGAAGATACAACATTGCCAAACATCACTATCATAAGCTCCCACTGAAGTTTACAAAAAATCTATCCATGTTATTGTGATAACAATATCCTAACTAAAGATCAACCAAGGCCCTCACACAACCAAAGAACTCAACTACAACAACATGAGCTCCTAAAAGGAAAAGTAAAACCAAGATCCTCAAACAAGATGATACACTATCATAACCAATCAAGAATTAATTCAACACTAGCAACAAAGCACTTGAATAAACAATCATGTTATGCCAAATTCCTAAAAAAAATTGGAACATTCATGACACCATGATCACCACCAAGTGTATCAACATCAAACTCCCAGTGTGTCGAACTTTCTTGCATCATATATAGTCAACATCATAAGTCCCACATTATGATTGTACTTGGTATCATTATCTCTCCTCCTCGACATGACAAACAAACAAAAAAAACCAAGCCACCAATCTAAATTTGCATCAACACTAAAAGGTATGTGGGTACACAAAACCAACATCCAAGTCATATATGCAACCTATATGTATAGTTCCCCTACAACATTGCACAACTTGTAGACCCAATAATGCAACATACAAATAAAATAATATGTTGATAATCATGTCAAATGAAAGTAATCTAAGATGCACAAGTGAGTATACAATGACTCAAACACCAAATCACCAAGATTCAATTTTCGATAAACTCGTGTAGAATTACCATAGTCACAAGAACAGATAAACATATTAGATTGAAATTAAATTAAATAAATCATGTCAAATCAGCCTTAAATTTGATTCACTATGTAGTTCTCTGAACAAGCTTTTTGTAGACTATTCAAAGTCCAAAATCTAGCTCTACTTGCACAAGTTATAACCTCTCCAATTCCAAAGGGAATATCTAACTTCCAGCAATAATTTCACTATCAAAGGGATAAAATGTATAAACTCCAATCACACCATTGCGTAGTGCTCAAAACCATCATTCCAATGACTATAAGAAGTTGAAAAACCAACATTGTATGTGCAAGTTATGCTCCATTGAAAAAAAAATCCATTAGGCCATGGGATGCAAAACAAAGGTGTCCTCTAGGTGACCTGTCAATGCCAGCACTACCTTGAGCAACACATCAATAGCTCTATGGTGGAATGTCAAAAAAATGGACTCGCTACTAAACTTTAAAAATGGTTTAATTTTTGTTTTGAATGGATTTAAATGTGTGTGTGTGTGTGTGTGTGTGTGTGTGTGTGTGTGTGTGTGTGTGTGTGTGTGTGTGTGTGTGTGTGTGTGTGTGTGTGTGTGTTTTATTGATTTGAGGGGTTCCCCACAAGACTGGGGCAATGGGAACTAGGAACCCAAGGCTCATAGGCCCGCCACTAGCCCAAGGCCAATAACCTTGTCATGGTAGGGATTGTCGATACCCACACATGGGTATGGGGGCTCTACGTAATTCTCCAAGAAAAAAAAAAAAAAAATTAAATTAACTCACAAAAAAAAAATTTCAATAAGAAATTAAAAAAATTATTTGGCCTCTATAGATGTCATATGCCTATGCGACTAGCTATGGGGACAAAAAAATTGTAATTTTTTTTAACTTCACCCAAATAAAATGAATTTATGCAATCTCTCTCACCTTGCAACTTTTATTTCCTTAAAAAATCCTTCATTTTTCATGCACCCCTCCTATTTTTTATACTTCCAACTTGTTTTAAACTCGCTTACACCATCAGTAATCTACAAAAGATAGGGATTTATTTTGGCTTATTTCTCTTCACTAATCCTTGTACTATCTTTCTTATGTTATCATGCCCTTTCATTTTATCTCCTCTTTAGCACCTATTCATCACTACCAATGACTCTTCTCACACATGCACACCTTTGTTCTTATCGTCTCTTTTCTACTTCTCTATACATTTTTGTTTTCCTCACGCACTTAAACATTCATCCACTCTCTTATCTTTGTTCTAGATTTTCCTTTTAATCTCTTCTCTCTTATTTCTCTTTGCCCATATACTTGTTGAATGTTCTTATGCACAAGACAACTGAGAAGGGAGGTGAATCAGTTGTCCACACAACTACAAAATCTTTTCCTTAACTTTATCACTTAATCCACAAAAAGATATGAGCATGAAAGAACATAAAAAAAAAACACATCATACACAATGAAGCACTAGATTTCACATGGAAAACCCTATTAGTGGAGAGACCACAGAGAATATTATTCTCAATATATGAACACATGTTAGGTTGACACTGGTTAAGGTGATTTTTACAAAGAAAGGCTCACTGCCAAATGGTTCATTGCCTGAAAGAAAGAAACTCGCTACCAAGGGCTCACTGCCTAGATAAAGAAGAATAAAAGAGAAAGAATCCACCACCAATAGACCTCTACAACCGTATGATTTGTAGATACCTCTGGCTCATTGCTTCCAGTAGCTAACACATGAAATTCCACATCGCTCAACACTTTTTACCAACTCAAACAACACTCATCGCCAACTCAAACAATCAAGGAGATAGTTACTCTTCTACACACCTTCATCACATATGCCATGACTCACTTCCCTACTTTTTTTTACACCCTCAATAAATTATCCTTTATTTATATCATCCTTACATATGCAAAATCTATTGAGGTCAGGTAAGTATCTTAACTGAACATAATTCAAATTAGGTCGACACTAAACATTCTCATGGTGGAAAAGAATGTAAAGTAGACCACAACACATCTTAACTGGGATCAAAATAAACATGATACACTTTACATATTGGTCCATAATCATTAGAGAAATAAAATTGTGTAAACACCCTAGATCGGCCAAACTTGGAGTAAACACCATCGAACTTTGAAACCATGGCTCTTGAGACCAATAAATCATGCCAACTGAATAGAATTAAGCTAAGGACATTTCCAACTTATTTCCAAAACTGCAACACTAGAAACCATAAAGTGGAAAAATTAGGAGCATGAATTTCACATGGAAACACTATCAAGCATTGTCACACACTGGTGAATGCAACTTCCTTTGCACTACAATCCATAGCACCAAATCCTGAATTGAACATCTCTAAACATTTCTTAACAACATATCCAAACCACGTGATTAGATTTACAACATAGAAGACATGTGAAGAAAATTTCTTTAGCACAATTGCACAAGAACCAATCACTAATGACAACCAAAACATGTTAACATCAACGACAACACACCAACAACTCATTATGCCCAAACTTGCAACAATATCCCCCTTTACTTGCAACAATATCTATAGCTCTCATAGCAAATTTTCAATGCTTTCCAATACACTATTCTTCCCTTTGACAACTACACTCTAGCATTCTCCCTTGGTCACTTACTCTCCAAAACTTTCCAAAACTCTTCCCCTTTGTTACTCACATTTACTTTCCCATTCTTCCAAAATTCTTATTCTCTCCCCCTTTTCCATCAAGGACAAAGGACCAAACACAAAAAATTATTAGCTCATTGTGCTCGGCTCCTCAAAAACTCACAACTACACTTAGCTCCCCCTAAGAGGAAGCCCCAATCATTAATCCAAAATAATAATTTTCATCAAGTTCACTAGACTAATGCACCTCTATATACATCTACTTCATAAAAGGAGGGGCAATAACCCCCAATCTCTTTCGAAGATACTCAAAAGTATCCTTAGATGGCACTTTAGCAAAGATGACATCAATTTGTTCTATTGTAGGTACATAATCAAGCTTCACCTCATTCTCCAAAGCTTTCTCCCTAAAAAAGTGATACCAGATTAAAATATGTTTCATCCTTGAATGCAGTAACGAATTCTTTAAAATATTTATTGCACTGGCATTGTCACAAAAGATAAAAATTGTCTCATCAAACAATATTCTAATATCCTTCAGAGTTTGTTTCATCCATAATACCTATGTACAGCAAGATGGAAAAGCAATATGTTCAGCTTCAATAGTAGACAAAAATATTGAATCTGTTTTTCTTACTTGACCAATCAACTGACTGGGGTCCAAGGAAAAATGCACCCTCACTTGTACTTGTCCTATCATCCACACAATTATCCCAATCTACATTGATATAAGCAATAAGAGTGAAGTCAAATCTTTTGTGATACCATAATCCATAGTCTTATGTTCCTTTTAAGTATCTAAAAATTGTTTTCACACTAGCATGTGTCTCTCTAGGATCTTGTTGGAATCTAGCTACAAGACAAACAACATGCATGATATCCAGTCTAGTAGCAGTCAGGTACAACAATCCTCCAATCATTGATCTATATTTTCTCTTATTAGTCTTCAGAGATATTTGTGTACAAATTTGTCCCTTTTAAATTGTAAACCAAAACCCTCTACGCCCTTTTGATAGAGACAAACATGCAACAAACAGTTGAAGAAATCGCTAATTAAATTAGCAACTTTCCTCTGAATTTTAGAGGTACAGCTCCCTCTTATGATATAATTGGGTTATTTACAGGGTATGCTTTTAACTAGAAAGCAAGAAAGGCAAACATGGTTGATGATAACACAAATAGGTGAGTCAAAGTCCCCCCATTCGTTACACATGATAAACAACCATGAAAAAATGACAGATATACTTCTCAGATGATGTAAATGTATCAAGACTAAAAATTTTGTAAACATATACATCCATAACATAATAGACAAATTAAATTAAAGAACTGATTGCAAATCTCAAAGTAAATTCTAACCAAAACAATATGCGTGAATACAAAGCTTGAAACAGTTCCCATTCTTAAAATCACATTCAAAAGCACAAAGTCTCAATTTTCTACATATAAAATCATGTTTTTGAAAGGGGAAACATACTATCAATTTCCAAAGATTAATTTAAAAACAACACAAAATTACCAACTAATTGATTCTCACTCATGCATCAAAGTGCAAGGGGGATCGATCCTCCTATTTTTTCTCCTTTGTCTGTTGTTATATATATAACAATAAAATAGCTCCCTAAAGATAACCATTTCTTAGAAAGAACTGTTTTTACTAGAAAAAAAAAAAACTAAAAAGCTACCTTAAAGAACACATGGAATTCCATGGGTTCATAATTCAAAGCCAAAATTGGAAACCTATCCTAGCTATTCTAACTAGTACTCAAATGGTAGGTGGAACAGAATTCCTTCATATGTCAAGTTCCCTCTAAAGGAAGGCATCCTATCTTTTAGCTTTTTCCTCCTCCTCTTCAAGCATAAAAATCATTTGCATGTATTCAACATAGCTACGCTTGCATTTCCAAGCCAAGTGTGTCAACCCAACAAGTATGTCCTCCTGTGGATTTTCAATGAATTCTATATCTGGTTGCATTATCAATGTGGGACCGTCTCCTTGGAGTACTATTTATGTACTTCAATTGTTGAACCAGTTGTCTAGATTTTTGGCTACAATAATTTCCTCTTGTAATTGGCGGTCATAATTATCAGCTTTCCTTTCTATCTTTCCCAACAACATCACTATCTCCCTATACCCTACAAAACAAGTTTGTTGCTTCCACACAAGAGCATATAATCTGAGGATAGTATCTCTATGTTTGTTCTCTGGCCAGTTCAAATCATATTTAACTACAGGAAACTGATCATTATGGGGTAGAACCATTCTGAGAAGAATTACTCATGTTGATACATTACTTCGACCAACTTTGAAGATCATAATGAGTAAGTGTAAAATATATTAAATGCCTTTTGCAAGAAAAGGCATCATTAAATGCTATAACTCGTGTCACCACCTTTGCATGTCTTTCACCATTTAATATGTTATTACAGAGACGTACATGCAAATCTTCATAGGAGTAGGTTTTCGAAATAGTGAAATGTATGATGATCCACAAGTTAAGATTTCAAAGCATGATTCTATAAGTTCCCAAATCCTCTGATATCCTGATGCAAATATGACTTCCTCTGTCACTTGGTATGATTAATTGATTTCATTGGAGTATCGATTGAAAGGAAAGGTTGATCACTTGAACATTAGTGGAAGTGGTGTTGAAGTTCTTGAGTTGACTGATCAATTGATAGGTACCGGTAATCATCATAAGGATCATGAGGTTGGGACTTTTTAGAACTTGAGAAATTTAAAGATAGTTTTGAAACACTAAGGTTCACCAATCATCACTTGAGTTGGCACAAGGATGAGAGGAATCGAGAAAACGGTCTTCTAAGGATCTATGGAAGTAGCAAAGATTGGTTCCGAAGGGGTTAAATACTAATAGTGCGACATAGGATACTAGAGAGGTGAGTTTCAAGACCAAATATGTCAAGTGAAAAAATTGATGGGGAGGAGAGGAAACATAGGCTATGAATTGGGACAAGGACCAAAGAGACACAAATAACTCCAGAATATTTGATTGGGACTAGTGCCTTATACATTGGGCTATAGAGTAGAAAGAATATACTGACCACTAAAAACAAACATGGTAGAAAACAAAGGAACAAAACAAGCACACTAAAAAATAACTAAGTATATACATGGCCACAAGGCCCTACTACAAAATTAATGGTAGATGTTCAAATGAATCCATTAATGGGTAGGGGAAAATATGAACCTTTATGAAATAATGGATTGTGGTTGCCCAACTTGATTTGGAAATAGTACCTCCACGTGATTGTTGCAAGATCAATTTTCAAACTAATAAGGCAAGAGGAAACTTTAAGGATGCATCCACATCCAAACAACCATTCTTCATTGTAGACTTTCTGGGGCAAAAATAATATATCCTTATCCCTTTCCATAGGTCAGCTAGAAACAACGTCGAAGGTACTTTTCTCTTTTTCATCTTGCAAGGGCTTTTATAGAGGTGAGTCAATATCCAGAAGGGACACCTGATATGAAGATTGAGACCATGAACGGTTTCAATTACATTCCCCGATTCATTGAGCATCTCAGAATTTCCTACAACTCTATGCTCAATATCAATAAAATATTTAGGCTTATGCACAACCTTAATAGCATTATCAGAGGAGATGTCAGAACTAAAAGATTCCTTTGGTGCATTATTAGCCACTCCCAACCCACAAATATTGCATTCTTCAAGCATGGGATCTGATCTTATAGGGACAACCTCTTCTCCTCTAATACCAAGAAAATCATCATAGATAGAAGCATAAGAAACCATCTCATTGATATTTTTGACCTTCTTAATTTCAATGCCACCAACATGCATCGACTTCTTCATTTCTTCAATTGATTTCTTCTCATCTTGAATAGGTATTAAATCAAGAACGTCCATAGTTGAAGTGCAACTTAAAAATTTTACCCTGACTTCAACAAAGGTATTTCTGATGATATTGAAATCAATCAATGCTATGTTGACTTCAGTGATGTGAGCATCTTTACCCACAACACCACATCGAAAGTCATTATCAGGTCTCTACAAATGCCAACTTGGGATAGAAATCTTCTTGAAATCTGAAGACTCTTTTTCTTCAAAAAAGAAGTATGGCTACTCGATGTCATCCTTATGTGCACGTGTCGAGAGAAGTTTTGACTTCTTTTCTATTGTATGAACCACATACTCTTGTACTTGCTAGGAGAAAAGATTATCCTTCTTCTTAGATTTTTCTTTGGACAAATTAATAGCTCTGATTGTTTCTTGCAACTATCAAATCTCATGCTCAAGGTCTTTAACCAAATAAAACCTATCTATGAAACCCCTTAACAAGGACATAGATCTATGATCTTCAAAAGGGAGCAACTTTAGCTTCCTTTGAGCTCTACAAATACTTTCTCTATAGTCATCCCATAATGCATACAGGACTTCATCATCTAAAGTCAAAATTTCTTCAATCATCGATGTGACCCACCTCTCAGGTAGATTTCTTCTATTTGACTGGTATTGTGCCATTTTTCTAAGTTCTTCAAACAGAGTTACTAGCCTTAATTATAGCGGAGGCAATATTAGAAAAAAGGCATTGTTCTCTTTATTTCCCCAAAAGAGTCACCAAAAATTTGTTTCTATATAGATTTGTCCATTTTAAAAGATAAAAACAAAACCCTTTGCTCCCTATTGATAGAGACAAACATGCAATAAATAGTTGGCAAAATTGCTAATTAAATTAGCAACTTTCCTCTAAATTTTTGAGGTACAGCTCCCATTTATGATATAATTGGGGTTTTTATGGGGTATGCTTTTAACTAGAAAGAAGGAAAGGAAAACATGAAAGCAGAACAAAAGAAAAGAACAAGGTTGATAATAACACAAATAGGTATCACTTTCACTGTGTTGGTAACCAAAAAAAGGAGCGGAATGGAGCAGAGTGAAAAGGAGTGGGAATCCCAAATTTCAAATTGGGAAATGGCGGATTTCCTGGAAACTGTTGTTCCCCTGGAATCGATTCTGGCATGCAAGCAGGAGGTCAAACATCTCAAGGGTCAAAAGAGGACAAGGAAACAGCAAAACCGGGAGAAGAAAAAGATTCAATCCCCGAGGACCCACACGATAGAGGAAAATGGAAAAAATGGTCCTTTCTCTTTGGAGTGAAGCCACTGGTTAAATCTGGGCTTCCGGAAGTTACGAACATTTCAGACCCCGTCTCTAGTCTGGTTGCTATTTCTGTTCCGGACAAAGTGGTCGATATGACTGTAGCTGGCCTATCTATGACCTTAGTGGGATGATTCTGTCGCTTTAGGCCCAACATTGATGATGTTAGGAATTTCATAAGGAGAAAATGGATGGTAAAAGGACAAGTGGAAGTGGTGACGCTTCCTAGAGGGTTTTTTACCTTCGCCTTCAACTCTAAAGAAGACTTGAACAAAGCTCTCTGCGAAGGCCCCTGGATGTTTGGCAAGTCTTCCCTGGCTCTCTAGAAATGGGCTCCGAATCTCGTTCTGGATGAATCCTTCTTTGTTTCTATGCCAGTATGGACACGCCTCCCGGGTCTCCCACTCGAATACTAGAACGAGGAAGTTTTCAAGGGCATTGCGAAATCCTTTGGAGAACTCTTATCGATTGACCCGATGACAGCAGCGAAATCAAGGTTAGTCTTTGCTCGCATTTGTGTAAATGTTAACCAAATGACAGATATGCCTCAATCCATAGATATCATATCTAAACTAGGAAAATGGTCCCAAGATATTGAATATGAATCTCTACCATTTGCCTGTTTCCACTGCAAAAAATCGGGGCATTGGGAAAAATCTTGTCCGCTCAAGAAAGGCAAGGAACCCAAGATAGCATCTCTAAGAACAAAAAGATCTAGCAACGACAAACAAAAAAGTAGATTCATCAATATCGGAGAGTAATCAAAAAAAGGATGCAACGGAACATATGAATGAAGTCAAGAGGACTGGAAGTAGTAGCAATGATAAACAGGATTGTTTCTGCTCCAACGACCCACCAGAGAGCTCTAAAGAAGCAAAGCCAGGAACTGAGTTGATCAACAAAGAAAGACCAGAAGCCCAAGAGAATGAAACCATAAGCCAGGAGAAGGATGAATCCATTCCGGACCAAAAGGATGGATCAGCTAGCCAAGAGAAGGAAGAACCATTTCCAGCCTCTTCACTCTCTAAATCGGCCAACACAAACTTTAATGACTTTAATGAAGCCCAAGACCCCTCTAATTCTGAGCCCTTATTGCTCTTAACTAATGGAAGCCCAAAGCCTCTCCTCTGTAAAACCCCTTCCCAAAGCGTGCTTATGCTGGATGAAACCCTCCGGATTCCCAGGTTGAGAGAAGGAAAATTGAACAAGGAGGAACTCAAGGAAGGAATCTCAACTAGAAGCAAGATCAAGAAAAAGGCAGATGTTGGAAGCCAAAATAAAAAGTAGGGAAGGCCATCCCTAAAACATCAAAGGGAACAGGAAATTTGGAAGAACCGTGCTGATGGAACACAGTGTTCCATCGAGTCAGCCCTATCCCCAGTTAAAATATGAAGATTATATTCTAGAATATCAGAGGGCTAAACGCCCCCCATAAGCAAGATGTGTTACGAAACGTCATCAGAGATCATAAACTAGATGTGGTCCTTGTTGAGGAAACCAAGATGTCTAAAGAAAAAGTTGAAAGGATCAGAATTTTCAAAGAAAATGGAGTCATAGGAACTAACTCGAAGGGTGCCTCTGGAGGAACTGCGAACTTTTGGAACAAAAATACTATAATAGGAAAGGAAATCATCTCATCCTTTAATAGGAACTCAGTGTTGCTTGAGCATATTAAGGACAACTTTGTTTGGGTGTTATCTAATGTCTACACTCCTAACTCTAAATCTAGGAGAGCTAAATTCTGGAAAAGCCTTGCGGCTGACAGACTCCAGTTTGCTGATCAAAGCTAGATTATCATGGGAGACTTCAATACCCCGCTCAGAGATGAAGATAAGATGGGAGGAATCCCCTTACATCTTGAAGGAAAACAAAACCTTATGGATTTCATTAATGACCAAGCTCTCATTGATGTTGATCTCCAAGGCATCAACTATACCTGGACCAATAGAAGAACCAGAGCTGATTTGATTCAAGTCAGGCTTGACAGATCTTTAATTTCTCCCGACTGGCTTTCTAAGTATAGTTGTTCCCTTGGCTCTGTTGTCAAAATCAGTTCAGACCACTTCCCAATCTCATTTTCTGCCAACTCTTTTTCGGCTAAGAGAAACTTCCCTTTTAGATTTGAAAAAGCTTGGCTCTCCCATCCTTCTCTGGAAGCCTACATTTCTGAATGGTGGAACTTTGAAGTGGAGGGTAAGGCTCTTTTCAGAATTGCTAAAAAGCTCAACATCATTAAAGCCAAAATTAAAACCTGGAACAAGGAGATCTTTGGGGACATATTCAAGAACAAAACTCAAGTTAAAGCTGAACTAAAGCTTGTTTAGGATAGAATCCAAGAGGTGGGGCTGACCGAAGAACTTAGGATGGCTGAAAATGATCTGTTATCTAAATACCACTCCATCATTTCTAATGAAGAGACTTTCTGGAGACAAAGATCTAGAGCTTTGTTCCTGAAGGAAGGCAATAAAAACACTCACTTCTTTCACTTAACTGCCCTTAAGCATAGGGCAGCCAATAGAATATCCAGAATTACTTGCAATAAAGGTGTCCTAACAGAGGATTGTGACATCAGGAAGGAAGCTCTCGAGCATTTCAGTACCTTGCTGGGTGAAGTGGACAACCTGAACCTCAGTAAGCAAAACACTCTTTTACAAGCCATTCCTTCTATCCTATTGGAAGCTGAAAATCGCCTCTTATCCCGTATCCCCACTAATCCTAAAATCAGAAAGGTGGTGTTTTCCTTTCAGGGTGATAAATCCCCTGGCCCGGATGGCTTTCCCATGTTTTTCTTCCAAAAATTCTGGCACATTGTGGAGGTGGACATATGCAATGGTGTTAAGGAATTCTTTGGCTCCAGAAGACTTCTTAAGGAATTGAATGCCAATTTCATTGTCCTTATCCTGAAGATACCCGGAGCTGATTCTCTCAACAAGTTTAGACCCATCAGCTTGTGCAACTCCATCTACAAGATCCTTTCCAAGGTTTTGACTTCCAGGTTGCTTGATGTTCTCCCAAGGATTATCTTTGTCCAATAGAATGGCTTTGTCCTTGAAAGACAGATTTTGGACTCCATTATCTCTATTCATGAAAATATCCACTCCCTAAAAGTGGCATGTAAACAGGGATTCTTCCTTAAGTTAAACATGGCTAAAGCTTTTGATAGAGTGAACTGGCAATTTCTCCTCAGGATTATGGAATCGTTTGGTTTTGGTGACAAAGTTATCAAGCTCTATTCTTAACTCATGGGAACTTCCTCCTCTATTGTTATTGTCAATGGCTCCCCGTCTAATTTCTTCAAAAGCTCCAGAGGTCTTAGACAGGGAGACCCCATCTCCCCCATCCTGTTTACTATTCTTGTTGAATGCCTGGGTAGATTCATCCTTAAAAATGTGGAAGAAGGCAATCTTAAGGGTCTGAAACCCTCTTCTTCCAACGTTGTTTGCTCTCATGAACAATTTGTTGATGATTCTATCACCATGGGGGAAGCCACCATCTTGGAAGCCAAAAACATGAAAACCATTCTGAATACCTATGAATCAGCCTCTGGTCAAAAAATCAACTGGGATAAAAGCTCTTTGTTTTTCATTAACACCCCGACCCAAAGGCAAATTAGGATTGGTAGGATTCTTGGTTGTAACATATCTGAGTTTCCTTCTACCTATTTGGGGCTTCCTCTCTGTCTCAAGCCTGAGGATTCCTTTTGGAATAAGTTAATTGATAGACTCAACTTGAAACTCGCTAGCTGGAAAGGGGTTGTTCTTAGCCAAGCTGGTAAAGTCACTCTGCTCAAAGCCACTCTCCAAAATCTTCCTGTGTATGCTCTTAGCTTGTTCAAAATCCCCTCAAAGTTTGCAGAAGCTATTAAAAGAATCCAAAAAAAGTTCCTTTGGTCAGGAGTGGAAGCTAAAAATAGAATCCCCCTTATAGCCTGGAATAACATTTGTACCCCTAAGGCCTTAGGTGGGCTAGGCTTAAGGAGCATTAGCTCCATGAATAAAGCTTTATTAGCCAAACAAATTTGAAGATTCAAAGGGGAGGAAAGAGAATGGAACTCTATTTGGAAAAACAAATACCTCTATATGCAACCTTCTGAGGAAGAATTCTTTGACAATTCTTTCTCTGTTGATGGATCTGCCATTTGGAATGCAGTGCAATCTGCTAAAGGTTGGGCAGCTGCTGGCAAAACCTGGAACCTTGGGGATGGGAGGAAAATTAGATTTTGGGAAGATAGATGGATCCTGGATAAACCTCTGGAGGATATCCCTATCATCAAAGATTGGAAAGACAGCTTCAAATGCAAGTATGGTGAAATGGTAAGAGATTACTAGAAAAATGGGGACTGGATTGACTTTAGCCAGCAGAGCCCGGATCTCAAGTTCCTTCAAATAGCTCTTTCCGCTAAAATCCCTAGAGACAACAAAGATGACATTCTAATATGGGGGAAAACTCTAGATGGGAAATACTTTGTTTCCTCTGTTGTTGCTATTCATAATGTCCCAGAGGAAGCCGCTCCCATTTGGGCTAAAGTCTGGAATAAGAATTTAGTTCCAAAATCAACATCTTCTTTTGGATTTTCATCCAAAATAAGATATTAACCCTGGATAATCTTCATAAAAGAGGCATCACTTTTCCTAACATGTGTTCTCTCTCTTGCAGGGAAGAAGAGACAGCTTGCCATATTCTCAATCAATGCTCTTTTAGCCATGACATTTGGAAAATCGTCATGACCAGGTGGAACCTAAGCTGGGTCTTCCCGAATTCTCTTGGTGACACTTGGCTTCAATGGCATTGTCCTAACTCTAATCCTAAAATTGTGGAGATCTAGAGACTTACTCTGCCAATTGTTATCTGGAATATTTGAAAAGAGTGAAACAACAGGATTTTCAGAGATAAAAGGGCTATTCCTGAAGTGGTTGTAGACAAAATCTATAGGAGTATTTTTGAATGCCTCTATGGCACAAATCAGAGAATTGCTGCTAAAGAGGATTTTAAAGACAGATGGAACCTTTCCACCACCACTACTAGTAAGGAGAAAGGTAGAGGTCGTCTTATCTAGTGTTTCCCCCCGTAAGGATGGATTAAGGCCAACTTCGATGGGGCTTCTAAAGGAAATCCGGGTAAAGCTGGATATGGGGGCATAATCAGGAATTTTGCTGGAAGTTGCCTTAAGGCGGTGGCTGGTCCTCTGGGGAATCAAACTAGCCATTATGTTGAAGCCTTCATTGCCTTGCATACTTTAATTATAGCCAAAAATCTCAATTATGATAAAATATGGCTTGAGGGGGATTCACTTAATATTATTAAGTGCTTAAAGGGGGAATCGGAGCCTTCTTGGTCCATTGAGAATATCATCATGAAAGCTAGAGAGATTATCGCCAGTTTCAAAGAAATTATTATATGACATGCCTACAGAGAGCAAAACAGTGCTGCTAACTATTTAGCGAATGCTAGAGTTAATTCTGAAGTTCAAATGATTTGGCACGAGGATGATCTCAATTTAAACATTAAAGAGATTCTCAGAAAGGACCGTTATACAGGGAAAGAAGGACAATTAAATTATGACAAGTAATAAGCACCACTTGTGCCTCATTGGAAAGGCCATCATTACCTGGCACTGCGGCAGATCTCCTACTATTTCCAAAAAAAATTTGCACGCTTTTCGGGTTACTCATGGCGATAGTCTGAGTTGCAAAGGGAAAGAAGTTCTAAATTTGCAAAGAAACAGAGTCGACATCCTGCATCTGAAAATGGGAGGAGATCTAAGACGCGAAGAACCTGACAACATGTCGACCTGGAAAGAAATGCCCAAAGTCTGGGCAAAGTTGGAGAAGGGCCATCTCACCAGCTTCATGGAAAAGCTTGAGGACTATGACAAAGGTAGGGTCAACCTAGTTGTTTCCAAGATTTCTGAAAATTGGTCTAATGGCTCTTTTAAACTTTACGGAGTTAAATTTAAGTTGGATGCTGGGCTTATTTCTACTATAACTAGTATGCCCCACTCTGGTCTCAACTTCTTTTGAGACCTCAAGGTCTCCAACAATGCAGTTACCCTGTTCCCATGAAAAGAGAAAGAGCGGGCCAAAATCGGCAAGGCTACCGAGGGCTACTACGATGCTGCAAACATCAAGAAGTTGTGGGGCTAGGTCCTGAATGCAATCATGGAGTATATTATGGTTGAAGGTTGTTTCTCCAGGGCCCACACTTACCACTTCATGCTCTTGAACCATTTCAGACATGACAAAAAAGTGTCTTTGCCCTACTACCTTTTTCGATCCCTCTCCAGGTCCCTGAACAAGCACATGACAAACCCTTCCAGCCTGATTCTCCACTGCGGACTCCTGTTGCTCATCTATGAGCATTGCAAAACCCTCGCTCTATAGGAAAATAAGTGGATTTCTGCCTCCCCTGGTAAAAGGAGGATGGAAGAGGGAGATACTAGCAAGGAGAAGGCATCATCCAGCAAGAAAAGGAAAAGCTCCCCTGGGTTGGAAACTGAGGACATCGTCAAGGAAAGTAGTGGTATGGAGACAGATGACTCTAACAGAGAAGACAGTTGGAAGGAAGAGGAACTGGGAAATGAGAAAGAAAGTGGAGATTTCAAGCCTGGTCAAGATAGCCCTATTCCAAGTGATCACCCTAGTAAGGACAATAGCCATCTGATGGAGGAGATGGCTCCCAAGGATAATGAGGATACCAAAGTTAACTCTAAGAAGGAAACAAACAAATGCTCTGAGAAGAACCTCGCCGAGGAAGGGGATAGTAAGGCTAAGGATAGTGCTGGCGAGGGGCTTATCCTGGATAATCTCAAGAAGCTCTCGGAGGCCAGAATGAATTTCGACAGATGGACTTACGAAACCCTGAAAAACCTGGAGAAGCAAGTGATAAATTTGGATAAAAAGAGGGAGGATGAAAACAGAGAGCATACTAACTAGAAGCAGGAAATGGAGAATAAGGTGAAATCGCTGGAAGAGGGAAAAGAAGCGATGAAAAATCTGTTGGGAATTATCCCAAGTATCCTCTCTGTTGTCACCAAAAACCTAGAAGACATTGCCAAGGTCTTTGACCATTCTCCTAAACTGGTTGTGGACCTTGACCTGGAGGAGGAGACCATCCAGACTGGAAGTGGTGGTGATGCTACCCCGGCGGGCGGAACTGTTAAGAGAACCAAGGCCAGTATCAAGAAAGTTGTGGTTGCTGCGGCCAAGGACCCTCCCAACCTCAAAGACAACATCAAAGAGTTGCAAACAAGTTAGCAGCACCCTAGCTAAAGCCCTGGATAAAATCTTATTCTTGGACGGCCTGCTGGCTTTTAGGGGCTTTTGTGGGTCTTTCCTAGTTTTCCACTAGTTTTTTCCTTTTTTTCTATTTCTCTCTGTTTCTCATGGCTTTGTTGTTTTAATCTTTCTTGTATAGGGTTTCGGGGTCCCTTCAAAACCTTCTTTTTCATTAATCAAAAAAAAAATAACACAAATAGGTGACTCAAAGTCCACCCATTCATTACACATGATAAACAACCATGGAAAACTAACATATATTCTTCTTAGATGATGTAAATGAATCAAGACTCAAATTTCTGTAAACATATGCATCTATAACATAATATGCAGATGAAATCAAATAATTGATTGCAAATCTCAAATTAAATGCTAACTAGAAGAGCATGTATGAATACAAAGCTTCAAACAATTCCCATTCTTGAAAGCACATTTGAAAGCACAAAGTCTACATTTTCTACATATGAAATCATGTTTCTGAAAGGGGATACATACTGTCAATTCCCAAAGCTTAACTTAAAAATAACACAAAATTTCCAACTAATCGATTCTCACTCATGCATCAAAGTGCAAGGGGGATTAGTCCTCCTTTTTTTTCTCCTCTATCTATTGCTATATATATAAAAACAAAATAGCTCCCTAAAGATAACCATTTCTTGGAAAAACCATTTTTACTAACAAAAACTAAAAGCTACCTTAAAGAACACATGGCATTACATGGGTTCATAATTCAAAGCCAAAATTGGAAACCTATCCTAACTATTATAACCGGTACTCAAATGGCAGGTGGAGCAGGATTCCTTTGTATGTCAAGCTCCCTCTGAAGGAAGGCATCCTGTATTTTGATTGTCTCCTCCTCTTCAAGCACAAAAATCATCTGTATGTATTTAGCATAGCTACGCTTGTATTGCCAAGCCAAGTTTCTCAACCCAACAAGTATGTCTTCCTATGGATTTCAATTAATTATATATCTAGTTTCATTATTGGTATGGGACCATCTCCTTGAACTACCATTTCTATAATTCAATTGTTGAACTAGTTTTCTAGATTTCTTGTTGCAATAATTCCTCTTGTAATTTACAGTTGTGATTATCAACTTGCCCTTTTATCTTTCCCAACAACGTCATTGTCTCCCTATACCCTACAAAACAATTTTTTTCCTTCCATGCAAGAGCATATAATCTAAAGATAATACTCTGTGTTCCTTCTCTAGACAACTCAAATCAAGGTCAACTATAGGAGACTAGTCATTATGGGATAGAACCATTTTGAGAAGAATAACTCAGGTTGATATGTTACTTCAGCCAACTTCGAAGATCATAATGAGCAAGTGAAAAATATATTAAATACCTTCTGCAATAAAAGGCATCACTAAATGCTATAACTTGTGTCACCACCTTTGCATATCTTTCACTGTCTAATTTGTCATTACATAGATGTACATGCAACTCTTCATAGGATTAGGTCTTGGAAATAGTAAAAATCACGATGATCGATAAGTTAATATTTCAAAGCACGATTATGTAAGTTCCCAAATCCTCTGATATCCCAATAAAAACATGACTTCCTTTATCACTTGGTATGATTAATTGCTTTCAAAGGAGTATCAGGTGCTTGTAAAGGTCAGCCACTTGAATATTAGTGGAAGTGGTGTCAAAGTTCTCGAGTTGACCAATCATCTGATAGGTTCCAGTAATTATCATAAGGATCATGAGGTCTCGACTTTTTAGAACCTGGGAACTTTAAAGATAGTTTTGAAAAAACTAAGGTTTGTCAATCATCACTTGAGTTCGCACAAGGATGAAAGGAATTGGGAAACAGTCTTCTAAGGAACTCTAAAAGTAGTAAATCTTGATTTCAAAGGGGAATTAAAAATCGACAGTGCGACATAGGATACTCAAGAGGTGAGTTTAAAGACTAGAGGTGACAAGTCAAAAAATTGGAGGGGGGGAGAGGAAACCAAAGATTCAACATATTTTCTCAACTTACAATTATAGTAGCCATAAGAGTACATACCGGTTTAGCATTTTCCATTCCAAACTTCTTCAATATTTCTTTAACATGCTTTGATTATCAAATAAAGTTACCATAATACTTTTGAATAACTTGTAAACCAAGAAAGAAATTCATTTCCCCAATTGTAGACATTTCAAACTCTTCTTGCATCTCATCAACAAAATTCTTGCACATACCATCATTTCCTCCAAAGATTATATCATCCACATAAACAACTACAATCAAGATTTAATTTTCATCAACCTTAAAATAGATATTACTATCAACAGTACCTTTTTGAAATCCTTGCTTCAACAAATACCTGTCAAGCCTTGCATACCAAACTTTGGGAGCTTGCTTCTATCAATATAGTGTCTTCTTCAATTTGCAAACCATATCCAAAGTTTTTGATAGCTCGAATCCTTTTGGTCATTCAATATATGATTTTTATTTTAGTTCTCCATTTAGGAATGTATACTTCTCATCCATATGATAAATTTTAAAATTATTATGTGTTGCAAAAGCCAAAAATGTTCAGATAGCTTCCATTCTTGTCACAAAAGCATAAGTTTCCTCAAAATCTATTCCTTCTACCTGTGAGTAGCCTTTACATACAATTCTTGCCTTATTCCTTACTATGTTTCCATCTTCATCTAATTTGTTTAGAAATACCCATTTAGTTCTTATCACATTCTTGTCAGTTCGTCTTAGGACAAGTTCCCAAGTCTAATTCTTCTCAATCTATTCCAATTCTTCTTTCATAGCTCTTATCCAATGGTTGATCACTACAAGCTTCTTTTATTGTCTTTGGCTTTGTTTCTCAAATTAAGCATATGTTCACTTGTTCTTCAGCAGCTTTACTTCTTGTGATAACACCTTTTGTTTTGTTGGCAACAACAATGAAGGAAAACTGAGAGGGGGGTGAATCAGTTTTCACCAAATTCAACCAAACTTAAGTAATTTAACCATAACTTCAAATCGGATCAAAAACAACAATAGAAAAGATAAACACCAAATCAACAACACACATAACACATGGATTTTTGACGTGGAAAACCTAGTCAAGAGAAAAACCACGGTGGGAACCTACCCACAATATGATGATACTCTGCAATAGTATGTGTAAATATTACAATGGGGAATGCACATGCATTTAGGTACACTGCCTAGAGCTCATTGTTCAAAAATAATGAAGGGATACAACCCTGGGAAGGCTCACTACCTTACAAAGATTGGACAACAATCTAGATTATGTGAACTGAAAGAATAGCATCTCCAAAAGCTTGATTACAGTTCTGGTTAAGCACATATAATCAAACTCTTCTCTTCACACTTTTGTACACTCTTTCACTCTTCTTCTCTTTACTTCTCTACTATTAAATGATTAAAAAAATATTTTCACATGCATATCATATCTCACAAGTGAATATTACATGTATTTATACAATTCATCAACCTTAACCTCAAGGTTGGCTCAACACATAAGACCTAATTACAAAATTACATCACACGATACATAAATCAATATGCAGACCAATAAAATGTTGGCAAAGACATAGTATGGACCAAAATCAAATCCTCTAACATGCAATACCACCAAATATTTTGCCAACATCATCTGCAACACGCAAGAACCACTAAGTCGACCAGAAAGTCGTATAACGTGAAGTATACCACTAGACCAATAAAATCTTCAATAATATGCACCACGATCAATGCAGACCATCAAAACACATAGAACACAATCAGAGAATGTCAAAAAGAAACATGAATTCCACCGCAACAACTGGGATAACTAGAATCAACATCATCTCATCACCGGAGCTCAAGAAGACCAACAACAAACTGAAAGATATGCTTGTGAAGTTCCAAATCACGAACCACCCAAACTAAGGATGCACATGAACATCCCAAACACTCTCCAAAATCCACACAACAAAAAGAATCAATTTCAGAGCAATACAAACCAGAAATCTCAACTCTGTAATGCATAGCCAACAAAAATACCAGTCACCACACCGGGTCACATAACTCGATCAAATCACCTTTCGGAACACTGAAACTCATACTGAATCAACTAGAGGTAAGTATCTCAAAACTTATTAATCTGCATCAGCATATCTACAATAAATCGCCCAAACAATTCTCTGCAACACCGAAACACAAGAAACACAGGTGTAGACACCTAAAATTGTCATGTCTAATTAAATAAATATTTTTATTTATTTAATTATCTTAAGCCTAATTCTTCTATTAATTAAATAAATCTTTATTTATTTAATTAATTCATTTATCCTCTTCTAGCCTTATTTCTCATTTAAATAAATACACTTATTTATTTAAATTATCCTTTTTCTAAATTAAATAAATACTCTTATTTATTTAATTGATCCCACTTCTTCTATTAATTAAATAAATCTTTATTTATTTAATTAATTCATTAGCTTTTTCTACCTATGACACATGTCATTCATCTCTTAATTCCTACACTACCTACTCTCTCATTATTTTCTTATTTTCTCTACCTACCCTCTAATCATAGCCGACCATTTATCTTTTACACCTCTCAATCTTATCCCTCAATTTCATATAGTGTCTTCTATATAAGAAGATGTTTCCTTCATTATCAACCTGAACTGACTAACTCAATTGCGCACTCGACTACACTACGCCTTTTACATGCGATCCTACTTGCAACCACATTTCCGTTCCTTGTTGAGCTCTTGTGCACATATAAAATCTGAGAGCAACTATATCAAGCAAAATCAATGGAGTTATGAGAAATGGAGATCCAAACCCTATTGCACATGTGATGGTATAATCTTTGTGATTTCATTTGATTTGCATTGTCTTAGGTAATCTTCATATGTTATGGTGGATCTTTGTTGTTAGGCTAGGGTTTGGTGGTTGAATTCATTTAGTCTTTCAATATTGTTGTTTCCATTTTCATGGTATACATTTTGGCACGCCCGATGGGACTCTTGTCCCTTTTGCATTTAACATCTTTTGTTGCAGATTTTTGTTTTGAAGTTGCAAATCTTACATTTTTTACAACATTTTGATATTTCACGTCTACGCACTTTCGGATCGCATTATTTATTTTCTGCCATGTTTGTGAAATTCGAAACCGCGTCTGCGTCTTTGACAATATTTTTTTTTTGCAGATTTCGGGAAACGTGTTTGTATTTCATAGACGCATCCGTGAAGGCTTCAGGCGCGTCTACATTAGGAAAATGCATCTGATTTCGGGAGTCGCGTCTATGTCGGATCTAGGCGCGTTTGTGTATTCTAGCAGCATCTGTGTCTGTGATAACTGCGTTTGTGTTCGGTTGTTACGTTTTTGGTTTCATTGATTTAGTTTTTCGTCATTCAGATTTTAGATCTAGTTTATTTTGGGCTAACATTTTCAGATCTAGCTAACGAAATTGGTGCAGCTTGTCTTGAAAGCAAAATCATTTTGTTGAAGGCCCCTATTTTCACAAATTCTTTCAGATCTAAAATTTACCTAACTTTTATGCTTGCAAGAAGGGGTGATTATTTGAAACAATCCAGACTACTAATAGATCTTTGTTGCAGGACCTTGGCAAGGGTTTTTTGATCTTTATTGTGTGTCTTGTTTTCATAGATTAGCAAACACTTCAATTGGTGCACTAAAATTGAACCATTGTCTTTTGTGTCTTAAGCAATAGGCTCTTTTTGTTTAATCATTAGAGGGCATGTCTCCCCGTGTGGTCATTAGGACTACTAGTGAGGAGAGAACGACCCAAGTGGTAGCAAAAGAAAAGTCATCTTCTTCCAAACCACTATAAATAACTGTATCCATGGTGAAAACTATGGATAATGTGTGCTAATTAGTTCATACCGACACTATGTCTCCCCATAAGCCCGTTTGATCAAATTTATTTGATCATTTGTAGAGCATAACCCCTACCGGCTAGGAGCCTTCTATATTTATAGAGCTGAAAGTGACGCATGTATGGCCACATGAGCGGATGCCCTTACTAGCACCTTTTTGTTTTAGAAGCCAAAATCCTTCTAGTTGTTGGGGCAGGAGGTCGGACCTCTGGTAGCGGCCCACACACATACGGTTCTTAGTAGAGATACAAAGTTCACCACGGGGAGTTTTCGTGGGGACTAATGCTTGGCTGCCCCGAGAAGTGAGTGCCGAGGGTGGAGCCAATGGGGTCAAGCATCTAAGTATCCACTCTGAATAGCGTAGCCTCGGGGGGAACTCCATGTGGGATCAACAACTATTGTCTTGGCCAGCCATAAGAATTGTGCTTGACTTATTTTGAACAATCAAACATTCAAGACCAAACATCAAAACATTGTGTCTTTTGTGTCTTCAAGTGTATGCAAAATAATTTTACATCAAACAACACAATTGTCTTTGAGTCATTTTAGAGTCTAAACACTTGCAAACATTGAGTCCTCATCAACATTGTGTCCTCTTGTCATGAAAAACAGACAAACATTCAGATTTGGTCACAACAAAACAACTTCACAGATTGGAAAAATTGCACAAAGTTTGCAGAAACACGTCTGTGTCTAACAGACTCGCGTCTGTGTCATCTAAACGCGTCCATGAAGAGCAGAAATGCATATGTGTTCTCTTGAGAAACATTGCACTTACAGCGTCTCAGAAACGCATCTGTGTCTGATAGAACCATGTCTGTGTCATCTAAACACATTTGTGTCTGACAGAATAGCGTCTGTGTCCTTTAAGCGTGTCTGTGAAGTATACAGGAATGTTTGTGTTCAGGATTGAAAACTTTCATAGTCCAACAAACAAGAACAGTCAGTTTAAGACTTATTAAGCTTCCTAGGCTATCTCTTCAGGTTTTCATCTAGATTCAACCTGTCTTTGGGTCTCACAAATTCCATCATTACTTTACACCTTACATTGCATTCACATTTGTCTAAATTTGAGTCAAAAGGTCACTTGCTTGTCCTCGTCATACTTTGTCAACACATTACATACAACAACATTTTGCTAAGTGGTCCCTCATCAAGGTCTATCACCTTTGGGTCTCATTTGGTCTTACTTAGAGTCAAGGTCAACTTACCTCATCAAGAGAAACTATCATCTCTTTGGAAGCCACACCTACTCTACTACATACATACTTGGTCTTACACTTTGGACATTGCAAGTAAACCTCAGATTCATTTACATTCCATCCAACTCTTGGTCTTTCATACTCTTTTCCATTTTCATCTAGTCTCACACATCTTGGTCAATACCTAGTTCATCGTTGAAACCCATTCCCAAAAATCTAAGAGAGAAACTAAAGAGGCTCAAGAGTCTGCAAACATGAGTGCCTATGAGTATGACAATGATATCTATTTCAATTCTGATCATACTACATTACCTGACATGGATGCTTATAGAAACGTTCCAAATGTTGAGAACATGGACACTACAAACAACAATGATACACACAATGACAATATGGACAACTTTTCTGTACATTCAGCAGAAGTGGAAGACACCATTATGAATCCCCATTTCAATCAATTGGTTGAGGAAATAATGAGGAGAGAGACAATACTTTTTACAAGTGATGGCACAAAGTGGAGCTAAGATCCCTCATGATTTTGACATGTCTCAAATATTGAAAAATCGACCTTTGCAACAAACTCACTCCAACATGGATTAAAGGAGGCCTAATAGTAGAGGTAATAGAGGACCACATATGGTGCTTGAATCACCATCATCTTTGTTTCAAAAACCAGAGGTCCCTTACACACATGGTCAAGCATATGATACTCACCTTCGCAGACCATTATGGAGGTCTTATGTAGAAAAATATGTTCAATCACATACCAATGCTAAGGACCAACCACCAAAGCAATTGGATATTCAAAGGTATGCTCGAAATTTGGACACAAGGAAACCCCGTGTCAAATTTGGGGGCAACACACTAGAAAAAACTCATGACATTCCTATAGAGTATGGTATACATGGACAAAATAGATATGGTGTTCCTCAACATGACTCTATACCAAGTGGTCCATATACGCAGCATCATTATAGACCTCCTCCATATGAACATGTGTATGATCAATATCATCCATATATGCAACACTCTCCTCCTCCACCCAGTGGTTCGGGAATGGGATATGGTCCAAGAAGTCGATCTCCACCTAAGAACAATTTGGAACAACAAATCAAGGATTTACAAAAAAAAATGGAGGACATAAATACACCGAGCCAACTTACACAATGAGAGACATATGTCCTTATCCATTTGACAAGAGCATTCCAATGCCTCCATTTCCTACACACTTTGTGACACCTAAGTTTGATAAATACAGAGGCAAAGGAGATCCTAAGGCATATATAAGACAATTTTTCATAGCTTGCATTGAGGTAGCATCAGAAGAGACATGTTTGATGAGATTATTGCCACAAAGCTTAGGTGATCAAGCTATGGAATGGTTCTCTCAACTCCCACTTGGAATTAAGTCATGGGGTGACTTAGCAGAGGCATTTATCCAACATTTCTCTTACAACATAGAGACAGACATATCAGTCACTACTTTGTGCAACACCAAGCAAAAAGATGGAGAGCCTTTTTCATCATTTTTACAAAGATGAAGGAATCTAGCCAGCAGATGCTCTTGTGAAATTTCACAAAAACAAATGGTAGAGATGTTCACACAAAATGTTAACAAAGACATTGGTTATGACTTGAGAAAAGCTTGCTTATCCACCTTCAAGGACGTCATTGAAAAGGGCTTAGCAACAGAGAAGGTCCTAATTGAACAAGGAGTCATTAAGATATTCAAGGAAAACAAAGATGAATTTAAAGGAAAAGATAAGCCAAGATTTTGGAATAAAAACAAGAACACGGTCAATGATGGTGTTGTTGATGCCAATACAGTACGACCCAAAATCATTTTTTCTAGATCAAGCTCTATAAACAATCAAGTGAATACTCAAACAACTTCAAAGTCACGAAGGAAGTACATTCCATTGGGAGAACCACTTGAGTTTGTTTTCAAAAAGCTAGTGGCAAACAAAGTAATCACAGTTCCAGATTTTCCTCCATATGAACCAAAGGTCAAACCAAATTGGTGGAATGATGATGAGTATTGCGAATTTCATAAGAGCAAAGGACATAAAACAAGAAATTGTCATCGAATGAAGAACATTATACAAGATCTTATTGATAGAGGTGACATTGAGATTGAGGGACACTCATCCAATCAAGAACATGAGATGTTTAAGGAACCATTCCCAAAGCATGACAAGGGAAAAGCTGCAGCCACAGATGACCAAACCAACTATACCAGAGCATCCTATAACTATGATTCAACTATCAATCACATTTCAATGGACAATTATGTCTCTACCATTATCATCAAGGACAAAACGTCTGAGAATTCTACCCAAAGACCCAAGATTTTACTAAAAGGTGTTAAATCTTCTTCCGAACCTACCTCTGAATGTAATCTTACAACTTGTCAAGGTAAATTCACTTTGCAAGGTGCTCCAGCTAAAAATACTACTTCCTCATCAACCAAGCCTGAGTACAATCTTGTAGAATAGTTAAGGAAGACACCCACGCTTATCTCAATCCTTGAGCTCTTATGCATATCCCCTGCACACAAAGCCATTCTTGACAAAATCTTGAGAGACACTACTGTCCCCACTGATCTAAACATGGACCAGTTTCAAGCCATGGTGGGATACCTTTCCATACCACACTCCCTTACATTCACAGAAGTCGATGATGCCTCTGTAAGTTAGCCACATAATGCACCTTTACACATTGAAGCCTTCATACAAAAACATCGAATAAAATGAGTCCTGATAGATGGAGGAGCAGGTCTAAACATTTGTACGTTGAGCACTATTAAACAATTGGGATATTCTGATAAAGGTGTGAATTCTACAAACAAAATTACCATCAAGGCATATGATGACGAAGAGCATTCATCTAAAGGCACAGTCACCTTACCTCTCAGAGTTGGGCCAGTTACAAAGGATGTGGTTTGTCAAGTCCTAGACCTAGACCTCACATACAATATATTACTAGGACATCCTTGGATTCATGAAATGAGGGCAGTCCCATCTACATATCACCAATGTATCAAGTTTCCTCACAATGGAGTTGAAATAACAGCTAATGGAGATCCTAATCCATTCATATACTGCAATAACCTGAGACCGAAAACTGAAACAATCATTCCAAGTAATAGGGAAGTCGTTCCTTCTTATGCATACATTGATCCTGAATCATTAAAACCTTCAACCTCAAAACAAGGTGAGCTTAAAGACAAATTCTGAGACAAGGGCATGGGTCAATACACTTTGAATCAAACCATGTACTTATGACAAGTTATGAGTTCACCAAAATAATATGGAAGACCTCATCCTAATAAGCAAGTATCTATCATTATACTCAAATGGGACCCTACTATCTTTCAAAGATGGGGTGAACTGGAAGAGGAAGACTTATACAAAATACTTTACAAAGACCTTGAAAATGATACACAAGATCACATCAACATACCATGTGAAAAGTATGGCAAAGGGTTCAAGATTCTACAAAAATTTGGGTATGATGGCAAAAGCCCTCTTGGGTTAAGAAAGGAAGGCATCATTGAACCTTTACAACCTGAATTGACATTCATAAAGGAACACTCGAATGGACTTGGTTTCGTGACTTCCAAGGTCCACACTCAAAAGACAAAAGATGCATTACAAATCAAAGCTAACAAAATTCAACAAGAGAATCGCTATTCCACAAACTCCAATGAATGGGAATGGGGTTCAGACAAATCCGCCAATGACTATGAGCTCACCGAGACATTCAGAGAGCCAGATGAACCCGCAGAAGAAAAGGAATTTTATGAAAAATTCAAAGTTGGTCAAGAAACAACCCCGGAGGATCCCATACAGTCCTTGCCTCTAGGTCCTAGGTTGAAATCACATAGAATGAGAACACCTATCCCAAAATGTGCTACTAGTGATGATAATTTGGATTCGTTCACGATCGAGACTGATGAGGAGAGTGCCAACGATGACCTTGATAATTACCTTAACATACCTAAATATAACTGCATCTTCACTCTTAGCCCTAGTAACTTCAAAGACATCAAAGGCCTTCCCCTTGTTCACCACCAACTTATTGATTGGGACCATGAAGGACCTGCATAGTTTGACACATTCCAAAATGATGAAGCTTTTATTGACTATCTTGGCATATGAGATGATCTTCCCCATGGGGATCATAAAGCGGGATACACTATAGAAATCAACAGCGTGGCATATTTTGGTGAGGGTGTCGAGCCTTCCAGTCGCAAAAATATAAAAATAAAAACAAATCAAGGGTCTTATGGCAAAAACCACATTGTGGCACTGTCTGACACTAAAAAAGTAAAAAGAAAGGATGTATCTGAGGGAAAAAACCTCTCAGAGGCACCCAAAGATGGAAGGCTCGACATTCTCCCAGCATCATATGAGGAAAAGTCATCCATGTTGGTAGAGGAGACTATCAAAACAAACATTGGCACAGAAGAAGTTCCACACAACATATTCCTGGCTCAATCTTTGATAGAGTCAAAAAGGTCAAAATTCATAAGTTTCTTCACAGAATGACAAATCAACTTTGCATGGTCATACGTTGATATGCCTGGACTGGATCTGGATTTGGTAATGCATCATTTGACAGTTAAACCGAGGGCAAAACCAGTGAAACAAAAATTAAGAAAGATGCATCCACAAGTCGCATTATTAGTCAAAGCAGAGCTTGAGAAATTATTGGATGTCAAATTCATACACCCAATTGATTATACCAAATGGATCTCCAACTTAGTGCCTGTCAATAAACTAGATCGTAGTATCAGAATATGTACAGATTTTAGAGACATCAACAAAGCTTACCTAAGGATGATTTTCCATTACCAAATATTGACTTGATTGTCGATCTCACAGCAGGTCATGCGATGTTATCTTTGATGGATGGATTCTCTGGTTACAATCAAATAAAAATCGTGTCTGAGGACCAGCACAAAACAGCATTCACTTGTCCTTAGAGAACTTTCTGTTGGAATGTCATGCCCTTTGGGCTAAAAAATGCAGGCGCTACATATCAAAGAGCCATGACTACTATCTCTCATGATCTCATGCACGTAACTATGGAAGATTATGTTGATGACCTCTTGGGTAAATCAATAGACAGAGATACACATTTGGACATACTTTCAGTCGTCTTTGATCGATTGGAAAAGTATAAAGTAAGACTAAACCCCAAGAAATGTGTCTTTAAAGTGAACCTCTAGGAAGCTCCTGGGATTCATTGTATCAAAAAGAGGAATCGAAGCCGATCCAGCAAAAGTCAAGGCCATCCTAGAGATGCAACCACCAAGAAATATCAGTCAACTTTGATCTTTGCAAGGGAGATTCCAGTCCATACGAAGATTCATAGCACAACTTGCAGATAAGTGTAATCCCTTTCAGCACTTGCTACATAAAAACATCAAATTCAAATGGGATGATAACTGTCAACAGGCTTTCTAGATACTCAAAGATTATCTTCTAAATCCACTAGTTTTGATGCCACCAGTTCCAAATCAACCTTTATTACTATACATATCAGCTACTCCAACAGCACTAGGGGCACTCTTAGCACAACAAGTTACTGAGGGCAAAGAAAAGGCAATATACTATATCAATCGCACATTGGTGGGATATGAGCTAAACTACACACCAATTGAGTGTGCATGTCTCGATGTGGTCTTTGCTTCACAGAAATTATGACATTACATGCTAACTCATAAGACTAAGTTGGTTGCAATGATCGATCCATTGAAATACCTTCTCAATAAAGCAACACTTACTAGGTGACTAGCTAAATGGGTGATGATCCTGAGTGAATTCGACATCGAGTATGTGGACAGAAAAGCAATAAAAGGAAAAGCTATCGCAGATCAGTTGGTAGATGCTCCCATGATAGATGATGTTCATCTAATTTCAGAATTTCTAGATGAATCCATGTTAACAGTGTCACATGCAAAGCCTTGGCAACTATACTTTGACGGCTCATACACACAGCATGGGGCAGGAGCTGGCATCCTCTTCATAACTCCTCAAGGGGATTCTATACTAAAATCATATCAATTATCATTACCCTGCACTAATAACATAGCGGAATATGAGGCATTAACAACTAGATTACGGTTTGTAGTTTAGTGGAAGATCCAAGAACTTTGTCTTTTTGGGGACTCTCAACTTGTAATTTGTCAAGCAACTAATGACTACCAAACAAAGGATGAGAAATTAATGCCCTATAAAAGAATGGTGGATGAATTGAAACAACAGTTCATGAAGATAGACTTTGAGCAGATACCTACAGAGCAGAATCGAGTTGCGGATGCCATGGCTACAATTGCTTCACTAATTGATCTACCACCCAATGAGACCCGCTATGAGTTCTTGGTGGATAACCTTTTGGTTCTCTCATATGAAATCACTCCTACTGAGATGATATGTGTTGTTGGTCCTGAGTCCCAGTTATATGGTTCCATTTTCACATACCTTCGTGACAATACCCTAGCTCCTGATCTATCCAATAACCAACGTCGCACTTTCATTCGCCAATCTTCTCGATATGTCATTTTAGTCGATATCTTATACCGTCGAGGTCTAGATGGCACTCTTTTTAGATGTTTAGAAAGCGACGAAGCTCAGATTGCATTACATGAAGTACATGAAGGGATATGTGGTCCCCATTCTAGTGGTCCTACCTTAGCCAGGAAACTCATCAGGAGTGGATATTACTGGCCCAATATGGAAAAAGATTCATATCAATTTGTCAAAAAATGTAAGCAGTGTCAACTTCATGGAGACCTCATCCATGCGCCAGCGCAAGAACTTCAACCAATTACGACTCCTTGGCCCTTCTGTCAGTGGGGACTCGATCTCATAGGCAAGATTCACCCTCCATCTTCCAACGGTCATAAATTCATCATCACTAGCACAGAGTATTTCACAAAATGGATCGAAGTCGTGCCTCTCACACAAGTCACTAGAAAACGAATTGCTACATTCATTCTCAACTATATCATTTGTCGATACGGTATTCTTGTTTCCATCATCACTGCTAACGGGCGTCCCTTCAAAAATCAGGATGTTCATGAACTCTGTGCTCGCTTTCATATTACCCATCGTTTCTCCACACCTTATTACCCCCAAGGTAACGATAAAGCTGAGGCGTCTAATAAAACAATCCTTAAAATCTTGAAAAAGATAGTCGACGATGCTGGTCGTAATTGGCATATCCAACTTAATCCCGCATTTTGGGCTTACCACACAAGCGTCCACACACCTATAGGAGCTACACCCTATTCACTTGTCTACAGCATTGAAGCTATCTTTCCTATTGAGGTTGAGTTACCCTCTTTACGAGTCTCTTTGCAAAACATTATCAGTGATGAAGACTACAGGGTCTCTCGCTTACAAGAACTTGAACTATTGGATGAACGAAGACAAACTGTTTTTGATCATCTCAAGACTTATCAACAACGAATGAGTCACAGCTACAATCATAAAGTCAAGCCTCACACATTTGAGGTAGGTGATTTGGTTCTCAGAGAAAATCCTAAAAATCAGCAAGATAGAGAGAAGGGCAAGTTTGAACCAAACTGGCTTGGTCCTTACATCATCACAGCAGCATATGGATCTGGTGAATATCAACTCTCAACCATATGGATCTGGTGAATATCAACTCTCAACCATAAAGGGTGAATCCTTGGAGGATCCTATCAACAGCATGCACCTTTGTAGGTTTTACACATAGCTCTTCAGAGTATCCCAATTCAAAAATACAAAAAAAAAAAATTTAAAAAAAAAAAAAAAAAAAAACACACAAAAAAAATTCATAAAACATAAAAATCGTTACTTGGTGAAAACCTGGCAAACAGGTGCCTTGTGACAACAAAAAAATCAAAAAAAAAAAAAAATTAAAGAAAAATATTTCGTCCAACGGTGAAAACCACTTTGGCGGTGCCCTAGCCAAGTACCATGGTGAAAACTGGGTCACCAGTGCCATGTATAGAGACATTGCTCCTCCCTCTTTCAGGATTCCATTTCATCCTTTCACTTTGCACACATTCACGACCTATTCATTCATAATAAATTTACACATTCTCATCATGGCTTGTTTTTTATCTACCTAAGATTGGTTAGCCATTCATAATAAACCTCCCTTTTCACCCCTTTCCACCCATAATAAATCAGCTCCTATCTGTGGCTAAGGCAAATCCTACGTCTAGTGATGGGTGTGGAACTAAGAACATCACATGTTTCGAGGAGTACAATCTCTTCCAACCTTCTTCAGTCTATCTGCGCACAATCCATAATAAAGCAACACTTGCATCGCCGATCCACAATAAATTTTTAGCTTCTCTGCAATAAAGTATCATTTGCATGGATTCAGTCAGTTTCAGATGAGACATAGTAGCAACAATGGGCTTCAACAAATCAAATCTTTCAACAAACTCAGACAACATATGGTTCGGTGCTATCTATCCTTTTTGTGAAAGTAAACATTGTGACCACAATCAAATAAGACTTATACAAGTGACAAGAGACACTAAACTTGAGGACTATAGTGGATGTTGGTGTCGAGTCTTGGTTTTCTTTTGATTTTAATTTTCTAGTGACATGTCTTTTAGCTTTTCTAGGATGTCTCTGACTAGAGATTTTATCTCTAGGATGTCTTTGACTAGAAAGGCGAGGATGGGGTATCGTCACCTATTTTTATTTTGTTGTCTGTGGATTCTCTTAGTAATTCTATGACTTGTCCAAGGATATGAGGACACTGAGAGTCTAGTATGAACTGGGGCGTTACTTGTTTGTGATTGTCTTATCTCCATGCAAACAGGTACAATGACTTTCTGGATCGAACATATGCCTTGATTGTCATAACCTACTTGCCATAATAAAGCTCAATGATGATAATGCACAAGAAGCTCTTTTCACTTTCATATCTTATATCTTTCATCTCCCTTTCTTGATTGACTTCCATCATCCTTCTCGAGTCCGTGTAGCTTGCTATCACATGATTGAGTATAATGACATGCCAAAAACATTTGCATATCATGTAGTTTCACTTGCATTACCACATATAAGCATTTCATACATACATATAGATATCACAATTGCATCACATCCTCCACACAACACATATTAGCACATTTTACATTTTCATCATGTAAATAATCATTTGCATTATCATATTCATCTGTATTTCATACATTCACATTTACATCATGCATAACATATTTAAAACATAAAAGAACAAAAATATTGCATTTCATTATGTACATATTTGCATCATGAAACATCTCATCACATAGGTACACATGCATATAGTTGCCGCAAAGATAAATCATCTCATATATATATAATTAAAAGTGTCATGATACAATGATGTCAAAATCATATGGCTACAACCACCCAAAGGTGTCTACATCATAATACAAAATGGTACAAAACTGATACATAGGGAACCCTCTATGGCTATGATGAACTCCCTCCCTCGGAGCCGTCTGGCCTGAATGGAGTCTAAGCCCTAGAAGGACCCGCCCCAGGATCATATCTCCTATCCCCTCTATCTGGTGGTGGTCGCGGACCCATAACCCCACCACTAGATGCCTGTCTCCTCTGACTCCCTCCTGTGGTCGTCGCTATCTGTGATGGTATTCGGAAGCTCCTCACTCGCTGCTCTGGTAGCACTACCCTGTAGTATAGGTATCTCCAATAACCTATCTCCTCCCTTGCCTATAGAACATAGGCGTATCCAGCCCCTGTGTCCTCTCTCACCTGCCTCCTAGCCTTCAGTGTTGTCTCAGCCTCAGTATAACGCTGGATAGCTTGATCCCGCTCCCGCTCAGTATCCCTTAGCTGTCTCCTGAGCCTAGTTGTCTCCCTCTCCAAGTCCTGGATCTCATTTGTTTGTCCCTAATAGATCTCCCTCAGCTCAAATAGCTCATCCTCCTCCTCCTCGGCCCCTTGTGCCTCTGCCTATGGCTCCCCCTGTATTGGTACCTCTACCTCTACCTGTACCTGCCTCTCTCCCTGTCCCTGCACCTGTCTAGGACCTTGTGCTACTAGCATCTGTAGTGGCAATCCACCGTGACCCCTCACCACTTGAGCCTGTCTCTCCCTTCACCATCTCCATCATCATCCCCATCCCCACCACCATCTCTATCTATCGGCTCCCCTGGGTCTGTCAGTCATGGAAATGGATGCTCAGCCCAATATGCAATGTACTCTGCATCCATGCTTGCATCCTCAATCTCCGGCCACATATCCCATGGCATAGGCACCATCTCTACCAGCTGCTTCATGACCTAATCATAAGATAACACTGGCCCAAAGTGTTCCTGATCTTGCACTGTTTGCGCATACATACCAGAACCCCGGGGCATCCATTGGATCCTGCCAAACTGCCTGCATACCCTATCCACTAGCTGTCTCTCCAATACATAGGGCATCCGCCCAATCAGATATCTACTCTTGAAGGTGTATGGCAGCTCTACTGCATCATCCTCCCACTGCTCGCACTCTCGGTACACCCTCCATATCACAGTGTCGATCTCATCCATGACTCGACGCCAGTGCTCTAACCTGTCAATTCGTGGCTATGAAATAATCATATCGTACAAATGAACAAAGCTGCATCCATGACCCCTAGCCCTGAAATGTATCGGTTGGGTAACCGGTAGATGCTCCTATTCCCACACCTGTAGAAATGTAACTCCACAGCCCAATCCTATGAATCCATGATAAACAAACTGATGCAGCTCATAGTATAAGTGTGCCAGCACGCACGATCCCCAGGCATATCTGGGATGTTGTGTAACCAGTGTCTCCAAGGTGCTCCCCCAGCCCACAACCAACGTTCGTGTCACCCTGTCTGGACATAGGAACCCACTGATCACTCCTCCTAGCACTGCTGGTAGTGTCAATCCTATCACGGTCATCGTGTCCCATGCCACGTGTCCAGCCCTCATCTCCAGTCCAGGATCCTGGATCACTCATCTCAGGGCCTCCCTATCTCCATCTCGATCATAGGGTATCAGTTCCCCATCGATCGATATCCTCAGTATCCTGTAAACATCCTCCAAGGTGACTGTCATCTCACCCATTAGCAAATGAAAAGTGCATGTCTCAGAATGCCATCTCTTAGCAAGTGCAGTCAGCAAACCCATGTTCGCCCGAAACTCAAGCACATACAGAATAAAGCGTAAACCCATAACCTCAATCACGGCTCTGTCCTCAAATGTCAGCTCTGGTCGTAACCTCTGAGTCAATGGGAATCTCTCCCGTGACTCCAGCATAGGTAGGTACTCCTGCAATCAAGCAAATCAATCATGTCAGTCATAGTGGCATTCACTGTTCATCACAAAATGTTGCTTATTATCCTGGTGCTTATATCTAACATATGGTATTCTATCCTAGTGACACTCACTGTTCATCACAAAATCTTTCTATCTATTCTAGTGACACTCACTGTTCATCACAAAATGTTGCTCCTAGTGGTACTCCCTGTTCATCACAAAGTACTACGTGTTTTTGCACTCCCTGTTCATCACTGCTCATAATTGCACTCTTTGTTCATCACAAAGTGCTACTCCTATTGCTACTCCATGTTCATCACAAAGTACTATGCCTTGGTACTCACTGTTCATCACAAAGTGCCTCAATTTATCCTATCTTAGGGCCTCTGCTTGAGTGTATCCTCTTGAGTAGTTTCCTAATTGGCAATGTATGTTCTATCACAGAATTGTCAATCCTACCCCTATCTGTTATCCTAGTCTTCCCTAGAGGACCTGCTTGAGTGTATCCTCTCAGTAGCGTATCCAATCGATAGCGTATGTTTATCACAAAACTGCCGATTTGACCTTGAAGACATAAATGCGCCTTCATGACATAAACGCGCTTACAGACTACACAAATGTGTCTGCTCTGCACAGGCGCACCTAAAATACACAAACGTGCCTCTGCTCTGCACAGACGTGCCTGTCCTACACATACATGCCCACATTTCACAAACGCGTCTGCACAACACAAATGCGCTCACATTTGTCACATACGCTTTTCCCAGCATAGACACGTCTGGCACCAACGTAGATGCACCTAGCCAACATAGACGCGCCTACACGTTTTTGACATTTTTTGACATTATCCTAAAGCGCATTTATTGCACTACCTAGCATGCATTTATGACAACAATTAATGCGACAAAGTGCAAGGAGGTTTTGTGGTACTTACCGACTCTCTTGCATCTACTGGCCTCTGATATCAGCGAACGCAATCAAATCTATGAACCAATGTCATCGTTGTTGACTGCTATTGCTCTATTCTTGCTCTGCACTCTGATCTCTTGGATGTGTGGATGACAATGAGGATGTATTCCCCTTGTGGTCTATTTTATAGACTACCCTCACCCTATCCCTAGCCCTAGTCTCCCGAATCAGTCTTCATTATCCCATGACTCTATCACTCTAACCTATTCGGTCAGTCCATTCTAGCCTTCCTTTCTTATCGAGAGATTGTCTGCAATCTTTCCAGACATTTTCATCCAATCTCTCGAGGGGGCATATCATTCCCATCTTGGGGCAACTTTGTATCAATTCATATTATCTTCTTTGAAACAACGCGACAAGCTGCATTGTCTCAAAGATGAGCAAAATGTAGACACCTAAAATTGTCATGTCTAATTAAATAAATATTTTTATTTATTTAATTATCTTAAGCCTAATTCTTCTATTTATTAAATAAATCTTTATTTATTTAATTAATTCATTTATCCTCTTCTAGCCTTATTTCTCATTTAAATAAATACATTTATTTATTTAAATTATCCTTTTTCTAAATTAAATAAATACTCTTATTTATTTAATTGATCCCACTTCTTCTATTAATTAAATAAATCTTTATTTATTTAATTAATTCATTAGCTTTCTCTACCTATGACACATGTCATTCATCTCTTAATTCCTATACTAACTACCCTCTCATTATTTTCTTATTTTCTCTACCAACCCTCTAATCATAGCCGGCCATTTATCTTTTACACCTCTCAATCTTATCCCTCCATTTCATATAGTGTCTTCTATATAAGAAGATGCTTCCTTCATTATCAACCTGAACTAACTAACTCAATTGCATACTCGACTACACTACGCCTTTTACATGCGATCCTACTTGCAACCACATTTCCGTTCTTTGTTAAGCTCTTGTGCACATATAAAATCTGAGAGCAACTATATCAAGCAAAATCAATGGAGATAGGAAGAATGGAGATCCAAACCCTATTGGACATGTGATAGTATAATCTTTGTGATTTCATTTGATTTGCATTGTCTTAGGTAATCTTCATATGTTATGGTGGATCTTTGTTGTTGTTAGGCTAGGGTTTGGTGGTTGAATTCATTTAGTCTTTCAATATTGTTGTTTCCATTTTCACCGTATACAACAAGAATATGTTGACATCAATGACAACAACACATTCTAACAACTCTAATATCCAACAAGTTTTGTCTCCAATAATCTGTTTCTCTGAATGGTTCTTTTGCACATAACTCAGAGACTTAGGGGCAATTTACGAAGCATCTTCCTTATCATTATGTACTTTTGTTTCTTCAACCTTTTCTTCTTGTTGCTTACCAGTAGACTCATCTAATTCATGTCCAATCTCTACATCTATATTCTTCGAAATGTCTTCATCAACTTTCACATTTGTGCTTTCAACAATTCTTCGCAATCTTTTGTTATAACATTTGTAAGCTTTGATTTTAGTAGAATATCCAAGGAATACACATTCATCCTCTCTTGTGTGAAATTGTTTCAAATTCTATTCATCTCTTCAGATATAACATTTACTTTCAAATACTCTAAAATATTTCACAGATGGAGTCCTTTCATACCATAGTTCATAAGATGTCTTTCGATAGTTTCTTCTAATTTGTACTTTGTTAAGTATATACCACATTATATATTGCTTCTTTCCAATAGATTTCTGGTAGACTTGCCTCATTCATCATTGTTCTAGTAGCCTCTTAAATTTTTCTGTTCATCCTCTCAACCACACCATTATGTTGTGGCATCCTAGGAGTAGACAAATGTCTTCTTATCCCATGATTCTCACAACTATTTTACTCATAAAAAATTAAACTCTCCACCTCTATCAAATCTCAAACATTTGATTCTTTTATCTATCTCATTTTCAACCATAGATCCTTGAATTTCTTGAACTTTTCTAGAGCTTCAGATTTTTCTTATAAGAAAGTAACCCAACTCATTCTAGAGTAATCATCAATTCAGAACATGAAATACCAATTAACTTGTTGACTTCTTATTCTGATTGGACCACAAATATTAGTGTGCACTACTTCCAACAATCTAGTAGAAGATTTTTCCTTAACTTTAAAAGTTCCCCTTGTTTATTTTCCAACTTGACATTCTTTGCAGATAGCATTAGCAAGCTTTGTAATCTTCAGCAAATCTCTCACTCCCTGGCAAATTATCAAATTTCATGTGACACATCCTCTGATGCCATAACCAAATCTCATTAATCTATGCCATCAAGCAATATCCGCTAGCTATACTCAACTGATAAACATTTCTATCTATCCTCTTTCCTATTGCAATCACAGTTTCAAAACTTTTTCTGACCTCACACCCATCATCCTAAAAAACAAGATTATATCAATTTCCACACATTTGACCAACACTCAAAAGATTATTATTTAGGCCTTTAACATAGAAAATAGTGTTAGTATTATGTTTTCCATCAAAATTGATAGAATTGTTGGGAAAATGGAGTCTCAACCTTACATTTACATGAGGTACTATTTATAGTAAGTTTTCATTTCAGAACAAAATGATGCGAAATTTTCCCCAAAGCTTTGGATTGGCAAGATAAGCATGCTGGTAAATTTTTGTCGTAAGATTATAACTAGTTTTAAAGATATTAAATTTTTTATTGAAGGGTGTGATGAAAGGCTTAATTTAATTTTGATTACTTTAGAGTCTCCAAAACACCATGTGTAGCATCGTAAAATTGTGACACTTGCAATTTCGACTGCATTTGGGTCTTCACAATGGCGGTGCAACGCTGAACCTGAATGGAGACCCCGAAAACCTGTTTGCAACATCAAAAACTGCATCTTTCTGCACCTTGGCCTGATCCTCCTTGCACCCTGCTGTCCCGGGAGGTGGGACCATGGCGCCCAGCGCCCTGGTCCTTGGCCCTATTTTGGGCCCGGTGTCTTGTTGGGCATCGGGTCTTCAAGTTTGCAATTTGGAAAATAATGTTCCTAGGTCGGCCTAAGGTCGGAAAAATCAGTCTCCTAACCCTAATTGACAAGTATATAAACTACATTTCCCCTCCCAGAAAGGGGTAGTAAAAAAAAGGTGGAAAAACATATATGTGCAAGAGGTGGAAGCGATAGGCAAACATTCAAACATTCAAGCATTCAAGCATTCCTTCAAGCAATTGAGCATTCTAGGTCTCCATTCAAGGCTAGGTGTTGCATTCAAAACAAGGATTCAACCATTGAAGAGGAGATCACCTACAACATATAACATACAACATCATTACACCTTCGCATGTTGCAGGTACGCGGTTGTAATTGAAGATCTGGAATCATTGTGCAGAGACGAACAGATCCCCCTTCGTTTCGCGGATTTTTCGAAGGACCGTGTGCACTCCGGGCGCCATCGTCCCATCAACTTTCGCTCAAATTTGTAGGACAGCATCGTCTCGACATTTTACTGCTAATTTCAGGTCTGCAGCTTCATCCCGTATCCCTATCTCCGTCTACAAGCGAATCTTTCTTACTTTTACATACACTCCTAGTTCAATCCTTCTATCTACATTCTTTACAAAAGAGGGTATCCTTGTTGTCTCAACCCTTGAAACTCATTTAGAATTCAATCTTGCATTGTGTGGGATTGGATCTTTTGAGTTTCAACCCCTCTTTTGAATGTAAAGTCTCTCCTAAGTGAAAACCGTCAATCCTAGTGACCTCCTTTCTCTCTCCTTGGAGTGGGGGAACGCCTAGGGTTCGATTTTCCGCTTTACATTTTGGTGAACCCGACGTGAACATCCTAATTCTGATTATTCATGATTAGATATGAAAAAATTGGCTTCCTTAATTACATTTCCATGTTTGATCTTTTGCAAATTTTAGAGGTTAATTGCATAAAAACCCTAAATTTTCTTTTTAGTAATTGAGCTTGTGAAATGTTTGATTGTTAATGCTTGTTTCAGTTCTACCCTTCTATTGCAAATTGTCAAATCATATTTGTGCTCTAATTCTGAAAATTAAGTGGTTAAGTGTCAAAACCCTAATTTTTAAAACCCTCTTGATTCAACCTTTAACCGATGATTTCACTGATCAGAACACCTCCAAATCGGCTGTAACTTTGGATTCCGCAACAAAATCATAATATCTCTCATCCCTGAAAATTTTGAAAAAAGTTGCGAGGGACCATGTGCACCCCAAGCGCCATCATCCCCTACATTTTTTCTGAAATTTCGGGAGCTAGATCTTACTGCATTTTTCTGCTAGAATCCAGAATCTTGGCTGATTTCATTAATTCTAACACTGTCAAAACTAAAGTCAAAGTTGGTCTAGTGATTGCTTGGATTAAGGCTTTTAATCATTCAAAAATTGTTGAAATTGAAATTTTGTGTTAAAATTGTGTTTCTTACTGTCCTAAATCTGAAAAGTGTGTTGGCATTCATTTGAAGTTTCAGTGCTTTATTCAAATTTTTGCAGTTTGTGACTTTTGAAATTAAGTGTTTAATTGCAACAACTTTGATTTCCACTTTCAAAATTGAATTTTGCATGAAATTGAGTCAACTTTTAAATTTCAAAGCCTGCATTGCTTTTAGTATTCCCTCTAAAATCATAAAATTCAAAATTTCAGTTTCCCTCTCTTTTTCAAAATTCAAATTTTGCATTTTTCAACAATCTTGGTAGGGTTCAATTTTGAGATTGCAACTTTAATTTGGCCTATCTACAGATCATAAAATCACTCAATTTTTTCAAATTAGCTTTAAAATCATCATAGCTTTCATCCCTGAAAATTTCAAAAAAAGTTGTGAGGATCGTGTGCACTCCGTTCGCCACGGTCCCCGACATTTTTTTCAAAATTTCGGGAGATTGTCATGATTGCATTTAACAGCTTAAATCTAGGAGATTGGCTGATTTTATTGAAATTTGCTACCTCTAAATTTGAAAATAAATTCAAAATTCAAGATTTCAATTTTCAAGATAACAATTAAAATTAAGTGCTACCCCCTTGGCCCTAATTTTCAATTGTGCCTACCTTTCTTGGAAGTTGTGTTTCCCTCTTCTTTCGCAAAGTTCAAATTGGATAATCATTATCTCATTGTTCAATTTTTCCAACTTTATTTTCAAAATTCAAAATCTTCTCTCCCTCTCTAGTGCATGAGTTTTACAACAATAAGCCCTACTTACACTATTCTCGTTAGACGAAGCCTTAGAATTAAGTCTTTTCAAGGTTTAATTAACGAGGAGATGGAGCCTAATTTTAATGGCCTTTTTAACAAGGACATGGGTAATTCCTCTAATCCTCTTAATGATGAAGAAGCTCTCCATGAGGTTTCTATAGAACAACTTTCGAAATTGGATAACCAATTTGATGGTTTTCAGCAATGGATGTCTCAAGAATACCCCGATAGTCAAGCTCTTTCATTAATTGAGGGTCTAAAACGTATGGTTCAAAGTGATAAGAATGGAATTGATATTTTGTGTAGTATTGCACACATTGTGGATTCGAATGTGATGCCTATGAAGAGTTGTGCTGAAACTTTAGGTTATACACAACCTCCTACTCAAGTCAATCATTCTATTCCTTTGACAACTTCTATTGCTAGTATACCTACTTTTACATCAAACATAATGACTACTTCAATACAAAACATTCCACCTATGATCACCAGTCATGGGGGCAATCCTTCTTCTTCAATCAACCCTCTTCCTTCATTCAATCCGACTTCTTCATTCATTCCTTCAATGAGTGTCCCTATTACATCTCCACAAATGAACATGACGCAAGGGGGCAATTCATTTAACCATTCCATTCCTCCTTGTAGTGTTCCTTCTTTGCAATCATCTCCTATGACTAACTATCATAGTGTCTCGCCACCTTACTCTCAATCAATACCTTCTTTCAATAACATAATACCTCCATCACAATCTAACATGTCTAATATGAACTCTTTGACTAAAGCAACCATTAACAATCTTGCACAAACTGTCTCTTCTTTACAGCAACAAATTGCTTCTATAAATCAATCTAAGTTTAGTGTGCCCACATTTGATGTTGTGAGCCCACTTTCTCTTGACATTGTTCGAGCTATCCCCCCTAAGCATGTTGAAATCCCGCAATTGGAGCTTTATAATGGTAAAGATGATCCTCTAACACATGTTAAGACCTTTCAAACAATATGTACCGATTTTGCTCATGACCAAAGGTTGCTTGCAAAACTGTTTACTAGAACATTAAGAGATAAGGCTCTACAATGGTATTGCTCGTTGCTTTCCTATTCTATTACTTCTTTCCAACAACTTGCAAATGTTTTTATTCAACAATTTCAAAACAATATAAGTCCTAAAGTTACTTTGATTTTCCTATTCTATTACTTCTTTCCAACAACTTGCAAATGCTTTTATTCAACAATTTCAAAACAATATAAGTCCTAAAGTTACTTTGATTGATTTAACGCATTGTAAACAAGGTGTTAAAGAAAAAGTGACTGATTTCATTGGTAGATATAAGCATTTGTGTGCTCAAATTTCTTTTCCAGTACCTGACAATGATATTCAAAGAATCTTTATTTCTAATTTACAAAAAGATATTAGAGAAAAACTTCGATTTTTTGAGTTTACTTCTTTCCAATAGTTGTGCGCAACTCTTCACAATTATCAATTGACTGTGAGTCAAATGGAACAAGCAAATCCTATGGCTCTGAGTGATAAGGGTGATAGTAGTCAACAACCATTTGGGAAGTTTAAACCGAACAGAGAGTTCATTAAGTTCAATGAAAACATCATCAACAACAATGTGAATGCAGCATCAGGTGTGCCTCCTATTTCTAAGTTTTTCAAGAAAGAAAGAAATTTTACTCCTTTGAATGAATCATTGCATAGTATTATGAATAAGTTATTGGAACAAAATGTGCTTACTCTCCCTCCTATAAAGCAAATAGATCCTGCAAAGATTAAGTCATCCTATTTTGATAACAAATCTTTTTGTCAATTTCATCGTCAACCTGGGCATGATACTGAAAAATGTTTTGCTTTAAAGGGTAAAATTCAAGATTTGATTGATAATAATACTATCTCTGTTTCAGGTATGAATGATAAAGGCAACACATCTGTAGTTCTTCCTAACCAAAATCTTAAGATTTTTACTGATCCATTACCTTCTCATACCTCTAATGTGATTGAGACTAATGATTCCTCTTTCTCACCTGATGGTCTTGTGTCTATGACTCCGAATGTGATTAACTTTGTTGAGCAGCAGAAAATCCCTAAAGAGCCTTCCATCACATTTGATTCCAGTGAAACTATCAGGGCACCTGATGGTCCTTTATATATAGTTGCAAAAGTCAAGAATACACCTTGCCATGGAGTGCTTATTGATCCTTCTTGCATGGTTAATGTCATTACTGAAGAATTTCTTTTTACTTTGCAATTGAATCAAGTGATCCATGACAAAAAAAATGTGGTTGTGAAATTATTTGATGCATTTTCTTCTCCTACAATTGGTTCTATTACATTACCTATTGAGGTCCATACCAAATTCCTTGATGTGAGATTTGCTATTATTCCATCATCCGAACAATTTCGTGTGAAGCTAGGCTATCCTTGGCTATCTTCCATGAAAGCTATTGCTTCTCCTATTCACAAGTGTTTGAAATTTCCCCATAATGGTGAAGTTGTTACTGTCAATCATAGTCTCTTTAAACCAGCTGAAAGAACTTCTAGTGTTCCTATTGATTATTTTTGGCCTAAACAATTCCAATCTCTTCCACCGTGAAGTGATCATCTTTTCAAATCTTATCAAAAGTGGAAAAAAGATATGATCCTATCTCTAAGTGAACCTAGAACACCCAAACTTAATATTCCTATCATTCTTGAGAAGGAAGTTCTTGCTTTGAAAGATAAAACTAATGTCTTTCCTCAAGAAGATTCCCAACCCATCCCTATGGATGTGACTACATCTATGTCTAATAAACTTTCTAAAGGTAGACCTATACCTCCTCATCATGATGGACTTGGTCTCCTTCCTAAACCAGATATTCCTCCTTTATATGGAGCAGTTCCTCCTCCTTCCTCTTATAGAGAGAAGAGACCTTCCTCTTCTCCTATTGTCCAACCTAAGAGACCACAACCCAAACACCCAAGTGATAAGGATGAGAACATTCCTCCTCCTCAATCTTCTCAACTTCCTACTAAGACTAGACGAAATCATTCTGTACGTGAACAGTGACGAAAGCGTCGTCTTAGAGCTCGTACAGCTGCTTCTCAAACTTTGCAATCCCCAAAAACACCTTCAACTAGTATTATTCCATCTTCTTCTCAGCCAAAAATTGAGCCAAAATCTCCTAAACATAAGATACATGATGGTCTTGATCCTGTGCGAGTTAAAGATCCTATTTTTATAAATCTTGATGATGATATAGATGAAAATGTTATTCATGATGAAAATGTTACTTCTCTTTCTTCTGATAGTGAATATGAATATGTTGATGTTGATAACAATTTATCTAACGAATTTTCTAAAGCACTTATCCTAGCTCCTGGACAAGAACAACGTGGCTTGGAACATGAACATAGCCCTTGTTTGGATCTTGTGATAGCTCCATCTACTGTGTTGGATGTTCCTCCTCTAGCGTGTTTCCTGCCTTCCCGAAATATTGATCAGCAAGATCGGGGGGTGGATGATGTGCTAGACTAGTTTCATTAGCATAGCAGACTCTCTCCTCCTCTCTTGATCTCTTTTGTTACTTCTTTTATGTGTTATTCCTATTCTTCTATTTGTTGTCCTTAGTGTTGTCTACTTGAGGACGATGCAAAGCATTGAGATCTCTTTTGGTCTCTCTCATGTTGACTCAAAAGACACATGTGTTCCCTTCTTCTAGGTGACCTTCCTTGATTGGGGAATGAAGAACAATTATGCATACATACATATGATATACATGAATTATCATACAGCATACTGACCCCAAGGAAAGCGAAGTCACCGCGTGCTTTGTGTTTTGTGTCTATTATCCTTGGGTTTATCTCACACTTGGGGGCTAAATCTTTGTGATAACATGCTCCTTTCCCTTCTCATTTCTTATATGTATCACTACCTTAAAGCAATCACCCCCGATGAGGTGTGTGTGATCGCTTTAACGTATGGGGCATACACTCCATCCATATCTCTTCAAGATTCTTAAAAATTTCTTGGCGAATTCAACTTTGTCTTGAAAATTTTTGGTATTTTTTGCATGACTCATAGTGAGGGAACCTTACTACTGACAGTCATGGTTCTCCCTCATGATCTTCCCTTTTACTTTGTCAATCGAAGTCGTAAGATCCTTAGTCCACTAGGGGCTTGGTGTATCTTGCCTCCTTAACATGGTGAAAGTCTTTCAATGTTGTTTCCTTGTACTTTACCGGAAGTATGGGTGTATGCTTATACTCCCGCTAAAGTGGGGGCTAAATGTAGCATCGTAAAATTGCGACACTTGCAATTTTGACTGCATTTGGGTCTTCATGATGGCGGTGCAACGTTGAACCTGAATGGAGACCCCAAAAACCTGTTTGCAACATCAAAAACTGCATCTTTCTGCACCTTGGCCTGATCCTCCTTGCACCCTGCTGTCCTGGGAGGTGGGACCATGGCGCTAGCCCTATTTTGGGCTTGGTCTCTTGTTGGGCATCAGGTCTTCAAGTTTGCAATTTGGAAAATAATGTTCCTAGGTCGGCCTAAGGTCGGAAAAATTAGTCTCCTAACCCTAATTGACAAGTATATAAACTACATTTCCCCTCCCAGAAAGGGGTAGTAAAAAAAAGGTGGAAAAACATATATGTGCAAGAGGCGGAAGCGATAGGCAAACATTCAAACATTCAAGCATTCAAGCATTCCTTCAAGCAATTGAGCATTCTAGGTCTCCATTCAAGGCTAGGTGTTGCATTCAAGACAAGGATTCAACCATTGAAGAGGAGATCACCTACAACATATAACATACAACATCATTACACCTTCGCATGTTGCAGGTACGCGGCTGTAATTGAAGATCTGGAATCCTTGTGCAGAGACGAACAGATCCCCCTTCGTTTCGCGGATTTTTCGGAGGACCGTATGCACTCCGGGCGCCATCGTCCTATCAACTTTCGCTCAAATTTGCAGGACAGCATCGTCTCGACATTTTACTGCTAATTTCAGGTCCGCAGCTTCATCTCGTATCCCTATCTCTGTCTACAAGCGAATCTTTCTTACTTTTACATACACTCCTAATTCAATCCTTCTATCTACATTCTTTACAAAAGAGGGTATCCTTGTTGTCTCAGCCCTTGAAACTCATTTAGAATTCAATCTTGCATTGTGTGGGATTGGATCTTGTGAGTTTCAACCCCTCTTTTGAATGTAAAGTCTCTCCTAAGTGAAAACCGTCAATCCTAGTGACCTCCTTTCTCTCTCCTTGGAGTGGGGGAACGCCTAGGGTTTGATTTTCTGCTTTACACCATGAAAAGTGGATCTAATTAGCATATTGTGTAATGAGGTGATAGAGCATGTTACAAGCTTTCTAGTGCTTCAAACGGTTTGTCAATAGGACACTCAATTCACAAGTTATGGCCTCCGAAAGTTTGGACTCCTGAAATAAGAAATATAAAAATGCATCGAACACATAAATGAGATATAAAAGGGAGGTACATGTGTTGATGTGTGTTTTGACAAATCATAGGACATCTAGATTGGAGATAAAGTCGGCTCTACTTTATTGGGTGGTTTTAGCCCATGGTTTTGTAATATCGTTTGACAGTTTCTTGTATTGTATCTCCTATATATGAGGTGTGTGAGATAGAGGTTGTGTGTATGAGTTATGGATGTTGAGTTACCTCTGAATCACTAGTTAGTGGTACTCTTGTGAAGAGATTTCTCTACAAGTATATTGTAATTTTTTATTGATTTCTGAATAATATATTGGGCAGCTTTTGGAGTGTGGGGTTTTCTCGTGAAAGGGTTTTCTCCACGTAAATCACTGTGTTGTGGTATGCATTCTATTATGTCTATTTATATTAAGTTTCTATAATTATTGTAAAGAGATGTAAAAGTTTTAAAATTACCCTCCTCTCAAGGTAATTAATGTAGGAAGTTGTTCCGCTACTTAACTTTCTTAGAAGAACCAATTCCAACTATCCTAGTTATCTGATCATCTCCAAATCTAACAACACATCCATCATATTTTTCAAGCTTTACAAAATTACTCTTGTCACCAATCATATGATTTGAATATCCACTCTCAATAATTCATTCATCTTTATCTCTTCTAGCATGAAAAGAAGATACAACAATACCTTCAGTTTTAGTGTCATCTTCTGGAGATTTTTCATTCACAATTTTGTTATGGTTAGCAGAATAATATTCTTTCTTTATTTCTAAGAACAAACATTCATTATCTTCTTCATTATCATATTCATCATCAGAAATACTAGCATCTTCTTTAACATAATAAGCCTTCCTATTGAACTTTAGTTTCCTTATTCTTTTGATTTGTGATTCTGTCAAGACATCTAGAAGCATGATAACCTATCTTTCCACAGCTGAAACATTTAAAAAGAAACTTACCTTTGTACTTTATGGTTCCTTTGTTCATTCTTCTCACAAAGTTCATCTCAATCTCATCAAATTCCTCATCTTTTGTTGATTTAGTAGCCTTAGATGCATTTTTTGTTCTTGCACTAGTAGTACCAACTTTGTGATTCTTATATTGTTGAAATCTTAGAGTTGTTGGAAAGAGACATTGCATTATTGTTCAGATGTTGTCATTGATGTCAACTTGAGTCAGATATCCAATCCACACTCCATGATTCATTCATACCGGAAGATTGATTGATGTATGGTGAGAAGAACAGGACACCCAGTAGTGTACATTAATTTGATTGGCAATTCAGTTGTGTTGATTATTTTGTGTTGAGGGTCTCGGAGAAGCATTGTAGACATTTAATATGCCTTATTCTAGGTTTATGGCCTTTGGTGATGAGTCTTGTGTAAATTGAAAGATCTGGTAGACAGGTTTTTGAGTAGAATAGTGCTTATCAGCAATAACGTGAGAAGATTCATTGTGTAGATCTTGTAGATCGATTTTGGTGGTTGTTTGTGTGTTTGAGGTTAGTGATCTGATATATGGGAAGCATGTAGACAATTTTTTTTGGTCTGCATGATTGTTTTGGATTGGATTGACTCGACTTGGGTAACACATTTCATTTGTGTGTTATGCGTTTTGGGGCCAACATGATGAAGACCTAAATTGATGTTGTGGATATATAAGAGCGATTGATATGATCATTTTGGATATCAGTGGTTATGTGTGATTTATGTATGGGCGATTGTGCCCAGTTTCACATGCACAAGTGGAAGATTTGAGCTCTAAAATATAGCAGAATATCATAACAAAGTAATGTTCCAGAATAGAGTATTTTGTGTTTAACTAAAACTATTTTTGGCATTTGCAGATGTTGTTTATCATTTTAGACATTCCAATTATTATCTGTAATCATTTGTAAGTCAGTGAGCCTTTTGGGGTTGTAGTCCTCATTGTAATTTGAGTAGTGAGCTCTAGGTGGTGTGCTTGAATGCATGTGCATTCCCCTCATGTAATATTATTATACTTCTAACAAGGTATATTAATATTGTCGGTATCACTCCCATCATGTTTTTTCCCTTAACCGGGTTTCCACGTAAAAATTCTAGTGTTATGGTGTTATTGTTATTTGCTTTATGTTTCTGCACTTTACTTTTATTCATTTGCATTAAGTGGTTTAAAGGACAGATTAAGAATGTTAAAAATTGCATAACATTGATTCACCCCCCCCCCCCCCCCCCCCGTCCCCCCCCGTGTGCCTCTCAGTGTTCCTTGTTTCCAACAAGAGCTATAGGGTTAAGTAATACCCTTTTCAAAACTTTATCTTTCAGCAAGTTACCACACAAACCTCTGATCTCATTTACAACATCATCTATCTTCTATAGGTAGCTAGTTATATTTTATTCTTCTTCCATCTGCAAGCATTCTACAACTTAGCTTCTTTGATTATATGATATCCTTCATAAGTATTTTCTAATTTATTCCAAACATCACGAACAAATTCCAAAGATACAACTTTTGTTAATTTAGTCTTAGAAAGAGCACTAAAAATAGAAAACCTTGAATTTTCTTTACTTCAAATTCCTTGACCTCATCTGCGGTGTTCAACCTAGTCACCAGTTTGATGTACCTTTGTGTAACAAACTTCCAAACTTCATAACCAAGACAAACAAGTAATTTTGCATCTTCACTTTCCAAAAAGCATAGTCAGATCCATCAAACATATAGGGATTGTTAGTTGTGCACCATCAAGATCTTTTCAAGTGATTAAGCTCTTCTCCAAGGAACCAAAGCTCTAATACCAATTGTTGAATGTTCTTATGCACAATACAACTAAGAAGGGGGGTGAATCAGTTGTCCACACAACTACAAAATCTTTTCCTTAAATTAGATCCACAATATATAGCTTGTCACTTAATCCACTGAAATATATGAGCATGAAAGAACATAAAAAATAGAAGACATCATACACAATGAAACGCCAGATTTGATGTGGAAAACCTTGTTAGGGGAAAAACCAAAGAGACTATTATTCTCAATATATTAACAACTGTTAGGGTGACACTAGTTAAGGTGTACAAATAAAGGCTCATTGCCCAAAAGAAAGAAATAAAGGCTCACTGTCAAAGGGCTCACTACCTAGATGAAGAAGATTAAAAGAGAAAGAATCCACCAATTATACACCTTTGCAATTATATGATTTGTAGATGCCTTCAGCTCACTGCTTACAATATCTAACACATAAAAGTCCACAGTGCTCTTGACACTTTTCACCGACTCAAACAACACTCATCACCAACTCAAACAATCAGGGAGATAGATCATCTTTCACACACCTTCATTGCATACGCTGATACACATATGATATGACTCACACTTGTGTTTTTTACATCCTCAACAAATTATCCTTTATTTATATCATCTTTACATATGCAAAATCTCTCAAGGTCGGCTAAGCATCTTAACCGAACACAATTCAATTTAGGTTGACACTAAACATTCCCACAGTGGAAAATAATGTTAAGTGGACCATAACATCTTAATTGAGACTAAAATAAACATCATACATATTACACATCAATTCAAAATCATTGGAGCAACAATGTGAAGTGTAAACACCATCAAACTTTGAAACCATGCCTCTAAATCCCAAGAACTCGTGCCAACTGAATAGAATGAAGCTAAGGATATTACCAACTTATCTCCAAAATTGCAAAACCAGAAACCATAAAGCGAAGAAATGCAGAGTATGCATTTCACACAGAAATATTGTCAAACATCATCACACACTAGTGGACACAACTTCCTTTCCACTACAATCCAGAGCACCAAATCCTAAATCTAACATCTTTAAACACTTCTTGACAACATATCCAAACCACATTAATAGATTTACAACATAGAAAAAATGTGAAGCAAATCTCTTAGCACAACTACATAGGAACCAGTCACTAATGACAACCAGAACATATTGACATCAATGACAAGACACCAACAGCTCATTCTACCCAAACCTACAACAATACTTACTATGTTTGTCCTTATGTACTCCTTCATTTTGGTGTTTTCTCCTCCCTCTTATCAGTCTATTTTCTTCCCTTTTATCTACACATAAGTTTTTTATATTCTAGTGCATAGACTATCATATGCTCCAAGATTCCATTAATTGTGTGTGTGTCTCTTTCTGATGTTTTCCTTATCTTTTATTATTACTAAAGCTTCCAAATTCTTCTGCCATGTTTTCCTTGTCTCATATTTTTCTTGGAAAAGATGATGTGTCACCTTTGTAATTAAATTGCAAACTAATAATCCCATATTTTATTTTTTACAATATTAATGATGCCTCCTCCTAAATGCCTTTGCGTCAGCTTAATACCAATTTTAATAGGGGTAATGGATGATTGCAATTAGACATATTGAACTTTCAAATTAATTTTTGGGCATATTTTGTTTTAGCTATAATAGTTGAATGGTGACCTTGAAAAACAATTCCTAAGTGATTAGGAGGATCTAAATGAATCATTTTTAAGATAAGATTAAATTTCTTTTGTATTTGAGTTTAAAGATGAAACAATGCTAGTAATGAGCAAGTCATCTACATATACTATAATGATGGTTGTATGATTATTTTTAAATTTAAAAAATAAATTATTATCTATTTACAATTGGAGAAACTTGGGTTTTGTAAATAGTTAATTAATTTGAAATATCATGTATGAAGAGCTTGTTTAAATCCATAAAATAGTTTTTGAGTTTATATACATAGTTTTTTTTGTTTTTTTAAACAAAACTTGAAGTTGATACATATATATTTCTTCTTGTAAATCACCGTTTAAGAATCCATTTTTAACATCAATTTAATAAATTTACCATCTATTTTAAATAGCAAGTGCAAGAAAGAAACAAATAGTGCCCATTTTTGCTACAGGTGTTGTAATGGTTTAAAAGTGACCCTAAAAGGGGAAGAAATATGTTCCCTTGAGAGCTAATTCCACAACATACATTCAAATATCTCCAACTAGTTGAACTAGTGAAAATATCTAATTACTAAAAAGGAAAGAGCAGATGATAAAGATTATTCGATCTGAATCTAAGTGTCTCAATCAAGAATGCCAATGCGGTGCACAGACGTCTATGTGGTGCGTTGTAGTCTCATATGGACCGCAAATAGAAAACTCAAAAAATAGAGAAAACCCAACTTTGTGTTTTAGTGAACCTGCAAAAACCTAGAATCAAAAATATACCAATAGATTATATACAATAGAGATACAAAGAAGTATAATATTTAGACGTAAATAAAAGAAATGAATAACAAATATATACAAAAAACCTCAGTGTAGTTGAATGCCTTCATAAAACCTACACACGGGAAGAAGAGAAAAAATGTTGGGGTTGTACAGGGGTTTGCCTCAATCGAACCCCTACTTTGGTGTTTCCACCTCCTTGAACAGCCAGATAGATAAAAAGATCAAAAAGATAAATAAATAATATATATGATTTGATAGATAAGGGATGTGATAAATCATAAAGATTCTCAATTAAGTGAGAAAGATATTACTGTATAGGCTTGAGACAGCTAAGAGAGCTAGAAACATTATCGTGAGAGCTTGAGAGTGTTGTAGCAAATTACAAACTATTGTAGCAATCAAGAGAGAGAAAGAGAAAGTTGATCGAACAGAGAGGTTTCTTGACAAAACAAAGAGAGACTACTAGAACTAAAAAGATTGATTTAAAAGAGAGAAAAGGAGGGAAAGAAGAGGTTGGAGAGTCATATAGAATATTCTGAGTCGTTTCCACCAATGTGGGTATGTGATGAATGTCAAAGAACTTAAAACTAACATTTGAACATTGATATGTCAAATGACAAATGCGCGGTGTGCAGACGTCCACACAATGTGCTAGTGTCCAAACAAATCACGCTCAAAAATGACAAGTGGCAAGAAAAACGCTTGGCTAATGCAAAACCAATGCTGACAAGGTGTCTTGAGCATCTTGAAAGAGAAAAGGTTGATGCAATGGCTAAAATGATCCTACTCAGATGTTAGGGAAATGGACACTAAAGTGGATACAAAAGTTTAGGTATAATTACAAAGGGGTATGCAATTTTCAACTCTACAAGTGTAAATGTTTTCATTGATAAAAACCTTTAGCCACTAATCAAGTTTAATATTTATATATATTTCCTTGAAGATCACATTTAATTTTATAAAGACAAAGACAATAATATTATGATTACAATGTAGTGGAACAAGTTTCCAAGTTTTATTTTTAATAAGAGCATTATATTTTAGGTTTATTCTATTTTTAAAATTTTCATTTTCATTTGCTTCGTCAAACGTCTGGGGCTCAATTTTATATAGTGGCATTAAAAAAAATATGTGTGTTAACTTCTTGTCGTCTTAGGATTGAACACACTTTAGTCTTTTGGAAGGTGGATTAGGATATGTGTTGGGGGGATATTTGCGTATTTATATTAGAAGTTGAAGTTTCAACAAAATTGTTAATAGAGCTAGATAAGAAAGTTTTTTAAAATAAACATTTCAACTTATGATAACATCTCATTTTGAGGGATCAAAAAACCCTTATCCCTTTGTAATTTATTTTGTACCCAACAATAATACATTGAGTATATGTGATAAAAAAAATATTGTTTTTCTTTAGAAATAGGGACAAACACCAAACTCCCAAATATTCTAAGATGCGAGATATTAGGTTTTTAGTTTGACCATTTTGTAAAGTAGTTGAAAGATGCAAAGATTTCATAGAAACTATTTAAAATATATAATTGTATTCATATATTTATCCCAAAGGAATTTAGATGTACTAAAAAAGAGTGTCATAGATTTAACCATTTCTAAGATGGTTTGATTGAATATTTCCTTCAATTGCCCCATTTTGTTGGTGAGATTAAGGACATGTTAGTGGTCTTTGTATCCCACATATTATACAAAATATATTTAAATATTTTTTATTGTAATCAATGTCATTGTTTATTTTAAAAAAATTAATTTTAATATTCAACTAATCTTCAACTGGGGTTTAAATTCTTTAAATTTAGAGAGAGCTTCATTTTTATTATTAAGGTAATATTCACAAGTCATTCTTCAATAATTATTAAAAAATGTAAGGGAATATAGAGACTCCTTAAGTGAAAGAACCTGAAATGGCTCCATTAAATCACTATGAAATAATTCTAAGGTTTTGAATAAAATTTCATTGTGATTTTGTTAAAGTGTAATGTTTATTTTTTGCCTAGGAGACACACTTTACACTTTTCTTAAAAAATATATAGTTTTCAATAATCCACTTACAAGATTATGATGAGACATTTTGATTAAGATCCTAATATGTAAATATCCTAATATTTCATGTCATAATTGTGTTTTAATTTTTTCTTGCTTGGATAAATTTTCATTTTGAATATTTTTACAGATAAAGAGACCATATTTATGAAAGTCATATACTAATATTATTTTGATTTTTAATCTACTATTTATTTATTCTAAAGAGATTTTGAAATTGTCTTTAGTAAGTTGAAAACATGGTAACATTTTTTTCTTTAATTTAGAATAAAAATTGCATCTCCAATAGTTTCATTAAATATTCTAAGTTTACCCATTCTGTAACGCCCTGCTATGAGGCCCAAAGGACTTAAACAAATAAATCAATGGAAATGAGAATAATTTGTTTTATAGTAAAATAAACCATACATATGATTGGAGAAACATGATGCTACAAGTTGAAGATAAGATGTACAAATAATATCTAGCAATAGTCCTCAAGGCCCCAAAACGATGTTACTCAAGAATAACATTAACCATACATACAAGAACCAAAGAAAACTTCATTACATAAGATAACATTGTCTTATCACAAAGGTTCAAGATACATAATGTATAGCCATGAGAATATACATATGATCATTGGTTACGTCACCGGGTATCCATAAGGATATAATCTCCATGAGTACAAACAATGGAGTGGATACATAAATATGGTACAAAATGAAGATCTTCAGTCTCGTCACGAGCCATCATGTTTAGGATGCAGGACGAACCAAAACTCAATGGGTGCGAAAAGAACTTCACCCAACCATGTGGTACCATCAGGTCCACCCCCCATCCTAGGAGGTATCAGCCAGACCCAAGAGACAGAAGGAAGTACAAGATGATACAAATGACTCACACGAGGCTCACAAGACTATTGTCACAAGAGAATCAGAAGGCAATAATCACAGGAACTCAAAAGTAAACCAACCAACTTCCAGAGGCCTCAGAAATCCACAGCAGGACAAAACCATGAGATACTACTAGTTATGCAATAGGGAAGAGTGTCATAACTAGATTGTCATGAGTTACCCTAGTGAGTTTCCACTAAGTTTTGGCCCCCTTCCTGGGTTACCCTAGTGACCTCTACCGACCCCTGGCCGCCATACAACTCTAGTGGACCACACCAACCTTTTGAAAGGACAATATTGGTGGACACCATTCTAGGCCTTCTCAACTTACCCTAAACCTATACAAGTATTCAGGATTAAGAGAGGCACCAATTTAATCTTTGTTAATGCGAACTAGCTACCCACTCCAGTTCATTATTTTAAATTTTCACTTGTTTACAAAACTCTCATTGAGTTACCCTAGCAACCACTTTGGGTCCTAGCCCCCAATGAGAGCCACTCCCCCTTGACTTGTACCTAGGAATTAGAAATACTTTTCGAGGACTATGAAACCTGAAGATCACGTAACAACAAGACCCCCTCCCCCGCCCCCCCCTTACCATAGCAAGGCTCGACCCACTTTCTAGAACAAGATTATATCAAAAAGGTACAATACATGCAAGGATTGACAAAAACAAACTATAAGACATGAAAAGATCTAGTTGCATAATATAGGGAAGCGTAGGTGTCCCAAAACACAATCAAGGACTCAACAATCTCTTTACCTCGTGAAAGACTAATGCATTAAACTACATTCCCATGAATCCATCTGAGCTAGATGAATCCCCTCAAAGCACAATGATTCAAAAGACAGAACCTAGGTACTATATGTCTTATAATAGCACTATAACCCAGATTTAAGTTATTAATCAGTCTCTTAATTTAATCTATGTTAACCTTTTTAGATGTCTCCAAATCGCTTGATATAAAAAAAATTATGCAATTATAACATAATGAGAAGTTTCTCATTATGTTATAATTGCACAATTTTTTTATAATAAATATGTTATAGTTTACTATAAAACATTTATTATACTACAATGAGAATGCATGAGATTATAATATAACATGTGTAATATCTATATTTACATATATATATATATAAAAGTACTATTTCGTAACAAGATATATATATATATATATATATATATATAACAAAATTATTTTACAACCAATGTTTAAATGAACATGCATGTATCTATTCATATATTTATGTATATAGATCTACAATCACAGAACTGAAATCACATCGCCATTGTTTTAAGGAGAACACTGCTAACGAAGAGGTATCGGTTCAGACAGGGGTCGACACTCCTTCAAACATTCCATTAACATTGGGAGCTCATCGATGTCATAGAGCAGTAAAAAAAAAAAGAAGGGAAATCGCTAACAAGGATACGGTTTCGCCTAACTAGGCATGTCGTGATTCAAGGAACACACAACAACATTAAAGGGCAACTCAAGACAGTTGATAATCTTAACAATGACGGTGGTAAAAAAAGAAATCCATTTAACATTTCAATGTGCATTCGGCTACAAAAAGCATATTACATCTTATAACAGAAGACAAATGATACAAGCAGTCAGAAGCATGCAAAATACGGGTTCGAAATCAAATTATTGATCCAATACTCGGTGCCTAAGAAAAGGGTCAACACCAAAATAAGCCTATAGAAAAATAAAATCAGCCCAAGGAGTCAGCCGATGATATAAAGATATAAATTGGTCAAGCAATAGAATGTGTTGATCTTAATCGCTAATAAAGAGTTACATACTGATTAATATAATTGGTAGGAAAGGATTCGCACAATCAAAACTTAAATGAGAAAACATTTTTCGTCCAAACAACAGTAAAATACCAGGTAAGGGATGACATACAGAGTGATTGATTCGGCCAATACGGAACATAGCGTCGAATGACATGAAAACGCCAAAGATGGGTCGGAAAGCTCAGTTCAGCATTTGATTTAAATGAAAAGAGTATCGATCCAAATGAAATCAGCAAACAAGGGAGGATATTGATTCCCAAGGAGTCGCCTTGACGGCTACCGCAAGTCAAATTTCAAGGGTGGTACTCAAGGAGATTTGTCGATTATGTGATCAGCCGCTATAGTATAATTCATGGGTGATGTCGAGTTAAGATCGGAATACACAGGAACAAAAATGAGAAAAATACATTAACAATTGGAACATTTATTAAATAATACCTTTTTAATCAAACAAGAAAGAATTAAAAAGAAAGACATACAGGAAGAACAAAAGGGGACTCAAAAGATCGAACTTGGTTAAAACTATGATCCTTCTTCTACAGAAAGTAAATAAAATCAAAGGGTAACATCTCCAACCTAGAGTCCAACGACCGGTGGAGACTTCCTGGCACTGCAAAGACTCCCCAAATTCCTCGGAAGCCCAAAGATCCAACCAAGAACTTAGATTCAACAACAGATTCAAATTTTCCCCCAAAGAAATTTTTCCCCAAGAACATTCAAAAATCCCCAAATTCCAGAAATTTCCCAGCAACCATTTTTTTCACGGGAATCCCCCCTATTCAAAAAAAAAAAAAGGAGATATAACTCCCCATCAATCTGGCATGCAGCATCTTTTCCCACTAACTCAACAATTAATTTACAAATTTGTAACTCCTCTTTCACAATCCAATTTTAATTTTTAAACAAATAAGATATAAACAGGGTTTTAATCATGAGCACATTAAAATGACGAAATAGATATTTAATTCTCCATTTTAATAATCTTTTCACAATAATTAAATAATTTAAATCTTTTAGCTCTACAACTTTAGTCAAAATAAAGTTGCAATAATTTATTTATTACTTGATTAATATTTAATAATCACATACACAAATAGGTATTAGTAATAATTCTCTTTCTAGAAATCAATTTTAAGTAAATGTTGACCCAAACTCTAGTACGATGAACTACAACTAAACATAGCATGAGGACTAATAGGACTACCAACTGAAAAGTTCGATCGACTAACAAAACAAGGATACCTGATATAGGTCTTGTTCTATATGAACAAGGGTACAACAAGGGTCTAATTGATGACTCCAGTTTTCCACTTTAACATTGGTTCATCGAGCATGCTCAGACCTAACGATTCAGGTGGAGTCGATGCTCGATACCTGCAGTTGCATAAACAAATTTTCTAATATGTACATATAACCATATACTATCATATAGTGAAAAGGGAATGGAGGCGATGCAGCTTGCTTGTAAAGAGCAGTGTGGTGCTTTTCCCTTTCACCCAAGCACATCAAGGATAAATCATAGTGTATGTCATGACAATCAAACATTAATAAATATAATGATTAAATCCTAACATCACATATATAATCCATCTCAATGTTCATCTAACTATCAAAGCATAAATAACATCAAATAATCACATCATAGTCAATAATATAAATCTCATCATTATACCAACGATCCAAAGAGCATAGAGTATGAAAGTCACATATGAAACCAAAAGTCATAGACCAAAATCATATCCAAATCCAAAATTGACCAACACCAAAAAGGGTCTAAACCACACAAAAAAATCAAAACCACAAAGTCTGACAAACCAAAAGAGAGAGTGCACTACATCCTCCTCCCCCAGTATCAGGCTTACTCCTAGAATCCTGCAAAGAGAAATGTATAGAACTCACGCATACAAGAAGTCTGGTACCAAGTAGCTAAAGACTCGTCATCAGGGTCCCACTGGAACATAACCTGCTCGCTATCTCTACCTTTGAGAACCTGATGCTTGTGCTCCAAAACACCCACAAGCTCGAGAGCTAGCTGCCCATCCTCAACCTATAGAGCAATCCAATCAAGAATGTGAGAAATGTCAAGATGATACTGATGAAGAACTGAAACATGGAAAACATCATGAATGCGTGAGAGACTAGACGACAGAGCAAGTCGATAGACAACTGGAGCAATCCTCTCTAAAACCTCAAATAGGCCAACAAAATGCGGTGCAATCTTAGAGCCCTTTCCATAACGGATTGGACTCCTCCACAAACGCACATGCATAAACACTCAATCACGGATCGAGAACTGACGATCCACCCTATGCGTGTCAGCATACTTCTTTTATCGATCCTGCGCTACCACTAAATACTCTTTGATCCTCACCACCTAATACTCAATTTCTTGAAGCATATCCAGACCCAGGTTCACATTGTCCTCTAATCAGTCCCAGCTCAAAGGAGTCTAATAAGGACGACCATATTGTGCCTGAAAGGGAGCCATACCGATGGAACTGTGGTACCCATTGTTATAAGTGAATTCCACCAAGTATTGGTATTCCTCCCAACGACTCTGCCGGTCCATCACGTACATCCAAAGCATGTCTTCCAGCACCTGGTTGACTCTCTCAGTCTGCCCATCGGTTTATGGATGATAAATTGAACTAAAGTTCAATTGAGTCCCTAGTACCTGCTGAAGAGACCTCCAAAGGGCTGAAGTGAACACAGGATCTCTATCTGAAATGATCTTTCATGGAATGCCATGAAGTCTAACAATATTTTCCATCAAAATTCTAGCCACCATTGTTGCATTATAAGAAGATCAGACAGGTGAGAAATGTGCAACTTTGGTCAGCCTGTCCATGGTGACCATAATAGCGTTATGATGATGTTGGGACTTAGGTAATCCCACAATGAAATCCATTGAAACAATGTCCCACTTTTACATTGGAACCAAGTGTTGTTGCAAAAGACCTGTCGGATGTCGATGCTCTGCCTTCACTCTAAGAACTGAGCTACAAAGTCAGTTATATCCCTCTTCATACCTGGCCAAAAATATAACTATCGAAGATCAGCATGCATCTTCTTGACACCAAGATGAATAGAATATGGTGTCCGATGTGACTCGGATAGAATAAAAGTATGAAGATCCTTAGAGGAAGGAACATAAATACATCCCATATGCCACAAAAGGCCATCAAAATCGAGGGAATAACTTATGAATATACCTTCCAAAGCTCTACCAGACTCTACCTCAGAATGGACTTCCTAATACCAGGTGTTTACGGGGAGTGTTGCCACAATATGACCTCTCAAATCCAACTCAAGTGATATTCCTAAAATCTCATGTCGACGATGACTAAGGGCATCTGCAACTACATTCTCCTTTCCCTGAATATACTTAACCTTGAAGTCATACTCACATAAGAATTTCATCCACCTCCTCTACCTAGCATTTAGGTTCGGCTACGTAAATATGTACTACAAGCTATGGTGATCTATATGCAACTTGAACCGATGCCCAATAAGAAAGTGTCTCCAATGAACCAAAGAATGCACAATGGCATCCACCTCGACATCATGCGTAGGATAATTAATCTTATGGTTCTTGAGTTTAAGGGACACATAAGAAATCACTCTCCCATCCTGCATTAACATCACTCCTAACCCTTCCAAGGACGCATCTGTGCAGACCATGAAGTCATCGAATGGATCAAGAACCGCCAAGATAGGCGCACTAGTCAACTTCTCCTTAAGAACCTGAAAAGATTCCTGACACTTCTCAGACCACACAAATTTCTTCCCTTTCTCTGCAAGGAAGTAATGGAATGAGAAATCCTAGAAAACCCTTCAACAAATCTTCGTTCGTAACCTCAGAAATGTTCGTAGGTACAGGCTACTCAAGAATAGCTTGATTATTTGAGGGATCCACCGCAATACCATCTCCTAAAATGACATGCCCAAGGTACTTGATCTCTATTTGGAAGAATTCACATTTTTTTGCATTCGCATACAACTGGTTCTCCCTCAGACATTGCAAAGCCTGCCTCAGGTGTTCCTCATGCTCCTCCATGGTCCTAGAATAAATCAGTATGTCATCAAGGAACACAAGGATGAATCTATCTAGATAATTCTTGAACACACCATTCATAAGGTTCATGAAGATGGACGGTGCATTAGTCCACCCAAATGGCATGATAGTAAACTCGTAATGGCCATAGCGAGTGTGAAAATTTGTCTTATCAATATCAACCACCATAATCCTCAACTAGTGTAACCCAACTTTAGATCAATCTTAGAAAATACCTTCGCACCCTTGATCTGGTCAAAATAATCATCAATCCTTGGCGACAGGTAATGATTCTTCACTGTAACTTTGTTCAACTGTTGATAATCAATGCACAAGTGAAGTGACCCATCCTTCTTCTTCACAAATATAACTGACTCTCCCCAAGGAGAGACACTAGGATGGATAAACCCTTTCGCCAATAGATCTTCCAACTGCAAACGGAGTTATTCAATCTCTTTAGTTGTTATCCGATATGGGGTACGTGAGTTGGCTCAGCTTCGGGTACTAGATCAATTCTAAAATCAATGTCCCTCCACCAGTACATTTGGAGCAGTTTTTCGACGATCGTTCGTCGAAATTCAAACAAATAAACATCAGAATTCTGACGTATTTGTTTGTCGCTATTTTTTCGTCGGTGATTCCGACGATGAGATTCACGTCGAAATTCAAACAACACCACATCAGAAATTTCTATGCACCCACGGTATGTTTTTTTAACGAGGAGACGTCGAAATTCTGACCCTTTTGCATCCTTTATCGCCGTAACCTCTGTCGATGACCCTTTATATATCGTCGTAACCTTTGTCGATGCATTTTTACTTTGGTAGTGTCCATCGGGATAAGTATTACCGATAGCCTCATCGGCTATCGACAAGACAAGATTTCTCCTTTGCTGCTATTTGTAACCTTTGTCGATGACCCTTTAACATCGTAACCTTTGCCGATGCATTTTACTTTTGCCAATTTCCATTGGGATAAGGCTTATCAATAGCCTCATCGGCTATCGGCAAGACTGAATTTCTCCATTGCCGCTAGTGTGTGTTTTGTCGATGGACCATGTTCATGGAGATGTCAAAATTTCAACGATTAAGATGACGGAGGAGGCTACATCCTGCGACATTTTTGTTGTTGCAAGTATGGCAACATCATCGGTTGTCTTGTGGTGTTCATCGGAATTCCAACCTTCCCCAACCTTCTTTTTTTTTAAAATATCAACTGCTTTTGTCTACACCAATGACACTTTATCGTTGTAACCTTTGTTGATGCATTTTACTTTATGCCAGTGTCCATCGAGATAAGTCGCACCGATAGCCTTATCAACTATCGGCAAGACAAGATTTCTCCATTGCCACTAGTTGTGTTCTGTCGACGGTGTATGCTATCTCGATCACATGCTTCTACTTGTCGCTCTTACCATCGGGTTGAATTTTATAGATTACAACGGATTAATATGAGCAGCATTAATATCAGTGAGCTTACAAAGGAACTTCATTATCAGGAAGATAAAGATGAAATAGCTACAAGAATGCATGATAAGACTTGTCATAAGGAATCATAATAGTAAATTCCAAAAATGTCTTGCAGCCAGTACATAAAGCATTCATAAATAGTCATATTGTTGTTTAAAAATACTATCAAAGGAGGATATTATAAAGATAGAGACCTAGAACTCAGTATGTAGTGATGGATAATAGTGTAGGGTTAGGTATAGTCCTAGACCTTGTTTAAAGGGAAACATGTGATAGTGCATGTGACTAAGGAAAACTCTACAAAATAGTGAGCAACAAGACTATCAATAACAGTATTTCAATCTTAGGCATATACAACTCAAGGAGATAATGATTAACAAAGAAAGCACTTACAAAGATATATCTAGTCATAAAAGACAATCATTTGAGTTGGAGACATGAGAATATTTTAGAACACAAAGTAGACACTGTCATCATAAGGCATACACTCCATTTCAAGGCCCCAAACTTAAGGGCAATACAAGGATATTCCATCAATGTCAATTGCAGTCCATTAAAGCCTTGTCGCAAAGCAAATCAAAGATAAAGTACACTCATAGAGAGAGATAAGAAGATCAAGTCTATCAAAGAAAGAAAAAGAGCTCAAAGGCATTCAAAGATGTAATAGTCATAAGGCATGCACAGAGGCTCAATACAATGGTGATATAGTGTTGCAGACCAGTAATGAGGAGTGAAGAATAAGGATTGTGATAGAAATCAAGTTCTAAATACAGAGGCATGTGACTGTAAGTTTGAGGTTAGAAAATGAAACATGGAGATATGATCACCTTCTATGAGAAATGAAAGTGTAGTCATGATAGTATTTTTTAGTAGATTGGACTACCATAAACATGCACATGGAAATGACTAAGGGTGGGAGTTTCAGTTAAGTGAACTTCAAGTTAGAATGCAAGTTCTTAGTATCATTCATCAGTTCAGGCATTAAATTTTAGAGAAAATGTGGACTTCTAAGCTCATCGTTAATTTGAGGCCTGAAAAAGGTGGAGTTTTGAGGTCATTCGATGTATTGGATCAAAGTTGTAAGGCCATTGTGTCATTTTTTGTCATGTCTAGGCCAACTAGGTCCTAAATAGGTCAACACTGTTTGAGGAGTCCTAGGTTGATACGAGATCATTTGGTTGAAAATTGCAAAAGTTGTCAAAATTGCTCAAAAGCTGAAAATGAGCAACTTTGCAATTTTGGTGCAAAAAGTAGCATTTTGTTTCCCAAACAACCAACTAATTAGAAAGTTGGTTAAAACAACTGGTGAGGGGCTGTATTGACTATATAAATCCTCTTTGGGTCAGAGGTGTAACTTGTTATGTCTCTAATTGTTGCCTCAAACTACTGCTCAGTCTAATTCACAAAATGTTAATCCATTATTTCTAAAATACTATTATTATTTGTAGTATACTATTATTATTTCTAATATACTAATATTATTATTTCTAATATACGAATGTGTAGTCAATGTCAGCTCATGCGGAAGGACGGTGCACATAGTCTGGTAGATGCGAAGAATGATGTTTCATGTGTTAATGCATTTAAAGCCTTTAATTCAGATGATCGATGTTAACGCATTTAAAGCCTTGGGTTTTTTTGCGGCCGTCACTTTTGTTTTCTTACTCAAAGCTGCAAGTGTAGGGTGGTTTTGGTCAATGCATCATGGAAGCGAATTTCACAGTCTTGACTGACAAGAAATTGGTGCATTTAAAGCCTTTAATTCCGATGACCAATGTTAATGCATTTAAAGCCTTGGGCTTTTTTGTGGTCGTCACATTTTTTTTCTTGCTCAAATCTACAACTTTAGGATGGTTTTGGTCAGCGGAATAATGGAAGCAAATTTCACATTCTTGACTAACAAGAAATTGGTGCCATTTTTGGGAAAGATAACAAATAGGAGGATGAAAGGTCTTTTCCTTTTCAAAGACCATCGTCTGTATGAAGCAGTTAAAATGTTACTTGAGGAAGATTTTGTCCATGTGAGTCATCGATATTGGACTAACATGGAAGTGTATGATAATATGATGAAATAATAATGATCTGGTCAACTACTAAGAGGGGGGGTGAATCGGTAGATAGAAAACAAACTAAAATTTCACCAAACTTGATCCCAACTCAGAAACAACTTGCTAAACTAATCGGTTTAGTCACTATATCAAAAACTGCAACTGCACTGTCAAACTTTATCGGCTAACCAAAACATCAATGATACAATGTAACAGACTTGAAACTCACATACCATTTAAACAAAACATTAAACCACTTTTCTAACATCAGTAATAGCTCATTTCATATCACTTATGGTCATCTAAACATATCTAAGTGGCTTTACCAGTTAATCATATCAACCATATCAAAACACATCCACAAAATCATTCACCACTTGACACAATGATTTTTCACGTGGAAACCCAAATGGGAAAAACCATGGCGGGGATGAATACCCACAAGTATTTTGAACTCTTCTGAAGTTCGCCATGTTAGGAGCCAAGCCTTGTTAGAAGCTTATACAATAATGTCATGTTAAGAACAAATCCGATTAGGGACCACCCGGTTAAGGGATTGACTACAATACCTTGTTAAAGGAAATACCCTGTTAAGAGTAACCTTGGTAGAGGATTTCAAATCCAAGCTAAAGGATCACTTGGTTAGAGGATTTAAACAACACCAAGCCTGTTAAAGCTTACTTAGTTAGGCAATTTAACTATTGTAATGGCTAGAGAACAACGGGTTCTTTGTTGATCTGGAAATAGAACTATGTTTCTTAGTCAGATCCTTTTCTACTCATATCTGCCTTCACAACATTCTGCAGACACTCTTTCTAGTTCGGCAACAATCACACTACCACACTTAACCAAATTGCCAACACAATTACAAACAACTCATCGACCTTCAATACAAATACAATAGGTCGGTAACACAACTCAAAACCTATAAATCTCGTAGAGATTACAAACATATCGGTTCAACCATGATTGTTAGATTACATAACAATCAACTACACATTGTTCTAGATAACTTGAACCGCTCCTGGATCACCGCACATTGGATTTTGTAGCTCATCACGTGTTTTCCACTTCATGCTATGCATTTGCTCATTCCCAAGATAAACGGTTATCTTCACGCGCCAAAACCACTTTAAAACTCATCATTGCATCATGCATACGTGGCATATTCATCTCTGATCATCATTTGATCATAGATCATCACAACCGATTCTCCAAGCTTCATCGGTTAGGGTTCTTCTTATCAATTGGTTAGGGTTACCGGTTGATCACTCTGCTTGAATAACAATACCAATACCAGTTTCCTTCACTGCTTTACTACCGGTTGCATTGTTGCATCACTACCGGTTGCAATACAACTTCATAAACGATTACTATTGACATCAATGACAACACTATACTTCATCAATGCAGTCTTCATGCAATGCCAACAATCTCCCTCTTTGGCATTGATGGTAATAAAAATATCAATACCATTTGATTGTGATGATTGAGAGTAATGCACATACACGAGTATAGGAATCCTAGTTTACATTTTTCCATATACTCTCTATCACTTGTATCTCCATGTCTTAGCTGGTAAATGGGTATTCAATCATATATAGTTCTTCTCCCCCTTTGACAGCAATTCCAAAGTGAAGGGTAACCATTACATGCTTCACCGATCTCCAACAAGTTGCTCCCCCTGTGGAGTAGCTCCACTCTACACCAATCCATCTTCAAGATTTTCCATAAGCTTCAGGACTGATGTCTTCCACATCTACTTAATTGACTTCATGTAGAGGTACAACCCCTAACTTACCTCTAAGATACTCAAATGTAGCCTTAGGTAGAGATTTGGTAAAGATATTCATTAGTTGTTCCTTAGTAGATACATGCTCCAGTGACACATCTTTACATTGCACTTTCTCTCTCAAGAAATGATACTTCAGCTCAATATGCTTTGTCCTAGCATGCAACACCGGGTTCTTAAAAATGTTTATCGCATTGGTGTTATCACAGAAAATCCTTACCGGTTTTGATAGCTTCAACTTGAAACCTTCCAAAATGTGTTCCATCCAGATTGCCTAGGTACAATTCATATATGTTGCAACATATTCAGCTTTTGCAGTTGATTGTGAGATACAACTATGTTTCTTGTTGCTCCAAGACACTAGTCTTCCTCCAAGAAAAAATGCTCCTTCGGTTGTACTCTTCCTTTCATCAACATTGCCTGCCCAATTTGCATCTGTATTAACTTTTAAATCAAAGTCTCCTGCATATGGATACCATAATCCATAATCAATTGTGCCTTTCAAATATCTGAAAATTCTTTTAGTTGCTATCATGTGTGTCTCCTTCGGGCTTTTCTGAAATCTAGCAACCAATCCTACTGCATGAGCAATGTTCGGTTTGTTGTGGACAACATAATGTAGTTTACCTATCATTCACCTGTACTTCTTTTCATCCATTGATGTAGAATCATCCTCCTTAGACAATTTACAGCCTGTAACCATTGGTGTTCCAACTGGTTTACAGTCTCCCATTCCAAAAGTCTTAAATACTTCTTTCATATATTTGGACTGTGTGATGAAAATACCATCCTTCATTTGTTGGATTTGCAGACCTATGAAAAATTTTATCTCACCTACCAGTGACATCTCAAATGCATTCTTCATTTCACTGGCAAATTCATGACACATATCATCATTTCCTCCAAAAATGATATCATCCACAAATACCTCACTTACAAGTATCTTATCTCCTTCTGACTTGAGATATATGTTACTGTCTTCACTGGTTCTTTGAAAACCTATCTTCACTAAGTGAGAGTGCAATCTTTCATACCATGCTCTAGGTGCTTGCTTCAGTCCATATAATGTTTTATCTAATTTGCACACCATGTCATTTTCTACAGTTAAAGCATAACCATCTGGTTGTTCAATGTATACTTCCTCTTCCAATATTCCATTTAGGAATGCTGACTTCACATCCATTTAATATACTTTGAATCCTTTGTATGTTTTAAATGCAAGTAGAGTCCTTACTCCTTCCAATCTTGCAACTAGTGCAAATGTCTCACCATAGTCTTCACCTTCTTCTTGTGCAATCCTTTGCATACCCGTTTGGCTTTATTTCTAACCACTACTCCATCTTCATTTAGTTTATTCCTGAATACCCAATTTTGTATCTATTACATTCTTGTTCTCCAGTCTAGGTACCAATGACCAAGTATTTTTCTTCTCTATCTAGTCAAGTTTTTCTTCCATTTCCTTAATCCAGTCTTCATCTGCAAATGCTTCTTTTGCAATTCTAGGCTCAATGGTGGAAATCATAAATGAGTTATCTCTAATCCTTGTTCTTCTTAGCACACCTGCATTCATGTCTCCAATAATCTGATCGGGGCTATGATTGAGTCTAGCATACCTTGGAATGACATGATCTTGACTTCTAGATTGTTCTTCTTCTTCACTTTCTTCTTCTTTTGTTGGAACTCCCTGTTCCACTTGAACTAGGGCTACTTTATTATGTTCACCAACTTCTGGCTTCACCGGTTTCGGTTCCAAAAACAGTGTGTAAAGTTCTTCTTCCTCCTCCTCACTGGTTTCTCCTAATTTCTCAGGAAACTCATCAACTCGAACATTAGCACTTTCAATGATCTTCTTGGTCTGGTTGTTGTGACACATGTAAGCTTTGCTCTTGGTGGAGTAACAAAGAAATATGCCTTCATCACTCTTGGCATCAAACATACCAACATAATCACCTCTTTTGATAAAACATCTACTACCAAAAATCTTAAAGTAACTGACGTTAGGTGATCTACCATACCAGTACTCATAGGGAGTTTTATTCTTACCTCCTTTAACCAGTACCTGGTTTATTGTGTAAACAGTTGTACTGATAGCTTCTCTCCAGAATGTCTTAGCTACACCTCCTTGAATTAACATAGTCCTAGCACCTTCAACAACTGATCGGTTGTTCCTTTTTGCAATACCATTATGTTGTGGTGTCCTAGGTGCAGAAAGTTGCCTCTTAATTACATTGTCATCACAGTATCTAGTGAATTCCTCTGAAGTAAATTCACCACCTAGATTAGTTCTTAAGCACTTTATCTTCTTTTCACTTTCATTTTCAACTAAAACATTGAATGCCTTAAACTTTCTAAAATCTTCTACCTTGTCTTTCAAGAATGTGACCACATCATCCTTGAGCAATCATCGGTAAAAATCATGAAGTACCGATCACCTTGAATACTCCTAGTCCTCATTGGCCCACATAGGTCGGTATGAACCAAATCTAGCAAATTTTCTAATGAGAAAGATTTTCTCTTGAAGGTTGAGAATCTCATCTTCCCTAGCTGACATACCTTGCAAAGAGCATTCACCGATTTGTCCACCTATGGAAAACCTCTTACTGATTTGGACTTACTGACTTTTACAATGTTATCAAAAATTACATGATAGAATCTTCGTTGCCAAAGCCAACCATCTTCTACTTTTGCAATTAAACAACTATTGACTTTAGAACTTAAATGAAACAAGTTACCTCTGGTCTATTTGTCGGTCGCAATTAGTTCACCTTTGCTTCCATAAATCTGCAGACTCCATTCTTGAAATTCAGTGGGTAACCTTTGTCGTTGAGTTGAGACACACTCAAAAGGTTGTGTTTCGGTCCTTCAACCCAGTAGACATCATCTACATTGATTTTACCATTCAGAGAGATGGATCCCTTTCCTTTCACCATGCAAAGTGAGTCATTCCCAAATCTCACAACACCTCCATTAAACTCTCTCAAAGTAAGAAACTCACTCTGGTCACCAATCATATGGTGTGAACAATCACTGTCTATAATCCAGTCATCAGAACTATCCACATGCGATATTAATGCCTTATGATCGGATGTCTCCTCTTTAATAGCAACAAAGACAATGTCCTCATTTGCATCTTCCTCAGATTCCTCATTAATAATTCTTCCATCCACTGCAATGAGAAAATATAATTTACCTTTGCCTTTATACTTCTTATACTTCTCACGTTTTTGCTCATTATCTCCATTAGGATAGTTAGCAGAAATATGTCCAATCCGGTTACGTACGAAACACTTCAAAGGTAATTTACCTTTGTACTTACTAGTACCTCTGGGTAATTGCTTGGCCAACAATGCTTCAAGCTCAATCAGATTGTTTTCATCATCTACCTCTATGTTGGATCTAGACTCGTGATTGTAGCTTACTTCTCTGTTTTTCCATACCAGTGGGGTTGAAACTAAGTATCTAAATGCAAATTCTAATCTTTGAACACTTCCATCAAAACCATTTAATTCAAATGCAATTAATTTACCAATGATGGAGTCAAGAGTTACCTTTTTTTATCAATAGACTTGAGTTCATGAATGGCTGCAACTCGGATAGTGTAGACCGGTTCAAGGGTTCTCAACACCTTGCTAACCACTATGGTATCCTCCATTGTACCTCTATCACTTTTGATCTCTTTGACTATCTCCTTGATCCTCTAACAATACTATTGAACATTTTCTCCTTCAGCCATCCGCATATCATCAAACTTACCTCTCAGACTCTCTTCTTTGGCAATCTTAACATGCTCATCACCGCTATAGATATCTTCAAGTTTCTGCCACACTTCATAAGGAGTCTCCAATCCATGAACATCAACATACTCTGAATCGGACAAGGAACTGATAATAGCCTCCAATGCTTGACTGTTCTCCTGTTGCTCCTTCTTTTGATCATCTGTCAGAATCCCACTAGGCAAGTTATATTTAGTAACAACATGTTCCCAATATTGACTTCCTCAGCTCTTGATATAGATCTTCATCCTATCACTCCAGATTTTGTAGTTTTCCCTATTAAACTCCAAACCTTCTTTCTTCATCATGTTCTCCTAGATCTTTTCCTCAAGCTATTAGGCTTAAACACAAGAGAACCCTAAATGCTCTGATACCAATTGATAATAAGATGAAACAATAATGATCTGGTCAACTCCTGAGAGGGGAGGGTGAATCAATAGATAGAAAAAAAACTAAACTGTCACCAAACTTAATCCCAACTCATAAACAATTTGCTAAACTAACCGGTTTAGTCACTGTATCAAAAACTGCAACTGCATTGTCAAACTTTACCGGTTGACCAAAACATCAATGATATAATGTAACGGATCTAAAACTCACATACCATTTAACCAAAACATTAAACCAGATTACTAACATCAATAATATCTCATTTCAGATCACTTCGGGTCATCTAAACATATCTAAGTGGCTTTACCAGTTAATTATATCAACCATATCAAAACACATCCACAAAATCATTCACCACTTGACACAGTGATTTTTCACATGGAAACCAAAATGAGAAAAGCCATGGTAAGGATGAATACCAACAAGTATTTTGAACTCTTTTGAATTTTTCCATGTTAGGAGCAAAGCCTTGTTAGAAGCTTATACAATAATATCCTATTAAGAACAGATCCGGTTAGGGACCACCCAGCTAAGGGATTCACTACAATACCTTGTTAAAGGCAATACCCTATTAGGAGTAACCTTGGTAGAGGATTTAAAATCCAAGCTAATGGATCACCTGGTTAGAGGATTTAAACAACACCAAGTCTGTTAAAGCTTACCCAGTTAGGGCATGTAACTGTTGTAATGGCTAGAGAATAGCAAGTTCTTTGTTGATCTAGAATTAGCACTATCTTGTTTAGTCGGATCCTTTTCCAGCTCCTATCTGCCTTCACAACATTCTACAGACACTCCTTCTGGTTTGGAAACAATCACACTACCACATTTAACCAAATTGCCAACACAATTACAAACAACTCATCGACCTTAAATACAAATATAATAGGTCGGTAACACAACTCAAAACCTACAAATCTCATACAGATTACAAACATATTGGTTCAATCATGATTGTTAGATTACATAACAATAAACTACATTTTGTTCTAGACAACTTGAACCTCTCCTGAATCACTGCACATTGGATCTTGTAACTCATCATGCATTTTCCACTTCATTCTATGCATTTTCTCATTCTCAAGATAAATGGTTATCTTCACATGCCAAAACCACTTTGAAACTCATCATGTGCATCATGCATATGTGGCATCTTCATCTCCGATCATACTTCAATCATAGATCATCACAACTGATACTCCAAGCTTCATCGATTAAGGTTCTTCTTATCAATTGGTTAGGGTTACCGGTTGATCACTCTGCTTGAATAACAATACCAATATTGGTTTCCTTCACTGCTTTACTACCAGTTGCATTGTTCCATCACTACCGATTGCAATACAACTTCATTACCAGTTACTATTGCCATCAATGACAACACTATACTTCATCAATGCAATCTTCATATAATGCCAGCAGTGTACTCTTTGATTGTTGCTTGGGGGTTGTAATTTGAAGAAGAGGTGGAGAAGGTGAAGGTGAAGAGGGCTCTGATAAATTTGATTGATTTAGACTTCCTGTTGAATTTGGACGATATATGCAAACAAACAATTCTGGGTGTGGGCATTAGGACCTTTGCAGGCCAGGATGTACCAGGTGTGTCATTAACTTTTTATCTGATGGTAGGAGGATGGCTTGAAGGATCGTTGCAGGGACCTGGCTCATCGTGGGTGGGAAGCATTCAAAACCTTTGCTAATTTTATGAGGAAGGAGGAGATTTTGTGGGTTTTGCACGAGGTGGCCAGAGCGGAGGTGGGTCAAGATATGCGACCAAGGCAGAGGATGGCACAAGTAATGGTGTCCCTCTCTGACTTCAACAATGATCCAGCGTACAAGCCACTTATGGGTTAATTGTTGTGCTTGGTTTGGATTGTAGTTTTTTTCATCTGGCTCCTGCTTTGATAAAATCTTCTTTCATGTCTTTGGTGTCTGGGACTTAGTCCGCAACTCTCTAAATTAGAGTTGGTGTTATGGACACTAATTTTATATTGTTGCGTGTGTGGATATGGGGGTTTCTGCATCTAGTCTGAGTAGGCGATTTTGTAGAAGTGTTTTTTGGGTGGTAGGGTTGACTGGTGGTTTTATGGAACCACTTTTCTCTAGTTCAAATGTACTCATTTTCTTATTAAATAATATAAATACCAATTATCGATGAAAAAAAAAAGCATATGTTATACTAGAAAAATTACTTCTCCTACAATAGAAAGCTAGTTAATAACAATATTGTAACAAATATGAGCTCAAAGATTTAAAACTTTTTCAAGATGGTAAGTTTGCTGAAAAGGCAGAAGGATGGGATATCTTCATTGTGTGAGGATGAAATGTTGTTGTGCTTCAAGATCAAACAAAGCAATACAAGTTTTTTTGATGCGGCTTAAACTTTTTGGATGATGTTTGTAGCTCTGTTATTATGACTAAAGCCCTAGGTGTAGTCAATAAATTATGGTTAGGATTTGGAAGGTTTAACAATTGGTTTTAAGGACTGATTTGTGGAATTTTTTGAATGTAATTTCTAAATGTGGGGAAAAATCACTTACAGTCATTTGTCCCTTGGTCGATTTTCCATTTCTGAGTGCCCTCACCTCTCGCTCTGGCTTTCCTCCTGCCAAATGGTTCCTAGTCTTCCTCCTCGACTTAATGGCCTTGGAGCACTCATCCAATGAAGTCTTACAAATCTCCAAGCAGTGGTTCTATGATGTGGTTCTCGGTGCAACTATTCAGTTAGGGTCTCGGTGCAGTATGTTATGTCGTGCCCCTGCGCACGCGCGCAATCAAAATTTGAAATATGTAGTTTATATATATGCTATGTCAATATATATATATATATATATATATCATATGCTATGTCAACATATAGTTTATTTTATTTTCTACAAAATATAATTTTTGTAAGGTGGCTTGCTGAGCTTATATAGTTGGCTTTCTCTTTCTTTATAATTATTGATAATTTATATCATATGATATGATTGAATATTATGTACAACCCTAGTGATTGTTAAAAAGGCTTATGATATGTGATGTTTAATCATTATGGATGTTTAAGAATCAGTGATTGAAATACTTATCCTTGTGTATAACGATTTTTCTTCTATCCTATGATTCGTTGATTGTTGGTTTAAAACACTCATTACAACTAACATGGATATGAATTATGGTGTGGGTGTGGGAAGGGATTGTTGAATATGAAGGAATGGCTTAGGAAAGTACTCCTCAATCCAAATGAGTCATTTTCTTGTCATGGAATGTGTTAAGAGACTTTAAAAATATATTCAATCTAGTTAATATTGACACATCTAAAGCATGCCAAAGGCACTTCAGAGAAATGCTATGACATAAAGAAGATTGTTTAGTTGATGTCAAGTCTTGATCCATGAGGGTAGGAAAACATAGATGCATTGGTATAAAAATGTTCCATTCAACTTGAAAAGAATAGTTTGTTTGATCATTGATGTTGAAGTTCATTAATGAAAGACTTGAAGGATAAAACAGTTAAATATGCATCAATTACAGAGTTTGCTTAATACATGAACATGAGTGCTATATGTGGGGACAAATATGGCTCCCATGACGGTCGATCTCATCATGTAGTAACAAAAGGAAATGAAATCTATGAATTCCACTATAAAGTTACTATAAAGTTACTAAATTGATGGAGTGTTTCCATCAATTCTAGACACGAAGCTCTATAAAGTTACTGAATTGATGGAGTTGTTACAGTTACTCCATCAATTCTTTTAAAGTTCTATACAATACCCAGATTTCTATTAACCCATAACAAAATACGCAACTAACAAATAAAATATGCAATTTATAGCTAGCCTTGGACCTAGAAAAGTTGATTGCATACAAAGGGCTATTTTGAGGGTTGGAAGGGTTTACAGTCACAGAGAATTGTTGACCCCTCTAGAAGCTATGAAGCGACTTGTCTTTATAAATGATGTTGGTTTTTTAAGGGTTAGAGAGACCGAGCAAGCATCTTCTAGGAACCATGTTATGGATCCATTAGATGATACTAGAATTCATCCAAAGTCATATGAACTAGCCAAGAAAATGGTTGAGGATGTATACTGTGAAGATTCCAGACAGGATATAGATGATATGGATGAGGAAACACAAGAAATGGCAGTTGAACACGTCAAAAAATATCCCCATGTGTTAAAGGCCGTTGATATTGATGAATATGCTAGAAGTGTGGAACAACGGACATCCAATAAAAAGTAGGAAACTCTTGCTGACATAAAGATTGAATTGGTACATGGATTTAAGGATTGGCGAACACCATATAAAGAGCCATCCCAAGATGAGGAATTATTTGCTAACTGGAGAAAATGAAGAGACCCTTTCAATGGGAAAAATTGTACAAGCAACTACCTGTAGAATCCTAAATAATCGTAGAAAAGTTGCTTCCATACAAAAGGCTATTTTGAGGGCTGGAAGGGTTTATAGTCACAGAGAATTGTTCACGCCTCTAGAAGCTATGAAGCGACTTGCCTTTATAACTGGCAGCTACAGAATGGAGAGGTTAAGGAGGTTGAAGATCCATAATTTTCCAAAGCGGATACAATTAAACAAAGTGAACAAGTTGCTAACGCCCTACTATTCGACAAGGGAATTCGAGCTAATAATTTGGTCACACTTTGATTACTATTTTCTAATGCCCTACTATTCAGCAAGGGAATTCAAGCTAATAATTTGGTTGCAATTTTCTTAACGGAATAACTCAGGATTCATGTAGTGGGGAACTGAGGCCCCATTAGGGGTAGCTCCAAATCACCTGACTTTTCCATCCCTACATAGGGAGGGGACGGATGGGGAAGAAGCTATGGAGGTTACCCACCTATATGCCCTAGCTCCCCAATTCTTTGCCCTCTATCTAGCCTCCCCCCTTTTTACTGTTCATGTACTTGCTATAGGAATACAGATGATCTGGGCAGTTCGCCATCTGGGCAAGATATATTCCCATCTATTCTTGCTATAGGAATACAGAAAAAATACAATCTCATGCAATTTGTTCTTGCTATAGGAATATAGACAGAATACAATATGATGTCCCTACTATTATAAAGGGAGGCCTTAGGAACCTCTTTTTATGGAAGTTTTTTGAACAAAGGCAAAAACCAAAAGTAAACTAAAAAGATTTAGCCAACCTGAAAAGAAAATGCCATAGAATTGTAGGGCCATTTAATTCAAATTAAATTCCAATTCATTCAAACTAAAATTAAATTCCAATTCATTTAAACTGAAAGCAAAGGCCCTACTATTCTATGGGGACATTTACCAAGAATTAAAGCTAGTTACCGCTGGAAATAAAGTGAACAAGAGAATGCAAGCAAAGCAAAGGAACTTGCAAAAAAATCTTGATGACAAGAACGAAAGGATCAACCTCTTGTACAGTTGTTGTCGAGCATCTATCTGCAGCAATTGTGCCCACTTCCTACCAATTTTTGCACCCTGAGCCCACGTATAATGATGGCACGTAATTACTTTTTTTTTTTAAATACCTCATGTTCGTTGGAATTCCAACGTCAAATATGAAATTTGAACTATCAAAAAAAGTCAACCTGATGGTAACACACAAGTAGAAGCATGTGATCGAGATAGAATACATCAATGAAGTCCATCGGCAGAATGCACACTAGCAGCAATGGAGAAACCTTGTATTGTCGATAGTCGATGATGCTATCGGTAAGACTTAACCCGTTGGACACTGGCAAAAGTAAAACGCATCAGCAATGGTTATGGTGATAAAGGGTCAAAGCTTATGCTGAGGAGACATAATGTGTTGGGAGGATCTACGCTGAGGGAAAAGACATTGGGGAAATTATGCCTATCACCTGAACATATTTTAAGCTATCCCGATGCCCGATGAGACTAGCGGGATAGCTCGCATCGATCAGCAAGAAGAGAGGTCATCGCCCTATGTTATCCCAATGAGTAAGAAGAAATCAAGAGGCTGTGAAAATCATCGAACCAACATATGTCGATCAACAGGTAAAATATGTGTTTGACGGGATGCTGACGTGAAATTTCAACACATCTGAATTTCGACGAACACGACGTATACTTTTTTTAAAAACAAAATTAAACCGACAAAGCAAAATAAATCCCATAGCCGGTTGGAAATGTTCGTCGGTTTTTCGTTTGAATTCTGATGTGAAATTTTAACATGTCAGAATTTTGACAAACACGGGGTAATTTTAATAAAAAAAATTAATCTGACAAAACAAAAGAAATCCTATAGCCCGTCGGAAATGCTAATCGAAAAAATGCTCCAAATGTACTAGTTCTCTTAGGAGGCATTCCCGGATTCTTACTTGGAAAGACATCCTCAAACTCCTTTAATAAGGGATGATCATCAAGGAATACCTCCCGACTCTCATCCAATTCTAAGTCATTCACTGTCACAGCAAATAACTGGCATCCCTGATGCATACATCATTTTAGTTGCATAGCTGAAACCAAGCGTAGAGAAATAGGTCTCTGGATGCCAAACACTTCCACCAAACTACCAGAATGGTCCAAACACTTCACTATCTTATTTTGGCAATCTATGACTGCCTGATTGGATGACAACCAATCCATGCCCAAGATAATGTCATAGGAACCCAAAGACATGATACGCAGATTCGTAGAGGTATGGAGGGTACCAATCTATAATTCACATCCACAAACCAAGGATTCTATCATGACCTTAACCCTTGAAGCTAACTATATTTGTCATCTAACACCATGCTCTATTGCTGCCAATCCACATCGCTTAACAAGAGAAGGTGTATTAAAATAATTAGATGCATCGAAATAAAATAAGACAATTACATTATTACCATGCAACACACCTGATGTCTCCACTACAGTACTCTGATATTCTGCTTGGCAATTGTCAACCGCTGCATGAATCTTGTGGCTCCAGTCGGCATCTCTGACTATAGGCTCTGAAGCAGATGGCCTATAGCTAGATCCATGTGTACCCTTCTAAGGGCAATGTCTAGCAGTGTGGCCCTGTTGACCGCAAAAGAAATATCCTGTACTCTGACCAAAACCACCACTCCCAGAAGGTGCACTCGACTACTGATGGCCACCTCTACTAGTTTTTGTCTATGTACTGTGAGAAGGTTGGTCATTGTGATCACTCTTGTTCCTTTTCCAATTTCTTTTCTTTCTTCACTGACCACCCTCACTGTACTAACAATAAGAGTTCTTACGCTTCAACTGATGTTGCTACTAACCACGGTATGTTCCCGCTCCCTGAGACTGTGTTGCTCTAGTACCCTGACAGCCAGCAGGTGTACTACCATTATGCACTTCAATGTGAGTCCCATGTTGCCTATCAAGTTTCTCCTCAACCAAACTGGCTTTCTCAACTGCTACCTCCATGGTCTTAGGTTCGAAAACTCACACGTCCCCATTGATCCGATCATTGAGACCCCCGATAAAGTGTCGCACTAAAATGTTCTCATCATCTTTGATACCTGAAATACTCTTGAGCTCGTAGAAATGATGCTCATAATGCTCTACTAACATGGCTAACTGACGCAAATCATGGAACTCATATGTTCTACGCTACCTCTAATGATCTGATAGGAACTGTGTCCGAAATCGTTTCACAAACAACTACCAAGAGATGGTGCTAATATATAGGTGAATCTTTTGCTCTTCTAACTGCCACTAGGTGGATGTGAAACCCCTTAGATGCATAATTGCACATCTTGCCTTAGAATTAGTACAGAAGGGATGCATTATGAAACGTCGGTCTAGCTCTATCAGCCAATTCTTTGCCTCAAGACCAGTTCTAGAACCATTAAATTTAGGAGGTTGAGTCCTCATCAAATCCCTCATGTATGAAACCTCTCATTTTTTCAGGTCAATAATAGACCTCACAGGCTACCCCTCAAAAGCCCCATTCTCTTGGCAAGGACCTAGACGATCAAGGAGATGCTCAAGCAAAAGTCGCAATTGATTTCCTGTCTAAGCTAAATACTCTCGATTTTGATTTACAGAATCCCCATGGGAACTCTGTGAGGGGGTGCTATCAAATGCCACCCCTCTACCGCGTCCCCTACCTTGGCCTCTTCCATTGCCTTTACCTCATGCTCTTGACATCTTTATGCAGATCACAACAACACATATGAGACAAGCTTACGACAAGATTATGTATACGAAAAAAACATACTACAACAAATGAACCCAAGAACACCCAGAGAACCCAGTGTTTCAACATGGGCTCTGATACCAAGTGTAACACCTCGCTATGAGGCCTAGAGGACTTAAAAAAATAAATCAATGGAAATGCAAATAATTTTTTGTATATAGTAAAATAAATCATACATATGAATGGATAAACATGATGCTACAAGTTGAAGATAAGATGTACAAATAATATCTAGCAATGGTCCTCAAGGCCCCACAATGATTTTACTCAAGTATAACATTAATCATACATACAAGAACCAAAGAAAACTTCATTACATAAGATAACATTGTATTATCACAAAGGATCAAGATACATAATGCATAGCCATGAGAATATACATATGATCCTCGGCTACATCACAGTGTATCCATAAGGATATAATCTCCATGAGGACAAACAATGGAGTGGATACATCAATCTGGTACAAAATGAAGATCTTCAACTCCTCAAGAGCCATCATGTTCAAGATCCAGGATGAACCAAAACCTAATGGGTGCAAAAAGCATTCCACCCAACCATGTGGTACCATCAGGTCCACCCCATGTGCTAGGAGGTATCAGTCAGACCCAAGAGACCAAAGGAAGTACAAGATGATACAAATGAATCACACTAGGCTTGCAAGACTACTGTCACAAGAGACTCAGAAGGCTATAATCACAGGAACTCAAAAGTAAACCAATGAACTTCCAGAGGCCCAAGTAATTCACAGCATGACAAAACCATGAGAGACCACTGGGTATACAATAGGGAAGAGTGTCATCACTAGGTTGTCATGAGTTACCCTAGTGAGTCTTCACTAGGTCTCGGCCCCCTTCGTCAATTACCCTAATGACCTCTACCAACCCCCAACCCCCATACAACTCTAGTGAACCACACCAACCTTTTGAAAGGACAAGATTGGTGGATGTCATTCCAAACCTTCGCGACTTACCCTACAACCTATACAAGCATTCAGGAGTAAGAGAGGCAATAATGTAATCTTTGCTAATGTAAACTAGCTACCCACTCCAATTCATTATTTTAAATTTTCACTTGATTACAAAACTCTCATTGAGTTACCCTGGCGACCACTCTGTTTCCCGGCCCCCAATGAGATCCACTCCCCCTTGACTTGCACCTAGGAATCTGAAATACTTTACAGGGACTATAACACATGGAGATCATGTAACAAAAAGACCCCCCCCCCCCTTTACCATAGCAAGGCTCAACCCACTTGCTAGAACAAGATTATATCAAAAAGGTACAATACATGCAAGGATTGATGAAAACAAACTAAAAGACATGAAAATATCTAATCACATTAAATAAGGAAGCGTAGGTGTCCCAAAACGCAATCAAGGACTCAACAACCCCTTTACCTCTGGAAATCATAATGCATTAAACTACATTCCCATGAATCAATCTGAGCTAGATGAATCCCCTCAAAGCATAATGAATCAAAAGATAGAACAAAGGAACTATATGTCTTATAATAGCACTATAACCCAAATTTAAGTTATTAATTAGTCTATTAATTTAATCTACGTTAACCTTTTTAGATGTCTACAAATCGCTTGATATGACAAAATTTGTGCAATTATAACATAGTGAGAAACTATAAAGCATTTATTATACTACAATGAGCATGCATGAGATTATAATATAACATGTGTAATATCTATATTACATATATATAATTACTATTGTCGTAAAAAGATATATATATATATATATACCAAATTACTTTACAACCATTGTTTAAATAAACATGCATGTATATATCTATATATTTATGTATATAGATCTGCAATCACAGAACTGAAATCAAACTTCCACTGTTTTAAGGAGAACACTGCTAACGAAGAGGTATCGGCACAGACAGGGGTCAACACTCCTTCAAACATTTCATTAACATTGGGAGCTCATTGATGTTATAGAGGAGTAAAAAAAAGAAGGTAAATTGATAACAAGGATACGGTTTTGCCTAACTAGGCATGTCGTGTTTCAAGGAACACACAGCAACATTAAAGGGCAACTCAAGACAGTCGATAGTCTTAACAATGACAGTGGTAAAAAATGAAATCCAATTCGCATGTAGGTGTACATTCGGCTACAAAATGGATATTACATCTTAGAATAGAACACAAATGATACAAGCAATCCGAAGCATGCAAAATATAGGTTCAAAACCAAATTACTGATCCAATACACAATGCCTAAGAAAAGGGTCGACACCACAATAAACCTATAGAAAAATCAAATTAACCCAAGGATTCAGCTGAATATATCTATGATATTGTAATGTTGAAAAAGGTGAATGATGGAGATCTAGAGGAAAGCTTTTCTTCCCTCCGAGGAGAGATGAAAGATTCACTTCGGATTTCCCTTCAAACGCTTTTCACGCATTACATTAGAAGAGGGGGGGAAATGCACTAGATTCAGCCTCTAGAAAAGGACATTCAATTCTGAGTGATGGTAAGTTAATCCCCTCTTCTGAAATAAGATTTGAATTCATTGAATTGTGTACTTATGACCAAGTGAAAAAGCAACAAAGATCTGATTATAACTCGAGATAGAAGTGTGGGATGAAGTTGTGCACCTGGATCTGGTAATAAAATGTCGAGACAAAGCCGCCCTGCGAATTTGAGAAAAAGTTGTTCAGACTGTGGCGGAAGTGTACACGGTCCTCCGAAAAAATCCGTGAAATGAAAAGGGTTTTTCCACCTCTGCAAATGGAGTCCAAATCCGAAAGTACAACTGCGCACCTGCAACCTACACACAGAAAAGAGAGGGAAAAGTATTCGGATTGGGGGTTTTTCTTCAGGTCAAACCCTAGTTTTGGAATTAACCAAATGATGAAAGAAAATAATTGCAAGTAAATGTAAATGAAAGATTGAAATTTAAATCACATGAAGGGAGGTTGTGATAGAAATCTTGATAGAATTTCTTGTATGAAGTTGAATGTTGAAATGAATCTCCTCTTCAATGGTTGAATCCTTCACTTGAATGCAACACCTAGCCTTGAAGGGAGACTTGAGAATGCTCGATGATGGAAAGGAATACTTGAACTTATGCCTGCCTTATCGTTTATCCAACTTTTCCGATTGTTGAACTTTTGCAAATGAGAGGGAAAATGAAACTTATATACTCGTCAATTAGGGTTAATTGACTAATTTTTCATTGCACGCTGACACTGGGGGAAGTTTTCCCTCTCAATGTACAACCTCAAATGCAAAATTGGAAGGGTCCTGCCCTAAAATAGGGCAGGGGATAGGGGTGCCACGCCCCTGTCCTGCCCTTTTTTCTAGGACAAGATGCAGTTTAGGCAGTGCAGAGGGCAAGCAAGATGCAGTTCTCAAGTGTCGAGCAAGTCTTCGGTCTTCGATCAGGCTTAGGGATTCAATTCGCATGTGTGAGGACCCTAATGTGGTCGATAATTGCAAGGGTCGCAATTTCATGACACTACATTTATCCCCCACTTTAGCAGGAGTATAAGCGTACGCCAATACTGTCGGTAAAGTACAAGGAAACAAGATTCAAAGACTTCTACCATGTCAAGGAGGCAATATGCACCAAGCCCCTAGTGGACTAAGGATCTTACGACTTTGATTGACAAAGTAAAAGGAAAGATCAAGAAGGGAAAACCATGACTGCAAGTAGCAAGGTTCCCCTTACTATGAGTCACGAAAAAGATACAAAAATTATGAAGGAAAGCCAAGTTCACTAAATAATTCTAAGTATCAAAAAGGAAAATATGAGCGAAGTGTATGACCCCACGTTAAAGCAATCCCGCACACCTTAGCGGGAGTGATTTCTTTCAGGTAGGATACACCCAAGAGAGAGAGAAGAGAGGGAGCACATTATCACAAGGATTTAGCCCCCAATCAAAGAATAAAGCCAAGGATAATAAACACAAAACACAAAGCACGAGGTACTTTTGCTTTCCTCGGAGTCAGTATGTTGTATGATAACTCATGTATATCATATATGTATATGTGCATATAATAATCGTCATTCCCCAAAGAAAGGACACTACCTTAGAAGAAAGGGAAGAGAGGATGTCTTTCAAGTCAACATGAAAGAGACCAAAAGAGATCTCAATGCTTTGCATCGTCCTCAAGTAGACATTGAGGAAAAAATAGAAGAACAGGGATACACATAGAAGAATGCTCACAAAAGAGAAAGAAAGAAGAGAGAGACAGAGAGAGAGAGAGAAGATCTACAGTGCTAATATTGCTAATCTAGCATGACATCCACCTCCCGATTTTGCTGATCATTATTTCGAGAAGGCGAGAAACATGTCAGAGGAGCGACATCTACACAACAAGAAATCCCGTCCACTTAATCATTTGGTTCACTCATATTTTTCATCCATTTATCTTGGAGACTCAAATTCATTCATTCCACCTTCATCATCCTTAATCCTCTAGTCCTCTAATCCATTTCGAGAGCACACCCATGTTCTTCAAACCCACATGTCCTCTCCAGGGGGCATACCACTACCTCCTCGTCATCCTTCCTCATCTCACATATAACTGGGGCATCATACTACTAGTCCTTATCATTTACATTCACTATGTTTTATTCTTCTATGATATAACATCACTTTGTAATGCTATATCAAAGATGGGCAAAATGTAGATATCTAAAATTAATAAAATTAATATTTAATTAATTTAAGCCTTCCCACATAATTAATTAATTTAATTGTGTTGATCCCCTTCCTCTTAAGGTTAATTAAATTGAATTTAATTAATCTTATCACTATAGCCCTATAATTAATTTATCAAAATTAATTATTTCCCTATTCTTATAAAGTCACCTCAATCACTATTTCTTCTAAAACCTCTACTAGTTAATAAATTTCAATTAACTGAGTTAACTATGTGATTCCTACAAATCACTTTCTCTAATATTCATCTAACCTAACTAATTCTTCCATAATCATGCTTATCATTATCCTCCAATTTCATATTCCTCCACTCATTATCTCTCCTCGTGTCACATCCTCCTAACTTTCCCACTTGCACTCTAATCACTCATTAAGATACCTAATCAATCTCTTTGATCATTTGCACATCTCTAATCACTTTGATTAGGGGTGAGTCAACTCTTTTTCATAAATGGCTTTCCCATCTCATCCTCCAATCTTAAATGCTACCTTGTGTGATCCTTTCAAGGAAATTCAAATTCTTTGAATCTCCCCATGCCTCCTCTTCCCAAGGAATTTTTAATTAATTTTCTCATTTAGTCTTCCTTCACATCTCTTATTTTGGAATTTTTAATTCTTCCTCCCTTCCCCCAAACAATTTTGTATTCATTTTTCTCTTCCCAATGTAATTGCGAGCTCTTCCCCATGAATCTTGAGAAGTGTGGAGACAATAAAATATTGGTTATCGTTGTTGCTAGGATATGTTATTGTTATTGATGTCAGCATATTCCTGTGCCTTGGTGTTCCAAAGAGATTTTATGGGTTCGGTGATATTATTCGTATTATGCAGTATTTTTAATGGTGTGGTGTGTTGCGATTGATATTTGTGGGATTATTGGTGGTGTTGTGTGTTCAAGGATTTGATTTGGGTTCATGTTATTTTGTTTGTGGTATTGTATTGGTCGGGTGGTTGATTTATGTATCATGTGATGTAATTTGTAATTAGGTGTTAAGGGTTTGGTTGACCTTGTAGTCAAGGTTGATGATTTGTATAAATAGGTGTTATATTCATGTAATTTGGGTATGGGTGTTGTGTCTACATTATCAAAGAGTGGTGTATGTTTGAATAAGAGAATTCTTCTTTTGGTGTGTTGTACTGAGCAAAGAATGTTGCAAGGCAGACAAATGAGCTTAACCGGAACTGTCATTAGGCATTAGGAGATGTTATTTTTTCAGTTCATCTTTACCGGATTGTAGTCCAAATTTCATTGTAATGTAGTGAACCTTCCCTGAGGGTTGTAGCCTTCTGAGTTATCATATTTTGAGCAGTGAGCTCTAGGAAGTGTACCTGAATGCATGAGCATTCCCCATTGTAATATTTTCACATACAACAGCAAAGTATCATCTTATTGTGGGTAGGTTCCCACCATGGTTTTTCCCTTAACCGGGTTTTCCACATCAAAATATTGGTGTCGTGTGTATTGTTGTTATTGTGTTTATCTTTATTCTTGCTACAGTTGATCAGATATGAGATTGTCCTTAAATTGTTTAATCCGCTAAAAATGGATTCACCCCTCCGCCCTCTTAGTTTTCCTTCATTGTTGTTGTCAACAAGCGGTATCAGATCTACATCCTCTAGAAGAAGCTTGACCGCTTGAGGAGATTTGTGATGGCAACCTATGTGTTCAAGAAGGAGAGTTTGAAATTTGATGGAAGTAGTTATACTATATGGAAGGACCAGATGAAAATTCACTTGAAATGTCTTAAAGATAATTATTGGAATGTTACAAAGAGTGTCTACAATGTTCCTCAAAATGGTCTCGTTACTAATGATGAGATCAAGGATATTCAACATAACATAAGATCTAAGGAAGCATTGATGAGTGCCTTGATCGATTCAGAGATTACTAATGTGATGGGTCTGCAGACTACACATGAGATTTGGAAAAAGTTAGAGATCTTGTTTATAAACTTATAAAATACTAAGAGGGGGGGTGAATCAGTGATATCAAAAACAATAACACTTTAATCCCAGACCAATAAAAACATTTAACCAGTTTACTTAAGACTTTGCATGCAATCCAAAGTGTTATAAAAGCATTCACAACAAGTAAAACATTCACCATAACACAAGTATTTATACGTGGAGAACCCAACTGGGGAAAACCATGGTGAGATAGAACTCACAAGTTAACTATCTATAGAAATTGGTGACTGGCCGGTTAAGGTCTACAAATGCTCTGTTAGGAGCAGATCCTATTAAAGATCCCAAAGCCTTGTTAGGAGCTATACCTGGTTAAAGGTAACCTCAATGGAGGATTTAGATCCAAGTTAATGAATCACTTTGTTAGAGGATTTCTACAATGAAGCTTGTTAGAACTTACCCGGTTAGGGGATTTAAACTGTTGTAGTGATTAGAAAACAACAGGTGGTACGATCTAAGAATAGCACATTCTTCTTGTTGAGATCCTTCTATGTTCACTTATTATTGCATCACTGACATACTCTGCAACTCCTTCAACAAATTGCATCAACATCATCTCATAACATCACTTGTATCTCCTATATGAAAATAACTCATCACAATGTCTTTTTATAGACATTAGATTTCATTTCGACTCCTAAAATTCAACACAATTTCCTAGGTTTAGTGAATCTAGACAAACTTCCTTAACACATCACAAATCACCGCCAAAAATTTTGGTTGGTGGTAACAAATCACAACCGGTGATAACTCATCACACAATCTGGAAAACCGATTGGAACACCGCTATCGGTTGAGTGTTGACCGCTTCAAACTCACAGACCAATTGTCTCCATTCGCCTCCTTGTCTCTCTCCGTAGCATTTCGAAACTGGTAACAGTGGAATTGACCAAAACCAATTGTCTTAATTGCATATACCGATTGTCTACATATATTGGTATAGACACCTTCATACCGGTTAGACTTACTCTATACATATGATATCTTTTTACAATACAAAGACTTAATAGTAGTACCAGTTTGATCTATTTGGTATACAACAATGATTATGACAATCAAAACATATGTGTGTCATCAACGACAACACATAAAGTCATCAGATACAAAAAGAATCATCATGCCAACATTCTCCCCCTTTGGCATTAATGGCAACACTTAGAAAAAATTTGTCAACTAAGTCTACTTACAAAAATGTATAGACTCCCCCTTAACAGAAAATACAAAATTTTGACCTCTTAAACTAATTCTACTCCCCCTTTGACAACAATGTCAAACAAAAAAGTAAAATACATACATTACATCAAAATTTGTCATCAAAAACTACATATATATAAATATAAGAGTTTTTAAATCTTTACAATGTAATTCTTGAGAAAATGTCACTAAAATGAATCTTCAATTGTTCAAGGTCATTATCCCATGTTTCTAACAGTGTCTCAATGATCTCAACATTTGTCAAAATTTGTGCAACAAATTCTTCCCTAGCATCAACAGTGCTCATCTCTGGGGTAGCCAAAACTACTTTAGAATCCTTGAATGCCCTTTGTAGGATTTTAACTTTTGGAATTAGCTAATTCTTCAGCTCCTTCAAGGATCTGATTCACTTCAACTGTTCAAAATCATAAACTTCTAATAGATGTTGTAAGGTATCAACAGATTTACCAAAATTTAAAGCGGAATCCTATACTGGTATATATGCATCACTTATCCTCTCAAGTTCCTTCTCTATATCTTCTCTCTTTTTCTTCAAATCAGAATAGAATAATGAAACTTTAGATATAGTGGCCAAAATTTTACCTCCAATTTCTATACCAGTTCTCAACAAATCTCTATTCACTGATAAAGCAATCTTACCTTTATCAATTTCTGGAATCAATTGCTCTCCCATTTGCTTCCTGTAACATTTTTCTGCTAAGGCATGAACTGCCTCTTCAAGAGATTTTAGTTGTTCACTAGCATCAACAACCAACTGTCCAAGCTTAGAAATAGGGTAAGATAAATTACCAGTATCAGTCTCCGGTAGGAGACTTGACAAAATGTCAACAGCAGTCTGAGTAGTCTCTACTTCTTTTTTCTTCTCTTTCAACCTCTTCTTTTGTGCTCTGGATTGCATAACAGTAGCAATCTCCATCAGTTCAGATGCACTCAAATTGTCCATATCTATAGGGCCTTTTATGTTGATTGAGTCATCATCATCATCATCGGTTTTCTTCTTCTCTTTTTCTTTCTCCTCTTCATTTTTTTTCTCTTCTACCTTCTTCTTTGTTTTCTCTTTCTTTGTTTGTTTCTCCTGTGTTGTTGTAGTGACCGATGGCAGTTGACTTTCAACATTGTGTTCTTTTTCTAGTGGTGGTTGTATATCCACACTTTGTTCAGTAACCGGTGCTTCCTCTACTATTTGTTCACCAACATTATCTAGTTGTTGTTTTGTTTCTTTAATTGATTCAATGTCATTACCAGTTGTATCAATAGTATCCTGAATTTCTTCAGTTTCATCCACAAATAATATGACTGGTGGAGAACTTGTGTCATCCTTATTCTTGACAGGGTAGACTACATCCGGTGTAATTACTTCTTCATTATCTAGCTCCGATGCAGCTCCAGTCTCAATCTGATCAGGTTTATTATGATAGCTCTTCAATTGCTCATTTATCTTTTGAATATCTTGTGCAATTCGATGAGTATCATCTTCATCTGTCTGAATCTTACCATCCAATAGTCTCAGTCTCCTTGTTTTAGAATGAAATTGTCCTTTATATATTTCAAGCATTTCTAATAATTCTTCACGAGACAACTCAGGAAAACATTGAACAAAAATTATATCAATAATCTCTTGGTTTTGATCTTAATCAACTTCCATTTATTTTCAAGAATTAAATATAAAGAATCAGAAATGTTCTTTTGAATATCTTGTGGTAACCGGTTATTTTAACACATGTAATTGATTACGTTTGAACCACTTCTTGTTTCTGACCTTCATCAAAGGAATCAAAACGTTCTTTTACATTATCAAATCTCTTTCTCCTTAATGTTTCCAGAGTCCTCTCAAAATCACTCATTGGTTTGAAAGATGTAGCATCAATAGGAGTAGTTTGTTTGGGAATTCCTCGTACTAGTTTAGATTTCTTACCAGTTACCTTCATCTTCTTAGATTCTTCTTCAGGTTCAGTTTCCTCGGATTCCTCTTTAAGGATGAGATGTTTGCCTCCTTTCCTCGTCACAGCCTGCTTCTTTGCATATACCTTAGGTACCAGTTCCTTGATTTGAATATTCCTTGTTATTCTTGTACCGTTAGACGCAGAAGCTCCTTTATCTTCTTTCTTCATTTTCTCCTTCACACTACTGAGTTGTGCAAGTGCAATCCTTTCTTGATAAGTGCCCAATCTTTTCTTCTTAGTATCCTTAGGTGATGCCAAGAGGTTGTTGGCATAACCGATCAATAAGCCATAACTAACCTCATAGCTCATTTCCTCCATTTCTTCTACTCTCGGTTCAAAAGTCTCCATAAGACAGAAGTAAGTGGTCACAGTGAAACAAATGTCTTTTTCAAAGTGTTTCACCACTTTATCCGATAACCTTAGTGTCATGTTCATCTTCTTCTAGAATTTATTGAAATACCCATTCATTGCAATTGGGAATGTGTTCTTAACAGCCTTTATGATATTCTTAATTTGGGTTGTAACAAGTTTATCCTTAGACCATTGTATTCACAAATTCCTGGAATGAAATTCTGAAAGTAGAAAACCAAACCAATCAAAACTTTGCCCATATTTAAAATTTTGACTATTGTCCTTCTTTATTGATTCTAGAATCAACATCAGTTGACTTCGCATCACCTCGCACAAATCATAATCTGCATCTTCTTTCATCATCCAGTAGGCGGCATGCACGGCAATAGATGGTACATTGTTCATTCGGCTGGAATGAAATATCCAATAGCCAATAACCATTGTTGCAAACTTGACTCCTTCATCTATAATGTTATTGATAGATATAGCACGACCATCAGCAGTGGTCTTTCTCAACTCAATAACAGTCTCCTTCAAGATTTTCCTTAGCTTGGTACATCACTGGTTTGGCATAAACTTGTTACTACATGAATAGCCTCCTTTGTGATAGTGTGAGACCTATCAAGATACATGTTTCCTCCATGTACCTGACTGAGGATGATCCTGACATGTTCTTCCTCAAAATCTTCAGGAAAATAGACTACATTATGAAAATCATTCTCATAAAGCCTAATATATTCGGGTTTGATCTTCCCGCTCTTGTCGCACAAAGATTTAAGTTGAGAATAGATTGCCAATGACCCTAGATCCTCAGTTTTGCAATCTATATAACTTGTCGAATCAGCTTTAATCAAAACACCTTGTGGTACTTGAGATAATGCATTATAAGACTATATCTTATCCATCCCCATTGATTCCATAGCTTGAGCAGTGATAAAAGACTCTTTGCTGGTGTAGACGACGATGCCATTCTAAATAATCTTGATTTGAGAGAGAGGTTGACAAACTTACCTTGTTCCCTTCGCACTTCCAGGGATTTCGGTTTCTCTCTCGCTTGCATACCCAATTCGCCTTTCCTTAGCTTCAAATTCGATTCAAAGTTTTAATCCATAGCACAAATTCATTCTCAATCTGCTAACAATGCTCTATTTCGCTCTGCAAGTGCTCACAAAATGCTTCTTCAAATGCAAATAGGGTAAAAATGACTTAGTGAAACTTCATTTTATTAACTTACCCACTGCATTTATTACACTACCGATAGAGTAACAAACCCTAATTACCACTTAACAAACTCACCTATACCAGTAGGTATATCAACCAGTTGGTAATCCTTAGAAAATCAATTGACAGAAATATCAAAATTCTTATATTACAACTCGAAATGCAAAATTTTCTTACCATACTCTCTTCAAGGGGTTCGGAAATGAATTTACCGATATGCTGCCCTTAGGCTTGTTGAAAAGATCAATTTACTGGTGTAGCATTCTCCACACTAGGTGAAGGATTTGATTCTTCCAATGGCTTGTCCTCCCTTTTCTTCTTCCAAATTCTATTCATCTCCACTCTAGTTTCCTCAACATCTACAAACTTCTTTCCTTTCCGATCTTCAGAGTGATTTACCAGTTGGTTCTTTTTAGTTCTGCAAAACTTAGCAATGTGTCTCAATTTATGACAATGATAGCAGGTCATCCCAGATGATCTCCAAGGTTCTGCATTACCTCTTCCTATCCTTCTTTTCTAGTTCATAGCCACATGTACATAGTTATTGCAAACTGAGAAAATCACATTGTTTACCTTCTCCATCTCATAGGGACTAAACTGGTTGACATAAAGTTTTTGCCAGTTCATGTTTCTCCGGTTGTCACAAGTCCTTCTCTAGTCATCGCTAGGTCTTAAATTCATGTGAGGTGTTGGGTTATTTGTTCTATATCTACATTCAACGGATCTATGTACATACATATTGCATGTGTAACAATGACCTTCAAATCTTCTAGACATTTATCTAATATTAGAATTATAGCATGTGTTCTCATTAGATCTGCTTCTACACACATTAGAAGTATGTCTAGGTTTGTGATAGTTAAAACAAACTGGTTTAAACTTCTTCTTACCTGATTTCATGCCTTTAGATACCGGTTTGTCTTTTGATGAAGTGTCATTTGTTTTAGAAGACTCACCTTGCTCAAATGTATTGAATCTTAATCCAAATGTGTCACCTTTCATTCTCTGAGATTGGATCTGTTCATCCAACATAGAGGATCTCTTGTTGAATTTGTCAAGTTTCCCATTAACCTCAGTAAGCTCTTTGCTAAGATCTTCATTATGCTTCATAAGAGTCTCTCTAAGAGACATTGCCATTTCAAGATCTGACTGTAATGATTCCTTCTCTTCTTTCTCCTCATGCCAATGTTCATGCAAAGTTGCATTCTCCTACTTGATCTTAGAGATCTCATGATCTTTCTCTTTTATCAGGTCTTCAGCTGCCCTCCTTGCTTCAAGTTCTTCACTCATACAGATTGTAAAAGCTTCAATTTCTCTCCTTAGGTTAAGTTTGTCACCATTCAGTTTCTCCACTTCTTCAACTAGTGCATCAATATTGGCCTCATCTGAAGAGTTATTGTCAGATATCTCCAATAATTGATCAGTCAATTATTTCCTCTTTGCTTGTGAAGCCTTGAATCTGCCTCTCAGGGTTTCAAGCTCATCCCTAGTTTCAGCAAGTACTTTAGCCATCTCTCTATAACTCATATCCCCCTATAAGGGCTTTAAGGTTTCCTTCCAAGCGATTAAGCCTTAAGGAAGTTAGGCTCTTCTACTAATTGATAAACTTATAAAGCACTGAGAGGGGGGGTTGAATCTGTGATAGCAAAAACAATAACACTTTAATCCCAAACCGGTAAAAACATTTAAATAGTTTACTTAAGACTTTGCATGCAATCCAAAGTGTTATAAAAGCATTCACAACAAGTAAAACATTCACCATAACACAAGTATTTATATGTGGAAAATGTTGGCAATATTACATTATAACAGACAATGAAAGATTGTTGGCATTTCTTAAGGATATTTAGAAGGTTGTTGATGATTATGGATATAACTGATTAAAGATGTTTTACTATCTTGATATTATTATTTTGTCATTGATGTCAAGAAATTGATTTTCTAATTCAGTATGATGTTGCCATATCTTGAAAAGTATGATCTGAAGATTATAAAGATGTCGGTAAAAGACACAGAAAAGAATATGATGAATAAGGTATTCAATGGGCAACTACTACCAAGTCAGACAATGATGAGATCATGATGTTTTAGATTGTTTTAACATCATACATATGTTGTAAATTGTAAAGGTTAATACTATACTATGTTATCAAGCAAGGAACCTAGTCAATAAAACCCTAAGGAACCTAGTAGGTAAACCCTAAGGTTATCGCTATCGGTTAATGAAGGCGGAATGTCTACCGAGTGGAGTTTAGTATTCACCGAGTTGTTACCGAGTTGTAACCAAGCTATAACAAAATGCATTAAATGTTTGCATGCGGTATTTAATGAAGGAAGCTGATGAGCTGGAGCTGATTAAATGATTGGTAAGTCGTGGAAGAAGTTTGTTAACGAATCTAAGGCAAAGGAAATCCGGCATGAAGATCTACAGCTCAGATTAAACCACAATACCCTGGCACAAGTTCCAAGACTATTATGCAAGTTCCAAGGCAGGGTAAAACATTTTCAGATCGAAAGATGCATTGAACCTAGACAAGATCGAAGATCTGATCGCTATGATTGATCATGGGAAATGTGATCAAGGAGATTAAGCGGTTACCTAATTGTTTATAAATAGGAAACTGTTGATAAACAATGTATGCGGACAAGTGTATGCACAGGGATGCTACATAGTGATTACCGAGCACAAAAGCTTGAAGACTTGTTAGAATAATAGAGTATAGAAGCCCAGCAGATAGACAAGATTAGTTCTTTGTCTAGATTGTATTGAACAAATAGGAATCTGCTTTAGCATTTTAGATGTGAAGTTGCAGATAGATTTTTATTACTGTTATTTTGTGAAAGTGACAGAAAATCTCTTAACCGAGTGGTCTTAACAGTCTTATATGTAAACCCTCTAGCAAGGTGACATTCTGATTGAATGTTTGAAATCCTTTAACAAGGTCACTTCTAACAAAGTGAAGATCCTAACAGATCTGAGGGAAATCCCTTAACCGGGTCACATCTAGCAATGTGTTTGTAATCTTTAACAGGATTTGCTTTTAACCGAGCATACCCTAGAAGAGTATATTTCTTAGTGGGTCTGAAATCCCACAGTGGTTTTCCCTAATTGGGTTTCCACGTTAAATCTGGTGTTATGAGGTTTATATTGTTCATATGCTTTTGAGTTTGCATGTTTAACAGTTTTGGTTATATTACTGATATATATGTTACCAAGGTTGAATCTGAAGCTTTTATGGATGATTAAGTTTGTATGATTCACCCCCCCCCCCTCTCATCTTGTTGGCTATTGGATCTGTACTTATATTAAGTATCAGAACTATCAGAAAACCCTACTGGGAAAAACCACGGTGAGATAGAACTCACAAGTTAACTATCTGCAGAAATAGGTAACTGGTCGGTTAAGGTCTACAAATGCTCTATTAGGAGCAGATCCTGTTAAAGATCCCAAAGCCCTATTAGGAGCTATACCTGGTTAAAGGTAACCTCGGTGGAGAATTTAGATCCAAGTTAATGAATCACCTTGTTAGAGGATTTATACAATGAATCTTGTTAGAGCTTACCCGGTTAGGGGATTTAAATTGTTGTAGTGATAAGAAAATAACAAGTGGTGTGATTTACGAATAGCACATTCTGCTTGTTTAGATCTTTTTTTGTTCTCTCATTACTGCATCACCGACATACTCTACAACTCCTTCAAAAAATCACACTAACATCAACTTATAACATCACTTGTATCTCCTATATGAAAATAACTCATCACAATTTCTTTTTATAGACATTAGATTTCATGTCGGCCCCTGAACCTCAACACAATTTCCTAGGTTCAATGAATCTGGACAAACTTCCTTAACACATCAAAAATCACCGCCAAAAATATCGATTGGTGGTAACACATCACGACCGATGATAACTCATCACAGAATCTAGAAAACCGATCAGAACACTGATACCGATTGAATATTGATCGCTTCAAACTCGCAGACCGATTGTTTCCATTTGCATTCTTGTCTCTCTCCGCTGCATCTCGAAACTAGTAACAGTGGAATTGACCAAAACCAATTGTCTTAACTGCATATACCGGTTGTCTACATATACCGGTTTAGACACCTTCATACCGGTTAGACTTACTCTATACATATGATACTAGTTTACAATACAAAGACTTAATAGTAGTACCGGCTTGACCTAATTGGTATACAAAGATGACTATGACAATCAAAGCATATGTGTGCCATCAATGAAAACACATAAAGTCATCAGATACAAAAAGCATCATCATGCCAACACTTGTATGAAGGAGATGCACAAGTTAAAGTTGCTAAGTTGCAGAGTCTAAAAGGAATGTGTGAAACGTTGAAGATGGGAGAAGATGAGAACATAACATCCTTTATGGCTAAATTGAATGACCTTTTCATGAACATCATATGTGTCAGTGGAACCCTTGAAGAAGATGAGATTGTTGCTAAGGTGTTGAGATCCTTGCCTCCTTCTTACAAGCCTAAAGTAGCTTCTATTGATGAGATCTAAAGTGTGATTTTTTTGACAAGAGACATGTTAGTTGCTAAGATTGTTGCATTTGAGTTGAGTCTAATTTGGAGAATCACATGGTAAATCTGAGATTGCATTTAAAGCCTATGTATCCAAGAATCAAAAGTATGATCTGGGAGAGATTTCATCTAGGGTTTCCAGATATGAGAGAGATGAGAGAGATGGAAGAATGGGAAAGGAAGTTGGATGAGCTTGAAGTACTTATTGCTCAAATATTGCCTAAAGGAGTTGATAAGTATGATGGAAAGTTACCTTTGAAATGTTTCGCTTGTAATAAGATAGGACATTTTGCTTCTAGGTGTCCTGAGAGAATGTCAAGGTATAATAAACATGATAAATACGATAGATCTTATAAGAATGATAGATATGAGAACCATGATAAGTATGATAAACCCTATAAGCCTAACCGGAAGTACAAATATCAAAAGAGATGTTATTATGTTGTTGATGAAGATGTGACAGATGAAGAGTCTGAGAATGGGAATTTAGAAGACCAATTTGTATTTATTGGTATCAAGGAAGATGATCTGGTACCAGTGAATTCTACAAGTTACATGGTTGAGGAGAAAGCTTTGGCTGCAAAGATTGAAGAGAAAGATTACTGGGTAATTGACAGGGGTTTTTCACATCATATGATAGGTGATAAAAGCAAATTTGTAAATATGGAGAGGTATGATGGTGGTATAGTGAGATTTGGAGATGATAAAGCTTGTGTGATTCGTGGTAGAGGTTCTATTTCTTTCAATGGTAAGCATAATATTGATGATGTCTTATATGTTGAAGGTCTGAAGCATAATATTTGAAGTGTTGGACAGATGGTTGACAATGGATATGATTTGCAATTCAAGAATGGTAAATGCAAGATCCTGAATGCCTCTAGAATAGAGATTGCATCTAGGACTAAGACTAAAGGTAATATATTTCACTTGAATGTCGGTGAGAAAAGCTATCTGATTGCTCATATTGATGAAAGTTGGTTGCGGAAATAGAAGGATGTGGCATGTTAATTTTGGCTACATGATAAGGATAAGTTCCACTCGAGTTGTTGGAGATTTGCCTGAAATTGTGAAACCTTCTAATCTGGTATGTAAAGAATGTCAATTGGGAAAGGAAACAATAACTTCATTCAAAAGTAATTTGCATACATCTAATGGTTTATTGGATCTTGTGCATACTGACTTATGTGGTCCTACAAGAGTGAGAAACATATAAAGATGACAATTAAATAAAAGCAATGGAAGAAGAGCTGAATTAGATTGAGAAGAATAATACATGGGAGCTTATTCCAAGACTTAAAGACAAGAATAATACATGGCACTAAATGGGTGTTCCAAAATAAATAGAATGATGTCGGTGAAGTGGTTAGAAACAAAAAAATACTGGTATGTAAGGGATGCTCTCAGATGGAAGGTATTGATTATGAGGAAACTTTTGCTCCAGTAGCCAGAATTGAAGTTGTTAGATTACTGCTTGCATATGTTGCTTACAAGAATTTCAAGGTATACCAGATGGATGTCAAGTTAGCCTTTTTGAATAGTGATTTGGAAGAGGAAGTCTACGTTGAGCAACTGGAAGGATTTTCATTATCAGATGAAGGAGACATGATATGCAAATTGAAGAAAGCATTCTGTGGATTGAAGCAAGCCCCTAAAGCCTGGTATGTTAGACTAGATAAGTTCGGATTTTGTAAAGGTACTGTGGATAGTAATCTATACTTTAAAGATGATAATGATAATATTTTGATTGTTGAAGTGTTTGTTGATGACATTAGTTTTGGTGGAGATGATGACTTGAATATGAAGTTTATTGATGATATGAAAAAAAGATTTGAAATGTTTATGATAGGAGAGATGAAATTCTTCTTAGGATTGCAGATTATAGAGACTGACAAAGGCATTTTTATTTCTCAATCTAAGTATGTGAAGGACTTGTTGAAGAAGTTTGCATTAGATGACTCTAAACCTGTTGGAACTCCTATGGTGACTAGATGCAAGTTGTCTAAGAATGATGAATCTCATAAAGTTAATCAAACTTTATATAGATCTATGGTTGGTGGATTGTTCTACTTAACTCATGCTAGACCATATATTATGCATGTTGTTTGTCTTTGTGCTATATTTTAGGATGATCATAAAAAGACTCATGTTATTGTTGTGAAGAGGATTTTAAGATACTTGAAGGGGTCAGTTGACTATGGTTTGTGGTATCCGAAGAATGATTATTTCATGTTATGTGCTTATATCAATGTTGATTGGTCAGGTGATGTTGATGACTGGAAGAGCACTACTGGTGGAGCTTTCTTTTGGGGGAAGAAGTTGGTTTCATGGGTGAGTAAGAAACAAGATGCTATATCTCTATCTAATGTTGAATCTGAATACATTGTTGTTGGTAGCAACTGTACTCAAGTAGTTTGGATGAAGAAAATGTTGAAGGACATAAGAGTTGTGTATGATGAGCCTACTGTTATATATTGTGATGATTCAAGTGTTATTAATATTTTAAATAATCTGGTACTACATTCCAAAATTTAAGCACATATCAATTAAGTATCACTTTTTTAGGGAGAAAGTCAGTGATGAAGAATTCAAATTGGAGTATGTATCTACTAAGGATTAGATTGTAAATATTTTTACTAAGTCTTTTCCTGCAGATACATTTGTTTATATGAAAGATAAATTAGGGGTTTCTGCCCCTCCTGATGAGGACTAGATTCATTTATATGCATCAATCTGGTGGACTTCAAAGTCTTATCTTCTTATCTGGATTGATGAGTTGGTGCTACTACTCAGCCGGAGTAGTTAGTGAGTGGTTCAGATGTTCAGAGTTGTGAGTTTATCCTAAGGGGGGGAGATTTTCCTTCTTAGTGGGAGAGAAGAATGATTTTCATTTAGTCTTTGGCATTGTTGTCAAAAGCGGAGAGAAGCATGTGAAAAACTCCCTTATCTTTGGAGCTTTGTGTGCATGATCTTAGGGGGAGTTTGTTGGTGATGATTTATTCCTTTGCATTGATTTTTTTCACATTCATATGTTGCCATCAATGCCAAAGGGACAGATTGTTGTTTATTGTTGCCACTAGGATATGTTGTTTTCATTGATGTCAACATATTCCTATGTCTTCGTGTTGCAGGGAGATTTTATGGGTCTGGCGATATTCTTCGTGTTATGCGATATTTTTGGTGGTGTAGCGTGTTGCGGTTGATCTTGGCAGGATTCTTGGTGGTGTTGCATGTTCGAGGATTTTATTTGGGTCCATGATATGTTTTCTATGGCATTGTATTGGTCAGGTGGTTGATTTATGTATCGTGTGATGTAATTTTGTAATTAGGTGTTAAAGGTTTGGCCGACCTTGTAGTCAAGGTTGATGATTTGTATAAATAGGTGTTATATTCATCTAATTTGGGTATGGGTGTTGTCTCTGCATTATCAAAGAGTGGTGTATGTGCGAATAAGAGAATTCATCTTTCGGTGTGGTGTATTGAGCAGAGAATGTTGCAGGACAGACAAATGAGCTTAATTGGAACTGTCATCAGGCATTAGGAGATGTTATTCTCTCAGTTCATCTTAACCAGATTGTAGTCCAAATTTCATTGTAAAGTAGTGAACCTTCCATGAGGGTTGTAGCCTTTTGGGTTATATATTTTGAGCAGTGAGCTCTAGGCAGTGTGCCTGAATGCATGTGCATTCCTCATTCTAATATTTTCACATACTACTACAGAGTGCCATCTTATTGTGGGTAGGTTCCCGCCATATTTTTTCCCTTAATAGGGTTTTCCATGTCAAAATATTGGTGTTGTGTGTATTGCTGTTATTGTGTTTAACTTTATTCTTGTTGCAGTTGATCAAATCTAATATTGTTCTTAAATTGTTTAATCCGGTGAAAATTGATTCACACCCCCCCCCCCCCCCCGCCACAATTTTCCTTCAATGTTGTTTCCAATATAAATGTCTTGCTTCTTCCACTTTGTCCTCTCAATCCTCTCCCACTCTTTCTTTCAATCTCAACCCTTCATTCCAAATCAATCTTGGCCCTCCATTTTAGCCTCCTCCAATCTATAAATTGTAGTATCATTTCCTCACAAATCATCTACTTCTCATGCATTGTCATGTTGTCCATTTTAGTCCCAAGATCATCCATAGCACCATCATAATACCAAAAAATTGCCTCATAATCCAATCCATCATGCTTAGTCTTTGAATTATATCATATCTTGTTGTGTAGTGGAGAGCAATCCACAATCATATCAAAGAGCCAATCCCATCAAGTGGAGAAGGGGCACATTCTTCAGTTCATCTAAGGCTCAATCTGAGGGAGGAGAAGAAGGTATAAAGTGTCATTTGCATATTTATGATTTTATTTATGTTTTTATGATTAATACATGCATGTGAAAACTCTAACCATTTTCTCATCTTCACATAACTATTCAAAATGTGGTATGTGTGTAGCTATGTGAGTGTGCTTAGTCTTTGAATCATATCATATCTTCTTGTGTAGTCGAGAGCAATCCACAATCATATCAAAGAGCCAATCCCATCAAGTGGAGAAGTGGCACATTCTTCAGTTCATCTAAGGCTCAATCTGAGGGAGGAGAAGAAGGTATAAAGTGTCATTTGCATATTTGTGATTTTATTTATGTTTTTATGATTAATACATGCATGTGAGAACTCTAACCATTTTCTCATCTTCACATAACTATTCAAAATGTGGTATGTGTGTAGCTATGTGAGTGTGTATATCGAGTTTCCATCATGTTAATCATTATCAAGCAGCTAGGACAATTATACCTCAACCAAGTTCTCATCTTTCACATGTTCCTACACTTATTTGTACTCAACACTAGTCCATTAAACCATAGCCAAAGCACATACAACATAACATTTCATCATCATTTCAATATTAATTTCATGCATTTAGAAATAATATCTAATTTCTTATTTATGTAAATACATCTATGTATAATTAAAAAATTATAAGATAATTAACCAATAATCTCAACTAGTTTATTGTATTATTAAATCAAACAAAAAGATATGTTACATCCTTCCTCACTAGGAAGAGACATCATCCTAATGTCTTAATAGACACACACTGAAGTAAATAAGGTATCACACTAATAAAATCAAAGTATGATACTCATGTAAACAAAATATCACACCCATGTAAATAAGGTATCTCAGACTAAGTTTTCAAATGAGGAAAAAAAAAGTTTGTATCTTAACCACTCTCCTATGTGGCACTATTCATCAACAAGTAAATCATCCAATGAATATACAACATGTACTAAGCAATCATATGCAGACATAGCAACAATTTACTTCATAAATTTTGAGTTCCATAACAATCACACAATGCATCATGAACAATCATATCTCCAATGTTAATTAGATCAAACCATTTCTTTAGGAAAGTAAATTCACAATCCTTACATATCTTTACGATATTATGCACGAAATAAGATAATAATTGCATTCACAAATATTTCATCAACATGCACACAAACTCATATTAGATGGAGTCGGAAGGATAGTCATCAATATATTAGAAACCCATAAATAATCAAAAACAAAGTCAACATGAATTAATACAGTTTCCATCTCCCTACCTAAATTCACTCAAAGTTACTAATTGAGATAACCTTCACCAAACTATATCACTTTTACTATCCTTAAGTCAAGATATGTTTCGTATTATTTAATGATAACAAAACCTTATCCAATTAATATATTTTTATGCCTTCACTTTTCATAATTGCATGGAAGGGGATAAACAAACTACCCAAGGTTGTATACATTCTAAAAGCAAGATTTTGTTCCCTTAGATTTAGTTTTAAGAGATAAGAGGTGACAACATCATTTCATTGCTTATTATCCAAATAATGTAATGGGTAGTTATCCAAGATGTAAGAATGTTTATACTTCCAACGCAACTTATTAAGCAAACCTTACCCATAGCTAGGATGCTTTACTCTTGATAATTTCATCATTTAAGCCCATCATATAGATTAAATATCTAATATCCAACCTCTACATGCCTATTATAATGTTAAAACTTATATATCATTTATAATGAAATGGCGTTAATGACTATGTGTGTGTACATATACATATACATATGTTTATGTTTATGTGTATATAATATGTATATATACGTATATATGTTATAGATAACATTATACATATATAAATGTATATATACATATGTATACATTTTATATATATATATACACACACACACACACACATACATATATACATATACATATATACACATACACATACATATACACACATACATATACACATACATATACATACATGCATACATATATACATATACACATACATATATGTACATACATACATACATACATACATATATATACATACATACATACATACATACATACATATACATATACAGACATACATACACATGTATACATACATACATACATACATACGCATATATACATACATACGTACATATATACATATGTGTGTGTGTGTACATGTATATGTGTGTGTGTGTGTGTGTGTACATATATATGTATGTCTTTGTGTGTGTACATACATACATATATATATATATATATATATATATCTGTGTGTGTGTGTGTGTGTGTGTGTGCATACATACATACATACATACATACATCCATACATATAGATATATATATATAGATATGTGTGTGTGTGTGTGTACATACATGCATGCATACATACATACATATGTGTATGTATAAATGTATAAATGTGTGTGAGAGAGAGTTGTCAAGAATACAAAACTTCACAAATCATAATGGATTCTCCTTTATATCTATCAGAGTTTTAAATACTCCTAAACGAATAGGCATTTTGTGCAAACAAAATACATTACCCTTTTTGACATAAGGACATTCATACGACGTAGGGAGATTTCATCCACAACATGAATAATTTACAAGAGAATACAAACAGCATGCACTAGGGTTGACAAGAGGCTTTGATGACCTACAAAATAATGGATCGCAATTGCCAATGATAGGACAATATGAGCAAATTGGTTGAAAGGCCACAATATATTTTATACCATGATAAAAAAAATTAGCTAAAAGGAGAACATGGACTTATTGTACGTAACATGAAAAATAAATAAAATCAGAGCTATGATAGCCTACTCTCATGAGGTCGGGCTCAATACCCAACCTAGTAATAAGAGTTGGTAAAACAAGAATGGAAACAAGATTACAAACTGTATCAATCCATGCATACTTGCAATAATCTGAAAATTGACCTAGGCATTTTGCCAATCCCATCACATCATACTTATAGCACAAAACTCTCAATATTGTCACTATATTCATGCAGATACTCAAATACAACCAAGAACCATTAACATGTTGACATAAAGATATAAGCACACTTCATTCAATGCCAACCACATAGGGTATCTACATCATATCATGATTATCTATACAATGCATACCATGACATCAGTATCCACAACAACATACATGCTAATCTACATCAAACATTTCATAATACTTTAAGTCATAATTTAATCATGATATTAATACAAATATAGGATTGGTACATTCTCTTCAGTCTACTCTTTAAGCATTCTATCAATGTTCATACTCAAAACAATAGAGAATAACACTTCACACAACATAGGACTAGTGATGACAAACATTTGGAATAGCCATCATGAGATTTAAAAGAAAAATCCAAGAGGGGGAATTATCTAATTCAACACTAACTCATAAAATGCATCCTATATTAACAATTACTCAAGTGTGACAAGGTTCACAAAATAAACAAATGGAAGTGTTTGGTGACTAAACCATTCATAAGAAAACTCAAAATACAATGCTAGTTCTTAGAATACAAGAGACATTTTCATCAATGACCAAAGTAAAATCATCAATCTCAAAAAACTTTCACATAACTAAGTGACTAACACTAGTCACCTTAAGGGAGTAAGAAGCTACAGAACACCTTGCATCTGAGGTACACTAGAAATTATACAAAAACATATCACACAAATGAGTCATCTACGACTTCACTATTGTGCAACAACTTGAGTACCAATACATGCAACTATGCACTCACTCAACTTGCAACCATTTCGTTATGCAAGAAGACATATGCAAGAGAAAATTCTACCACATCCACATGACATACACTTAATGCAAGAGTAAGATTCACTTAGAGTGTCATATGCACTAGGAACATTACAATCATAAGGATACACATGATCACTTCTATAACATATTTGCAAAACAAGGCCAAGCAAGGCACATTGCAATTCTAGTACATGTGAACTTATACAGAGGATGACTAACCATTCAATCATGCAGGAACCTCCCACATAGAGGACTTACATAAACTTACATCATTACCACAGGGTAAGTTACAATGATATCCACATACTTAACAAAGACATAACAACTGAGGCACTATGCCATATCAACATGATGCCATCACGATACAAGACTTACATTATGAAATCAATTACACCCACTATGCAAGACAGGGTCGAAACGAAATCATGGACCACAATTATAGGATACATGTGATGCAAGATTATCTTTAACACTCAACTTGCACATCATGTGAGATAGGGCCACCACCAAACTATGGCAACAGATAAAAGATACACCAAATACAATTGACCCACAAAAAATTCTTCAAAATGCTACAAGCTAACAGCCATGTAGGTTCTCACATTAAAACAATGAACAATGCAATCTAGAGACGTGTCATTGACCCAAATGATCTATTATGACAACTTCACATATACACTATGCAATGTTTCAAAAAATGATGTACAATGCACTCAAGTACAACAATGTTAGCATCTCATAAATTATTTAATCTCCTTCATATATAAATGTGACACTCACACCATGCAATATGCAATGCTAACTCAGAAGCCAAACAATAGACGTTCAAGTCAAGTCCAACATATATCTCAATCACCCAAACAAGAAATACAACAGAGCAAACTTGATCCGTCCTGGTTGGGTCGGGGCTGCTGGTCTCTTGCAGCTCGCTGGTTCTTGTTGGGGGTCCTTTTTGTGTTGTACCCCATCCTTGGTTTGGCCATGTTGTGTCTCATTTGTGTCTTGTTTCTTTGAGTGGACTTTCAAGTTTATCTTTCGGTTCGGGTTGCAGGTCCTTCTAAAACCTGCCTTGTAAAGGGTTTCGGGTCCCTTAAAACCTGTTTTTACTTAATTAAAAACATATATGTTAAACAAGGTTCGAACATCAAGGAGACCATCACCCTAGCGGTCACTTAGCATATGTGAGGGTCTGACTAATCCTTTACAAACAATAACTATAAACATATCATGCTAGGCCAAACAATGCAACAACCTAAGTTATCTAATCATGTGACCATATTACATAGATACACATAGGGGTTCCATGTAAGGGACAAATTTCCTTCTTGCTAGGTGTAGCAATAACTAAGAGGCTCTCTTCCTCACTATTCTAGCTTATCAACATTGATTCAACTATTGCCTCATGCAACTAATACTTATGCAACATGTGTTAAACACTATTTAACTAAAGGGCAAACTAAACTCAATTGTCTCTACTTAACAACTTGGCAAAGTGAAAACGAGGCCATCGTGCTAAACCCAACTCTCTAGTACCAAATTTAAGGTTCTCAACACTTTAACTATATCACAAAAATAACTCAATTTCACATAATTATCACGTGTAAAAGTCTCTAATTCAAGTATAAGCACAGAAATATGATATACAAATAGTACAACTTAGGCTCTCATGTCATGCTAATACAAATAATGATGTACAAATACAAGTAATATACAAGTAATGATATATGAAATATAACCAATGAAGTCTTCGACCACCACTAACCCAAATAGTGATCCACATATCAAACAGACAAGAACATGTTTCAAGCCCTTTTTTGGCCAACCACGAAACTTGTGCTTCCCCAGAATTCTTCCTAACACAAAGAATGCCTAACCCTGCATGAAATGCCTAACGACCTAGAAACAATAACTAGGAGGAAACCTCAATGCAACCTAATATATTTAAATACATTTCTAACATAACATACAATGTCCTACTATCAGAATATGAAAGAGAAACATAAATATAATTTGCTAATGAAACATTCATCTATTTCTATGAAAACATGTGGCTTTGGCCAAAGCACTTGAATATATCGGTAGATCCCAAAAAGAGGGTCGACCTTCTTTGTTGCCCCATATTTAGTACCCCTTCCTAGAAGGTATACCCATCACACATATATAGAAAAGTAAACTACTTTAATAAAAGATAATTTGAGCCAAACATGCATGTGTTCCTTAAAAAAACTATTTTCTTTTTACGCAAATGTTAAACATTATTACACTAAGTTCATTTATTTTCCTACTATGATATCATACAAAATTTAATGTGAATGAATATTACTTTTTCATGCAATAATGAAATCTATAATAATTCTTTATGCATATCGATTTTATAATATGAATTTATGTAAATTTATTTCAAATGTATATGCAATCTAAGTTCATACTTTTATAGAAATTTTCTTGATGTTTTTTATTATTAAAAGTACAAAAACAAGGGTGACCATTTTCTTGATGCTTTTGTATAGATTATAGAGAGATTTTAGTCATATAGAGAAAGATGCGTGTGTTTCTCCTATGTGTGTGTGTGTTTATTCCTTAAAATTACTATTTTCTATTTATGTAAATGCTAAACATTATATCATACTAAATGTATTTATTTTCCTACTATGACATCATACAAAATTTAACGTCAATGAATATTACTTTTTCATGCAATAATGAAATCTGTGATAATTTTTTATCCATATTGATCTTCTAAAAAAAATTTGTGTAATATTTATTTCAAATGTATATGCAATCTAAGCTTGTGTTTTCCTAACCATTTCTTAATGTTTGTGTGTGTAACCCTCCTTACATGTGCAACTAACTCAAAAGAAAGACCAAGTTAACGATTTCGTGACCATAAACAAAATTTGTTGCAAGGTGTGTGCCCTTGGTCTCCTTGTGTTGTCTATCACACTGCTCGATTTTGGGACATGGCTTAACCGTCTCTCGTGGATTCATTAAATCTTGTGGTCATATCACGTATTAACAGGTTGATCTTTTGGTGCAACGACAACGGTGTTTTTAACAAGTGGTATCAGAACCTAGGTCACGAGTTCAAACCTCTTGCTTGCATTGGGGGAATTGTGTGTGCCCTTGGTCTCCTTGTGTTGTGTAGCACAGTGCTTGTGTTTGTGACATGGCTTAACCGCCTCTCATAGATTCATTAAAACTCACAGTTGTATCGAGCATTAAAAGGTTGATCTTTTGGTGCAATGGTAACCGAATTTGGTTTTATACTACAATCATGATAAAATCTGAGATAAATATTTCAGAAAATCATTCATTCCATTTAATTATCACTCTCATCATGTAACTGTATCTATATACATATAGGCATATCACTTGTATATACATAAGCCATATACATGTAGTTAATATATATTGTTGAGTTTTAAAATTAGAACAATGAAGATGCCGAATATTTTCAACAATTTCATGATTTGTATTGCAAACAAATGTATTTCTTGTTGGAATCAACTAACACTGAGAGAGGGGGGGTGAATTGAAGTGTTTTATAATTTTCAAACTTATTAATCTGATTCTTACTCCACCAGATCCATGAGAAAGTAATCAAAGTGCAAAAATATAAAGAAAACAACCACACAGCCATAACACCAAGATTTTTACATGGAAATCTGGAAAGGAAAAAACCACCATGGGATTGAGTACCCACAATATTATTATACTATGGCCAGTAGTAGAACAATATTACAAAAGTGGAATGCACTTGCATTCAGGCTCACTGCCTAGAGCTCACTACTCAATTACAAAAGGGCTACAACCTAAAGGAAGGCTCATTGCCTTACAGGCTAATACAAAATGATTACAATGATGAATGAACTGAAGTATAGCGTCTAACTATGCCAAAATACAATTCTGGTTAAGCTCAAATTCTCTCCTGCACCTAATATGTCTCTCTGGTCTGTTTTCCTGCTCTGTCACTCACCGGATCACCAAAACCTTCAATTGCATTCACCAAACTCACAAATTCTCTTATACAGGCTCTCTTCGCATATAACATATATAAAAATGATCAACTAAATTGATCTTATGTATCCGCACCAACAAAAAGAAGAGTTAACCATGTTGGCCTCCAAAATCCGCATAACACGCAACATGAAACGTGCATCACCAAGTCAGCTCAATCCGAAATCCAAATGCGGACCAAAACAAGATGATAATATGCTTCCCTTAAGTCGGCCCAATCACTTCAAACACGAATCTGATCATTGAAATCATCACTAAGATTATGCAGCACATGTTACACCAAAATAGCTCTGCCCTAACTAAATTGTTGGATACCAGACCTCTAAACTTGCACACAATTCAACACCGAATATCAAGATCGTGAGATAATCTGTCTCGAACCTTGAATCAACTGCCTTGATCACCGCAACCAGAATTACAACACCAATATCAAGATGTGCACCATGATCTCATTCTCTACTGGATATTGTGTTCCACCTTCCAGACTTATGCCTTATGAACAATATGACTTCCGGTAAACCAATTTTATGTACATCGGATGGGATCTGCAAACTAAGTTGCCATCAATGACAACCCCTAAGCATCTATCATGCACCTATCTTCGCCGGAACATTGTCTCTTGCCAACATTTCCAAATAAGGAGAATTTATGTGTAGATTTGGAAATCACTATAAAACATCAAATTTTTCATCCCATTTACACACTATAATGCAGGAATTCACAAGTAAGAACCCTGATCAGATGTCCAAAATGGTGCCAAAGAAACCTCACATAATTCAGGTTCGTTCACTAGAAAAATCACTTAGTACCATTGCTTGGAATGCCAAAACAAAAAACCTAAGAAGTTGTGCTAATCCCCCCAATCATTATGTGTCTTTTATTGTTTTGTCTCTAATTTTATTCTACCAAAACTACATAGTATGTTATATTTTCACCCTATTTTGGTCATGCCAAATGCATCATTTCACTTTAGAGTGCATTTCAATATGCAACTCAAGCTTGTCCATGCAATAACATTGTTATGTGGTATGCAAATAGTTCAGTGGTAGTTTAAAATATAGTTTTAATTTAAAACTTGACTTCATCCAATATATAAATATATATAATTCTTATTTATATGTCTGTGTATAGTTATATATACATATTTAATATATATATATATATATATATATATAATTCTTATTTATATTTCTGTGTATAGATATATATACATATTCAATATTTACGAAAAATACTAATATATATATAAACACACACACACACACATATACATATGTATATGCATATGTATATACGTACACATATACATATACATATATCTATATATGTATATATGTATATTTATATGTATATTTATATTTATATACATATCCCCATGTATACACACACATATATACACACACACATGTATATACACATATATATACACACATATACACATATACACATATACATATATATAGACACACACACACATATATAATTTGGAAAAGAAAAAAATTACATTGAAAAAACGAATATAAACATTGAAATAAAATAACTTACATAACATATAAAGACAATTACGTAAAACAAAAGAGAGTTTTTTCCCTAACAAGTCATAGTAAGCATAATTGCATATATGTAAGTTAACCATTTACCATCGTAATCATAACAATATTTAAGCACGATGAACAATTTTAAACTATGTGTCCATGATAATGCAAAATGCATAACCATTCAAAAATGCAATATGTATGCAACTATGTGAGTGTCTGCATCATGTTTTCATCACGTTAATCATTGTCGAGTGGCTAGAACAGTCTACCTCAACCAAGATCTCATCTTTGACATGTTCTTGCACTCATTCGCACTCAATTTCTTGACAATAGTTTAGTCCATAAAACTATAGTCGAAGCACATGCAACATAAGACTTTAGCTTATCTATATTTTATTGTGTTTGGATGTAAGTGCATACTCTCACAAAAGTGGGAGCTAAAAGTATTGTTGCAAATTGTTATCTTACAATTTCACGCTAGGTTTAGTAACACTTTTGGTGGATGTGTATAATCTTATGTGAAAGTGATCGTCTTCAATTTAGACTAGTGATCTAGGTAAATCCTTTAGTGACTGGCACTTTGAACGGCTAATTATGACAAGACTATGCTACCCAAAACTAGTAGCCTACATAATTAGCCCTAAATTTTAAGGCAAATATCAATTTCATGTCCTTAAATGACATGACCTTGTTGTCAGCCTAAACTTGAAAGGTTATTATGAAAAGGTGTAAGTACGTATAAATGTGACTCCCTTCCTCATTTGAAAAGCTATCTACGGAGTCTAATCACCTAATCAATCTAGGAATCTAAACTATTTATTCCACCTAAGAATTTGAGTCAATTAGCAAGAATCTAATATCAAGCATATTGAAATCTACAAACAAGTATAGTTTCATTTTTTATTATTATTATCATGTTATGCTAACATTATGTACGACTACAAGAGAGCACTTCATCGTCACCTTGTGTGGGATACAAGCAAGGGTCACATACCTAAGGTAATCTTTATCATTTATTTTACTTGTTTAGCATGTACTCCCTAGATTATCATCATCATTGTTGTTGTGGAGATGGGAACACCAACATGGAATTTCACCAAGGCAAGTCCTATACAACACAACATTTTCCCCTCTTTCATGTGTACAGGTGCATATCTAAAGAATGCAGATTATGACAATGGCAAAGACAAATAGAGTGGACAAAAATATTAGGCTTTCAACTACACAAAACCCAACGACGATAGCGCACGATACTTATATCTTATTTTGCCCCAAATTTCAGTGGCAAGTGTCCAAACCCTAGTTGGTTCTATTTTGGATCTATGTTATCATTTGTTTGATACTTAAACACTAGCACCTAACAGTGGGTCATGTCCAATCAACTTCAATTTTCAACACTATGTTTCTCTCTACGTCTCATTTCCACTTCTACTTTTTTGTTTCTAGACTTCTATTTTGTATCTTATGCATTAAATTAAGCATGTTCAATTTAGCCATATTTAGCCTAATTCATTGCATAAACTCAACTAATCCCTATCACATGCAATCAACAAAAGTATGAGTCCAGGACAACTTGGTTCTTCCTTTAAGACAATAGCCAAGCCTAATCACGTAGTCGAGGATAAGTTTTCCCACTATATCAATTCCTACACTTTTATTTGGTTGTGCTCCTATAATATAAAAAATGCATAAGAACTCCAACAAACCCTTGATTTACTTGAAACTCATAATGCTTTTATATTTCAAATCCGTATACTTAAAATTAGCAAAGGCAAGATGTTGCTAAACTCGTTCAACAAACTCACTAAAGCAAAACCAATTCACTTCATTATGCTTACCTACAAACATTTATAATGCTCTTATGCAAGTCGACGCAACTTTTCACACTCACCACAACTTCATCTAAGTTTGTGTCATCAATTTTCTTCTAACACAACTATCACTTATTGTGTAGTGCTAAACCTTCCAAGTATTTATAAGAAAATGATTTACTCCCTATCTTTTTATTTTATCTTGCACAACCAACCTTGCTCACATTGTTTAGTACATAATAACTCATGAACTCCTTCCCTCACAAGTTCACTTAAACCTCTCTTTCAATGTTGAACCATCTTTGTAGCATTATGTACATCACTTCTTTCAATTCTCCTTTTGTTGACTTGACTTGCATTGTCTTCCCACCTCACTCCTAGCTCTATTTATTTACTCCCCTTTTGGGATACAATCATTCATCTACCATTGGCACCAAGGCTAAATACATTAGCATTCTTCATACTATCTTTCTAATGAACACACACTCCTCTCATCTTATCTACACAATCGTCTAATCCTATTCACAAATTATCTATTATCAATTTATAAACATAACTTATTTTTAAAATAAAAACCAACTGGTCATTTTCTCCAATAAGGCTCTCTGCTAGATCACCCCCAACAATATCACTTCCCCTTGAAAATGCATCAATTGTTGCATCATGTCTAAGCCTTTGCATAGCCTCATCCCTTTTAAACTACTCTTCATGAAGAGAGGTGTCTACATACTTTCATCTCCTCGTTTTTAACATCCATTTATATTTCTTGTTTCTTCTCAATGTATTTTTTTTCCTTTGGTGCCCTTCTCTTCTCTTTTCTAGCACAATTTCAAGCTTAATAATCACTCATTGGTTATTGGGAAACAACAAAAGATTGGTCACCCTATTATAATAACAGCAAATCAACAACTTTAAATCAAGAACGACATACATGATCTCAAAGTGACATTGAAAGGGCTAAAAAATCAAAATTAAAAAATGAAAGGTCATATTCTCCCTTATGCTTTATAAGTATGTTGAAGTCACCATTCCAAAAAAACAAATTCCTTTTGACCCTCAAACTAATAAGAACCTTCAATACTTATAGTTGTCCTTTTTATAAGTTAAAAATCCAAAAAATTGCACTACAATATTTAGCTCTACTGATCAAAAATCATCTACTTCAAATAATTTGTTCTTTCTTGTTGACAGTTACGCATATACTCAAATCTTTAGTAAGATGCATAACTAACAAGCATTGTCAATCTACCAAGAGCTTTTTATACTTAAATTTATCCACTTTTAGGGCAAAAAAACAAAAAAATTCACTACAATCTTCAACTTGAATCCTCTACTTAAATAATTTGCTCATCATGTTGAGACTAATGCATATGCATGCCCATTTTGACAATTTGTAATGGTTCCTAAATTAAGTATATAGATAAAAAGCTTTAATAAGATGTATAATTGTACAAGAATTGCCTCATTTCATCACCAAAGGAAACACTTTATGTTTCAATCACTATGTAAGGCATGCTCACAACTATATCTTGTCTGAAGTCTCCTATTGTGACATAAATATTAACTTAAAAGTTATTTAAAAGTGAAAATAGAACTTTATACTGAAAAAAATCAAATTTAAGGTAAAAAAATATATACTTGATTAATTATTTTCCCATTATACCCAATCTAATAAAAACGCTATGAAGGTATGCTCACAACTATCTCTTGTCTAAAGACTTCTAATGTGACATAAATATTAATTTGAAAGTTACTTATAAGTTAAAATAGAACTTTTAAAAGGAAAAAATCCAATTTGAGAAAAAATAAGATATAGTTGATTTATTATTTTCCCATCATACCCAACCTAATAAGAATTAAAAATTTATATGAATTTCACTAAAGTTTCACTTTCCTCTTAAAACTAATAGAAATGTAAATCACATCCAACATGAATACAATAATTTATATTTTTACCACACTAAACTACATTCTTCAAATATATATCTAAACGATATCAAGAGATAAATGGTTGCCTTTATTAAATTGGTTGCTAATTATGATATATTACTCCTTCATTTGGAGCTCTTCTAAATTAATCTAGATTAATTTTTTATAATTGTGTATTTCTCTAATTAACTTTATATTCCTTAAATATTTATATAAATATCAATTTTCAATATTTATCTAATCTACTATACATACATAAAAACATACACAAAAAAAGGATTAAATTTAAAAGAAAACATAGACATTAATCATTTCAACTTATACTCGCAAATTTATTTTATTTTAAACATTATTCACTTTTTAATTGAAATGTCATTTTATTGTTTAATAGTAAAGTAATTAATCAAAGAAATCATACACAAGTTCTCATCACATAAATCAACACATCATTTTAATTTTTACTTGATTATTCAAATGCATATTGAACCTAGACACTTTAATCATTTTACTTAAGTTATTTAAGACACATTAATCATTTTTACAAAATATATCTAAACAAACGGCTTTCAAATGTATATCCAAAAAATGTCGAGGGCAATACAATTTTGCCTATATTACATATATTATTGTTATTATGAATTAATCTAGAATGAAAATTGTGTGTTCCTCTAATTAACTTGAACTGGTATAACAAATGTATCTTAGGGAAGAAGACCCAATAGTTGTGAACCCTAACTTCACGCTTCTCAAAACTAAGTGAAAATTTCAAAGCACTCTCAATTTTTTACAACAGCTTACTTGGCAAGTCCCCTGTTTATAACTAAGGTTTCAGGCCCACATCATCAAATATGATGCCATATCAACATGTTTTTTGTCAAGGTGTCCACAACAGCCCAAAAAAAAGGTCAGAACAATAGTCATGCAAGAAAGGCCCCAATACTTGTGCAACTGATGTGGCATCACATGATTGGTTGCTTTTTACAACTAATGGTACATTTCATTCAGTTATTGGTAGTCATCATCAGCAATAACAACTTTAAAGTTACAACTATTGGTACAATGTTATCAAAAAAATTGAACATTTAATCAACAAATATGAACATTAAATCAATAACTTCTATCACAACTAGAACACTGGATCCTTATGAAGACCAACTTTTTACAAATGCATAACTAAGAGAAATTAGAAAAAACCCATTAATCATTTTAACTTTTACTTAAAAGGTTATTTTATTTTAAACTTTTTTTAATTGACAGGCTATTTTAAAAATTTAAATAGTGATACAATTAATCGTAGAAACCTACATAAGTTCTGTTGTTGGTCTAGTAGTGAACTTGTGCTCTTGAAAGAGAGGTCACAAGTTCAAATCCCATAGGGGGTAGGGTATGTACATCTTATCGGCTTCGGCCTGTTACTGATCCAAAAAAAAACGAGAATTAAGTGAAAAAAAAATTGAAAAACCGCAATCTTACCATATTTTTTACCCCTTACCAACTGTTTTTCCGTTGATTTTTTATTTTTCATTATATAGTAAGGCATCAATAGTAGATTATTTTTTTATTATATAACATTATTAACATTAACCTAATTATTAAAATATTAATAATTTGATGTGCAAATGACTGCCAAAATTAAGTTAAAAAGTCCTAATGTACAGGATCACGATATGAAACTCCCTGCTGCCAGTGTAGAACTCTCAAATTAATAATTTTAGGAAGCAAACTTAATAAAACTTTCAATAAAATATAATAAAAATTTGTCAACCGTTGATTCATAAAATCATTTGTTCCTCATTGGTTAGAGACGTTTCACAGGATTAGACTTCTCTTATAGTGAATAGAAGGCCTTCAATTTCTTATCAAAACTATATGAAAAAACAAATGGAACTTAAAAAAATTTCGAGAAGGCATGAGCGGCCGGTAAGCATTGACAGCTTGCACGAAATAAGTAGTACAGCAGCATATACGATCGGTTGAGAAAAATTTGCGAGGCAAATTGCAATAATTTAGATAAGAACTTTTAACTGCATTTCTTGTCATAAAATGCAATGGCATGAGATGAGAGGGATTATAGACATAACATGGTAGACGAATTCGGCTAACAGAAAAATTATGTAGTTCAATTTGAAAAACAGTTTGTCATATTACAATTTGAACTCTAAAACAGATGCTTATAATTTGTTTTTGACCAACATAGAACCATCATACACCATTCTTTAAATTGCCACGAGTTTCCCAGTCAATGTATAGAGTGCTTTTGGATTCGATTGTGTACACTCAGTTGAATACAAAAGCACTCTGTATAACTAAATTCTTTTAAGTTTTTATAGCATGAACAATAAAAATGCCTAACCAAATAACAGCAGGATCCTTTGACCATTTCCAAATATCTTTCAAACTAGCCAGAGAAGTCTCTGATATGTCCAACACCATTTCCGACTAAAAAGAAACCCCTAAAAAACCCAACACCATTTAAGAGCAGCCAGGGAATTTGCCAAACAAGTGTACTGCTGAAGGTCAGCTATTCACAACTCCCAATAATTATGCAAATAAGAAAAACTATATTACTTTAAACTTAAAATCTATTGAAATTTGAAATTGATTCCAAAAAATCATATAAGGTTTTTAGAGCAATTTCATTCAGCCATTTTAGATGCAAACTGCATTAGCTGATAGGGACTACATATGCAAGCATCTCTTGTATATTATTCAGAGGATACACAAAATTCTTACATTTCATTCTGCGGGCAGTATAAACTGCAGAGCTTTGGAAAATGTTGCATTTGAACGCAAAGATTATTCCAGACTAGAGTCCGTTAAGGTAATTGCTAGGCCACAACACAAGGATATCTATTTCTTTGATATCATCTTTACAGAAAAATATGATGCCTGCATGGGAAGGTTTCCCACTAGGAATATGTGCCAGAAACACTAGCATTACTTCCAAGGATAATAGTAGTGATTCCATAAACAATTATTTTGAAAAAAGTACCACAGAAATACCCTGGGTTTATTTAAAGCACAAAATGCAAATAGAAGCACATATTAAAAATGATTTTTGTTCGAATGGCCACAAATTGGGGCACACATAAAGTGCCCAAGTGGAGAACCTTTTTCTTGACACTATGATAGAGATTTATACCTAAAAAATTTCAAAGACATTCAAAAGAAACAACATAGAGATACCTTAAACAGTACTGCCATTTTTCCAGACTCAGAAGGCACCTTAATTGCATTTAAGGGAAAATTTACGTACATATCTAAAAATGGTTGATTCCAACACGGAGCCACTTATATCTACCATTTTCAAATCTCAGAAACAATTGGCATCAAAATTTCTAAATATATGGCCAATCTTCATACATAGCACAAAAATGAGTAAGAAGCGTATCCAAACAACATACCTCTGGCTAGAAAATCCCACAACATAGAGAGCAATGTTAGCTCTGTCAATAAATCTTGACATGACAAACTTCATTGCACCTCAGTCAAGTTGCAGGAAACCATAACCCCAAAGAACAGGCATATTTGGGGGAAGATTTGCCAGGTATCTATCTGCAATTGTCATTGAGAAAATTAAAGATGGAATAATCAGCAGTAAGAGTACTAGCATAGAAAGGACTCTTATAGAAGAGAACAGTATACCAGGAATAAAAATCTTATACAACAAAAACAGCATAAACATAAACATTAGCCACATCGTAATCAAACTAAGAATAACAATTTTCTAGTTCTTATGAAAAAAAATTATCATTCTTCTTTATAAATTATCTAAAAAGCAGTGAGAAAAAGAATCCACTTGCTAGTTACAAACAAGATATTGCATTTAAATGAAAAATTTGTAGATGTTTAGAGATGGGAGGGGAGAGCCACAGAGAAATTCCCTTGCAATCAATCATAAAACTCAGATAGCAATTAGCTGAAAAGCAGTGAGAAAAAGAATCCACTTACTGGCTACAACAAGATATTGCATTTAAACTAAAATGCCTGTTCATGTTCAGGCACCAGTTCGGGCTCGAGAACCCAGTACACTGGTATGGCAAAATTTTGAAAGGAGTTTGTGTTTGTTTTGGGGCTCGTTAGTATGCAGCCTAGAAGCACGAATTAAGATTAGAATGTCACATATACATCACAAAATAAGAATATCGAGTTCAAGTATCATTGTTTCACTTCCAACAATTGGAACTATAGTTTTAATTTTTGAAGTTTAATCATCAATAGCATTCTCTAAATCGTCATCATCATCATTCTCATCCTCCTTGTCATTGACATTGACATTAGATGAACCAATGCCAATGCCACTTGCACTTGCACTATTAGTTTGCTTGCTTTCTCAGTCATCAAATGCAACAAGCTGAGAAGAGGAAGCATCCAAGTTAGTATGCTCTGGCTCTATGTCCCACATCTTCGACTCCGCTTCCCTGTAGTCATGTTGCTTGTGTGAAAGAAGATGCAAGTTGGAATGCACATATACTAAATTCTCCGCTCTTTTCTATTGCAATCTATTGCACTTTACTGAGTGGATGAAAGTGTATGTGCTCCAATTTCTTTCTGATGAAGATGAACTAGCAACCTATGAAGATAAAGTAAACAATTCAAGTTATAAATTTATAAAATTAAAAATTACTAGCAACCTATGACGACAAAGAAAACTATAACTAAAACTTACTTGTTATAAAATAAAATTAATTAAACTTACTTGTGGTAAAACTTTGACTGCGAGGGGTTGTAGGTTTTGGAAGCATGTGCCATTGAAATACCACCAACTATGAGCATCCTTCTTGAATCTATGACAAAGAGTGTCAACACTTCGACCATTTTCGTTCGCAAATTCTATGAACTCATTTGTAATCACATCACGAACATCATCTTCAAGGTAAAGTCTAAGGAATGCTGCCTTGTACCCATCACACTTATAAATCTCTCCATGGTGCAAGCCTTCATGGTTGATCAAGAAACTGATTGCTATAGGTACTTTGGTGTCAAGGAATAGGCAAGAAGATGTAAAGGAGTGGTCATCTTATTCCCCCTTTCTACAACAATTGTTTGCACTTGTTTGAAGAATTTCTCCTCGGGATCTTGCTTTTTTGCAATTATAATGCACTTCATTTGCTCAAGCATTGAGTCAATGCCATCTTAAACCTCTCCAATGGAAGGTCCATCCATGTTAGTGTAGCAAATCATGCTCATAATGGGCTTGGTGAAACTAAAGAAATATTTCACTAGACCCCACCATGAGTCATCCAATATCCTTTGCCTAATTTTTGTTGCCCTCTCAGTGTTGCTTTGCTTCCATATAGTCCAATTTTGGGTGATCACCATATACCAAAGTGCCACTTCAACTTTCACAAGTTGCTCAAGACGATTGTGTTAGATGCAAAACGGGTCTCAACAACCTATAACAGAAATTAAAGCCAAAACGATTAAAAATAAAGAAAAACTTTAAGAAGAATACACATTATAGCTTACACAATCAAATTATGAACATTGAAAATCCAAAAATATAAAATTAAATTACTATTTCACTTACCTTCAATAGCTCCAAACTCAAAAAAGATCTAACAAACCTTCGAGACATGTAGTGGTTTGTGATGAACATCTGGATGTCCTCAACCTCTCCATACACCTATTTGATCCAATCAATTTTATTCTCAATCTTTTGTAGCATAAAATTGACTAAATGGACCACACAAGGTGTCCAAAAGATGCGGTGATAGCGTTCCTCAACCAACAAACCAGCAGCTCTACAATTTGTTGTGTTGTTCGCTATAACTTGAACAACATTACGTGGTCCCACTGTCTCAATGGCAGAGATGAAAATATCTGCAATAAATTGCCCATCTTTTACCTGGCCCTTACAATCCACAGTTTTCAAATGCATTGCCCCTTTAGGGCCCTACTATGACATTGATCGAGGGAGGATTTTTGGAATCTTTACACCCATTTGAAACAATGGATACCCCTGTCTCAGCCCATGAATCCCTTATGGCTTCAATGCATCTAATACCCCCTTCACCTCTCTTTCCAACAAGGTTCCACGTACTTTCTCATAACCCAGGCCCTTATACCCTCTTGGAGCTTCATTAACACTTATCATCTTTTTCCAATATGGGGAGCGCACAACATTGAAAGCCAACCCATTTGTATATATGCATCTTGCTACATCTTGGTCGGCAATGTCTCAACTATCATTTTAAAATGCAGTTTCTAAAGGCCCCTTTGATCTTTTGTGTGTAATGGGTGTTTCACTTTCAGGCTCAGTTGTGGGAAAAAAAGGGGTGATTTTCTATTGCGATATTGGAATTCGATGGGGGCTGCATTCCTTTTGTTTTTTTGGAAGGGTTTGATTTAATCTACGGGCTTCTCTATCTTCTACTTCTTCATGCTCCCTAATATATTTCAACATCATCTCGTGGTATACGCACACTATTTTTTCCAAGGCATTTTTTTATGCCTCTTCATAATATTACACACAAATGGCCTACCACCCAATAATATGAACTATTACGTTCTTTATCACATCCTTGGCATTTCGAACGGAATCACCCACCTCCTAGAAGCGGTCGTATAATGTCAACATACTTCCATAGGGGAGAATTTGGATCTAATCTCTCTTTTCCTTTTTCATTTGTGCCTATGGAAGAAGAGGTAAATGCCATTCTAGTTCCTATGGCAAGAAATTACATGAACACATTCAAAAACAAAAACAAAATAATGAAAACAAAAAAGGTAAACAAAAAATAATAATTTTTCATGTTTGTGAAAGAAAAATGGTTGAAAAAAATGTACAAAAACCTACCTCTTTCAGCCAATAGAAGCTTGCAAATGTGTAGAAATGATGCTGCAACACTTGTTCAAGCTTCAAAAATCAATCTTCAACTCCTATTTGATGTTGGAACCCAAACTTTGCTCAACCTGAAATGAAAAAACTGATGTTTGCAAAACAAACAAGGAAAAATGAACTAAGTTTGTGTTTTGAATGTCACTTTTAGGGTTTTACTTTTTGTTTGCAAGTGGCAGAAGTCAAAAATTTATTAAATTATACAAAAAAAAGCACTTTTGGGGCGCCCTGCCGTCTCAGTTCATCCAGGCCGAACCGGCCCACCGAAGCACAGACCCTAGCCGGACCCACAAGCGAACCGGACCAAGATCCAGACCCTGACCGGACTGGACCGGTACCAGGCACCTGCAGGGCCAAACCCTACAACTTAGCATTTGAATAAAAAAAATTGTAAATGGTTAGAGATGGGAGGAGAGAGCCTCAGAAAAATTCCATTGCAATAAATCTTCAAACTCAAATAGCAGAGCAGAATCCAGATCCATTTCAAAATTATTCTTTTCCTAGTTATAATTATTTCAAACTACTGAACCAGTACTTTATAAAACTTAGCAGAAACTAAATTGTCAATAAACGCAGTCCAGGCACAAATATACTTTAAACAATAGAATTTATTTGACTATGAAATATCAGTCTATTCAATCATAGATTTGGTTGTTTTGAAGCCCCCAACATTAGTAATTATTTGCCCTCTTTTAAGAGGATAAAACAATAGGTCAAACCTAAAATACTTACAAATGTAATAATACCACAAAATAACAAGATGTGTCTTTACTCACGACTGTATCAGTTACACCCAGAGCTACTAAATCTCCCCAGATGGTATCCTTAAGTTAGACGTCAGGCAAAGAATTGTAAATTGGCAATTGCATATCACTCAAGGATGACTTTAAACCCTATAATCATCTCTATCTATTTGTTCTTTGTTCCTTTTTCCTACCTGTTTACCTTTCCCAAGGATGATATTCTATGCCACTGTTTTGACCACTATTATATAGTAGTTGAACCTCAACAGGCATTTCTAATAGTGTCTTTCATACACATGTTACTTCCAAGTAGATAGCACATATGATGAGCATAGTCTTTGTTTTTTTTTGTTATTTCTTGGATATAATCCATCATGACACAATACATTTTCATATTACCATCATGATACTGTATAATTTGCATATTACCAAAGATGGCATGGAGTTATTATTGAAAGCTGAAACTATGGTTTTTTTTGAAAATTTTAATTTATTTGATTATAGCATGCTACAGATTAGAAAAGTTCAACTGCCACATTGTTACAGCTTAATACTTTGAAAATAGATGCACATTAGTATAATATTTCCCTAAGGTTTAAACCCTAAGGTCATCCTAGGTCTTGCAATTATTCTTATCAGAACTGCAATTTTACCATAAAAATTAAAAAAAATTTAGAAATATTAAGCTTGGATTCTATATAATTCCGGTTAGGTTAGATGACAATGTAGATAATTTTTTCACGCGGCACCTCATACTTTAACATTAGATATTACTCTAATTTCTTAGCATGCCTGCCATTAGTAAAGAGTGCACAAATTGCTGCTAATAAAATCGTAACTCACATTGAGATGCTTTTAGGGTTTCCAACTAATCAAACTCAAGTGTCCAAGAGATAATGGAAAAGCAGATGGAATAGGCAAGAATGACATTTTTATATTTCTCTGTTTTAATTTACACAGGAGGAACCTGCATATATAGGCGAAAGCCTAAAAAACCTTCCTCTGGCATTTGATTTTTATATTTATCTACGTGACATTTCCAGTTATTTATAATGGCATCATGTTGACATTATACGACCGCTAAAGCCTAAAAAACCTTCCTCAAAGCTATAGATTAAGCTTTGAAATATGACTGTACCAAAGTAACACCTATCCTACTTTATCTAAAGCAAAGGAGATGTATCAAGCCAAATGGCTAACAATGTTAATCCTTACTTTTATTATAAAACAAACAACCACCATGACTTCAATAGCTGTCTGAAGAAAATGCTTCTTGTGCTATGTAACGGGATCAAATATTTCTTTCTATTTGTCAGTTTCTTAAAAAATATCTTCCTCTTGAAAAGTTATCCACAATGCTCTTAAACTAGAAATGATGTTGAAGATTCCAATTGATGTCAAACCTGTTATGAAGTAAATTGATAGAGAAATATGACTCCCAACTCAGCTTACAGCTAATTATAACAATGGTAAACATTTCCTACAAGAACTAGTAGTCTGGATGAAGAGAATTTGGTCCAACATGTTTAATAAAATTTTGAAGTTCTCATGTGGCATTGGCACAGAAGTGATTTTCCATTCAATATATGGTCTTTGGACCAAATCTATCATCCTGCAATAAGGAATTTGTGTCTGTAATCTCATAATAGTAAATTCTTCTCTGAAACGCAACCAAGATTTTCTAAACTTTCCACTGTTGTTTTGGAACTTTTTTTTCTGCATCTTCTACTACAGCAAGCTAGTGAGCGTTGAAAGCCATACCTAGATTTTATCTTGCAGATCTCACTCCCATTAGCCTTCATCCATACCTTCTCAGGATTCCCCCATTGTCTTGCATTGTTTTTTTCCTTCTTTGTCCTTCGCCGCCTTCAATTTCCTTTTCATAGAAACCCAAAATTTCTTAGTTTTCCTCCCTCCCATACATCCCTTTCCATCCCCCTATTTCTCAGATTTATCATTAAAGCCCCTTTCAAATCGGTCCAAAAAACTTCATTTACCAATTGTCTCCCATACACATAGCATAGTGAGTCTCCTTGGATTTCCCTTTATCACATTTCCTGCACATGCCGCCCAGTATATTTAACTACAGGTTACACAACATTGCTAACCTTGGCTGGGTTGATGAGGCTGGAATATCAATAAACCATTACAGGACTGACTGGGGAATGACTGAAGCAGTCTCCCAAACAGCTACCCGTTTCCTCTGTGTCCAAACACATGAACTTGCATTCCAGAAATTCTGAAGCACATACAGAGAATTCAAGAGTATATTTGGAGCTTATAGAGCCAAACAAAAATCATACTGGAGTTGCAGGACATGATGAGATTGAAAACCCTGGCGCTGAACTGATTTTCTGCCCCCTACAGTGCCCTGTTAAGTTTTTATCTGCAAGGGCACACTGCAACAAACCCTGGCACTCCAACCCTGTATAGCACTGTTTTGGGGGTTCTTTGCACCCAAAGTCATTTATAGTGTCTTCTACAATGCCTAGCAAAAACCACCGAACTCACACTAGCACCCAGGTACCTGTAGTTTATTCCCACGGCAGAGTTGCTGCTCCTACAACCTGCTTAAGGTCTTTTTTAATCATCCTCAAGTCAGCTGTATGTAGAACACAATAATATCACTGAGAGGGGGGGTGAATCAGTGATCATAAACAATTTCAAACAATGTATGCAACCGGTAGGATAATGAACGCACTAACAAGCAACCACATACAAGAGCACATCACATAACACCGGATATACGAGGAAAACCCAATGTGGGAAAAACCTCGGTGAGAAAATATGCTGGAGATCTACTGCTCCAATCCAGCCTCACAATGAAGTAACAATTTTACAATGTTTAGGGCACCAACCCCTAGCAATTTATGGGCACCTACCCAAAGGAGCACCAACCCCTATTCTATTCTGAGCACCAACTCAAGGAGCAACAACCCCTGCACCGAGCACCCACTCAATGAAATACAATGATAAACACCTCGTTACAAATGAGTTTTGTAACATCTGGAAACTATTCACTCTGTCGGTTAAACTTCTTTTCTGTTTCACTGCTTCTCTTTTCTACCGGTCTTCTGTTCTTACTTTCCGAATCCTCTACAACTCAGTTTCAGCCTTGCCGGATCTTCTCTGAAACTCACTCTGCTCTCCTTCACTCTGTGTTGCTATATTACCAGTTCAGACACTGCCGGTTTAACAAATTGTTAACCTCTGAAACTCACTCAATGAAATACAATGAGATATAAATCAATGAAATGATAAACACCTCGTTACAAATGAGTTTTGTAACATCTGGAAACTATTCGCTCTACCGGTTAAACTTCTTTTCTATTTCACTACTTCTCTTTTCTACCGGTCTTCTGTTCTTACTTTCCGAATCCTCTACAACTCAGTTTCAGCCTTGCCGGATCTTCTCTGAAACTCACTCTGCTCTCCTTCACTCTCTGCTGCGATATTACCGGTTCAGACACTGCCGGTTTAACAAACTGTTAACCTCTGTAACAATTTACCGGTTACCTTAACCCTTGCCGATTAAACCTTCCTTACCAATTCTTCTCCAACACTCAATCACTTCAATATTTTCTATCACACTCAGACTGATCAACTCTTGCCTCGCAGAGATTCACTTTATCATAAATCTCACATCAAGCATCCTCTATCAACATACTTATCTACATATTATGCTCTCCCACCAAAACAAAAACTCAAACTTCACGCGCTTAGGGTTTTCTTCACCAACCTCGATCCATAACAAATCGGATCTCACCTTTCTTGAATCGACAACCTGCAATAGTAGAGCAAAAAGCTTTGTCCTCTTTTATGCTTCCTACAAACATTTACTATATTTAGCAAACTAGACTCTGTTCAGTTGTCTTGATTTTGTCGATCACAATAAATGATCTAGCAGTTTCTTTCTCCAGATCAACAAGACGATCAAATATCCCGCTTCGAACATGATGTCAAAGAATAAAATCTCTACCCTTCGATTTGCTTTGAGCCGCAATCCTCTGCAACTGATCTAGATTTTCGCAGTCAACATTTAATACGGATTTAGTCGACAACTACCTCACCGACGCACCATTCACCTACCACTGCACGTTCGCCACCTAGAGTCCACGTGACATCTCTGTCAGCATCTAGCTCACTTGATTGTGTCGGTTCAACTTTGGTCACCGACCAAACATGCTACTGGTATACACTAAACCGTTAACCTTCATATCGTGCACTTCAATGTTCTACCAGTTAGAACATGCTATCTCGGAATGCACTTACTGGGTTTGCTTGCTTACCGATTGACAAACATCCCATACTGATTGATATCAACATGCCAACAATCTCCAATGCCGGTAACAACATCTTGCATACCAGTTGACATCCTTACCGGTTGACATCAATGACAATACAATGCCAACACCATATAACTAGGAATGCTTTTACTTATAGTTAATCATTTCCCAGCTCTAGTAAAAGTATAATAATCTGAAAATATTTTGTTATTTCTATTTTTTATCAGTTTATTACTTCATATAAGATAAAGTAGATTGGCACATTAAAAGACCAATCTTCTTACAGTAGGATAAATACCCAAAAACCATACTACACCTAGAAAGGTCATTTTGTGTTCTTTCAAAATCTTCCTTGTATCACAATTATTATCAATATCAGATTTTATAAAGACCCATCATTAGTAATGAAGGCCTCCTTAGTGCAATACTAGCAATTGGTCATGATGTGGAATGGGGCATACCAATAGGTCATTCATTCAGACCAGTGTAACAAGCAACCACAAAATTCCAAAGAAATGAATATCTTTTATTTCTTTTCAAAACACACTAAGCAAAGGGCACAGATCAAGGAGTTAAAGTACATTGCTAGCATTATGGTCCTGCAGATTGGTTTGAAGAACCAATGATAGTTACTCTAGAGTGCCACGTATCTGACATAAACTGCTTCAGATCTCAGACTCAAGCTTCCCACCAAATGTGAGACGGGAGACCACTAGCTAAACTCCTTCAAAATAAAATCCCAAGCATATGAACATCTCCAAGCTTGAAACAAACTTTATCAGTGAGCCGGAATCTATATGGAAGCCCAGATCTGCCACATAAAAGACATCACTTGACACAAAAAGCCTAATAAACTTCATCAGTTCAAAGTTTTGGTGAACAGAGATACAAGCCTTGAAATAGACTTTAATTGAGTGGAAACTAAAAGACTTTTTGCCTTTAGCATTCACTGTCATGTATTTTGACTTATATAACTGAGTTAGTGGGATGTTTGAAGTCCAAAATATCAATTTGAAGTTTGTGGAGCCTGTGAAGAGTTTCAGTAATCAGATCCTAGAAGGGTCATCATGTTTGAAGTTCACTTTGCTTCATGCCCATGTTTCCCAACAGACCCCAAAAAACTTGTGGAATAGAACTCAGCCAGTGGTCTCGGATCTGTTATTTACACTCGAGTCCTCAATTGTCTGGTGGTGCTCAAGTGAATTGAGGTGGGAACTGATATAATCCAATTGATCAAACAAGTTCAGGTTCACCGTGGTCTACAAAATTCATGGCTTAAATTTCTTGAATGGGGACTTAATATAAACTTTGATCTAAGTTGCTTCCAAGACCATTGAACAATCTCCCCTAACCTCCAAGCTTGGCAATGTCAAACATGACAAAGCAACCTAATCAAGGTTAACTAGATCTTCCAGGTCCATAAGGAACTAAGAAACACAGGACTTAAATCAAACAAATTCTAACCTAATGAGGAGAACTCGGCTCCAAAAATACTTACAAACAGAAAACCTTGAAATACTTGGAGGTAACAACGCAAGCAAACTATCACTGGCAAAGCCAAAATTCTATTAAATAAATTTTAAGGCTTTTCATATTCTTGTATCTTGCAGGCCCAAGATGTCCTATATAACTACATTGAGCAGATGTTGAAGTTCAAAATAACAAGTCTTTGGGGCCTACACTTGGAGGGCACGCAAGTTTCATTGATCAGATTCTAAAGCTTACGTTGCTTCATGGGCATGTTCTTATTCGACCCCAAAAACCTTACGCAACAAAGCTAAACAAGCAATCTCAATTCTGTGGCATCTATTCTCTCAAATCCACAATTATGAGATGATGCCTAGGTGAATTGGGGTTTGACATGTGGCATGGTAGGAACATGGGTTATGGCCTAAGGGAATCAAGAGTAGACATGTCACTAGCTCTCTCAAGTTTTATTGGCCCTTCATACCAACTACAATTTCCCAAAGTTCAAGGTAGCAAATACAATTTGATTGACCAAATGAATGTAGGTCTGCCATGATCTATATATTCATCGTTTTATTTACTTGGAAGTGGGAAAAAAATATTTATGATGGATCTTAACTCACACTTGAGCAAAATAATCTACTTACTACTTGACCATGATCAAATAGATTTTTGTATATCTTTATGCTTACCTATCATCCCTAGCACAATAGGCTCGCAAAAAAAAACCTTAGCTACATGTATCAAAATTAAAAAATTCCACTGGTAAAATCCTTGTCTAAGCTATGCTTTTAGGTGATACAAAAATATAAAATGTCTTCCAAGACTAATATTTCTATACCTTCATATAAACTAGTTAGACAAATTTTACGCAGATTACTCTACGTTCTTACAAGCTACCCAAGCATTGTCTTCCCATTGCCGTAAGACCTACAAGCACTCTCAGTGATTCTATAGCCTGCTGATCTATACAAGGAAAGACAAACAAGCCAATTAGTATTTGCATACGGTGTACTTGTTTAAAAAAACACAATTGGGAAGAAACACAAACCTTTTTTGCTTTATGAATAAAACAAATTATACAAAAAGCGCATAACAAGGGGTTGGAGTATACTGCTAGCTGAAATGCCTAGCAAAATGAAATTATCACCACTCATCTTAGGCAGCACATGCAAAGAAAGTCTAAAATCAAGAAAATGGGAAGGATTATTATATATCTCAATTAATAAAATTTTACCTCTATTTATCATAGTTTGCACACTTGGTCGACTCTAAGGATTCCAAATTTTTTTGGTTCACAATTCTTCCAAAGCCAAGTTCTTCCCATTATATTAAAATTATCCATATGTCCACGTTCAGTATTTAATATGTTCCTTACAGACTCAGAAGATCCTGTCAACCTTGTTTAAGAAGCTTTCTCATGTTTGACATTATGAAGTATGGAGGTTCAAGGAGACTATTGGAAAAATCCACAAGTATCTCATGTTGAACTTTTATTTTAAGTCTATGTCCAAGATATAAACGTCATGATATTGTAGACAAACTCTATTTAATTGAACTTAAAAATATAATTGTCCTTTATTGGGAGATATGTACAAGCCTTTCCACATTCTTACTTCTCACAAATCTAAGATGCATGTCATGACCTTATTTTGAATGGGGCTAGTCAGCCTCATGGCAGTGTTCTCTAACACCCACGTCTGCTTTAGAATAAATAAATAAATTGGAAATTTATTAAAACAGTGCGAAACACGCAATGGATTTCAAAGAATTGATTGAATAATCAGAATGAGCAAAACGCTCATAAATAATACAAGCTATTTACAAGAATAGCAAGTTTCTAAAAAGAAACTGCTGAGAAGATCGAAGACGATCTTTCTAAAATAGAATATACACTGAATGAGCATTAATACTAAAATTAACATATTTTAATATTCTATTACCCTCCCTTAATGCTCAATCTATTAACTACACCTATAGACCCCCTGAATTTTACAAATTTATCAGGTCCAAGGGGCTTGGTGAATATGTCTGCTGGCTGCTCCGAGGTAGGAACATACAGCAACTGGATGGATCCGTCTTCAACCAGCTGTCGAATATAGTGACAATGCGTTTCCACATGCTTGGTTCTTTCATGGAAGACTGGATTCTTGGCGAGTTTGAGCACTCCCTGATTATCACAGAACAAGGGAGTAGGACCTGCCTGGGAGACATGCATATCCGCAAGCATTCGTCGAAGCCAAACCGCCTCACAAGATGCCTTAACTGCTCCCCGATACTCTGCTTCTGTCGAGGAGAGAGCCACTGCCTGCTGCTTCTTACTAGTCCATGTGACAGCACCAAATCCCAAACTAAACACATACCCTGCTGTAGACTTACGGTCATCAACCGAACCTGCCCAGTCAGAATCTGTGTAACCACTGAGTATAGGATCAGAACTCCGAGTGTACAGAAGTCCATAATCAGAAGTGCCACTCACATAACGCAGCACACGCTTCGCTGCTAACCAATGATCAGCCTTGGGAGCTGTCATGAAGCGTGAAATGTAGCTCACTACAAAACTGATGTCAGGTCTAGTGGCAGTAAGATAAATGAGGCTGCCCACTAGTTGCCTGAACAGAGATTCATCCACAACTGGTGAGGATGACTGAGCTGAAAGTTTGAGCCCGGGTTCCATAGGAGTAGAGGCAGGTTTGCAATCCTACATTCTGAACCTGTCCACAAGACTTCTAGCATACTTGGACTGAGAGAGAAAGATACTGGTCTCAGTCTGCCAGACTTCAACTCCTAAGCAGTAATGTAGAAGTCCCAAATCTGTCATATCAAAAGTGCGGCACAAATCCTGTTTGATCCCAGTGATCAAATGTGTTGAACTGCCAGTAATGATTAAGTCATCCACATAGACAACCACAAACAGAATATCATTACTAGTATACTTGATATACAGGTTTGCATCAGATGGACTCCGCTGAAAGCCATGATCTGTCAGGTACTTATCAATTTTCATGTACCAAGCCCGAGGAGCTTGTTTCAGACCATAGAGTGCTTTGACTAGTCTACAAACCTTCTGTTCTTGACCAGCAACCTTGAATCCTGGGGGTTGCGTCATGTAGACTTCTTCCTGTAAGTCACCATTCAAAAAAGCACTCTTGACGTCCATCTGATGGACTTTCCAACTGAACTGGGCTGCCAAGGCAAGAACGAGCCGTATGGTACTCATTTTGGCTGTAGGAGCAAAAGTCTCCTCGTAGTCAATGCCTTCTTTCTGTGAGAACCCACGAGCAACAAGACGAGCCTTATACTTGTCTAGGGTTCCATCAACTTTGTATTTTACTTTGTACACCCATTTGCAGCTAATGGGCTTCTTCCCTGAAGGAAGATCAAAAAGGGCCCAAGTGTGATTCTTCTGAAGACTCTGGAACTCAGCTTCCATAGCCTGTTCCCACTCAGGTATACCTTTAGCCTCTGAGTATGTCTAAGGCTCAAAAACACTGTGTATGTTAGCCATGAGAACAAAATTGACTGTATGCTGCTGTTTGCTCTTATTACGGGAGGTTCTACCCTCAATGAGCTCAGTATCCCTGAGGTCACCAATGGTCTTGGCCCACCATTTAGGCCGGAGAGTAGAAGTGCGAACATCTGGAGGAGCTGGAAGAGGCTCAGGATCAGGAACAGGAGCAGCAAGAGGAGGATTATTCTCCGGAGGGAACTCAGGTAGTGCATCATCGAAAATAGATTCTGCATCATCCCTCCCATCAGGCGAACCTAATGGAATAAGAACACTGTGAGGCTGATCCTCAGAATTCTGCTCAAAAGAAGGGGACTGAAAGAATCCTCTGTCTTCATCAAATACAACATCACGACTGAAGATAAGACGTTCAGTGTCTATATCTATCAGTCTATAGGCCTTATGGTGATCACTGTATCCTGTCATCATGAGTTTCTGACTTTTGGAATCCAACTTGGAGCGCTTAGCATCTGGAATCCAAACATAGGCAACAGAGCCAAAAACCTTCAGGTGGCTGATCTGAGGCTTCCGACCAGACCAAACCTCTTCTGGAGTCTTCCCCTTAACAGCCTGAGTAGGAGAGCGGTTAAGAAGGTAGACAGCAGTAACTACTGCTTCAGCCCAATACTTGTTCGAAACACTCCTGTGTTGTAACATAGAACGAGCCATCTCAACAACCGTACGATTGCGACGCTCGACAACACTGTTTTGCTGAGGAGTGTAGGGTGTAGTCAACTGGCGTTTGATGCCATGGGTATCACAGAAGTTGGAGAATGCAAAAGAACAAAATTCCCCCCCGTTATCTGTCCTAAGAGTAATGATACTATGTCCAGACTCTTTTTCAACAAAGGACTTAAACTTCTGAAAGATACTAAATACATCTGATTTATGTTTAAGAAAGTACACCCACATCTTTCTACTAAAATCATCTACAATAAGCAAAAAATATTTGCAACCAGTAACAGAAGATGTATTCATAGGACCACAAATATCAGCATGAAGTAATTGAAGTACCTTAGATGCGCGCCAAGACTTTCCATGTGGGAATGAAGTCCGATGCTGTTTGCCAGCTTGACAGGCGCCACATACTCCAAGATGCTGAGTCTGAATATCAGGTAACCCTGAAACAAGTCCCTCCCGAGATAGCTGAGAGAGATACTGAATGTTGAGATGTCCATATCTCTGATGCCACAAAGTGCTAAGAGAGAAACACGAGCTGCCAGAGCCACTTCAGGAGAATCACCAGTGTCAAGAAGCCTATATAGGCCATGATCCTCTAGACCAACAGCAACAGTAAGACGAGTCTCCCAATCAATGATGGAGCACTTGTGAGCACTGAACACCACATCGAGTTGAGGAGAATTCCTCATAATCTGGCTGACAGAGAGCAGATTAAGTTCCATTCCAGGAACATAATACACATTCAGAAAAAGGAGTCCTGCCACCAGACTGTATCTGAACAGTGCCTCTGCCAACAACTGTATACTCCTCACCTCCGCCAAATACAACGGAATCACTAAAAGGTGAGAAATCTGTAAACCAGTCACGCCGATGAGAAAAGTGACGTGATGCACCAGAGTCGATGTACCAAGCAGAAGACCTGGCATGATCTGAAGACCTCTTAGCCATAAAAGCATAAAAGGCGGACTCCTTCTGCTCGGAATGTTCCGCAACATGCGCCTTCTGGTGTGACCCTCCCTGCTTCTTTTGTTCAGAAGCGAGCCTCTGACGGCAATCTTTCTTCATATGGCCGTACTTGTGACAGTAATTGCACTGCACATTTTTCTTCTTAGCTCCATCCTGTGTCTGAGAAGAGCCTTTCTGCTGAGAAGACTGAGAGGACTGAAATTTGCCTTTATCCTTCTGAAAGGATTGAGCTGTGAAGGCATTTTCCGAGGAGGCTGATGTAGTACCACTACCAAATTGCTGTTTCCAGTGATCCTGCTGTAGAAGTTTGGTGCATAGTTCTGAAAACTTCAGATCAACATTAGTGGAAGTAATATTGAGGGTTTCAATGAAGTGTTCATATGATTTCGGAAGACTTTTTAAAGTGATTACAACCATGTCTTCTTCCTCCATAGTCCGACCAATAGCTTCGAGTTGATCTCGAACATCCTTAATCCTCGTGAGGTGCTCCTGTAAGGACATACGTTCGTCCATCATAATGGAGAACAACTGATTCTTCAGAAAGAATGCTCGGCTCTTGTCGGATGTCTCATGCAAATCCTTCAGATGCTTCCAGATGTCAGAAGCTGTCTTGCCGGAAGGAATCTGCGGTAACTGATCATCAGTTACTGAGAGTTTGAGAAGCATGACTGCCTCCCGATTGCGTTCATCAAACTTATCTTGATCTGCACCAGGTGTACCAGGACTGAGTTCTTTACCCAAAACAAGCTGGTCAAGACGCCTATATTCAAAAATGGTCAACATACGCTGTTTCCAGATGTTGTAATTGTGACCATTAAAGCGTTGACTGCCTTCTAACATCAGATTGGTGAGAGAAGCCATTTGCACGTTTCCCAAGACAAATTCCTAGCTGACCCAGAAAAAACCAATGACAACCCAGAAAAGCGTGCAAAAAACCCAGAAGGATTCTCCTGTCAGAATCTAGATTCACGGGCTCGAAAATCGAGGCACGAAGATCGAGGCACCCAGAAAAAATGGACAACCACCCAGATTAGGGTTTGAAAAACCCACCACGAATCTGCAATAAAAACTGAATTTCGATAAAAACCGGAGGTAACCACCTCAATCGAAAATTGTAGAGGTCGGCGCCATTGTTTGCAGAAAAAACTATCGCCGAAGATGCAGGTCGAGTTTGCAGAGGACGACGCAGGAGAAAGTTGCAGGTGGCGACGGCGACGCCGGAGTTTGAAGTCGCGACGCCGAAGAGCGTTGCAGGTTACGGGAACAAGTCGCGCGTGAAGTTGCAGGCGGAGGTCGCGACGCCGAGGTCAGAAACGAGCCCAAGGTTTGCACGAAGCCGCGGACACCACCAGGAACAGAGCCACGATCGTCGAGGGTTGCAGACTGAACGCCGAAAGACGACGACCCTGCGCGAACACCGGTCTCGGGAAAACACGACGCCGAAGAGAAAACGACGACCCTCCCTGCGCGAACACAGGTCGCAACGATGCACGACGACCCTACAGACAGAGGTTGCCGAAAAACGACGAACCTGCAGGTCGACGATTCCGTCCCAAAAAACTTTGATAAATTTTTCAAAAAAATAATTTCGAAAATTTCCACTAATGAGAAATAAGGATTAAAAAATTTTCGAAAAAATTCCTCCTGTAGCTCTGATACCATAAAACAGTGCGAAACACGCAATGGATTTCAAAGAATTGATTGAATAATCAGAATGAGCAAAACGCTCATAAATAATACAAGCTATTTACAAGAATAGCAAGTTTCTAAAAAGAAACTGCTGAGAAGATCGAAGACAATCTTTCTAAAATAGAATATACACTGAATGAGCATTAATACTAAAATTAACATATTTTAATATTCTATTATTTATAACAAAAGAAATTATTATTAAATTTCCTAAATCGCATGTGGGACATCCTGTGTGGGTTTGGCAATTTATATTTTTGTTTTTTCGCCTTTTGTGCTAGCCAACTTGAGGTCAGCCAACCCCTTACGCCAGCACGCAAATCCTGTTTAAGGCGAACTTCATGTGGGAAAGATATGCTTGGTCAAACTGGAAAATGCCATTGAGCACAATTTTGACCAACTGAGACGGCAATCTCAAAGGTCTGCAAGGTGGGACGAAACCCCTGCTCCTGCTTTCAGATTTCTAAGCATTCAATACAATTCGCTGTTTCTGATTCAATCTATTTCACAACAGGAACTCGCATCAGAGGTGTTTAAGGCTGTATACACGGATGGAAAAGGAGAATTGAAGGTGACCTAGGCACCAATCAGGCAATAATCCAGACGTGCAAAATAGCAGATCTGGAGCTGCACATTATAGTTAATATCATTGCCCAGATTTGTCAGAAATCAGGAAAGGCCAATCGAATCTAGACTCGGACAAATCAAGTCAAATAGGGAGGCCGTCACAATCAGATCTGAATATTTTGATGTTTGTCTTTGACAGCATCAAAATATACCATACTGAGAAGGCTGCAACTGAGACTATAGCATCTGGAACTCTACCATCATTTCCAGAAATATCAACCACAGGTTCTAGTAGTAAGTAATATTCAAGCCAGATTGCATTAATATGATACAAAGACCTACCATCAGGTCAGAGACATATCTGTGCCTTGTTTTTTAATCTATGGAAGATTACTATTCTGTTATGAAAGGATTGAATCCGCATTAACATCCAGACCGTGTTTTTCTTCCTTCTAAATCTGTAAATGCAATATCCTAATCTTTGTTCATAGATCAGTCAAATTTAGTTAAGGATATTTCAATGCACTATATAACTGAGTTGAGTAAACATTTGAAGAGTCTTGAATATCAAGTTGAATTCTACAATGCTTGCATTTGACAAACTTAGGAATTTCATTTATCAAATTCTAGAGGAGGCCCCATGTCCAAGGTTCCATTGTTTCATGCTCATGCTCACGGTGAAGCCCAAAAAATATTATGCAACAGAGATCAACAAGTGATCCTCCCATTGCTTTCTTCATCTACAATCCATTGAAAGTTTTTCACAAGGCAAATCAATTAAGTGATACCGATTGAAACAAAAAGAAAAGTAATTAAAATGCCACATATTTTAAACTCACAGGGCAATTTTTGGGCTCAAACTAGCAACTTTGGTGTCAACACATGTAAAGTATCACTTCTAAGGTAAAGTTTTGTTAGGTGCTTTTGCCCCATTGCCATATCATATTGTAAGCTTCAATTATGTGTTGAAAATTTTATTCTAGTGGAGGCGACCTTCTTACTTTGAAAGAAATAATTTAGATTTGTAATTACCTTATAAAATGAGATACGTTAGTGAAAGTGAAAATGCTCCCAAGCTAATGACAAGAAATATCTTATGGTAGACATGGACTAAATAACATTACACATTTTCCACATTCCACTTACAATCATAAAATGTCCTTGTTATCAACTACTCATCTCAATCTCATAGCAACATGTGGAGAGAGACAGTTGAAGGAAGCATTGTACAGTTTGCTTGTTACACAGAAACCCCCTAAAGGATCCTCTACATATCTTCAATTATTGTAGACCTACATTGTGAAGAACATGCTTTCACAAAGGAAAAATATACACACTTTCATTTCCAACACACGCAACTTTGTCAGAATCAGGTTCTAAACATGAGTGTCAAGTGTTGATGAAGTAGCCACATGTTTCATCAAATGCAACAAATAGGGTATCCAATCTGATTGGTCCACATTTAATAGTGTACTCCTGCCTGTGTCAAAATAAATGTCTTGCAACAAGTTATGGACATCTATCAAAGCATAAAGTATGGAGGACTTTCTTCAGATGTTGTAGTTGAGACTGCCTTGGTCGACTTGTATGCAAAAAGTAGAAGCGTACACAAGGCACACGAATTTAGGATCCACACAAAATGGTTTTGTTGAAAAGGTTTTCGCAACATTATAGAAAAGGAATATGGAAGCTTTAGAACGGGGTATGGACACAGGACATCCATCAAAGTATAACAGAAAAGGAATCTTTATCAAATGTAGTCATGTGCACGACTTTCATACAATTCTCAACTGAAAAATTAATCCTATGACTAATTGTAAAAGGTTCAAGTCCCCTTGGCGTACAAACACCTGTTATTGTTACCTCTTCAAAAGAATACTCAAAGCCACAACATTGACCTGGATAAACTTTAATAGTATAAAATCAAAGAATATGTAAGTACTCTCAGACATGGCTTCTAAGCCAACAAGGTATCTAAACTTTAATAAGCTTCCAAGGGCACTAAATGGAAATTGGTAGAAGAATTTATCAGTTTATTACAAGGGGATAAAAAAGCCAATAACAACATTTCCAAATTTTCCATAAGATCAGGTTTGGAGGTAAAAATCTTTACTAGTCTAAGCTTGGGTGTGTGCCATCCCAGCAGGAGCATTCACAAAAAAATAAACTCAAAAGCAAATTGAGCAATTATCATTTACCAAAAAATGGAAAACTTATGCAAAACATATAATCAACAAGATTTTTTTTCAAATAATGAGCATTACATATTTAGCATAAGGGAAAAGATAATTTCAAATGTGTGCTGTTCTTTTCAAATGACAGTAAAGCCAGCTAGGTTTTAAGCAAAAAGTAAACTATCCAACACAAGGCACTTCTCTAACCTTATTAGTATCCTTCCTAGTGCCTTATGTACCAGGCTAAAGAGAAAACGTTACAAGCAAAAAGTAAACTATCCAACACAAGGCACTTCTCTAACCTTATTAGTGTCCTTCCTAATGCCTTATGTACCAGGCTAAAGAGAAAACGTTACAAGCAAAAAGTAAACTATCCAACACAAGGCACTTCTCTAACCTTATTAGTGTCCTTCCTAGTGCCTTATGTACCAGGCTAAAGAGAAAACGTTACAAATTTAAAGGAAAAGAAAAGAAGAGAAATAATAATAATCCACAACTGCAGTCACCACTCTAAGCTTAATAGCATAGGTTCTTGTGCATTAAAGACAAGAAGGTGACTGTTGCTATTTCATCAGACCCAAAAAAGTCGACAGAAGAGATGAGTTACACAGTGAACTTCATAAGTGTGCTTCCATGTACATTAAAAGAAATGGAACATAAGCATTTACCAATATTGAACAGGGGAAAAATCAGGGTTACTGCTAAAACTCAAAAATAAGTAGAATTATTAAACCACATCCAAAGCATAAATAACACCAAATATGCAGCCAAAAAAAATAGGTGGGAAAAGACAGACTTATCAAATTATGATTAGTTAATTTTGTTAGTAGTGACAAGGAGATTATTATTCCATTTTATATTTTATTCCCCATTGTATCTTCCAGGAATGTTTGAGTACCCCACTGGATAGACCTAGACTCTTTCTCCATCTCCTCGTATTTTCTCTTTGCCGTACACATAAAGCCTTCCTTATCACACTTTCTCTTCACTGAGTGGATAACTTCCTGCACGCTCATCTCTTTGTCAGAGTTCTCCAAAGTGAGACTCAAATTGGAACCATTCAGAAGTACAACTCTGAATGTGAGCATCTTTCCCTATTTTCTGGTTCTGACTCAACCTTTCTTCTCATAAAGACATCACTGTCCTTCATTACAGTCCCCTTCCTTGTCATTCAAAGCACAAGCAAGAGATTGTTGTGACATCTTTGCAATGGTAAATTTCTCCACTCGGAAAAGCAGGTAGACTGTCTACACCTGCAATCACTATGCCCAACTCGTCAACAGGAAATACAACAGCTTCAAAGACTGCAGATGAAGCTTTAAATACATCAGCGCAACCGAAAAACCTTGAAGATCATAGCCAGATCATGACACAAGTGACTGACTTACTATTGTTACAATTTAATGTCAAAAGCAGAGATGCCTTCAATGGCCATCCCCCATATAAACAGTGATGATATAACGATAATTTATAATTTTCTATAAATTAAAATTATACATAAATACATATATATACATGAACCCATACTTGTACCTGAGGGTGAGCACTGAAGGAAGGGGGGAACTGCCATACAGGCATAGTAAAACCCACACATCCCTGTACAAGGACCAGCAACTTAACTTGATAATTAGATTAACAATTTGGGGTTACTTGTTAACATGGATGGATGTTAAATTACTAGTTATATAAGTAACCCGGTATACACATCTACATCGTTTGAATACTTTGTGCAGTTATATCTGTCTTAATGTGCATAATATTCTAGTTCTTACACACTACAAATTTTCTAATTATCATTAACATCCTATTAATTATTCGCTAACCATAACCATCTCATTGATTATTATTAATCATAATGATCTCATTAATTATCATCATTATCATCAATTACCATTATTATCATTTAATTAAATAATTCTTTATATTAATTAAAATAAGTTAATTATCCATTTAATTAATTTATAATATTCATAATCATCCCCTCACAAGCTAACTCCTTCAATTTTGGCAACTCTCATCAAAAACTTCATTCAATAAATAAATAAAACTAATTATTATCCCCTCATGAGTTCGAACTAGCAATTCGCCTCATCCAATCCAATCAATTTGTCCACCTTTCCTCACTAACTCCACAATCAATGAAATTAACTCCTAATCTATGATCAAATTTCAACTGCCCATTTGATCTTCTGGAAAACTATAAATTCATCAACTCAATTATCATTTTATCACAAATCTTCGATACAATGTAACTCTGTTGATTTAATCATAGAATGCTGTGTTATGTTGATGCTAAGAGCAACTTCATACAATCAAAATCTTGAATACATTGCTTCAATATGCTCAAATGGAGGGTTGTGGGAGTTAGAATAGAGTATTTTTTATTTTATTTTATTTTTAATGCTTTATTGTTGTTGTTATAACTCTATCACTGTGGATAGTTTTAAATAAAATCTATATGTGCATGCAAGATAACCAGGTTTGCATTATAGACATATATATATAATTGATCTTTGAAATGCTGATGTGTGGTGTACCAGCTGCCAAAATATTAGTGCAGCAGCAGTACTACCACGCACAGGCTGTGTACTGCTGCAGCACCGTGACTTCCCCTTTCCAGCATCAAGGACATTGTGGGCCTTGTTGCAGTGACAGGAGCAAGGCACTGCTGCCATTTTTGGACCTCTATGAGCATAGGTTAGCCTTAACAAAAATGAGCATTCAGATGGGTACATATGTGTGCACGTCTGCTTGCCTAATAGTGAAGATTTGTGTAGTCCGTAGAGGAAAACAAGATTGAATCTAGCATCTTGTGCCCAATATGAACACGATATGAAGCACAACTTGAGTGAACCCAATGGGGAAGATGTTTATACAGCTTATACTCTATAAAGGAGGTACAAGATCAAATCTGGAGGGAGCATATGTTATGTACACCTTGTTGAACAATATATATAAATAAATAGGAACAATTCCCTTGTGGGCTATGCTATCTCATGCACCAAACATTTACCTATAACCATACCTTTATGCATACGTATGAGATGATTTTGGTGCAATTGAACAAAATAAAATATATGAATAAGAAAGATAAAACAGATAGCATTTGAGATCTGGCAAAAGGAACAAATCCAAGCCTGATGCACATAAGTCATAAAACTATAGAAGTGTCTTCATCTCATTCAGCTCAAAGTATCTCATTGTATACAAATCAGTTCGGATATTCCAAAATGGACAATTCTAATGCACATAAAACCATACAAGAGGACGCTAGTCCAAGTAACTTCCGAAAGACAATAGCAGCATAAAACTAAACGAGGACATTCTAACCAACTTCTTCCCAGCTAGCAAAAATAATTAATACGTAAGACAAAAGATGTATCACCTTTTGTTCATAAAGTATACTACGCCAAAAGCCTCACTCAATTCCAGCAAGCTTATATCTCAACTTCATATTGTGCTGCTCCTGCAGCACAAGAAACAACATCATTCATTTAAATAGCCAGATAGTAGTCAGAAATGTTAAAACATAAATGCATAAGGAAAGCAAAACAGCAAAATTACATAACTGATAATAATCAACAAACAGTACACAAAGAGAGGCAAAGAAAAATTCATCTTAATAATCTTTAATTAAACATTGGAGGCCAAAACTGTCCTGTGAGAGGCTCAAATTATGCTGTCTAGGGGGTATTTCCCTGTAGTGCCGAAGTGTAAAGTAAACGAGATAACAAGTGCATCAAAAAAATTCCACTAAATATTGACATTTTATATAGAGTCATTCTATATATTGGAAAACTAAGGTCAGAAATGATAGTAACTTTCTTCAGCCAAATAGAAACATTCAAATGGTTGTAGAGTTTCCAACTTTCCACTCTAGAAAGGTGGAGGAAAACACCATCTTGCTTGAACCAAATTTTCATGCCTTTCATCAACATCGGAACAGACTATTTGAGGCACATAAAATGTAGTCTATAGCCATGCAACAAATAGTTCACAAGATTCAATAAGCACATTTATTCATAACAGACAAAAAGAACTTGGCTCCAATAATTAATTATTTTCTACGTTACACAAGAATGCATCCCCTACGGAATCCCATATTCCCATTTCTGGAACATTTCGGGGACATGGGCTGTTAAAAAACATCCCTGTGGCTGTTCCCAGTCAAAAAAATTGTTGGAGATCTCCAATAACATGAGAATATTTTCCAAATAACTTTGAAAATGCCTTTACATGTTCTTCCTTGTTGCCAAAAGCAACTTTTTAAAGATCCATTCATTGATGACAGATTAGCAGCTGTAGACACAGCAATATTACGTGTAACGTACTGATTGACGAAAGCAATTTGTTTAAGCTTGATTTTGAATCCAACTTCAGATCTGATCTAACAATGGTATTAATTTGTTCATATCTGAGGAGAGAATTGAATCTATTAATGTGTATCTGAGCAACTGTTGTGTCATTGACATTCAGTTTTATGAGTTGGTTAGAATGTCCTCGTTTAGTTTTATGCTGCTATTGTCTACAACAAATTATACAATCTGTTGTGCACAAACCATGTAAATGGTGAACATTCACGATCCAGTTTACAACAAATTATACAATCTGTTGTGCACAAACCATGTAAATGGTGGACATTCACGATCCAAACATTCACGATCCATTATACAATCTGTTGTGCACAAACCATGTAAATGGTGAACATTCATGATCCAGTTTACAACAAATCTTTCAGCTTTAAATTCAGCACTCATGCTTGTAATACCTAGTACACTAGCCTCTTTGTAGTTATTGATAGCTGACTACTCCAGGAGAGACCGATAAGACAATTTCATATGGCTATTTCCAAAATCGTATGTAAGCTGATTCATTCAATTTGTCTGTGATATTCCAGTACTGTTGTATTGCAGTAACCTTGTAAAAGGAACTGACAAATCAAATTTTCCATTTTTTTTAAATTTACCTATTCTTTAAATTGTTTAAAATGCATCCCATCATTCCCTGTTATTCCAGCCCCATAAACACCTTGGAACATAGGTTATTTTCCTTACGTAACTGATAGAGTAAAAACATCTTGTCAATGCAACAAATAGTGAAATTTTTTAATTGTTTTATAATGAATAATTAGAAACTATATCCTATACTTAGTAATTTATCTACAATTTGCATTCAAAAAACTCCTATATTTAGTATATATTTCTGCAAATCTGCATTCAAAATGCATTCTTCTTTACCTAACAGAAGTCAAAGATGTGCACGTGACTACATGATTAAAGGCCAAATGTCAAAAAGACAAGTTGATGATAAGAGCATTTTTCAATACTGATAGTAAACAGTGCACAAAGTTGCAAACATGAATCAAGTTTACAAGTGAAGAAAAGGCTAGAAAGAAAGAGTTAGATAACAAAAGAGACCGGAGAACACACGCTTGTGACAATAAATGCCAAAATTGATAAGCTTGTACCCAGAGAAAACTAAAGACTTTCCAAATTGAGTTATCCAGCCCATGTGAAACAAACAATGCTAGACAATGGCCCAACAACAAATATTAAATTCAAAAACACAACTTCATTAGGACCAGAACTTGAAAAATGCAGCCTTAAGAAAAATATAGATGATCATACAGTTAAACATGTAAACCTATGCAAAGACACATATATTATATACGTGCATGAATATATAGACTTGAACAAAAAATTCTTACAGACTGCAATACAGCCCTAACAATAGACGTTGATTAAGAGTTGGCCCTACCATCCAAGGATAGAAAGTAACAATTGTTACACCTTCAGTCATCAGCTTGTTACAACTTGCTCCTAGGTTGTGGACTAGCCCAGTTACAGCACACATACCTTTGATCAGGCTTCTATTAGCTTTTAGATTTTCTAAATTCTAATTAATCCCCTTAATTACAAGTTTATGGTTACCTAAACAGTTAAATGGTAAACCTTATTACAGTTGGAATTTTTGTCATTGATGTCAAGGTTTAATTGAGCTTGTCAAGTTGCTAATTTTTCATTACTGTTTATTTAAGCTGGTTGCCTCTTTGGTTGAACTGTCTACTTGCTAGCTTGAGCTGCTTGGGGTGCTTAGTTGGCTGCTTCAGCTGATTGGGCGTGTGCTTGAGCTACCTGTGTGTTTGCTTGAGCTGTGCGTGTCAACTTCAGCTAGTCGTGTGCCTACTTGTCATCGTGTCAGCTGCTACATCAGTCTTTATGCCATGTCAGCATTAATATTCAAAGGGTTGATTTTTGTTATAAGATAAATTTTCAAAAGTAGTGGACGGCTTCAGATTTTATTAATTGGTGTTTTAATTGAAACCAACTCTTTAACTTATTCACCTATTTTAAGTGTCAATGCATGTTTGTAAGTGAAGGCAGCTTTATAAGTTAAATGCTTGGAGACGAATTCATTTATTCTTGCATACTTTGTGTGGTTGACAGATCCTGGAGTCTATTTTCGCAATGGTTTCAGTTATTTGGTAATATTTTTATTTGAGAGCGGCCTCAGATTCACTGCAACAATTACTATTCTTGGTGGTAATATTTATTAAAAAATTTGGCTCAGTGTGTGGTTTTCCTTTCAGCGTGGGAGATCAATTGAAGAATTTCAAAGAAAAAGTCGTTTATCATATTAAATATTCTTGGTCGTGTATTATGTTCTGCTTAAAAAAAATTCTCCTGTCTGTTTCATCATCTGACTTACTTGAGCGAGGGAATAAAGTCAGATATCATGGCATCCATGTCGCCTGTTCAGGAACTCAACTTCAGTCATGTGTGAGTATGTGCGATTCTGTTAATAGTGGGTGTCTGAGCAGATTTGATTGCTCTGTGTTGCTGGACATATACGTGTTTGGATGCAGTGTTGATTTCAGATATAAACTGCAGTGTATGGGAAAGCCGTGTTTTTTTAATAAAAAATAAATATATACTCAGAGTATGTGCGCAGCAGATGAATCATTATACAGAATTTTATATAACCATTTGAGGACCATACGAGGTTGTGTTGAGATTATCATATGTAGAATATATAGAATATAAAAACCAGTGCTAAGGATATAAGTTGGTGTGAAAAATAAAAAGGTCGTGTTTCAGATAATAGTTTCGTGGTAAAGGTGTACGATATAACTACAAAGGCAGCAATGAGTATTGAAGTGAAGACATAGAAGCACGTACCGTGGGTGCAAGAAGTTATTTAAATAAAGTGTAGAACACATATTGGGTATGCAGCACTCGAAATAGTTATAGAGGCTTGAAAGGAGTATGATGATTTTTGAATTGAGATTGGGTATTTTGAGTCTTATTGAGCTTTTAAGTTTTAAGTTATGATTGAACGTATGCAGAGGTTGTGATCTATCTTTGAGCTGAGAATCAATTTGCTGCTTGGTGTTGAATCAGGCATGCAAGGAGTTGAACAGATTATTGAGACGGGTGTGTGGTTTGTGAAGAGGAGAAAAGAAAAATATATATTGTTTGTGTCGAGTATATTATTCTAAGGTCAAGTCATTTACTGTATCATGCAGCATGTTTGTAAGGAGCATCATATATTCTGAGAAGTATTTTGAGTTTAAGAGTATTTTCTGAGTTGGTGCTCAAACTGAGGTTGGTGACTCAGCTGGCTAGAGTTGGTGCTTCAGTGGTTCGGAGTTGGTGTGCTCTGTTTGTTTGTGCTTACTTTTGTAATCCGGGTTAGTACCCATTGGGTTGGTGCCCATTTATGTTAATGAAAGCTATTTGATGCCGTTGTTTTTTACCCAAAAGGGTTTTCCACGAGAAATCAGGTGTATGCATCTTTATGGTTGTTTTTTCATGTTTCATGTGGTTTCAAGTTTTAAAAGTTCTGAAATACTGATTCACGCCCCCCCTTAAAGTATTTCCTGTGTGCTCTTCAATTAGATTCATGAATAGTGAATAGGCATCCATTCTCAAATCATTTCATGTGCTTCTATGCTTCATGCAGACTAGGGGGATCTGCACAGATACAGTGGCAGCAGGACTTTTTCACTTATATAAACCATTCGACAGCTCAAACAAAGTCCAAACTCCTCAGGTAAGTTTGTGCAGAAAGGTGATTCTTTATATTATAATAACAGTTTGTGCTTACAAAAGAGATCACTGTTAAAGACCCAGCTGTTATCTGGGTGCATGCACCATCAATTGTCGGGCACTTAAACTCCTCAAAACTTATCGCAGATCTACAAAAAGTTTTTTTGGGGTGAATGATTACGCTGCACTGTAAAAATACATTGTGGTAAGGTGTTTCGTGCACCATGGAAACAAAGGTGCCAAAGTCTAGGCCCCAAGACTGTTCTTAATCTGAATTCAAGCAAGTGTCCAAATCTACATGTTAAAGAGCTTAATCATACAGGAGTTCATTTTGTTGGAAATTTTATCCTACCTTCTACACCAAATAAGCCTTGAGGTTCCCCATAAAATTGATACCATGAAGAATTGTTGGCACCAGCACTAACGATGGCCATCAGTAGTGCTGTAATGACCCAAATTCAAACTATTAGCCCCTCACTAAATCTATATCCATGTTAATCTGGTTTGATAGATTTGGTAGACAAGCTAGTTCTTACTTAAGCCAGGATTCTATTATGAACTGATGAGTCCGTAGTCTTCTTGGCTCGAAGAAAATTATTGTAGCCATTGCAGAGAGAGAACCCATACTGGATAACAAATGAGATCAGGTGAAGGGTACAAGTCTAAAGAAGATTGTAGCAGAAAACAAACCCATAAGACCCAGTAGCTTAGCTGAAGAGATTATGTTCAATCCAAAGCAGTAAACCCCATAGGGCATGTTTCAGACAGCTATTTTAGTTTGTGAAATCGCAACGAGGAAATCACCCGAAGAAGGTTAAATCTCGTGCTCTGCACACCAAATGGATAAGATTGTATGCAAGTCTTGGACTGGATTTGAAATGAAAAGAAGCTCCTAAGTACTTCTTAGCTGACAAAAATATATATAATTTAATGTTACGATAAAGACCGCATATGGCACATTCCGAGCATCAATTCTACTTAAATAAGTATTTCTGAAAGAAAGCTCTTGGTCCAGTGCTTGGATTCATAATTTGCAAAAAAGACAACCAAATTGAACAATATAAACAAAGAAAAACTGAAAACTGTTGAATTCCTTTGGAAGACAGGATGCAATGCAGTCATTCACGAGAGTGATTTTACACATCTTAAGGAAGATAGATTGCTTAAAGAAAAAATTTTAAAAAAATTCAGACGACTGTACCCTAAGAGATCCAAAACGTTAAAAAATAATTTACTTGCTTTGCTTTTCTAGCTTTCCTAGCTATATCATAAGACAGGTTGCCCAACAACTCCTTTTTCATGTGTAATGCTTAAGTATTCTCTGCAATTAAGAAGAACTCCTAAAAAGAAAGACGCACAAAAACAAAAGTAGCGTAATTTACCTGTTTAGCAACCACCTGCGAGCTCTCGGCCACCTGCTTAGCCAAATGCTCCATCTGCAAAATCATTCCCCCATAGAGTTCTTCAATCTCGGAGACTACATGCATTGCATCCGACCTCACCAATTTTCCAAACCGGTCGACCGAATACCCTGCAGAATACATATCCAACGACCGCTGCCCCCTCTCGCCTTTCTGCCTATGCCTGTCTTCTCTATTGTCGTGGCCATGGCCATCGTCCTCCTGCAGGGGCTGAAATCCACTCGGCAACAAAGGAAACGCCGAAACTGGCGAAAATGCACTGTAAACGCTACGAAATCCTGGACCTATGTTAACAATATCCAAACTCTTCGCCTCAAAAACCCCTCTTTCACCCTTACACAAGTACTGAAACCCCCTGTACTCGTGCGTATGAATAGAATGCTGCGACAACGACTCAGAAAAAATCAAAAACACGCAAGGGGACGAAGCAGGTATTCCACAAATCCTACTTGCAATCTCCTCCTTGATAACTTTATCTTTGACAACAGCGCCCTTTTCACGCCTAGGGCTGCCCCTGCTGGCCTGTGAACTGCTGCTGGACTCGGACGAATACGGCAGCCCTAAACCACTTTTCGAAACCCTAGGCGAGTAACCCCCTTCCGAAACCTTAATACCGCTTCCATCGCTGTCCGAAGCCACAGACAAGTAGTTTTGGGCAGCAACGGAAGCCGTACTAGCACTTCTCCTTAACCAAGATGTGACGGCGGCTTCGCGCATGGAGGGCCTGAGAGGCGTATTTCTGCGGGCGACAAACCAGCCGATAAGGGGATCGTGGTTATTCTTTAAAGCAATTTGTTGACCGCTAAGTTTAGCGAGTTTGGCATGGTCGATTCGGCCAATGGAATCGTAGAAGGAATGAAGAAAACCGGAGGTGGTGCAGGCAGTAATAGTGGCCACCAGGTCCTGCCGCAGAGCCGTTTGGTCATCATCGTCCGCCAAATTTGGGGAGGAGACTGAGCGGACATGGCCAAAAAGGAGGCCGTCAAAGTCCGCATTTGATGTGGTGAAGCTCTGCATTATAGTTGCCAGTGTTGGCCCTGGAATTGAGATTTTCTCTACTGGGGGATCTGCCATGGCACCGTTCAGCTCACAGAATCTTACGGATTCGTATGTGTAACTTTAATGGAACTGGAACTGGTGTCGTTTTTTTCACTTTTTTTTATTGTTTTGTACCTACCTGTTCATTCCGCGATTTCTCTGCAACCAGGACTCTTGCTTTTTGAGATTAATATGATAAATAAATAAATAATGTTTTTGTCCTTCAATTTCAAAGCCCGGTAAAGTTAGTTTGGTCGACAGGTAATAGCGAACATCATATTTAAACTCTTGTTAATCGTATTAAAAGAATTCTTAGTTGAAAAAAATATTATATGCTATTATTATTATATTATATTTTTAATGTATATGATTAATTATATTTTTTAACATGTATAAATTAATAAAAATGATCTGATTGTAATAGAGGGTTATTTTCATAAATTATGAGAGTGAAAATTAAAAATATTTCAATGGGTTCTTGGTCTCTCCATGAAGTTGAAAGGTTCTTAATGAGCACACAAGGGATCAAGTTTTGTTGAGTGGAAGGCTCCCACCTCATAATGAATGAGGTTGGGATTGGGCACGAGCAGATTTGGCAGAATGGATACCCCTTAGTTTTTAGTTCTTGGTCGAAGAGGTTTCAACCTAAGGCTTGCACTCCCGTATTGAATAGCTAAAATGACTTTGTGGATGAAAAAATCCTCCATCAAAAAAAATTAAAATATAATTTTTAATAAATTATATATATTATAAATCTATCTTAATGTAACAAAAGTCAAAAAAAATGATTATTTACTTAAATTAAAATTTGAATCCAACAATTATAATTAAATGAGATAATGTAAATAAAAATAAATGTAGCAAAAATTCAAAAAAAAAAAGGATTTTTTACCTAGATTAAAATCTTAATCCAACACTGCTTGGCATCAGGTCAAAGAATTAATTGAAGGAAATCAAAAGTCTTCTTCCTCAACACTCAACCCAGTTTGTAGAGAGTTTTGTCAAGGATACTGAATTTGAGAGTGGCAAATTTCTCAAGTCGTGTTTTAGGAATGCCTTTGTTTTCCTGGGGTGAACAAGTTTGGCTATTGCGAGAACCTAATAAATAGCTATAAGAACAAGATGGAGGCATGGAAGGGTAAATGGTTATCCTCGGCTAGGAGACTGCTCGTGATTAAGGTTGTGCTCTCGGCTATCCTAGTCTACTCAATGGCATGTCTTAAGCTCCCCAAGGCAGTAAAGGATGAACTAATTCTAATTCTAAGGAGGTTCTTTCGGAGTGACACAAGTGAGCAATAGAAGCCCCCCCTGGTGGCTTGGGACGAGATTTGCCTCCCTAAAGAGGTAGGAGGGAATGGGATTAGATAATTGTTTGTCATGAATTTGGCCATTGGGGCTAAACTTGTATGGAAACTATACATTGGTGGTGACCAAACATGGGTTAGAATTATAAGAGGAAATATTTGGATTCAAATGACCCTACCCAAATCTTAACAACCTTGGACCCCTCGAGAGGATCAACGATTTGGAATTATATTTTGGAATGTAGGGATATTATTACAAAACATGTCACCTGGGAAGTTAGAAATGGACATAGTGTGTCATTCTAGAGTGATTCTTGGGGTGGTATGGAAGCTATAGATAAACACCCCAATTTAGAGACTGATGCTCTGCAAAAAGGATTAGAAAATCTGTTTGATGGCAACACACACAAGAGCACAAGAAACAAACGTTAGTGTTAGCAACAAAAGATTATCCTAAACAGGCATATCAAGAGAGATATTAAGCATGAAATAGAAAGCATATAAACATAGAATGAAATAGCTAATCAAGATGCTCATAGTTGCTCCTCCCTTGTTCCTCTCCTCTCCAAGTCCCAAATGAGTGTAGCTCTCAGCTTTTAGCACTAGCCATGGATGCCATATGGAGATTCAAGATGGTTGAATATGATAAGCAAATACTATGCAAGAGTAGATAGTGATGCTATGAAAAAGCTCTATGCTAATGCCAGTATAACAACAATACTCTAAAATGCTTCTCCCCTTTGTTTGAGGAGAAGGGTTCTATTTATAGAAGAAATAGGGAAATGAAGGGTTAAGATTGAGCAATCTTAACAAGGGTTAGGATTGAAAGTTGGGGATCCATGTGCACAATTGGCACCAATAAAATGGTGACAAGTTTCAACATAGGATTGGGTTGAGAGAAGAGGTTGGAGGCATTAAAGGCTTGAGAAGACCTCATGGTTATCTAGAAGGTAAGGGTCAAGTCTAAATTAAGATTACCCATTGGATTAAGAGTTAATCCAAGGATAAACCTTTGTGCAAATGTTTAAGAGATAATCATGGTCAAAGCATTAATGGCTTGATGAGACCTTTGGGTTGGGTAGAGGTTGAGTCAAAACAAATGTTTTAACCATGTGGGAGGGTTGAATTAACCATTAATGGTTATTGGAGACTTTGGGGATTAAGTGGTTGAAGGTTGAAAGCTTTCAAAGGTTATCCAAGACTTTGAGGGTTAATTTGTTGAACACACAAAGCATTAATTGCTTTTCAAAGACTTTGGAGTCTTTGAGAAGTGACTCCAATTTGCTTAGGAATGTGACAATATTTAGGGGATGGATTAGGCTAATTAGGAAGGGTTTAGAAGAATCTAGAAGGGGTTTAGGCATACAAGTGGATTTTGTAGGAAAATGCAAGTGGGGGAAATTTTGGTATTTTCAATTAAAATAAAATCATTTATTTCAATTAAATGGTGTAAGTTGAATTTGGATAAATATTTAAATAAGTATTAATTTATTTAAATGAGAAAAAGAAGATAAAGCATTTAAAATGCTTGAAGACTTTGAGGGAAACCATTAAAGGCTTGAAGACTTTAAGGAAAACCATTAAAGTCTTAAGAAGACTATAGAAGGAAGCCATCAAGTTTGAAGACTTTAAAGCCATCAAGTTTGACTACTTTAAGGGAAACCATTAAAGGTTTCAAGTGGGTGAGGATAAATAGGATTTTAAATAAATAATTTACTTAAAATAGTTGTGCAACTTGCTTTTGTAGGAAAATACAAGTGGGTGGAAGATAAAGGTGATTTAAATAAATGATTTATTTAAAATAATTGTGCAACTTGCATTTGTAGGAAAATGCAAGTGGGTGGAGGATAAAGGTGATTTAAATAAATGATTTATTTATTTAAATGTGAGAGGTGGGATTTTGGGGGTTTTAAATAAATATTAATTTATTTAAATGTGAGAGAAGATTTAATTAAATAAATATGATTTATTTATTTAATTAATGGTCTGAATTTGGTTAAGTGAATTAAATCAAATAAATTGAATAATTTATTTAATTAATAGGAGAATAGGGTTAAGATGAATTAATTAAATATTAATTTAATTAATTATTAATTGATGGTTAAATAATCAAATAAATACTAAGTATTCATTTAATTAAGTGGACAAATTTATGTGACTACAGAGACTATTAAGCATGAAACCATTCGACTATGGGGGAGGAAAATATGCAATTATTAGGACTATAATTAAACAGAATGGTGTGGTTGTGTGGGAATGGTGATCCTTACAAAACATCAATGTCGCACAAGACCAAAAGGAGGAACTTGTTGCAATACTAAGGACTCGACAAATTATCTCATATGATCAACCAAATATCATTAGATGGTGTGGCTCTAAAACGGGATCTACAAAGTGAAGTTTGGATATAATGTCAAGGAAGCGGCAATAGCCAATCATAACTAGCCCACCAAGTTACTATGGAACAGACATTGCCTACCAAAAGTAGGGGTCTTTGCACGAATGGCACTATAAAAGAAGATCCTCAAAGAAGATTATTTGGCCAGATTTGGAATTCAGGCCCTGGGGAGATGTTTGTTGTGTAAAAATAATCTAGAATCAGTTGACCACGTCCACTTAGAATTTCCTTTTGCAGAAGTATGATGGAAGTTCTTTATGGCCAAATTAAAATGGCAATGCATGTTCCCCCAAGGCACAGAGGCCTGGTTCAATATGTGGCCCGAAATAGGAAGCAAGTCATTTTTTGGAAGCCTATGGGTTGTCCTTCCATCTACAGTCATTAGGGAGTTGTGGAAGGAACGTAATAGAAGATTTTTTCAAGACAAGGAAATGGATCAGGAAACATTATGTCAAAGGATAGAGAGACAAATCCCAAAGTTAAACAATGAAGCCACCAGAGCCAAGATACTAAAGAAGAATATTTTCACAAGCTGGGATGATAAGATGATAAAATAATTCACAGGTTTAAAAATACCTCCAATTTTTGGAGTCACCAATGGCATCTCTTTAGAAGATAAGAGGAGGAACATGAGGTGGTCTACCCCTAATCCAAGGTGGATCAAAGTAAATTTTGATGGTGCATCTTTGGGAAATCCAAGCCCAAGTGGAGCGGGTTACGTGACGCGAGATGAGCATGGGCGGACTATAGCAAAGAGATCCATTTCATTGGGTACATAACAAATAACATTGTAGATTTTTGAGCAGTTATGTTGGGTTTGCAATTAGGTGTGGAGGTGGGAGTCAGCCGAATTCACCTTGAAAGGGATTCCCTCATAACAATCAATGCCATTCGAAGGAATGATACCCCAAACTAGACTCTTTGACAATGACTTCGACCAATAAAAGACCTTTTAGATACCATCGAGGAATTAAAAATCAGCCACATATATAAGGAAGGAAATGAAGTCGCTAACAGGCTAGTAAAACAGGTGGCGAATAGGGCACATGTCTAGTAAAGCGAATCCACTGGCGAAGAAACAGTACAACTAGTTTGGACAGAGGTATTTCCAATTATATGATGATGAGAAACTTGGAGAGTTGGTTGGTGCAGGCTGAGGAGATGATGCGTCATCCTCCTCGTTCCTCACACCTACAAACTTGCCCTCCATACTTGGTGTTCGATTTTTGCTGCTTAGTGTCCTTGTTTTGGGAGTAGTGTCTTTGCTTGCTTGGTTTTCTTTTGTGGGTCTTTTTGTGTTTCTGCGGTTTTCATTCATGTGTTCATTTATTTTCTGCCCTGGTTTATTTTCTCGACTCACTTGTGGCTTCGACCCTTGTCCCAGGGCTCATTAATGTTGGCTATAGATGAAGTCATGGGTGATACAAATACCCCCACAAAGAATGGGGATACAGAACAATTTAAAAGTGTTAATGATAAACCTTTTGTGGATAGTAATTTGCAAAAACCATCATATTTAAGGCTACCCTATTTGCAGAGGAGAGTCAACCTGAGTGTCCATCTTCAGCAGAATTTAATGGAGGAGTCATGGACGTCTGTGGAATGGGAACAAGCAGATTATTGGGGGCTGACAAATATGGACTACGAGATGGAGGCGACATCCAAGATGGAGACCCCGGAGGAGGAAAAGATGGGAAGGTTCCTTCCTCTGCATTAAAAACCCTCTCTCTCACTCCAAATGATGACATGCTTAAGGCAATTAAAAGTGAACAAAGTCGTCTTACTGGTGTTGTTGTGTTCTTTGCCTGTATGGATGCTAATTCTCTTCGGTCTAGGGAATTTTTTGATGACTGGATTAGTAACGTTTGGGGAAAGAAGCTTGGAATTTATGTAAGTTTTTGTAGAATGATGCACAAAGGATTGTTTCTGCTAGTTTTTAAATATCATAATATGCAAGAACGGGTTTTGAAGAAGAGTTTTTGGAATGTGGGTCAATCTCTATTTAGGGATTTTCCATGGTCGCCAAGAGGTTACTTGGAACAAGTAATTGCCCAGTCTGCTTTGAATTTGTTGGAAATTAAAAGTGTAGTTACTGAATTCTAGCCCTTTTTGCCTCATATTTTGAAACCAACTAGTAATGTTCTTCAAATTAAAGAGTCTTGAGTGACCCTGCTGCATTTAAATGCTAGGGTTTTGATTGTACTTAATCCAGATGTAGAAATTCTTGAAAAAATATCCTTAAACGTGGAGAGGAAATCCTATGTTGGGATATTTCATTATTAGGTAGCCTGAATGCTTGTTTTCACTGTAAAACAAATGGGCATAATAGAAAACATTGTTTACTTGTAAAGAACCAAATAATAAGGCATTTAAGGTTACTTCTATTTTGCCTACCGATAGTGAGAAAACTATTAAGGGAGACAAGGGCTCTCGGGTCCCTGAACCTGCTAAAAGGGTCATTGAAACCACAAAAGAAAATAATGCCAGTAATGATATTGTGAATAATATCCCAAATGCAATGATAAGTAACTATAGTATTTATTTGCATCTACCAATCCTCTATTTGAGGATGAACTAGAAATTATACCGACCAATTCTAATGAGAAAGACATGCCCCGAGAAGTTGCTCACCATGAAACCCCTAATGGTGCCAGTGCTCAAAAGAGGCTCAATGCGCAACAATTGGCTTTAGCTACTATCAATGGTAGAGCTGAATTGTCTAAGAAACTTAACCAGATCTCCAAGCAAGATACTGCAAACCAAGATGAAGATGACCCTAACATTGCTGCCACTGGTAAGAAAATAGTTATGGTTAATAATGAAATAAATATGACTAAGGCTAAATAAATCGAAGACTCCCCTCCTTTTGTGGAATTCATTAAAAAGAAAAAAAATAAAGACTTCTGACAAACAGTCCCTTTCACAATCCAATGGAGACAAGAGCACTCCTAAAAAGGGAGGTGATATCCCAGAGTGCTTCAATAGATTATACAAGAACCGGAAAAAATCCTTCCCTCAATAATAAATGACTCTAAACATAGCAAGTGGGAATGTTAGGAGACTGAAAGCGAGGGACAAAAAAAATGTGGTTAGAGACTGCTGTAATAAGGTGCAAGACAAAGATTTCATTGGCCCGCGAGAGATCTAAGTTGTGGGTTTTACTACCTTTACCACACTCAAGTTCATTTGGAATCATGCTGAATGTTTTGTTACTGATCATGAGGACGGGAAGGGAGGAGCTGCAATTTTGGTTGGGCCTGGATTGATTGATCACATAATAAAATTCAGAGTTTCTCCTTGTAATAGGGAGTGTTGGGTCATTGTCAACTTCCAGGGCACAGATATCAGCTTATGCAATATCTATGCACCTAATGATTATAGAGAGAGAGCTTCAATGTGGGATTGGATTTCCTCATCTCTCCCCAAGGCTCACTGGATTTTAACAAGAGACTTTAATATGGTTGAATATCGGGAAGTTAAGATTGGAGGTTCTAAACACATATGAAAGGGTAATGAGCAATTTTTTTGGGCTAAATGCAAAAGGAGTCTGAATTTAATTGACCCACTCAAAAGAAAGAAAGAGTGTTCCAAAAATATTTGGTACACACGATGTAGTAATCAAACTAGTCATCAGAGGATATATACTTGGTAGGATATATGTAGATGCATCCATCTTTACTTTTTGTGGGGAGACATAATAATGTTGTGAAAGTCAATATTGTGACCATGTCTAATCACTCTCCTATTAGTGCCCTTATTAAGATTGAAAGTTTGCTTCCACCTAAACTGAGAGACAAGGAAAATAATTTATTTAAACTCAATACCTCCCTACTCAAAGATGAGGACACTTTGGCAGCTATAAAGGTGGCTACTTGCCTGTCTAAATTTTGTTATAAGGATGTTGGTCCTATTGAAAAATGGGACTCACTAACTGATCTATGGAGGAAGATGTTTCAATTTGTAGGAGAAAAAAAGGCTATGGACAGGAACAAGATGGAGGCACTTAATGGGAAATTGAATAAACTGGAAGGCCTACTCCAGGATAATAGACGAGATACCCTGGTTGAAGGGGAAGTTGGGAAGACCAAGATGGAACTCAGAAAGATTCAAGACTTCAAATTTATAAGACAAAGAGTTAGAGCAAGGATGAATTGGTTGAAAGGAGACAAAGGGTCAAGTTATTTCCTTAACCTTATCATACATAAACAGAAAAAGGAAATGATTGAGGAAATCAACCTCAGTAATGGCTTGTCTTCTGACCCTGAAGAGATTAAAAAGGCCTTCTTTGAATTCTATAGCAAATTATTTACATCAGAACATAAGAGGGAAAACTACATCGTAATGCGGCAGTGTCTCAGAATGATACCAAGGAAGATATCTGAGGAGGATGCGAAAATGTTATTAGAAGATATCACTGTGACTGAAATTGAGGAGATCATCAAGTTGCTAGCCAATGGGAAATCCCCTGGCATTGATGTACCAACAAAGTTTTATAAGAAGAATGTGGAAGGGATTTGTGAGGAGCTCCTATAGGTATACAATGAGGCTTATGTCAGAGGTTCCCTTGGATCAAATATTAACAAGGGAGTGATAAAATTGCTACCTAAAGAGGGGGATAAAACACAAGTTAAGAACCAAAGACCAATCACGTTGCTTAATCTCTCTTACAAAATTGTTGCCAAGACTCTTGCTAGTAGGCTCACCAATGTACTAGGAAAAATAATCTCGGTCACACAAATAGGGTTTATCAAAGGCAAGTATATCTTGGAGAACCTAATTACTAGTTGGGAGGCAATTCATTGGGCTAAAGAGAATGGGTAAAATGTTGCTATGATCTTGCTTGATTTTGAAAAAGCTTACGACTGGATTGAATGGCATTTTGTATTGGTTATGTTGCAAGCATTTGGGTTTCCTCTTTACTTTTGTAGGTGGATAGAGATCTTATTTCAAGACTCCTCTACTATGATTGAATTCAATGGCAAACTCTCTGAGACTATCCATTTACAGAGGTTGACTAGACAGGTTTGCCCCATTGCCCCTGCTCTTTTTGTATTTGCAATTGATTCATTATTCTATATATTAAGGAGCATGGAGTTGGGTCCCCCAACCAGAGGCATTAGGTTACCCAATAATGAAACACTCTTGAATGCATAGTGTGTAGATGATACAACTTTGTTCCCTAAATTGAATGAGGAGAACTTTGATACTATCATGGATAGGCTTCAACTCTTTTGTGCAGCCTCAGGGGCCAAAGTTGCTCCACAAAATTCTAATGTCATTGGATGGTTGGAGCATCCTCTTAGTTGGATGGAAGATAAAGGATGGGGATGGGCAGGCCCTTCCGAGTTTACCAAATATTTAGGGATTCCTTTTGCAATTTGCCCTTCTACAAAGGATATGTGGGACTGGATCTTTAAGAAAGTGGAAAAGAAACATCTGAAGTGGAAAACTCATCTCCTTTCACTTGCTAAAAGGGTCCAAGTTGTTCAAAAAGTTTTATCTTCTCATGCTATTTATTATTCATCTACCTGGCTTTTTTCTAATTATCAGATTAACAAACTATTGGAAAGAATCTTGAGGGATTTCTTATGGTCAGATGGACTGGGTAAGCAGAAAAGGCACAATGTTTCCTAGGAGTGGTGTTGTACCCCAAAGGAGCTTGGTGGACTTGGCTTGAAATATTTGAAGGCTCAAGGTATTGCACTTGCAGTGAAATGGATATATAAGGCCATCCATATAAATGAGCCTTGGAAGGTCTTAATTAGAAATAATATCAATTTGTTTAAACCTAAGAAAGGCAAGGGATGGAAAGAGCTAGGGTTGTGTGACCTGTTGATGGGGAACTTTGAAATTAAACCTTTTGGTTATGTTATTTTTGCCTCCTTATGGAAGGCATGGACTCTTGTTAGGGGTTATCTCTTCTCTAGAGATGCAATTGGACAATCTCCTACATACTCAATGGTGGATAGATCCTTGTGGTGGGGGTGAATCTCAATAACAAACCTCTGACTTTAACACAACGCTGCTCTGCTAAAGCTTGGAATGCTCTGGGCATTGTCACCATTAGTGATCTCATGGTGAACAACCAACTAGGGACTTGGGATGAACTAAGTGTGTTGTTTGGTATTCTTCAATCACACAAGAAAACATATGCATTGGTGGGCAAGGCCACAGGGCCCTTTTTCCCTGGAAGAGTTCTCTCTACTAATTAGTTTTTGGAGTAGATAAAATGGAAGGATGGTACTCCTTTGAACAATTCTAAAGTGAAACAATTATATCAGATGCTTAAAGATGACCCAAAGATCTTACAATGGATTAACGATTCATGGGACATTGACTAGCCAAAGCCGAAGTGGACCTTTGCTTTTAACCAATTTTGGCACCAATCTTGTGAACCTAAGAAACAATGTTTTAGATGGTTGATCTTGCTTGAAAAAGTCTCAGTTGGTGATGTGCTATTTGTTTTTGGTCTTTCCCCTCTTGTTTGTCCCCTGTGTAACACCAATGAGTCTATCAGTCATTTATTTTTTTAGTGTTGCTTTGTTAAGCGTGTTTGGTCTCTGTTTATTGGTCAGCCTGTAAATTGGAACTCTTGACCTGGTTTGTCTTGGATTGAAATTCTTGTTGGTTATGTTGAGGGTTTTGATAACAAATTGAATTCATTTTGGTCTATTCTTTTTGTATATGGTGAAAATGGATACAATAATAACGATATTGAAAGGCTAAATGAATTCAACCACAAAACCCTAGCCTAACAACAACAAAGATCCACCATAACATATGAAGATTACCTAAGACAATGCAAATCAAATGAAATCACAAAGATTATACCATCACATGTCCAATAGGGTTTGGATCTCCATTCTTCCTATCTCCATTGATCTTGCTTGATATATTTGCTCTCAAATTTTATGTGCACAAGAGCTCAACAAAGAACGGAAATGTGGTTGCAAGTAGGATCGCTTATGTTCAAAAGCGTAGTGTAGTCAAGTAGTCAATGGGGGGGTTTGCATAGATTGATTAGAATGATTGATTAGGGTTGATAATGAAGGAAGTATCCTCTTATATAGAAGATACTATACGAAATGGAAGGATAAGATTGAGAGGTGTAAAAGGAGGTCGGCTATGATTAGAGGGTAGGTAAAAGAAATAATAAAATAATGAGAGGGTAGGTAAAAGAAATAATAAAATAATGAGAGGGTAGGTAGTGTGTGAATTAAGAGATGAATGGCATGTGTCATGGGTAGAAAGGTTAATGAATGAATTAAATAAATAAAGATTTATTTAATTAATAGAAGGAGTGAGATCAATTAAATAAATAAGATATTTATTTAATTTAGGAAAAGGATAATTTAAATAAATAAATGTATTTATTTAAATGAGAAACAAGGCTAGAAGAAGATAAATGAATTAAATAAATAAATAAAGATTTATTTAATTAATAGAAGAATTAAGCTTAGATAATTAATTAAATAAAATATTTATTTAATTAGACTGGACAATTTTGGGTGTCTACATTTTGCCCCTCTTCGAGACAATGCGGCTTGTCGCGTTGTTTCAAAGAAGATAATATGAACTGATACAGAGTTGCCCCAAGATGGGAATGATATGCCCCCTCGAGAGATTGGATGAAAATGTGTGAAAAGACCACAGACAATCTCTTGATAAGAAAGAAAGGCTAGAATGGACTGACCAGATAAAGTGACAAAGTCACGGGATAACGAAGACTGACACAGGAGACTAGGGCTAGGGTAGTCTATAAGATAGACCACGAGGGGAAAACATCTTCATTGTCATCCACACATCCAAGAGATCAGAGTGCAAAGCGAGATAAAGCAGCAACAGTCAGCAACGATGGCAATGGCTCACAGATTCGATTGCATTCGCCGATTTCAGAGGCCAACAGAAGCAGGAGAGCCAATAAGTACCACAAAACCTCCTTGTACTTTGATGCATTTATTGTTGTCATTAATGCATGCTAGGTAATGTAATAAATGCGCGTTTATGTCAGGAAAACGCGTTTGTGTCCAAAAATGTGAATTTGTGTCTTCTAGGTCAAATCGGTAGTTCTGTGATGAACATACGTTGTCGATTGGATAAGCTGCTGAGAGGATACACTCAAGCAAGTCCTCTAGGGAAAACTAGGATAGCAAATAGGGCTAGGATTGACAATTCTGTGATAGAACATACGTTGCCAATTAGGAAACTACTCAAGAGTATTCACTTGAGCATAGGCCCTAGGATAAGATAGATCAAGGCACTTTGTGATTAACAATGAGTACCAAGATATAGTACTTTGTGATGAACAATGACTGCAAATGTGAGCAGCACTTTGTGATGAACAAGTAGTGCCAAACACGTAGTACTTTGTGATGAATAGGGAGTACCACTAGGATAGAAGCAACGCTTTGCGATGAACAGTGAGTGTCACTAGGACTAAGATGATTGATTTGTGTGACTCCAGGAGTATTTGCCTATGCTGGAGTCACGGGAGAGATTCTCATCGACTCAGAGGTTGCGACCCGAGTTGACAGTCGAGGACCGAGCTGTGATTGAGGCTATGGGATTGAGACATATTTTGTATGTGCCCGAGTTTCGGGCGAACATGGGATTGCTAACTGCACTGGCGAAGAGGTGACACTCTGCGACTTGCACTTTTCATTTGCCGATGGGGGAGATGACAATCACCCTAGAGGATGTATACAGGATTCTGTGGATACCGATCGATGGGGAGCTGATTCCGTACGATCAAGATGGAGATAGTGAGGCCCTGAGATGAGTGTTTCAGGATCCAGGACTAGAGATGAGGGTTGGACACGTGGCATGGGACACGATGACACAGACAGGATTAGCACTACCAGTAGTATTGGCAGGAGTGATCAGTGGGTTCCTCTGTCTGGATAGGGCGACACGAGGATTGGCTGCGGGATCGGGGAGGAGGAGGAGAGGAGGAGGATGAGACAACTAGGCTCAGGAGACAGAGGGGACAAGAGAGATGATCATGGGGCGGGTCCTTCCAGGGCTCAGACTTCGTCGAGGCCAGCCAACTTCGAGGGAGGGAGTTCATCGTAGCTGTAGAGGGCTCCCTATGCATCAATTTTGGACCATTTTGTATGATGATGTAGACACCTTCGGGTGATTGTAGCCATATGATTTTGACATCATTGTATCATGACACTTTATATATATATATATGAGATGATTCATCTTTGCGGTAGCTATATGCATGCATACCTATGTGATGTATGTTTCTATGTGATGCTTATGATATGGATGCAATGCAATATATATTTTTTTATTATTTTATATTTTATATGTATGCATGATGCAAATGTGAATGTATGTAATGTAGATGAATATGATAATGCAAATGTAAATTGTGCTAACAAGTGTTGTGTGCAGGATGTGATGCAGATGTGATATCTATATGTATGTATGAAATGCTTATATGTGGTAATGCAGGTGCAACTACATGAAATGCAAATGTTTTTGGTGTGTCATTATACTCAGTCATGTGATAGCAGGCTACGCGGACTCAAGAAGGACGATGGAAGTCAATCAAGAAAGGGGGATGAAAGATAGAAGATATGAAAATGAAAGAGCTTCTTGTGCTTTATCATCATTGAGCTTTATTATGGCAAAATAGGTTATGACAATCAAGGCATATGTTCGACCCAGAAAGTCATTGTACCCATTTGCATGGAGATAAGACAGTTGCAAACAAGGAATGCCCCAGTTCACACTAGACTCTCAGTGTCCTCATATCCGTGGACAAGTCATAGCATTATTAAAAGACAATCCACAGACAGCAAATACAAATAGGTGATGATACCCCATCCTTGCCTTCCTAGTCAAAGACATCCTGGAGATAAAATCTCTAGTCATAGACATCCTAGAAAAGCTAAAAGACATGTCACCAGAAAGATAAAATCAAAAGAAAACCATAACTCGACACCAACATCCACTGTAGTCCTCAAATTTAGTGTCTCTTGTCACTTGTATAAGTCTTATTTGATTGTGGTCACAATGTTTACTTTCACAGAAAGGATAGATAACACTGAACCATATGTTGTCTGAGTTTGTTGAAAGATTTGATTTGTTGAAGCCCATTGTTGTTGTTGTGTCTCATCTAAAACTGACTGAATCCATGAAACTGATACTTTATTGCGGAGAAGATGAAACTTTATTGCGGATTTGTGATGCAAATGTTGCTTTATTGTGGATTGTGCACGGATAGACTGAAGGAAGCTGGAAGAAACTGTACTCCTCAAAACATGTGATGTTCTCAGTTCCACACCCATCACTAGATGTAGGATTTGCCTTAGCCACAGATAGGATCTGATTTATTATGGATGGAAAGGGAGGTGAAAAAGGAGGTTTATTATGAATGGCTAACCAATCTTGGATAGATCAATAACAAGCCATGATGGGAATGGGTAAGTTTATTATGAATGAATAGGTTGTGAGTGTGTGCAAAGTGAAAGGATGAAAGTGAATCCTGAAGGAGGGAGGAGCAATGTCTCTACGCATGGCACTGGTGACCCAGTTTTCACCATGGTACTTGCCCAGGGCGCCACCGAAGTGGTTTTCACCGTTGGACAAAATTATTTTTCTTTACTTTTTTCGATTTTTCAATGTTTTTTTTTTTTTTTTTTTTTTTTTTTTTTTTTTTTAAATAATTTTTTTTGTATTTTTTGATTTTTTGATTTTTTTTGTATTTTTGAAGTTTTGTTTTTTTCGTATTTTTTGAATTAGGATATTCCAAAGAGCTATGTGTAGAACCTATGAAGGTGCATGCTGTTGATAGGATCCTCCAAAGGTTCACCTTCTATAGTTGAGAGCTGATATGCACCAGATCCATATGTTGTTGTGATGATGTAAGAACCAAGCCAATTTGGTTCGAACTTGCCCTTCTTCTCTCAAACTTGCTGATTTTTGGGGTTTTCTCTGAGAACCAAATCACCTACCTCAAATGTGCGAGGCTTGACTTTGTGATTGTAGCTGCATTGTTCCTTGACTAAATGATGTGTAGCTTGAGTGTCTGTCTTCTTTGATGAAGGAACTGCGATAGAATTACCAGTGTGTGGACTACACAAGCCCATATGCGTGTCACCTGAAGAAGTTTGGGCATCTTTGATAACAAAGTCCTTTGAGGAAGTTCCATTAAAGGTCCATGATGTTTCACCAGGAGGAAAAGGATGTGTGGAACAAGTAGATGAGTTATGAAGGCTTATGACTGTGAAAAGAAGTGAAAGTAGGATAGCACATGATGGAGACTTAGGATCAACAAGCGTTCTTTTTTATTTAAAATTGTAGAACTTTTGCCCCCAGTTATTTTGATATTAGGGGAGATCAACTCTTGTTCTTTTTCTTTTATAGGATTTTTATCCTTGACTTTGATTTTTGCAGAGTCCAATAGCTTTTGATTTTGATTTGAACTAAAGGACTTTTCTTTATTTTTGACTTTTAGATTTTTCTTTTCGTAGCTTGATTTTTGATCCCCAGTGAGTAAGGGCTTTTGTAATTCTTGTTGATCCAAGTTTGGGAGAGGAATGGAAATGGAATGAGTGGATGAAATGGTAAGGCTATGTGATTTCTCAAGAGGGTTGGCGATACGCTCAATAGATTCTTTGCTGGAACCACTCTGAGGACTATTGATATCAAGAGATGCTTGCACCGCTAGAGGAGATTTGCATTCAGACTTAGTAGCCACAACACTAGGTGGTTCACACCCAATTCCTTGCAAATTGTTTATAGATTGTTCATGTTGACTGAATACCTTAGGAGATAGTGGGAGTTGATCAACATGAAAGATATACTCACCACATCCCAGGTCTTTAAACTTGAACTTTTCTTTGATCTCTGTTTGCTTTGATGTAGAAGCTTTCAATGATTCTGGATCCTCATATGCTGATGAAGGAATAGCTTCTCGATTGACTAGGATTGTTATTTCTGATCTAGGTTGTAGATTGTTGCAATATATGAATGGGTCTGGGTCAGCTTTGACGGTCACTTCAACTCCATTGTGTGGGAACTTGATACATCGATGATATGTAGATGGGACTGTGCTCATCTCATGAATCCATGGACATCCTAGCAATATGTTGTATGTAAGCTCTAGATCAAGGACATGACAAACCACATCCTTTGTAACTGGTCCAACTCTAAGAGGTAAGGTGATTGTGCCTTTGGATGAACGCTCTTCATCATCATATGCCTTGATGGTATTTTTTTTTTGTAGAATTCATAGCTTTATCTGAATATCCCAATTGTTTAATAGTGCTCAATGTACAAATGTTTAGACCTGCTCCTCCATCTATCAGGACTCGTTTTATTCGATGTTTGTGTATGAAGGCTTTGATGTGTAAAGGTGCATTATGTGGCTGACTTACGGAGGCGTCATCGGCTTCTATGAATGTAAGAGTGTGTGGAATGGAAAGGTATCCCACCATGGCTTGAAACTGGTCCACGTTCGGATCAGTAGGGACAGTAGTGTCTCTCAAGATTTTGTCGAGAATGGCTTTATGTGCGAGGGATATGCGTAAGAGCTCAAGGATGGATATGAGCGTGGGTGTCTTCCCCAACTGTTCTACAAGATCATACTCAGGTTTGGTTGATGAGGAAGTTGTGGCTTTAGCTGGAGCACCTTGCAAAGTGAATTTACCTCGATGGGTTGTAACATTACATTCAGAGGTAAGTTCGGAAGAAGATCCAATGCCTTTTAGGACAATCTTGAGTCTTTGCATAGAATTTTCAAGCATTTTTTTCTTCATGATAATGGTAGAGACATAACTGTCCATTGAAATGTCATTGACAGTTGAATCATAGTTATAGGATGCTCTGGTATAGTTGGTTTTATCATCTGCGGCTTTAGCTTTTCCCTTGTCATGCTTTGGGAATGGCTCCTTAAACATCTCATGTTCTTGATTAGATGAGTGTCCTTCAATCTCAATGTCACCTCTATCAATGAGATCTTGTATGATGTTCTTCAACCGGTGACAATTTCCCGTCTTATGACCCTTGCGCTTATGAAATTCACAATATTCATCATCATTCCACCAATTTGGTTTAACCTTTGGTTCATATGGAGGAAAATCTGGAATAGTGATTACCTTGTTTGTCACTAGCTATTTGAAAACTGACTCAAGTGGTTCTCCCAATGGAGTGTACTTCCTTCGTGATTTAGAAGTTGTTTGAGTATTCACCTGATTTGATCCAAAAAAATGAATTTGGGTTGCACTGTATTGGCATCAACAACACCGTCATTGACTGTGTTCTTGTTTTTATTCCAAAATCTTGGCTTGTCTTTTCCTTTAAAGTCATCTTTGTTTTCCTTGGATATCTTAATGACTCCTTGTTCAATTAGGACCTTCTCTATTGCTAAGCCTTTTTCAATGACGTCCTTGAAGGTGGACAAACAAGCTTTCCTTAAGTCATAACCAATCTCTTTGTTAACATTTTGGGTGAACATTTCTACCATTTGTTTTTGTGGGATTTCACAAGAGCATCTGCTGGCTAGATTCCTCCATCTTTGTAAAAATGATGCAAAAGACTCTCCCTCTTTTTGCTTGGTGTTGCACAAAGTAGTGACTGATATGTCTGTCTCTATGTTGTATGAGAAATGTTGGATAAATGCCTCTACTAAGTCACCCCATGACTTAATACCATGTGGAAGTTGGGAGAACCATTCCATAGCTTGATCACCTAGGCTTTGTGGGAATAATCTCATCAAATATGTCTCTTCTGAAGCTACCTTAATGCAAGCTGTGAAAAACTGTCGTATGTGTGCCTTAGGATCCCTTTTTCCTCTATATTTATCAAACTTAGGTGTCACGAAGTGTGAAGGAAAAGGAGGCATTGGAATGCTCTTGTCAAATGGATAAGGACATATGTCTCTCATTGTGTATGTTGGCTTCGGTGTATTTATGTCCTCCATTTTCTTTTGTAAGTCCCTGATTTGTTGTTCCAAATTGCTCTTAGGTGGAGATTGACTTCTTGGACCATACCCCATGCTTGAGGCACCAATTGGAGGAGGAGCATGTTGCATATATGGATGATATTAATCATACACATGTTCATATGGAGGAGGTCTATAGTGATGCTGCATATATGGACCACTTGGTATAGATTCATTTTGAGGAACGAAATATCTATTTTGTCCATATATACCATACTCTACAGGCATGTCATGTTCTAATGTGTTGCCCCCAAATTTGACACGGGGTTTCCTTGTGTCCAAATTTTGAGCATGCCTTTGAATATCCAATTGCTTTGGTGGTTGATCCTTAGCATTGATATGTGATTGAGCATATTTATTTGCATAAGACTTCCATAATGGTTTGCGAAGGTGAGTATCATATGCTTGACCATGTGTATGTGGGACCTCTGGTTTTTGAAACAAAGATGATGGTGATTCAAGCACAAGATGTGGTCTTCTATTGCCTCCACTATTAGGCCTCCTTTGATCCATGTTGGAGTGAGGTTGTTGCAAAGGTCGATTTTCCATTATTTGAGACATGTCAAAATTATGAGGTATCTTGGCTCCACTTTGTGCCATCATTTGTAAGAATTATTGTCTATCCCTCCTCATTAGTTCCTCAACCAATCGATTGAAATGGGGATCCATAATGGATTCTTCCACATCTGCTAAATGTATTGAAAAGTTGTCCATGTCATCATCGTGTGTATCATTGTTGTTTGTAGTGTCCAAATTCTCAACATTTGGAATGTTTCTATAGGCATCCATGTTAGGTAATGTAGTATGATCAGAATTGAAAAATATATCATTGTCATACTCATAAGAACTCATGTTTGCGGACTTGAGCCTCTTTAGCTTCTCTCTTAGATTTTTGGGAACGGGTTTCAACCATGAACTAGGTCTTGACCAAGATGTGTGAGACTAGATGAAAATGGAAAAGAGTATGCAAGACCAAGAGTTGGATGGAATGTAAATGAATATGGGGTGTACTTGCAATGTCCAAAGTGTAAGACCAAGTATGTATGTAGTAGAGTAGGTGTGACTTCCAAAGAGAGGATAGTTTCTCTTGATGAGGTAAGTTGACCTTGACTCTAAGTAAGACCAAATGAGACCCAAAGGTGATAGACCTTGATGAGGGACCACTTAGCAAAATGTTGTTGTATGTAGTGTGTTGACAAAGTATGATGAGGACAAGCAAGGGACCTTTCAACTCAAGTTTAGACAAATGTGAATGTAATGCAAGGTGTAAAGCAATGATGGACTTTGTGAGACCCAAAGATAGGTTGAACGCTAGATGAAAACCTGGAGAAACAACCTAAGAAGCTCAAGAATTCCAAAACTGATTGCTCTTGTTTGCTAGACTGTAAAATTTTTCCAATTTGTGAAGTTGTTGGTTGTGACCAAATCTGAATGTTTGACTGTTTTTCGTGACAAGAGGACACAATGTTGATGAGGACTCAATGTTTGCAAGTGTTTAGACTCAAAATGACTCTAAGAAAAGTGTGTTGTTTGATGTAAAAATATTTTGCATACACTTGAAAACACAAAAGACACAATGTTTTGTTGTTTGGTCTTGAATGTTTTGAATGTTTAAAATAAGTCAAGCACAATTCTTATGGCTGGCCAAGACAATAATTGTTGATCCCACATGAGGTTTTACCCCCGAGGCTACGCTATTCAGAGCAGATACTTAGATGCTTAACCTCACTGGCTCCACCCTCGGCACTCACTTCTCGGGTCATCCAAGCATCAGTCCCCACGAAAACTCCCCATGGCGAACTTTGTATCTCTACTAAGAACCGTATGTGTGTGGGCCGCTACCAGAGGTCCGACCTCCTGCCTCAACAACTAGAAGGATTTTGGTTTCTAAAACAAAAAGGTGCCAGTAACGGCATTCGCTCATGTGGCCATACATGCGGCACTTTCAGCTCTGTAAATACAGAAGGCTCCCAGCCGGTAGGGGTTACACCCTACAATTGATCAAATAAATTTGATCAAACGGGTTTATGGGGAGACATAGTGTCGGTATGAACTAATCAGCACACGTTATCCATAGTTTTCACCATGAATACAGTTGTTTATAGTGGTTCAGAAGAGGTGGGTTTTCCTCACTACCACTTGGGTCATTCTCTTCTCACTAGTAGTCCTAATGACCACACGGGAAGACAGGCCCTCTAAAGATTAAACAAAAAGAGCCTATTGCTCAAGACACAAAAGACAATGATTCAATTTTAGTGCACCAATTGAAGTGTTTGCTAGTCTATGAAAATAAGGCACACAATAAAAATCCAAAAACCCTTGCCAAGGACCTGCAACAAAGATTTATTAGTAGTTTGGATTGTTTGAAATAATCACCCCTTCCTGCAAGCACACAAGTTAGGTAAATTTTAGATCCAAAAGACTTTGTGAAATAGGGGCCTTCAACAATGCATTTTGTTGACCAATTCAAAGATCTAATTCATCATAAAAAAAGGCCACCTGTAAGATTTCAAGAGATTTCGAGAAATGTAAGGAAATCCAAAAAATTTGCTAATTTGCTCCAAAAATTAATTTTTTATGAAAAATCATAAAAAATTCATATAAAATGCAAAATCGATCCAAAAAATCTGAAATTTTTACTGAAGAGTCTTGATGGTCTTCCAAACCTGCATAAAAAAATTTGTGCAACAAATCTAAGCAGTTTGTGAGATATGAGTAAAATAATGCAAAACCCTAATTTTCAAAGATCTAATTTTTGAGGAATTATTTTGCATCAAATTTAGAATCACAAAGAACAGATCTTGTGTATAATTTTGAGATATTTCCACAAATGTAAGAAAATCCAAAAAATTCACTAATTTGCTCTCAAAATCAATTTTTTATGAAAAATAATAAAAAATTCATATAAATTGAACAAGTGATCCAAAAAATATGAAATTTTTACTGAATCCTTCTGATACTTTTCCTGACCTACACAAAAAATGTGATGCCAAAATTCAAAGCCATTTGTGAGATCTGATCAAAATAAGGAAAAACACTAATTTTTAAAGGTCTGATTTTTAGGGAAATATTTTGCATTAAAATTAAAATCACAAAGAATAGATCCTGTGTATAATTATGAGAGATTTCCAAAAATGTAAGAAAATCTTAAAAATTATCTCATTTGCTCTCAAAATTAATTGTTTATGAAAAATAATAAAAAATTAATAGAAAATGAAAATGTGCTTCAAAAATTCTAAATTTTGGATTGAGAGCTCTTGATACTTTCTTCACCCTGCAAAAAAAATTTGGTGCAAAATTTCCAATTCGTTTGTGAGATATGATCAAATCTCTCAAAGATCTTGATTTTGTGTTCAAAACCCTAGCTGCACAAGGTTATTCTCCAAATTGTTTTACAAAACAACAATATAGTGTTAGAAAAATCTGCAAAAAACATAGATCTAACAAAAATCCATGTCCCACCGGGCGTGCTAAAATGTTTATGGTGAAAATGGATACAATAATAACGATATTGAAAGGCTAAATGAATTCAACCACAAAACCCTAGCCTAACAACAACAAAGATCCATCGTAACATATGAAGATTACCTAAGACAATGCAAATCAAATGAAATTACAAAGATTATACCATCACGTGTCCAATAGAGTTTGGATCTCCATTCTTCCTATCTCCATTGATCTTGCTTGATATATTTGCTCTCAGATTTTATGTGCACAAGAGCTCAACAAAGAACGAAAATGTGGTTGTAAGTAGGATCGCCTATGTTCAAAAGCATAGTGTAGTCAAGTAGTCAATGGGGGGGTTTGCATAGATTGATTAGAATGATTGATTAGGGTTGATAATGAAGGAAGTATCCTCTTATATAGAAGACACTATATGAAATGGAAGGATAAGATTGAGAGGTGTAAAAGGAGGTCGGCTATGATTAGAGGGTAGGTAAAAGAAATAATAAAATAATGAGAGGGTAGGTAGTGTATGAATTAAGAGATGAATGACATGTGTCATGGGTAGAAAATGTTAATGAATTAATTAAATAAATAAAGATTTATTTAATTAATAGAAGGAGTGAGATCAATTAAATAAATAAGATATTTATTTAATTTAGGAAAAGGATAATTTAAATAAATAAATGTATTTATTTAAATGAGAAATAAGGCTAGAAGAGGATAAATGAATTAATTAAATAAATAAAGATTTATTTAATTAATAGAAGAATTAAGCTTAGATAATTAAATAAATAAAATCTGGACAATTTTGGGTGTCTACACTTTTCAGTGAAGTTTTGTGGTTTTTGTGGATCAAGAGGAATGAAGAGGTTTTTCAAGGCAAAAGAAGGAACCTTGCTGAGTTTAACTATAAACTCACCTTCTTCCATATCATGTTGCAGGTTTCAGCTATTCCGGAGATTCCAAAAAATAGATTTATGATTTTGGTACAGGAAGGGGCACTGCTAATCTACAAATCTGACATCAAGTCTGCCCTTTTTTTTCAATGCCTACAAAGACATGTTAGACCAAGAAGAATTAAATGCTCTTAATCAATTTATGCGAGAGAAAGGTATATCAAAGGAGGACATTGAGAAGGAAAACAAAAATAAGAACCCAAGGCTCATGGAAACTCCAGGATGGGATACGGTTGTAGCACTAGAGATAGATCCCCCCTTGGGGAGATTTGAAACAGATAGGGTTGAGGGTAGTAACAATGTCGTAGGGCAATGAGATGTTTAAAAGCTATGTTTAATACATGTTGATCAGTCAAAACTCTCTTGATCGTCTAGTTTTTTGTATTCCATAGTTTAGTGCTCATAGTCTGTTATAGCTAGTTTGATGATTTTGTTGTGATTATGGAAATGTAATGGTATATGATTGATGCCCAATAAGGGGTAGATATCAAATATGATGGACAAACAGTTATGTACTTCTTCGTAAACTATTTCTAAAACAAAATTTTAATGACGATGAGGTTGAGATCATTGGCACAAGGATTTGACAAGAAAATTGTGTTAAACAACATTTATTAATGAATACAGGCTCCCATGTCACACTTAATGCATTACAAAATATGATATCATAGATATTTCAACAGGATGGTTGAGTGAATTCGCACATATGATCTTACAAGCCATACAACCGCCTTTTGGGAGAGTTATCATATGATAAGAGAAGCACATGAGACTTGATAAGGCACCACAAAATGATCAAATAACATAATGGACAGGGGCGAAAGACTTCAGGCAGATGATACGATGGGTGTGGAGAACGAATTTGAAAGGTGAAGATTAATCTAACTTCACAAGGGACATTAATTATGCTTAAGGTGGAAAGAAATAAAATATGTGAAATCTCTTGCAAAATGTGTAGAAAGATTTGAAAGCAATTGAGGAAGAATGACAATCAATAATCCTTGGGTCCCAATCATGACAATAGGTGGCATGCGGTTTTGAATTAAAGGTGGTGTGTTTGGAGAAATTTATTTTGCTCACTACCTTTTCCCTCAAAAGCTAAGTGTGTTGTTAAAAAACGGGCATGTCATTAATCTTGGAAGCAACCAAACAACAAATGTTGTTCCTTGGAGAAGTCATAGAGAAGCACCTACTTATTATAATGGCAACAAGTCACCCATTAGTGTTGCATGCAATCAAAATGGTGCTAGGAGAAGAGTTCTTGTGGGCGTATCATCATTAGTGTTGCATACAATAAATAGTTATTTTACTTATTTTAGTGTTGCATGCAATCAAAATGTCACTAAGATGTTTTTGGCAATGCTAGTCTATATGGAAGTCTCTAAAGCTAGGGAGAAAAAAGTGTGTTAAATGCTCTTTATGCATGCATTTCTTAGAGAAATTGATGTGGCCATGGATTAACATCGATGGGAACCACTTGATGCCCCTACCACAAAATTACTATATGTCTCGTGGAAGGGGTGGGGAGGCGAGGAAATACCCAATAGTTCAAACTTTGGAACCGAAATTTTTGAGAAGGAGTTGGTTGGAGGAGAGAAGCATCACATTTCTCCTACAAGTGACAAAAGTGGACATGGCATTGGCAAAGAGATGGGTCAAGAAATACCTGGAGGACGAAGAATTGTTGGAGCTTGCAAAAAATGATGAGCGAGAGGGTGAAGACTTGGTGCCTAAGGAAAATGAAGATTGGGGTTTGGGCCCTAGGGAGGAATGGATTCCAAACAACATGGGAGATGTAGAATTTTTTTTAATTTAATTGATTCATTAATTCTTTTCTAGCCTTTCTCTATTTAAATAAATATTTTTATTTATTTAAATTATCCTTTCCCTAAATTAAATAAATATTTTATTTATTTAATTGGCCCCACCCATTTTATTTATTAAATAATTATTTATTTAATTAATTCATTCATTAGTTTTTCCCCTCCACGACACTTGTAATTTATCTCTTAATTTACTTTTAATCATTTATCCTTCCACCTCTTAATCCTAGCCCTCCATTTCTAGGGTACTCTCAATAAAAGAGGATCATTTCTCTCTATCAATCCCTAATGCATGACCTAATAAGCGATCAATCACTCAAGCATCTACACAACCACAATTTGTTTTTTATTGAGCTCTTGTACACACACAAAATTTGAGATCAACCAACATATCAAAGCAAGATCAATGAAGATGGGAAATAATGGAGATCAAACTCTAATGAGTATGTGAATGGTATAATCTTTCATATTTGTTGTTTTGCATGTTTATAGGTTCTTCGTTAGTGTAAGGTGGATTAATTGTAGAACTAGGGTGTTATGTGATAATTTTGAATTCTCAATTTCATCGTATACATTTTGGCACACCCTGTGGGACGTGGATTTCTATTAGATTCTTGTTTTTTGCGATTTTTTCTAACCCTATATTGTTGTTTTGTAAAAAAAAAATCAAGACTAACCTTGTGCAATTAGGGTTTTGGACACAAGATTAGGGTTTTGGAAAGATTTGACTATATATCTCATAATTGGCTAGGAATATGTGCACAAAAAAATTTTGCAGGTTGGGAATGGTATCAAGAGTGCTTAGTTCAAAAATCAGATTTTTTGGATCAGTTTTGAATTATTTATGAATTTGTTATGATGTTTCATAAAAAAATAATTTTGGGAGAGATTTAGAGATTTTTTTGTATTTTCTTATATTTCTAGAAAGATATTGGAATTTTAGAGGGGGTGTATACTTTGTGCTTTTAATTTTGATGAAAAATAATTTGTGAAAAATTAGATCTTAAAAAAATTAAGGTTTTTCAATAAATTTGCTTTCTAGGGCTCAAATATAGGCATTTTTCTAAAAAAATTACATTTTTCAAAAAACTCTTAGAATTTTATTAGGGGTTTGTTCTTTACATTTTAATTTTTGGGTTAAAAATCATATCTTGTTAACTAGGTTGAAAAAATGCAAAAAAAATGCAAAAAATTGATTTTAATTTATGTTCTAATCCTTTTGATTGCAGGTTGGGATAAATTTGAAACTAATAATACATTTGTTCTTGCAGGGGTGATTTAGGAGAATGTTTGTTTTTATTAGATTAGAAAACACTTCCATTGATGCACTAAAAAGAACAATCGTTTGAAGTGTTTGGGGTGCTTGCCCAATCTATTGTAGAACCCTAGGTGTTTGATGAAAGTGTCCTCTCCACTCGCCTTTGTGGATCTTGGGTGTGATAAATAATTGAACATCTCTTTTTTTAGAGGGTTTGCCTCCTGATTTGTGAGAGAGAATAACCCAACTAGTACTTTTGTCTAGTCTGCTATATAAATAATTGTGTCGTTGTTCTATACCGGTGGAAGTTTCCTTCGATATCCATGAGATGCGTAATGTCACAGCCCAAAATTAGATTAATAATTTTGACCTTAAATTAAACATTTACATATGATAACATATTGACATTTTGATGATATTTGAAGTATTTGTTTACATTATGATGCTATTAACATTTAATATGATGACGTGATGATTGACGTTTTAATGTAATGATATTAATTTAATAATTTTTATGATGCTACTTAGTGATGTTAACGACATTTCTAATATGATGTTAATTATGTGATGATGATCTAATGACTTTGTTGAGTGTGAGGTGGATGTAGGGTCGACCATTGAAGGCAAACAAATAATTAAGGAGGGGTCTCCTGGCTCGTCGACAGTAACCTAGGGAATATGGCTCGTGCATTCACACACACACACACACACACACACACACATATAATAATAATAAATTAAATAGTTTAATGATATTAAATAGTTAAATCAAATTAGAAAGTCAATAATAAATTAATTAAAGCATAATATTTGAATAAATAAATATTTAATTTAAAATTAAGAGATAACTTCGAATTCATGGAAAAGTTAAAATATCAAAATTTTAAACATCTGGGGATTAACACATAAGTTATCTTATTTGAACGTCAGTTAAACTATCAATCACTCTCTGTCATCTCTCTATTAGGATTTCTTAACTAGATAATCAAATCCAATTTTCCTCACTTCAATCCCCCTTGTTCCTGAACTTTCTCCAATCAAGATCCATGAAATTTGGACCAATTCTTACCTGAATCAATTATATAATGGAAGCTCAACTATCTTATTTTCATGTCCAAATCAGTCATCAAATCTGGTCTTATCTGTTCTCTCTGTGCTTTGATTTTGCAAGATGTTTTGAGGTCGATCTAGGGAAGACCACGCTTGATTGAGGAAAATCGAAGATGGAGGGGCAATAGAGGGTTGATTTTGACAAAGAGAAACACTTCTTTTTCTCACCACTACCTACCACTATTTCAACAGTAGGCTTCCTCATTTCCAATCTCCTTTCAAATCGACTTGGCTAGTTTATTTTCTTTGCAAGTTTAATTGTTAACATCTCCTTTCTCTTTCCCCCTTCCACGTTAGATTGCCATGTCAATTTACCTCCCCTTGTGGCTATAGATCACCCTATCCATCACCTCAATTGTCAGGGTGAGACAAAAATCGATTCTAATCTGGCTTGGATGCCAGATCGATACCCCTCAAACAGTGTCGCCTCCCTTCCCATTGTGTCAAATCTGCAAGTCGATTGGCAGAATCGACTCTCAGGCAGGAAGAGATTGATCTGCTACCAAAGACAAATTCTTTAAGGTGATTGGAGAAATTGGATGGTCTACAAGCAAAGTTGCCCCTATAATTGCAAGGTGAAATACTTAATTTGTTATTTTGCTTAGTTGTTTTGATTTTTCCATACACATTGATTAATCATTTTGGTTTCTAAAGACATTTTATTTTCTCCAAATGCATAGTCGATTTCAAGCAAGGTATACTCTTATTGGTATCGCCCATTTCCCCATCTTCCTTGTTTATGTTACATACCGTTTGAACCAATTCATGACTTCTTCCTTCTCAATTGCAAAGTTACCATGAATCGACTTAATTGTTCTGTTGATTTTATAAGTAGATCGATCTGCACTATTCATTATTGATAATTCTTTTTGTTAGAATATTTAATATTTACTTGGCTTAGGTTTATTTGTATTTAGTTTAGGATATTCCTTCGGAATCCCTACATGTAATTTGTCCTCTAATACATGTGTGAGGACAAATCATTTCTTTTATTTTCTTTTATTAAGGAATATTACATTTCCTCCTTAAGAGGATGTGGACACATGGCACACACATTTTATAAATGGTGGCATTCATAGATTTGGGAGTTACTTTGTAACTCCTCTCCTTGTCTCTATTTAAGAGATGTCTTCTCTCTCATTTATTCTTAATGATATTATTGTAAAGAGTCTCTCTCTCTCTCTCTCTCTCTCTCTCTCTCTCTCTCTCTCTCTCTCTCTCTCTCTCTCTCTCTCTCACACACACACACACACACACACACACACATTTTAGGCATTCCCTCATTCATAATAACACAAGGGGTTTTTCTTTGCTTCTCCCCTTTCAAAAGTTATCGTGCCTCCTTCACATTTGAGTGATTGCTCCAAGGTTTATGCATTTCTCTTGGTAACATTTACTTCATCAATAAACTTACTTGGATTTTGTTTTTCTTTCCTTGCTCTTGTATTTCCTTTCATGGTATTAGAGCAGGTTCTAATCCTTGTATCAAGTTGAGATTGATGAAGGTTACCATTTTGTGGAGCTCACCTTTCTTGGAGGCATTTTTTTTTTAGAGAAGAGAAGAAGGTTGTTTTTTAACATTTTGTTGTGCAGGTTATGATTTAAGTTTAATTTTTTTTTCAAACTTGTTAACAAGTTTGCATGTAAGATTAATCTATTTAGATTCTAGTCTAAAAAGTTTATTTTCTCTTAGTTTTGGAAGGCTTACCGCCAAAACTATTTTGCTAACCTCTTTTCCTGCATTGTTTGATTGAGTTTTGGTTTTGGAAGACTTGTCGCCAAGACATTCTCTATTTGTTTGCAAGTTCTTACATTTTATTTCACTTGCAATTTATTATTGATTTATTTTTCTAACTATTTCTATTTGCAGATTCAAAAAAAACTATTTTAGTTTCTCTGCTTTAGTCATGTTGTTTTGCAATATTGTTTTAATCTTTTATTGAATCTTACATCTTCTGTTTAAATCTCTTTAAAATAATTATGTCTAAATCAAAATAAAACTTGTTACAATATAAATTTGAAACTGTAATTTTTGTCATGTGTGTGTATATAATATTCAAATCCTATTCAATTAAAAAAAAATTATTTTCAAATTTCTCACTACAATCATATTAATTACAGAAGCATACTTTAAAACAATTTATATTGCTCTATTTTGTGCGTTGTGTTTTGTTAACTCCATGATCTTAACATTTTCTTCAGGCATTTTTTGATCTCTGTGTAGAACGTTTCTTTTGTCTTTGTCATTATCGGCTCTTTCTCTCCTGCATTTCTCTTGTGATAACGTCTTTGATTCTTTTTTTTGTCTGCCTACTGAATCTGCAATAATGTCCTTGCTGCATTCATATTATTTTATTCCTTACTGTGGTTTTGCAGGTACCGTTTATTTTATGAGATTTCATAGATTCTTTATAGTAGCGTAAAAAAAGCTATGTTTAAGGTTTTATCATAAAAAAAATGAATCTTTTTTATTTATCTTACACGTGAAAGTATAGATTACTTTATTTACTTGAAAGTTAAGTAAAAGTTTATTTAAAACAAGTTTACTTTATGTTAACTTTTTAAGTTTATAATTTTTTTTAATAAAGTTTTAACTAAACTTTTTAATATAATTTGTTTTACTTGATTAATAAAGATTTAATTTTTTAATAAAGTTTTTAATTTGAAATTGTTCTATTTTATTATTAAGAAAGATTTAAAGTTTAAATATATTTTTAATTAAAAGTTAAGTTTTTTAAAATTCATATTTGTTATTAAAACTTGAAAATAGTATCTTTTCATAAATATTTTTTCAAAAAGCAATTGTTTTTTTAAGAAAGCGTTATTAAAATTTTGTTCAATTTTTAATCAAGGAGGTTATTTTTTTTAATCAAAGGGGGTAATTTTTATTTATTTTCAATACTAATCATCACTTGTTCACGTTTTTTTTGTTATCATGTCTACTTTAATTTCGAAAATTAAATTAAATAGTTCTAATTATCATTCATGGAAAATACATATTTCCTTTATATTTCGTTTCAAACACCTTTTGGATGTTGCAACTGATAAAAGTTTAGAGCCCGCTACAACTGCTCCTCAAGCCGACCAAGATAGGTGGAAGGCTCAAAATGAGGAAGCACTTGGTTTAATTGGTATTTCGATGGTTCCTGATTTGTGTGTTCTAATTGGAAATTGTTCAAAAGCGTATGAAGCTTGGGAAATTTTAAAAACACTTATGATAGCTCAAATGATTCTCCCAAAAAATCAACTTCAAGATCAACTTGAAGACGTCAGGTATACAAATTAGAAATCCATGGATGAATTCTTATTAAGTTTGATTCTATTAATAGTCAATTAACTGGTTTAGGAGTTACACTAGCTGATATACGTTTAATTCATCTTATTCTTAAAAAATGTCTTCCTCGTCAATTTCAACAATTTATTACTAATATTCATGCTCAACTTGCTATTCTTAGTTTAGCTACTCAATTAACATGATATTTTTCGCAATTTATTACATCAAGAGGAAGCTAAATTAATTCAGTTTGGCACTCTTAAAAGTAGTGAACATTATTTTATGTCTAAAAATCAAAATCATAATAATCATTTTAAATCCAATAATAATAATAATAATAATAATAATAATAATAATAATAATTATTATTATTATTATTATTATTATTATTTCATTCTAAATCATATAATAACAATTCTAATATTGTCAATGGCTTGTCGTCCCACTTCTTCAGAACCTCAAGGGGTCTTAGGCAGGGTGACCCCATCTCGCCCATTCTTTTCACTATAATGGCGGAAAGTCTGGGAAGACACATTCATAAAAATGTTGTCGATGGTTCCCTAAAAGGTCTCAAACCATCCTCTACCAATTTGATTTGCTCTCATCAACAATTTGTTGATGACACCATTTTAATGGGTAGCTCCTTTTTTGGAGAAGCCAATGTCATCAAATCAATTCTCAGCATCTATAAAAAAGCCTATGGACATATGGTTAATATAACTAAAAGTTTTATCTATTTTATCAACACCTCTGAGCAACACCAAATGAAGATTGCTAACATTCTTGGCTACCTCATTGGTAAGCTCCCCTTTGGGATCTAAACCTTCTGAGTCCTTTTGGCAATCTTTAATTGATCAATTTAATAGGAAGTTGGCTGGGTGGAAAGGTACCCTTTTGAGTCAGGCTAGTAAAATTCAGCTTTTGAAAGCTACTCTTCAGAACCTCCCTATGTATGCTCTCAGTTTATTCAAAATTTCTTCTAAATTTGCTTATATTATTGACAAAATTCAAAAAAGATTCCTTTGGTCAGGAGTTGACCAAAATAGAAGAATCCCTCTGGTTGCCTGGGAGAATGTTTGCAAGCCAAGGAGATTCGGTGGATTGGGTATTAGAAGCTTCAAAACCTTTAATAATGTTCTTCTGGTTAAACAGCTCTGGAGGTCTTATGACTGTAGAAGGGAATGGAACACATTATGGCATAATAGATATCTCTCTAATGTTCATTCTTTGCAGGATTTTTTGAGTTCTTCTCAGATCCCCGTTGGTTCTCATCTTTGGAACAATATTCTCAAGGCTAGGGATGTGGCTAGCTGGGGAGCGCTTGGGAATGTATAAAAATCCAGTTTTGGGATGATTATTGGATTGGGCATCACTCACTGGCTTCGGATCCTACTCTGGGATCTTTAAAGGACCTTTATTTGGCTTCTCATGGCACCATGGTGGCTGACTATTGGAAGGAGGGTAAGTGGGTTAATCTTCTTGCTATTAATCCTTCTTTTACCCAATTGCAAATTTCCCTAAATTCTTTTGGTTTGGAGGAAAGTGTGGAAGATGAACTAATCTGGAAATTCAATCCTAATGGGAAGTTTTATGTGGCTTATGCGGATGTGTGTAAGGAACCTTATGTGTCCTAGTGTTCTAAAGTTTGGATTAAGAACCTTTCTCCTAAGATCAATATGTTTTTCTGGCTCCTCTTTCTTAATAAAATCTTAACTACTAACAATCTTGTCAAGAGGGGCTTTTCTATCCCAAATAGATGCTACTTGTGCTTGCAGGCAGCTAAATTTGTGGACCATCTGTTCTTACATTGCTCGTACACCTCTGAGATTTGGAGTCTGGTGCTTCAGAAATGGGATCTTTGCTGGACTTTACCGGGAACTGTTAAGGAGTTTGTCCACCAATGGAATCCGCCCTCAAGAAATCCCTTTATAAAGAAGATCTAGTTTTTTGTGTTTCTTCATATGGCATGGGGTTTATAGAAAGAACATAACAATCGTATCTTTAGGGACACCCATCTCCCTTGTAATATTGTTTTCAGGAAAATTTCTAGAGCCATCTCTGATAACCTCTCAGTTGTCAGCCCCAATGTTCTCTCTTACAGTGGTATCCTTAAGGAGTATGATGCTAATGTTGTCAAGGGCTGGAATTTTGGCCATCATATGGTAACTCCAAAGGTCAACCTCAGGGACAACATTAGTTGGAACTTTCCTCCTCAAGATTGGGTCAAAATCAATTTTGATGACGCGACAAAAGGGAACCCGGGTCAAGCTGGTTGTGGTGGAGTGATACGGGATCACAATGGCAACTTCATTTCTGCTATTGCTATCCCTCTTGGTAAATAGACTAATAATGTTGCCGAAGCTATAGGAGCATATTACAGTCTAAAATCTGCTAAACAAAACAATTGTAAGCTTGTTTGGGTCGAGGGGGACTCTAAGAACATTATCAACTACCTTAAGGGAAATTCTATTCCGACTTGGAATATTGATATTTGGATGAAAAAAGCCAAAGACATTAAAAAAACCTTTGATAAATGTATGTTCGCTCATGTGTATAGACAAGCCACCAATGTGATTGTTGACTTCCTTGCCAACAGGGGAGTGACGTGTAAAGCTCAACTTTTTTGGACCCATGGTGACAGGTTGGACTCTGAACTTGCAATGCATCTGCTCCACGAGCGAAGTCAGGGGAGTAAAGTTAATGATTACTAGTGCTATTATGACTTTGCGTGTTTTTATAACTACCAATACCTTTTGTTCTAAGACAGGTGGACAGAGAGGACATAAGAATTGATACGAATTTATTTTGCATGCTTTGTGGGCGATTTCATACATTTTCTGGAGGTTTGCCTTAACTTTAGAAATTCATTGCAGAAAGAATTACAAAGAACCTGATAAAATGGGTGGTGCAAGAAAGAGAATTGAGCCGCCTAGTTGTGTGCAGCTTAAGAATGAAAAGAAGCTTTGGCACATTCTAAAGAAAGGTGGGTTCATGACTTACATTGAGAGGCTTCAAGGGCGAAATCAAGATACTACTAGGTATTTTGCTAAAAACTGGAAGGATGGTTCAATTATTCTTCACAGTCGGAGGGTCTTGGTCGATGAAGCCCTTATTGCTCAGGTCACTGGGTTATCTATGGATGACATGAAGTATTATAGAGATAGGGTGTACACAGAGAAAGTTGTGTAGGGTTTCCCTAAGGAGGAGGGGGAGTGGGCTAAAATTGTTAAGAAGATGGCTAGCTACTATGATATTGTGGTCATCAAGCCTTTCTGGCAGAAGCTTCTCAAGGTAATTATGAGTTATCTCACTTTGGATGGTTGGTATACTAGGGTGCATGGCCACCATTTTGTTATTCTGAATCATTTCCGCCATGGTGTGAAAATGTCTTTCTCATTCTACCTCATGTCTTCTTTTAGGGCTAACTTCAGTGACCACCGTAAGAACCCTGCTAAGTTTCCCATTGTGCATGAAGGTTTGCTGGTTCTTATTGATGCCCACTTTTGTGCTCTTCCTCCCCCTAAAAATTTTATCCATATCTATTCTGAGAATGATGATACTAGTGTGGGAGAGTTTGAGAATGACGCTTTTGGGCCTAGGTCCGAGGAGACTCCCCCTCCCCTGAAAAAAGCTAAAGTGGAAATTCCTTCGAGCTCTAAACCCAAAACGAGGAAGGGTTCCACAGGTCATAAGAACATTGTTATGTCCCCCTCCTCTACTTCGACTGAGATTGGCTCCCCCTCTTCTTTTGATAAGTTATATGATGTTAAGAACACTGATAACCCTAATGTCACAACCTCTCCTCTTTCCTTTAAGGAGACTGGTAATGTGGGTGTGGCTAGTATTGCTAACCTTAATCCTAAAAGTGATGAGCTAAATGATAAGCGGGAGGATTGTGAAAATGTGTTGGGTTTGACTCATGATCATGCAATTGACACCTTCATTTTGTTCAAGTGGTTATTTCATGAACTTAAAGAGATCTGGATTAACCAAAGAGCTCTGGGTAGCAAAATGGATTATCTCACTGCTGGTTCTTCTCTTGGTCCGCACAATGAAGGGAACTGGATTGAGCCTGAGAAGAATTTGGCCATGGACTGTATCAAGAAAATAGGGGAAGGGGTAAACCAGCTGAAGAAAAATCTGGAGGAACGCATCACTCGGGTTGAGGATGGCTACAAAAAAATCCAGGACACCCTCAAAACTATTACGGTTAACAGTCATAAAAATTTTAAATAGTCTGCAATGGTCATGAATACCGTGGTGAAAAGTCTGGACCAACCGGATAAGGCGTTTGTTGTTATTGCTGAGGAAGTTGGGGTGGCTCGATGTGGTGAAGAATCCTGCAAAAGGACTCGAGCGAACATGAAGAAGAAGTTGACCTTTCGGAAACTTGGATCATAACACTATGTAGGCTGTTGTTGATACTATGAATGCCCTTGAGGCTAAGGTTGCTGAGACCCTCAGAAGACTAATGTAATTGGGTTGCTTTCTGTTGTTGGTTCTTTCTATGTCTAGGTTTGGTCTTTCTGTTGCCTTTTTGTGCTCGGTTGGGCTTTTGTTGTCTCTTTTGTTGCTGCTCTCTATGCCTATCCTTGCAACCCATTTTATTTTGGATGTTGCTTTCTGATTCTAATCCTCTTAGAATCATTTTGTAAAAGGTTTTGGGGCCCCTTCAAAACCTATTTTTGCCTTAATCCAAAACAATTCTAATAATAATCAAAAGAATAATTATTCTAAGAGGCCCCATTGTACGTATTGTGGTAAGGATGGTCATGTGACTAATAATTGTTTTATGAAGCAAAATGGTAAAAATCCCATGAATCAAAATAATCAACAACATAAAAATCATTATAAGAAAGGTAATAATAATGGTAATTAATCTTGTCAGGCATTTACATGTACTTATAATGTTTCTCAACCACTTGAGTGGATTATTGATTCTGGTGCATCTTAGCATTTTACTTCTCATAAAGAATGTTTTGAATCTTTGCATCCTGATACTTCCAATATTCATGTTCAATTAGCTAATAATCATAGTTGCAAAGTTGAAGCTATTGGTGATATGAATGTCCTTAATGGGAAATTACATGATGTTCTTTATGTTCCTGAATTAAAATCAAATTTGCTTTCAGTTCCTAAACTTTCTCAAGATTATAAGATTAAATTTTATAGGGGCATGTGTTATATCATTGATCTAAAAACTAATCATGTTATTGCTACTGCTAAAATGGAATCTGATAACTTATTCAATTTCTATGAATTTGCTCCTGCAAAGTATTCCTTGCTTACTACTATTAATTTTACTATATGGCATGAAAGACTTGGCCATCTCAATTCTGATTATATTTCATTGATGCAAAAAGAAAATATGGTTGATGGATTGCCTACTATTGTTCCTTCTCAAATTGTTTGCAATGGTTGCATGAGTGGTAAGATGCATAGGGAAACCTTTCCTCATGGTCAATCTTGGAGGGCATATACTAAATTACATCTAGTTCATATTGATCTTTTGGGTCCCATGGAGAATCCCTCCATCCAAGGTTCAAGGTATGTTCTTACCTTTGTTGATAATTTTTCAAGGAGAACATGAATATATTCCCTTCATAGTAAGGATCGAGTGCTTGATGTGTTTACTGAATTTCATATGTTTGTAGAAAGGCAATCTGGTTCTAAAATTAAGATTCTTCATACTGACAATGGAAGAGAATATGCCAATAATGCATTTAATGCTTATTTGAAAACTTTTGGAATTAAACATGAGCTTATCATTCTTTATACACCACAACAAAATGGTGTGGCAGAACGGAAGCATAGGACCATTGTGGAAATAGCAAGATGTTTATTGCATGAAAAAATATGGATTACAAGTTTTGGGCTAAAGTTGTGGCTTGTGAAACTTATTTAATTAATAGAACACCTACCAAAGCCTTAAAGGATAAAACTCCTGAAGAAGCTTGGTCTGGTAGAAAGCCCAATTTGCAGAATATAAGAGTTTTTGGTTCCATGGCTTATGTTCACAAACCTAAGGAGAAAAGACAAAAAATAGATGCTAAAGCTTCTCCTTTTATTTGTGTTGGTTATGATGAAAATACTAAAGGTTATAGAGTTTACAATCCTATTACTAACAAGGTAAAAGTTGCAAGAGATGTTTCTATTGCAGAAAAAGGCATTCATGAGTGTTCTAAAGTGGAGGATGATGAACTTGCTCAAAGCAAAGTTGTGCTTGTGGAGGACCAACCTCCTTCTCTTAACCCTACTCCTAATGCATCTCTTTCTATTCCTTCTAGTGATAGTGATGATGATAATAATAATTCTACTCCTCATGAATCTTCTTCTAGTGATGAATCCATTACTTCTAAAAGAAAACCTAAATGATTTAAATCTTTAATTCAAGATAGTGATGAATACTTAGCTAGAATGGATAGACTTCAAGCTATAAGAGTTAATTATTGTAATTATACTTTAATGTCTACTATTATGAATTCTAATGATCCTAAAACATTTGATCAAGCTAAAAATCAACTACATTGGCAAAAAGCAACGAAGGAAGAATGTGATACTTTAATTTCTAACCAAACTTGGGATTTAGTTCCCTTGCCTCATGGTAAAAATCTTGTTTATTGCAAGTGGCTTTATAAAACTAAATTGAATTCTAATAATCAAGTTATTAAATTTAAAGCTAGACTTGTTGCTAGAGGTTTTTCACAAGTAGAAGGGTTGGATTATAATGAAACATTTGCTCATGTTGCTAAAATGCCTACAATTAAACTTGTTCTTGCTTTAGCTTCTAGAATGAATTGGCCTATTCACCAAATGGATGTTAAAAGTGCTTTTTCTTAATGGTGATTTACATGAGGAAACTTACATGTCTCAACCTCCTGGTTTTATTAAGGAAGGTAATGAACATTTAGTTTGCAAGTTAAAGAAATCAATTTATGGTTTGAAGCAATTTTCTAGGGAATGCTATTATAAGATTAATGCATTCTTTTTTTCTAAAGGTTTCATTAGAAGTAAAAATGATCCAAATTTGTATATTAAACATAGTGACGATGACATTGTGATTATTATTTTATATGTAGATAATTTAATTCTAACTTCAAGTTCCAATAATTTGATTTATGAAATTAAGTTTCAACTCAATCAAAAAATTCAAATGACTGATTTAAGACTTTTACATTATTTTTTGGAAATGCAAATTTGGCAAACAAGTAATGGTATTTTTCTATCTCAAAGTAAATATGCTCAATATATTTTAGACAAGTTTAAAATGAATGATGTTAACCATGTTTCAATTTCTATTGAATTAGGCACCAAGTTAATGCTTGATATGCAAACTCCACTTGTTGATCCTACTTTGTATAGACAATTAGTTGGAAGTTTTAATTATTTAACTCTTACTAGGCCAGATATTGCTTATAGTGCTGGTTTGGTTTCAATATTCATGTCTAAACCTCAACAAACACACTTTAAAGTTGCTAAAGAATTTTTAAGATATATTAAAGGAACTATTAATGTAGTACAACCCGGGTTGACTTAGTGGTGGAGAATTTGTGCTCTTGAAATAGAGGTCACAAGTTCAAATCCCACAGAGGGGGTAGGGTATGTACACCTTATCAGCTTCAGCCTATTACCTATCAAAACAAAAATGAACTATTATTGTAGGTTTGTTTTATGATGCAAATTCTAATTTTACTTTAAAAGGTTTTACTGATTCCGATCTAGGTGGAGATCCCAATTATGGGAAATCTACTTGTGGTTATTGTTTTTTTGTTAGTTCAGGAGTAATTTATTGGAATTGTAAAAAGCGACAATCTACCTCTCTTGGATCCACTGAAGTTGAGTACAAAGGATGCACTAATGCTTCCAAAGAAGCCTTGTGGCTTAGAAGACTACTTGAATATTTGGGTCTACCTCAACACGAACCAACTCCATTGTATTGTGTCAACCAAAGTGCCATTGCCTTGGTTAAAAATCCAGTTTTCCATGCAAAGACAAGACACATTGCTCTCCAATACCACTTTATTAGAGAACAAATTGAAGACAAGCAAGTTTCACTCCTCTATTGCAAGGGGGAAGACCAAATTGCAGATATTTTGACCAAGCCGCTTTGTAAAGAGAAGTTCCAATTTCATTGTAAAAATCTTGGTTTACAACCCATTGAAGGGTTTGATGTAAACTCCCCAAGTAAAGCTTAAGGGGGGGTGTCAGAATACTTAATCTTTACTTGGCTTAGGTTTATTTGTATTTAGTTTAGGATATTCCTTTGAAATCCCTACATGTAATTTGTCCTCTAGTATATGTGTGAGGACAAGTCATTTCTTTTATTTTCCTCTATTAAGGAATATTAGATTTCTTCCTTAAGAGGATGTGGACACATGGTACACACATTTTATGAATGGTGGCATTCATAGATTTGGGAGTTACTTTGTAACTCATCTCCTCGTCTCTATTTAAGAGATGTCTTCTCTCTCATTTCTTCTTAATGACATTATTGTAAAGAGCCCCCCTCTCTCTCTCTCTCTCTCTCTCTCTCTCTCTCACTCTCTCATTCACACACACACACACACACACACACACACACACACACACACACACACATTTTAGGCATTGCCTCATTCATGATAACACAAGGGGTTTTTCTTTGCTTTTCCCCTTTCAAAAGTTCTCGTGCCTCCTTCACATTTGGGTGATTGCTCCAAGGTTTCTACATTTCTCTTGGTAACATTTACTTCATCAATAAACTTACTTGGATTTTGTTTTTCTTTCCCTTCTCTTATATTTCCTTTCATTTTTTTAAAGTATTTCTTACTGTTATATGATCTTTGATGAGCTAATCGCTTCCACCTGTCATTATGTTTTTGCAAAATAGTATGTATATTTTATGCTATTCACCTTCCCCTCTTCTTCTATGGGGCGATTTGACCTCACCTCCTTATAATTGGGGTTAAAAATTTGTTCAAGTAACTTGTGCAAGATATAAATATTCTACCCACATTCACTGTGTGTGAAGTTGCAGGAGATTGAACTTATTTTATTCTCTTATTCTGCGATAATCGACAAGGGTTATATATATGTGTGTGTGTGTGTGTGTGTGTGTACATATATATGTCTATACACATATATACATATATACATATACACATATATACATATACACATATACACATATACATATACATATACATATACATATACATATGTATATGTATATATATGTATATGTGTATATGTGTATATGTGTGTATATACATATATACATATATACATGTGTGTGTGTGTGTGTGTGAATTATTGTTAGGAAACTAGTCGCATTGATAACTAAAGGCTAAAAATACCAAAATGGTGATAGGAGGGTTAAAAAAAGTAATGCACACACACACACACACAGATATATGTGTGTGTGTGTGTGTGTGTGTGTGTGTGTACATATATATTTATGTATATGTATACATATATATGTATGTATATACGTACACACACACACACATATGTGTGTGTGTGTGTGTGTGCACATATATGCATATATGTATATTTATGTATGTATATACATATACATACATATATATGTACATCTACACACACACACATGTACATACACACACACACACACACACATATATGTATATGTATGTGTGTGTGTGTGTGTGTGTGTACATATATACACACACACATATACATATACATATATGTATGTATACACACACACACACACACACGCCACACACACACACACACACACACACACACACACACACACATATATAAGTGGTGATTATAAACTTAACATTTGGGAGGGATAGGTTCTTGTCTCCATGAGTAAATCTGATCTGATTTCTAATCAAATATTAGATATAAGTGCATAAGACTGTGGCTATTTATTTTAGACTCTTTGTGTTAAATAATTTTCTATAACGGGGTATGAGCAAGAAGTATCATATATTAAATAATAAATTAATATTGAATTAATAGCTTTGATTTATTTGGACAATAGGACTAGTTTTCTACCAAAAACTAATTGGTCAGGTTATATGTATATCGTGGTTATAAAATTTTATTATTACCTTATTATTTCAAGGAGTAGTATTAGTCTAAGATCATCATATCAGATCTATGTATATAAGATGTGTTTTCAATTGAATGGAATAAATGGGTGTAATTGAGAGAGAAATAACAAACATGGTACAAACATGGTACAAATAAACATTAATTGTAAATTTAAAGAAAAACATAAATACCCTGGAGGGGTAATTTTTTTCTTTTTCTATTAGGGATGTATAATGGATAGGGTGCTTGATTATGGGACAAACGGGGAAGGGTGTTTACATCTACCCAAAAAGGGTTAAAACTCGAGCAAGTTATTTATTTTTCCCTGCCATAACACATGTAGATAAGTTCATCTGGTTAGGTTGTTAGATGCTACATGCACGTACAAGTCCAATTTTCAAAAATTGATGTTGGCTTGCTAGGACACTCCGTCGTGAGGGACAAGAGCTTGTCATGAGCACCGTGAAGCGAAAGCTTCAATTGGTTGGGCAGATAAAATGCCTGGGTTATATGTCTGTCTTCCAGATCGTAGATGGAGGTGAGTCTGATGGCGAGGAAGACACTACATCTAGAGACAAAGACTTTGGTATATCATTGTAAAATCTTATGTAATATTGTATGATTTAAGTATTTCTTGTAATAGGCCAATGTGGCCTTATAATCACGCTATGTAAGTTATGCATGATCAAGATATGTAAAAGGTCTATGAGACCTGCTATCAAAAATACGACAGGAAGTCGTCAAGAAGATGTAACTAACATAAAATAAGGAAAACTACTAACCACTAACATATGTCCTACTTGTGTATGATTTGTGGTATGCGTGTTTACATGCTTAGTCTTTTTCATTTCATGAATGTTTGTTTAAGTTTGATGCATAATTTAAGTTCGCATTTATTATATGCATGAACCATTATGTAAGCGTTCTCTTTGATTAGTTTCTTCGAAAGCTCGACGCTCGAATCAGATGCTTGTCGTATTTCATAGTTTATTCATAAACATGTGGTTATCTTTATTTTAACTCATTCATATGTTGTCATTCCTTATTCATAACTTATGGATCTTACCTTATATCATTATTTTCAATGAACGCACTCATATTAATGGTAATAGTTATTTATTTGTTTAAACATGTTACAATTATAGAAATTGTAGTCACATAAATCTGTCCAATTTAATTAAATGAATATTTCCTATTTATTTGATTAAAAATCCACTAGCCATCAGTTAATTAAATCAATATTTAATTAATTCATCTTCAAACATTCTCTTATTAATTAAATAAATTATTCAATTTATTTTAATTAATTCATTAAATCAAATTCACAATTAATTAAATGAATAAATCATATTTATTTCATTTAAATCCCCTATTCCTCTTTTAAATAAATTAAATAAAACATTTATTTAAATCATTTATTCAAATAATTTATTCCCCCCCCCCCAATTGCATTTTCCTACAAATGCAACTTGCACACATTTATTGAAATAAATTAATTTATTTTTAATAAAAATCATATTTTCCCTCACCCACCAAACCCACTTGCAAATCTAATCCCCTTCTAGATTCTTCTAACCCCTTCCTAATTAGCCTAATCCATTCCCTAATTATTGTCACATTCCTAAGCAACTTGGAGTGACTTCTCAAAGACTTCAAAGTCTTTGAAAAGCATTTAATGCTTTGCGTGTTCAACAATTTAACCTCCAAAGTCTTCCAAAACCACTAATGGCTCTTACATGACCATTAATGGCTCTTACATAACCATTTGTGGTTATTTCAACTCGCACTCATATGTCTCATCAAGCATTTATTGCTTTGACCATGGTTATCCCTTTTGCCTTTGCACAAGAGTTTATCCATTGGATAAAAGCTTTATTCTTTGAATAAAGAATTTATTCATTCAACTAACCTTGACCCTAACCCCCAAGTTAACTCTCAGGTCATGTCAAGCATTTAATGCTTATTCCCTCTCCTCTCAACCTATCTCACATTGACACTTGTCATCTTGGGATTTGATTGAAAGCCCTCACATGGATCTCAAATCATTCAATCCTGATCCTTGTTGAGATTACTCAATCTCAACCATCCATTGCTCCATTTTTCCTATAAATAGAGCCCATTTATTCATACTCCAGATCCTGAAAACTTGTATGCATTTAATCTATAGTGAATTTTAGAGAGCATTTTAGCATAATAAACTCATATAATTGTCATCTTGGTTTAAAACAAATCATCTCAGTATCTATAGCATCTAGTATTAAGCTTTTCATTCACATTTAGAGCAAATACTTTAATCTCAAACCTCCATAAGCATCCATAGTGCAAAAAGCTGCTGAGAGCTACACTATTTTGGAACTTGGAGAGGAGAGGAACAAGGAAGGAGAAACTACCACCATGGTAGAGAGCATTTGGAGGAGCTTAGTTGCTTTTTGTAGATTCCTTAAGCTTTCTTTTTTGCTTAGTAGTGTCTTTCTTGATATGCTTGCTTAGGATAGTTTTTAATTTGTGATTTTCTAACATCTAACAATCGACTTCTTTTGTTTCTTGTGTAGTGTTTGTTTATCCTAACCTTGTCCTTTTTGCAGAGCATCATTTGGTGAACTCGACGTGAATCCAAGCACTCAAAAACTTTTTTAAAAAAACCAACATGTTTGAATGTTGAAATTGACACACAGGTCGCGCTTTAGCGCTTTTGATCGTGTTGTAGCGCTATTGCAACTTGTTATGCTAGCACTATTGCTTTTACAATAGCGCTATTGTCTCAAGTTTAGCACTATTATGCTGGTTTTAGCGCTTTTGTGCTTATTTCAGCGCTTTTGAGTTTGTTCTAGCGTGTTTGTATTCACTGTCAAATTCTTCTTTTAGTGCTTTTGTTTCTGTAAAATCGTGTTTTGGTTAACTAGCACTTCTATTTTCACACAGACTAGCACTATTGTAAGGAAGGCCTTGTAACCGAAAATTTGATTTGTTTTAGGCTTGTGGAAGCCCCCCCTTAGGTGTGGATTTTACTAATTGTTTGCTTTTTGTGCAGGTCTAAAACTCACTTCCTTAAAATCAAAATTTTGTTTTTGGTGTCTTAAAAATTGAACAAAACAAATTTGTTTTCTTGTAAGATTAGGATCATTTGCATTTGGTGCTCTAAAAATTGGACAAAACAAATTTACTTCCTTGCAAATTAGGTTCATTTTATTTTGGTGCTTAAAACAAGACAAGACAAATTTCTTTCTGGCATCAAACTAAAATTTACAATCCACACTTCAAATTTTGGTGCAAGTAAAATTCACAATCAACTTGTTTCGATTTTGCAAAACGATTTACTTCAAGCAAACGTGCTTTTTATTAAGTTGACCAAGATTTCATTTTCCTAGTTACTTAAACATATTGCCTTTGAAGTTAAAAAGAACATCATGGTTGTTGGAGAAACATCTCCAATTAGATAGAAAATCATTGCAATGGCAAGTTAAAAAGAACAAGTGTTTTCCGTGATTGGCACATTTGTGCAAAAAGTTGGTCGAGTGGTCGTACTTCTAACACACACTATCCTCTCCCTTGGCTTTCGTGGTCCTAGGTGCAAGAGAAAAGTGTTAGTAACACTCAAATTTTTATCTTTTAAAGTGAGGCCTGCCAAGATACACATCACTCTTGGGAATGACCTTGCGCGGTAAATCCTTTGAGCCATTATAGAAATCAGGTGAGAGCGAAAGCTGTAGCCTTGGGTATAGTTGTTCCTATAGTGTAACTTGCCGAAAGGACAAATGGGCCCCACCACAAGTTACAAGGCTCTTAAGCGAGTCACTGCAGAATGAACTTACGTCCAAAGACATTGAAAATTACTAAACACCTTTAAATAATAGCCCACTCGTTCTATTGATTGATGATATTTGTGATATAATTCAGTGCAAGAGCATAGATGGTTTTACTCCCAAGATACTCACTATACATATTTCCTTGAGTAGAAACATAGCTTTTTGAAAAGTCACTCGTTGCTTGATGAAAGTGGTGACTCCCCCATCATAGGGATCATCTATTTGTTATGCTCGTGCAAGACTTAGTATATCACATCCTTACCTGCCACGGCGGGATTCATAAGATATGTAGTACCAAAGTTGAAGAAATATCAAGATGTGGGCTGAATTTATTGCAACTAACCATTTGACCTTAGGGATACAAAGTGTTTGAAGTGTTTTCATTTTAGTCAAGACCAAGTACAAATTGAGTCGACTTCAGGCTTTGGAAAGAAAAACACCTAAAATACACTTAAAGGAAAGGGTCATAAAAAGTCCAAGGATTGGGTTGATCTAGACCCATACTCATTTGTGCCTTTAAAGGCAACATTCTTGTGTTTGTATGCTTGCTTTGTTTTCTTGTCAAAGAAACATCATAAAATCAAAAAATCAAAACAAGTATTCATCCAACCAAACATTTTTCAAAAACAACCAAAAATATCAAAAACAAAGTGCAAACAACAAAGTATCAAAACTTTATGACCATTCTTCACATCTTGAGAAAGAAGAATCTTCATCAAAACATCAACTTGAAAAGAAGACCATTAAGCTCAAAGGCTTTGATCAAAAGGAGGAAATTCTTCTATCTAAATAGACAAATCTTTATCTCTCATAGAGTTTTTCTACGTCACATGCGTCTCTACCTTCAAGGCAAATCAAACGAATTTGATCCAGAGTCATTGAACCGCAGAGCTTTTATGCAATATAGAGCTTTGAGTTATCACAAAAACCAAGGAGGCAAGATCAATCCCAACTTCTTCCCAAACATTTCTATCACATACAACGTAGCTCGAGAAATGCCACCAACACCCGAAAGGGAAGAGGTAGAATTTGTTCCATTTGTGACACAAAGCTTTTATTGAAGTTAAAACATCTCATCCATTCCCACATTCACTTCATCATCAATCTATTTCAACTCTCAAAACATTAAGAGGTTCTTGTCCTAAGTTCTCTTTTGGATATTGCTTGAATCAAACACAAAACACCACCTTTTAGATTGTTTCTACATCTAGGATAAGCTCATCCTAAGAGACATATCTACGCAGGTTAAAACCAATTTATGAGTGAATCCTCTCATTACCAGGTAGTTAAGTCTGTAACACATCTCAGATTTCTCTAAACCTTATAAAAAACAACAAGCAATTCAAAGAAGAAAACTGTGGTAATATCTTCCTTTAAGTGCCAAAGATCCACATGCAAAACAACACACCAACCATCGATCTTTCATTTCATAAAAAACTCATCGTCATTTTCACCCAACTTCAACAAAAACTCATAAACAAAATGGCTCATACCCGATCATAGTCAAGGCAACTAAAAATAGAAATTGAAGAAGAAGAGGAGGAGAATATCAATGAATTTCAAGAAGCACTTGGAGGAAATGCTAATGACGAAAACCCAAGTACTCCTACTCCTGCAACAGTAGAAAGGGCTCAGCACAACCCTCTCTTTAATAGAATTTTTGACAAAATACTCAGGAGTAATGCGGATGCTCACTTTTTAAAGCATGCTCAAGAAGGAGCCAAACTCCCCTCTGACTTTTATATTGCACAACTAAGACAAGCCTCAGAATGACAAAGTCGCCATGAAGAAGAAAGAGGTAGAGATCCCATCAGATATAACATTCCTCGAGGTAACACACCACCTCCTCCTCCAAATGAAATAGAGATGTTGCGGCAACAAGTTGAAAATCTCGCCCAACAACTTCATAGTGGTGTGAAGACTAATCAATTTTCACTCAATGACATTTGTCCCTATCCCTTTGATAGAAATCTTTATATGCCACCTTTTTCACGAGGGTTCGAAACACCTAAGTTCGAAAAGTATAGAGGAAAAGGAGATCCTCGCGATCATGTCAGAGAATTCCATTCAGCTTGCCTCAAAGTGGCATACGAGGACACATACCTCATGCGCCTTTTTCCCCAAATCTTGGGAGGAACAACCACATCATGGTTTTCCCAACTACCAGGTGGCATTAGGACCTTTGAAGAGCTAGTTCAGAAGTTCTTGGCTCATTACTCTCATAACATTGAACGTGATATCACCACGGCTAATCTATGTAACACTAAACAAAAACCAGGAGAACTATTCTCAGTATTCCTACAACGATGGCGTCAAATGTCTAGCAAATGTTCTCTTTAGTTACCTTAACAAGAACTAGTGGAAATATTTATTTTCAACTTAAACAAAGAAATGGAATTTCACCTGGATGTCAAAGACACAGACTCTTTTAAAGACATGATCACCAAAGGCTTAAAATGTGAGTGGGATCTCATCAAAAAAGGGCTTATCAAGATATATAATGAGCCAAAGGATGGCCCTCGCCCACGCTTCAATAGTGACAAACCAAGCTTCTGGAATAAAAACAAAAACATCGTCAACGACAGGGTTGTGGATGCAAGAACTATCAAAAGTGCACAACCCGTAGTTCAATTTGCAGGACAAAATCCCCCACCTCGGACTAACACAGTTGCTCCTCCAAATCAAGGCCATCACATCTCACGATGAACCCATACCTCGTCAACAAAAACAAAAGCAAACATACACTCCCTTAGGGGAACCCATCGAAACAGTATTACGACAACTGGTTTCTCAAAATTTGGTAACTCTACCCAAAACATCAAACTATGAACCTCAAGTCAAACCTGCATGGTGGAGGGATACTGAACATTGTGATTTCCATCAAGGGAGAGGACACAAGACAAGCAATTGTCACTGATTGAAAGATCTTATTCAGGATCTTATTGACCGAGGTGAAATCAAAATTGAAGGACATGACCCAAAAACAACAAACAATGATCATCTGATGTTCAAAAATCCACTTCCATCACAAGATCAAAGGGGTCCTTCCACTTCCAGGAGAGGCACTGATACCACTGATTATACGCAAGCTATGTATAATTACACTGTAAATCACCTGTACGATGCCAGCGAACAAATTGCAACTATAACCATCAAAAATCCCAACTCCACTTGCAATGTTGTTACACGTCACAACAAGATTACTATAAAAGCAGCTCCACAAGGCACCCCATCTATCCCAAAGTAGTATAACCTTGTGGAACAATTAGACAAAATGCTCGCACTGATATCTATCTTAGAGCTACTGCACCTATCTCCGTCTCATAAAACAATCTTGGATCAAGCTCTCCAAGAGGCGTCAGTCCCTGCAAACCTAAATACCGATCAGTTCCAAGCCATGGTTGGAAGTCTAAAGTCATCACCTTGTCTCACTTTTTCCGAAAGTGACAACTCTTCCTTCCAGCAACCTCATAACGCTTCGCTACACATTGAAGGATTTATCAACCAGCATAGGATCAAGCGAGTCTTGATCGATAATGGAGCCAGCCTAAATATTTGTACACTGCAGTTGGTCATCGCTTTGGGATATGCAATAGAATCAGTGGATCCTCACAAGAAGATCACAATCAAAGCTTATGATGATGCAGAGCGTTCATCCAAAGGAGCTGTTGTACTACCAATCCAAATGGGTCCTGTGGTGAAACACATCATCTGTCAAGTTCTGGACCTTCCTCTGCCATACAATCTATTGTTAGGAAGACCTTGGATACATGCCATGCAAGTCGTTCCATCCACCTACCATCAGTGTATCAAATTTCCACATAACGGTGTAGAGATCACAATCCTAGGCGATGCAAACCCCTTTGCATATTGTCATAATATCAGTCATCAACCAGAGATTACCGTCCCTAACAATAGAGAAGCCATCTCCTCCACCTCATACATAAGTCCAGCCTCTCTTGCCAGTTCAAACACCACTATACCCAAGCAAGAAAAGCTTAAGATGAAAATAACAGAGGAAGGTCCTGGGGAATACAATTTGAGTCAACTCTTTTGTGTGGGACGAATGCCCACTTCTCCTAGAACACATGGAAAACCACAACAGTTACTTCAAACACCACTGATCACGTCAGCATATGCTTTGACACCTTTCATCCTTGGGAAGAGTCAAGAAGAAGAAACCAAAGATGAGGACTTAGTGGAATGGATCTATAGAGATCCCATCACCACCGATATACCGCAAGCTACACTTCCCACAGATCAGTATGGCAAAGGCCTCCTCATTATGCAAAGAATGGGTTATGATGGTCAGAGTGCTTTGGGACTGTGCAAATAAGGAAGACATGAACCACTGTTGTCGGAATTAAAGCCCAAAGATAATACAGGCTTAGGCTTTCAAAAGGAGATCCTTCCTAAGCTCAGATTCAAAGGAAAACCCAACAAACCACTATATCAGCCTATTGCAAAGAGGACACCTTTTATCATAAAAACAACATCAAACAGCATCGCAACTGCCCCATTGAGGCTCAAAATCCCAGCACAATCGCCTATGAGACCAATCATCCCACTCATCAAACCAGTGATCCCATCAGCAGCAACAATAACATCAATAGCACTGTTAGCAGCAGCAACTACATCAAAACCCACAGCAACATCTACAACACCAGTAGTTCCAGTGGAAGCAACAAAGTCAACACTACCGATACTCCCCATATCGGATTCATTGATCCCCATCATCCTTCCTGCAGCACCGATCATTTCATCTACAAAGGTACATCAACCGATCACACCTGCAGTGTTTAACACAAAGGACATCCCAGTATGGTATAGTAATCGTATGTTGGAAAGTGATTTAGAGACTGACTCACATGAATGGGATTTTGATTCCATCCAACTTAATACTTCCGATGAGGAAGACACATCACTACCTCCACCTCGCAAAGACATCCATGTTTACGGAGAAGCACAAATAACGACCTCTTGGGTTTCTGAGCTGGAAACATCTTCCACAGACCCTACGTCACATCCTACGCCTGATTCTAACAGGGAGAGTACCATCAACAACCTTCACCATAATGTCTTAACCCTCACTGACACATCTAACAAACTTAACCTAATCAATGAAGTAATGCCCATTATCCATCTCGAACTCATTGAATGGAACCAACCTAATTCCCCATGTCTTGACATTTTCCAAAATGATGAGGCACTCATTGACTTTTTGGAACTACGAGATAACATACCAAGCGGGGATCACAAAGCTAGATTCACCATTGAACTTAATAGCGCAGCATACTTCGGGGTGGATGCCAAACCTTTCAGCTGCAAAAATATAAGAATAAAACATGGATCTTCCAGTGAAAACCACACAGTGGCACTGTTTGATTCAACAAAAGTAAAAAGAAAGAGCATATCCAACGGTGAAAACCTCTCTGAGGTGCCTGAGGATGAAAGGTTTGACATCCTTACCTGTAGCACACAATAGGAATGATCAATGATTCTCATCAAGGAAACAAAAGAATACAATGTGGGGACTCCTGAAACTCCTCGCCACATACATCTAGCTTCTCTTCTAACTCCAGAGGAACAGCCTAAATTTGTAGAATTCTTTCAAAAGTGTCAGATCAACTTTGCATGGTCATATGCAGACATGCCTCAGCTTGATCCTGATTTAGTCATGCATCACCTCACCGTAGCAGAAGGAGCCAAACCTGTCAAGCAGAAGGTTCATAAAATGCATCCTCAGATTGTAGTACTAGTCAAAACAGAACTCAAGAAACTCCTAGATGTTGGTTGCATTAGACCAATTGATTATGCAGACTAGATCTCCAATATTGTTCCTGTCGACAAACCAAAAGGGGGCATCCGCATTTGTACTGACTTCAGAGATTTGAATAAGGCATGTCCTAAGGATGACTTCCCCCTACCAAACATCGACATCATAGTGGACCTAACAGCAGGACATGCCATGCGTTCACTCATGGATGGCTTTTTCAGATACAATTAGATAAAGATCGCACTAGAGGATCAACATAAGACAACCTTCACATGTCCATGGGGCACATACTGTTGGAATGTAATGCCTTTTGGTCTCAAGAATGCAAGAGTGACCTATCAATGAGAAATGACCACCATCTTCCATGAAATGATGCATACTATGATGGAAGATTATGTTGATGACTTACTAGCAAAATCACTCACCAGAGAAGGTCATCTAGACATATTAGATAAAATCTTTGATAGACTAGAACAATATCATGTTCGGCTCAACCCAAAGAAATGTGTCTTTGGAGTAACCTCAGGGAAGCTTCTAGGATACATTGTCTCCAACAAAGGTATTGAGGTTGATCCAGCAAAGGTCAAAGCAATCATGGACATGCCACCACCAAAGAACATCAGTCAGCTAAGGACATTACAAGGATGACTACAATCCATCTGAAGATTCATTGCACAACTGGTAGATAAGTGTCACTCCTTTACACATCTGCTACACAAAAACATCCACTTTCAGTGGGATACCAGATGCCAACAAGCATTCCAGATACTTAAAGATTATCTCATGAATACACCATTGCTGATCCCACCAGATCCAAGTAGACCCCTATTACTCTATATCTCAGCAACAAGTACAACATTGGGTGTACTATTGGCACAACATAATGCAGAAGGGAAAGAGTGCGTTGTTTACTACATTTCTCGCACACTGGTTGGCTATGAACTCAATTACACCCCTATTGAACGAGCTTGCCTAGTAGCAATCTTGGCAGCAACAAAACTGAGGCACTATCTATTGACACACAAAGTACAACTCATTGCAAAGATTGATCCACTCAAGTATTTACTTAGCAAAGCAGCATTGACAGGCCTCTTGGCCAAATGGGCGATGATTCTAAGTGAATTTGACATCGAGCATGTAGACCGTAAAGCTATTAAAGGACAAGTTATTGCAGATCAGTTGGTCGATGCACCGCTCATAGGCGATCATCCTCTCATTTCCAATTTTCCAGATGAAGAGATATTCATGATCACTACAGCACAACCATGGAAACTATACTTTGATAGTTCGTATACTAGGCATGGCTCGGGGGCAGGCATTCTATTTATCACACCTCAAGGTGACAGCATCCCGAAGTCTTACAGGCTCACATTTCCATGCACCAACAACATAGCAGAGTATGAGGCCTTGATCACAGGACTCAGGCTAGCTGTACAATGAAAATTACAAGAACTACAAGTATATGGCGACTCCCAACTGGTCATCCGACAAGCAATTGATGAATATCAGACAAAGGATGACAAACTCATGCCATACAAGCAAATGGTGGACAAATTAAAGGCATCATTTACTACTATCACCTTTGAGCAGATACCAAGAGATCAGAATCGAGCTGCTGACGCTATGGCTACCATCGCATCTCTCCTAGATCTTCCACAGAATTCAACACGCTACGAGTTCTTGGTAGAGTAGCTTTGGATCCCCGCTTATGATATCCCTGAATCCGAGATGATATGTCACCTTGTCGGTTCCGAATTCCCATGGTACAATGAGTTTTACACCTATCTCCGCGATCACACCCTTCCTCCCAACCAATCAAATAACCAATGTAAAACCTTCATTCGCCAAACCGCTCGGTATACCATTATTGTTGAAACCCTATATTGACGCAGTCTTGATGATACTCTCCTTCGATGTATGGAACATGATGAGATAACAAAGGCCTTGGAAGAGGTACATGAAGGAATTTGTGGAACTCATGCAAGTGGTCCATCACTAGCCAAGAAACTCCTGCGCACTGGATACTATTGGCCATCAATGGAAAAAGACTCCTACTACTTTGTCAGAAAGTGCAAGAAATGCCAAGTTCATGGGGACCTGATACATGCACCGACACAGGAATTGCAACCAATCACAACACCATGGCCTTTTTGTCAATGGGGTTTTGACCTTGTGGGTAAAATCCATCCATCTTCATCCACTGGTGACAAATTCATTATTACAACCACCGAATATTTCACAAAGTGGATCGAAGTTGTTCCACTTACCCAAGTTATCGGCAAGCAGATCGCCTCATTCATCCTCAATTACATCATCTACCGGTATGGTGTACCCATGTCCATCATCATAGATAACGGTCTTCCTTTCAAAAATCAGGATGTCCGTGAACTCTGTGAGAAATTTCACATCCAACACCGCTTTTCCACTCCCTATTACCCACAAGGCAATGGTCAGGCCGAAGCATCAAATAAGAACATATTGAGGATCCTAAAGAAGATAGTCAATGATGTCGATCATGATTGGCACGTTCAATTGAATCCAACACTATGGGCATATTGAACTAGCATTTGAACCCCTACAGGCGCAACTCCCTACTCATTGGTCTATGGTGCAGAAGCTATTTTACCTATTGAAGTCGAGATACCATCACTATGGGTTTCCTTGCATAATCTCATCGATGATGAAGCATACAGAGTATCCCGTCTCCAAGACTTAGAACTACTTGATGAGAAACGACAAGTTGCATACAATCACCTCAAAGCCTATCAACAGTGCATGAGCAGAAGCTATAATCATTGAGTTAGACCTCGTACATTCGAGGTAGGTGATCTTGTTCTTCGAGAAAATCCTCGTAACCAACCCAACCGAGAACATCAAGGAAAGTTTGAATCAAATTGGCTGGGTCCATATGTTGTCACTGCTGTATTTGGGTCCGAGGCATATCAGTTGGATACTTCAGAAGGAGACCCACTAGCAGATTCGATCAACGACATGCACCTCAAACGATTTTATACATAAGCTACACAAAGCATCAGGCTCCCATATATACTGGCAAAAATACCAAAAACATCCAGATAAACAACCTAAGAAAATACAAAAACATCAAAATAGTAAAGAAAAATCATGCATCCAAACGGTGAACAACCACTACGGTGGCACCTTGGGTAAGAACGATGGTGAAAACCTGGCAAACAGGCGCCACTCGTAATGGCTATGGCTCCATTGTCTTTTAGACTTGTTGCGATCACATCCACTACATACATTCATCCATCTATCCAAAACCATGGCTCGTTATTTATCTGCAATCAAGAAAGCCCTCCATGCGTCTTGCATCCCGCTTTTTCATAGTCATGTCTAAACTGGGGGCAATGCCCTTAATCTAGTTTGATGGAAGTGGATTATACATTATTCTTATGATTCGTTGGGTTCTTCATTCAAAACTATCTCACAAAATCCAAAAACATTCAAAACAATCATCAAAATACTAAAAACATTCAAAAATATCCCACAAAATTCAAAAACATCAGAAAACAACGAAAAACAAACAAAAACATGGCAACACCTTGTACATACTCATCCGAGCAAATACCAAACAAGCATTGAAAAATACTCGCACAATGATCACTTCTCCCATCGACCAAACAATCAACATCAACACTCAAAATTGTCTTCAACAAGGATGCATCATTCCTTACCAAAACAAAGACAAAATGACGTTTTCTTTGACAAGAAAATTGTGTTAAGCTATCAAATACTTGGTTGATTTGTGAGTAAATCATTCATTTATATGTATCAGGTTCCTACGACATTGTTTGTGTATCTTCGACGCATTATTCTGATGAAGTTCTGGGGCATGTCCTAATGGTGTCTACATGGGAAGTTCACTAAGCTACATGATCTTATGCAAAATGCAGTCATAGATCACTACGGCTTGCTGACTACAGCGTATACCTCGACCATATGAGCATGAACCATTACCAATGATCCATATTCTTTATTCTTTATGTATATACTATTTTGTTTGCAAGAACAATGCTCCTTCTTTGGTTCCTCCTCATCCAATTTGGATAAAGGTTTTTGTCTCTTATTAAGGTATGCACTTGTCTCAGGATATGATCAGCTCAAGATTAAGGAGGATGATCCAAGTCATGCATGAACAAAGATGATCCTTGTCTATTTCGCAAGAAATACTCTGGTCAACTTGACCCATTATATCAAGTTGTTTGTATTAACTTGCTATATCAAATCCATGTAAGAAATACTCTGGTCATCTTGAATCATTATGACAATATGCTTGTATTTTTCTTACAACATTTTAAAGCTCAATGATGAAAATAGAGCACTATGGATCATCATTTCATCTCATCTGTTTATATGTTGCATTATGTTGCATATCACCCATCCATTCACTCATTCATATGTATGATTTGTATGCAAATGTGAACAAAGTTAAAATGAGCAGCTATGTGCAAATTAAGCTGGTCTTGGATACAATCGCGACCAAGTACTCTGATACGTCATCAATGCATCATGCAGAGTCTTAAAAACCTTGCATTCATCATGATCATATCATCATCATTACATTTAGTTGCATTTACATCAAGAACCGTTCATATCATTCTAGTTGTTTAAAATGCATATAGTTCATTGTCATTTATTAAAAATTTATATCATCTCATCATTGCATAATCAGGATGTTTAGATTCATTCATATAAACCAATTATCCCTGATTGTATTAGCCATTTACTATGCATTCATTTAGTGTCAGTTATCCATTATCATATTATCATCCTTTATTATCCTTTATCATGCATCGTTGCATACATTCATTTATCTATTCATTAGTTAAAAAAGTGCATTCATTCATCCATTATTAAGTGTCTTATTATGCTCGTTTTAGGATTCATTTAAAATTGCATTCATTATCCCTTTTAATTGCATTAAGGTGCAATTATTAAAAACATAAGTTGCTTTATTATCACATTATCCTCTTTACTTAATCATATTTAGGCATTTAGAATCATAAAACCATTTGTCTCAAACATTGGTTCATACCATTTTATATATCCATTATACGTATGCATTCATTTAGACATCATCGTATAAACATTTGTACTTTACGTTTGTTTATCCATATTTCATTCATCTAAAAACATCTAGATGCATATCCATACATAAATCATTCATTCTTTGCATTAACATCATTGCATATCATTATCTCATCATTATACCAAACATGAAAGCACATAGATCATGTCCATATCATTATAAGCATACATCATCATCATGGCATTACATACATAAAGCATTACAACAAACAAAACATGCACACATGTATAAACCTGCATTCATATGTCAGTATCCAACATCATAAATCATCATAAATGCATATAGGAATCATCTCATCAATGCATACATATACACGTATCCATCTAAGCATAAACTCATAAAAATCACCATCCTGCATAACATCCATACATATCAAATGCATATCATCAAAATATGGGATCTCCTCATATATATCATCTCATGTATCAGAGTGCAATGAAGTCTACAAAAATCGGCTACCAAGAGCCATCCAAGATATGGTCCAAAAATAACAATGATAAAATACATGCATGCAGAATGCTCTCTCAGATGCCACTCTGACCAGATGCTGCACCACCATCGCCACCTGCTCCCCCACTAGTCCCCGCACCATCCAATCTATCTCTCCGTGGAGGCCCCATCAAACCCCCACTAGCTCCTACACCCCTTGACCTATCTCTCTGTAGAGGACCCATCACACCCCCACTACTCTACATCCTCAGGGATCGCTCTGATCTAGCTTGTCGCATTCGTGAATAGCTTAGTGCTCGCTGACTAGATGGCACCACTTTCTCATATAAACCCCGCCAATAATCAACCTCTCCACTTGCTCTCCGTACCTCCCTAGCCAATGCCTCCACAGATGGCCCTTGTCCCTGTACTCCCTCTAAAACCCTCACTCTCTCCTGCAACTAGACCACCCGGTCAACGACCTGATCTCTCTCCCGCAACACTACAGTCAGCTCTGACTCTCGTGCAAATAGTCGCACGTCTCTCGTTGCAACCTCCGCCTCCAGATCCTCCACCTGTGTCTCGGCTGCTATTAATCGAGTATGCAAATGTGCTAGCATATGCTCCCGAGGATCACCACCCCCTGTCGCTCCCTCCCCTGTCTCCACAGGTACCTCTCTAGTGGCTCCCTCCCCTCTGTCCATCAGTATCTCCCTCTCCATACCTCGGCCACCTAATATGACTCCGCTTGGCACCAACGGTCCCTGTGATATCCGCAGTGGCAATCCGCCTCTCCCTCTCCGCTGGACCCAACCACCTAAGCCACGTCCTCCACCTCCTCCACCATCTCCTCCTCCACCACCTCCACCCTCTCCTCCTCCTCTGTCACTGCCATCCCCCCTCCCTCGTCCGCTTATCATCGGCCCTCGACCTCCTCCCCTCCTCCGTCTCCGTCCCCTCTCATCCTCAAAATCAGGAATAGGCTCTGTTGGATCTGATATCCACAAAATCGGATGAGCTACCATATACTGTGTATACTCATCTGACACCTCAACATCCACCACCCTCGGCCGTATATCCCATGGCCTCGCCTGAAGCGTCCAAAACTTTGCCAATGCCTGATCATATGGAAGTACTGGCCCCCATGCATATCTCTTTCGAACCACTCTGGCGTACTCTCTTGATCCCCTCGGTAATCCCTGCTGTCGTCCAAACTGCCTCAAAACCCTGCCTGACACCTATCTCTCTACATCGTAGGAAGTCCGCCCAATGAGGAATCGGGTCATGAATACATATGGCAAGGCCTTCACATCATCCTCCCAAGGTTCACACTCCATATAAGGTCTCCAAATCATTGCATCAAGATCATCCAGCACCCGCCGCCACCACTCTAACTTCCCCAGGTGGGGCTGACTCATCATAACGTTGTACATGAACATATAAGGCTGATCAACAGCCTGAAATCTAAGACTCACTGGTCGAGTCACTTGTAAGTGCTCCCACGCCCAAATGTGCAGCAACGTCACTCCCACTGCCAAAGAGCCTCTCCCACGGTACGCTACCTCATGAAGCTCCTGATACATGTGCGCTAACACGCACAGTCCCCAGGCAAATCGGGTCCCCTCCATCATAATCTGCTCTATAACCTGTCCCCATCCAATGACCAGACCATGCGAAGCGCCTATCAGAACACAGTAGCCCTCCCACGATCCCAGACAAAATTGCTAGCAATGGCTCATACAACGCCACAATGTCCTCCCAGGCTATGGAGCCGTCATCAATGAACATGTCCTCATCGAAGAATCGTTGCACTGCTAGCGTCCCCCATGATCTATCATATGTGACTAGCTCACCCCGAATGGGAATATGAAGGATACACCACACATCCTCCAAAGTCACTGTCATCTCCCCCTGTGCTAAGTGAAACATGCACGTCTCATTGTGCCAGCGCTCTGCCAAGGATGTAATCAAACCACGATTCATCTGAATCACGAGCATATGCATCACATCATACAACCCAATCATTGCAATGCAATCAATCTCGACCTCTGTCAGCTGATCTCGTAACCACTGTGTCGTTGGATGTCTCTCACGTAATTGTAACACGCGTAGATCCTCCTACACACGGGCATCAATCAATCATTATTAGTTGTTTTGTTTTCAAACTTTCTTAAGTTTAAACCTAGACTATCAACAGATATTTTGATCAAGTATATTTGGGTCTCAACAAGTAAGCAATCATGGCACACCTAGACTTCAACTGACATTTATCCTAATGACCTAAGTCTCATCAGGGCTGCTATGGTTCAAAACAACTCTCACTTCACATCCTTATTCATCCATCATTGGCATCGGGAGATTTTGTTCACAAAAATTGGGGCATCTATTTTTCTAAACAATAGCATTAAACCCCTCACAATAGTGCTAAACCCTCACAATAGCGCTAAACCCCTCATAAAAGCACTAAACCCCTAACAAAAATGCTCAATCAACCCTACAAAAACGCTAAAATTGCAAAAGTGCTACAAGACCTATGCAATAGCGCTGCTTAAAGATAAAAGCGCTCAATTGACCCCTCAACAGTGCTAAACAAACAATAGCGCTTAAACATACACACAATAGTGCTAATATTTTCAACAGCGCTCAAACAACAGCCTAATAGCGCCATTGCAGCACAAAAGCGCTAGTTAATTGGACAAAAGCGCCAAAACATAGTTTCAACGCCATTGTCCTGACTCAACTTTGACTCAGCAAAAAACATGACAAAAATATGTAAAATTCAAAATTTCAAATTTGCATACTGTTGGTCCGTAGTCGCCTGGCCGCTGGAATCGACGGACTCCCTCGAAACAGTGCTCTGCAATGGGTACCGGCATTTTGACTGCTGCTCGCTCCTCCAAAAGGTCATTATCAGAGCTCTGAATTCACACTGGTCGCGGTAACAAATGATCCTGTTTTCATCCCTTTCTCCCCATTTAAACCCTTCGCCGTTACCGTAACTTTCCCCCGCTCACCGCCGTGGTCCCCGTGAACTTCCTGAGCCTCCCATTTCACTATTTTCCCTCCAATTTCTTCTATTTTTCACCCGTATTGCTAATTTCTTCTCTTCTATCACCCTACCAATTTTCATTCTTTTTCGAGAGATCGCCTGATTTTTTGAAATTTTTCGGCCCATCTCTCGAAGGGGCATACCACCCATTAAATTTACATTTTATGGGGCATTCCTTCACACCTATTTTTCTTTCTTTGAAACAACGCGATAAACCACACCGTTTCAAAGAGGGGCAAATGTAGTCACATAAATCTATCCAATTTAATTAAATGAATATTTCCTATTTATTTGATTAAAAATCCACTAGCCATCAGTTAATTAAATTAATATTTAATTAATTCATCTTCAAACATTCTCCTATTAATTAAATAAATTATTCAATTTATTTTAATTAATTCATTAAACCAAATTCACAATCAATTAAATGAATAAATCATATGTATTTCATTTAAATCCCCTATTCCTCTTTTAAATAAATTAAATAAAACATTTATTTAAATCATTTATTTCCCCCCCCACTTGCATTTTCCTACAAATGCAACTTGCACACATTTATTGAAATAAATTAATTTATTTTAAATAAAAATCTTATTTTCCCTCACCCACCAAACCCACTTGCAAATCTAATCCCCTTCTAGATTCTTCTAACCACTTCTTAATTAGCCTAATCCATTCCCTAATTATTGTCACATTCCTAAGCAACTTGGAGTCACTTTTCAAAGACTTCGAAGTCTTTGAAAAGCATGTAATGCTTTGCGTGTTCAACAATTTAACCTCCAAAGTCTTCCAAAACCACTAATGGCTCTTACATGACCATTAATGGCTCTTACATAACCATTTGTGGTTATTTCAACTTGCACTCATGTGTCTCCTTAAGCATTTATTGGTTTGACCATGGTTATCCCTTTTGCCTTTGCACAAGAGTTTATCCATTGGATAAAAGCTTTATTCTTTGAATAAAGAATTTATTCATTCAACTAACCTTGACCCTAACCCCCAAGTTAACTCCCAGGTCATGTCAAGCATTTAATGCTTATTCCCTCTCCTCTCAACCTATCTCACATTGACACTTGTCATCCTAGGATTGGATTGAAAGCCCTCACATGGATCTCAAATCATTCAATCCTGACCCTTGTTGAGATTACTCAATCTCAACCATCCATTGCTCCATTTTTCCTATAAATAGAGCCCATTTATTCATACTCCAGATCCTGAAAACTTGTATGCATTTAATCTATAGTGATTTTTAGAGAGCATTTTAGCGTAATAAATTCATATAATTGTCATTTTGGTTTAAAACAAATCATCTTAGTATCTATAGCATCTAGTATTAAACTTTTCATTCACATTTAGAGCAAATACTTTAATTTCAAACCTCCATAAGTATCCATAGTGCAAAAAGCTGCTAAGAGCTACACTATTTTGGAACTTGGAGAGGAGAGGAATAAAAGAGAAGGAGCTAAGAGCATGTTAAGAGACATTTGGAGATGCCTTCTTATATTTATGTCATTTGTTAAATATGTTAGCATGATCTTAGTATCTCTTTTGATATGCCTGCTTAGATTAGTTCTTGGTTGATAACACTAATGATTTCTTGTGTGTTTTTGTGTGTTATACGACCACAGGTTCCAGTCTAACCCTTGTCCTTTTCGTAAAGCATCAGAAATTTACTTAGATTTAATTGGGAATCAATTATGGTTAGGACAAGCGGATCCTTACATGTAAAAACCTTTGTTTAAAGGGTTGGGAAACCTCTCAAATGAGCAAATCGTTGCATGTATAGACATCAGATTACCTCGAATCATGACTAAAAACCTTAGTAGTGGCCCACTCTATTTTTTTTTTAACATAGCGATAGCTTCAATGCATGGGGATAGCTGACTTTCCCCCCAAGATACTCACCATAAGGCTCCCTTGAGATGAGACAAAAATCCTTAGCTTAACATAAGCTACTTGTAGGTTTTTCCGGGAGAGGGTGATTGGTTAATCCTTCCAATCCTAGAGGCCCGTAGTTGTCCTCTCATGCAAAAAAAAAATAGTGTATGCACCCATTAAGGTGCCCTTACATTTGAGTCGACGAAGATTCCAAGTTGTGAGCTCAAGTTATTGCTATGAGACCTTGAACTTACAGCTAAGAAGTGTTTGAAGTGTATTCAATTGTTACAAGACCCTTTGAAAATGGGTTGTTTCAACCTATTGAATATACACAATGCGATCATATTTGGATAAAAACACTTTCAAGAATTGTATCTTCTTGTTTGTTGTGTCTTCTTCCATAAAAACACTCACAATCAGATCTGGTCACATGTTGAAACAATGGAAAACTTGGACAAAATTGAGAAAAAAAAGAAAAAAAAAACTGCATTTGTGGTTCAAAGATTCAAAGAGCTTCTAAGGCTGATTCCATAAGATTTCATTTATTCAACCATCATCTTTTCACAAATTTTCATTCACTTTCAAACATTTTTAGACATCATTTTGAAAACTCTCATTCACACTTTTCAACTAGAATCAAAGGTTGTTTAGTAGTCCTTATCATATCTCGCAGACACAATATATACATATCTAGGTGGTTCTCACATCATATTTATCATCTTGGATACCACTTGGACATCTCAAGTTAAGGTCAACTTACCTATAGGAATTTGTCATCTCCTATGAAGCCACACCTTGCTTAGATCATCATATATGTCCGCGAACAACATTTTGGGACATTGCAAGACAAACCTAGATTCATTATTCATTTTCATAACTATCATATCTTTCATAGTCTTCATATTCATCCATACTTCATTTTAGCCAAGGTCTTTTCATGGTTGAAACCTGGTCTCAAAGGTCTAGAAGACAAGTTGAAGAAGCTCAAAGATACCTAAACATGGACACATATGAGTGATGAGGAAGAATTTTACAACACACGAAACCTTTGAAAATTGCAGTAATGATCAAGAATTCGACAATGAATCCTTTACAACCATAGAAATTCAAGATCACAAGTTCAGCGAAAGGTTCAATAGATTGCTTGAAATGATTTTGAGAAGAGATCACCATATATTTTTACACATGTTAATTCAAGAGGGTGCAAAATTACCCCATTACTTTGATGTGACACAAATTTTGGAAGAAGATCCCAATCAAGCTAATGGTAATGATGGTGGACATAGACATGAGCATGTCGTGTCTGAGTCACCTTCGTCCCTATTTGAAAAACCTGAAGTAACCAATGCTCATGCTCATACCAATGATGCTAGATAAACTTATGAACAACCTCATGCATGCACTTTTCAAGGTCGAGGGAATACCAATACATATACTCGACAACAAGAGAATACTCAAGATCATGATAATACCTATACAAGAAGAGTACATGTCAGATTTGATGGCCATACCCAAGATCATACTTACAATACCAATTACACACATGGTCATGATACATATAATTGCTCTAGACCTAGTGCACCTCATGGTAAATAATATACCAAGTGGTTCATACAATAACTGCATTCCTCCACCACCAGGAACACATATATGACCAATATCATCCTTGCATGCAACTCCTCCCGGTGGCTCAGGCATGGGGATACCTCAAAGAGACAAAGTACCACCTGGTAGTGGTTTGAAACAACAAATTAAGGAAATACAACAACAAATGGCAAGTATGCAAACACAAACTAAGAATTACACAATTCATGACATATGTCCTTACCCATTTGATAGAAGCATACAAATGCTACCTTTTCCTCCATATTTTATGATGCCTAAATTTGACAAATATAAAAGAAAAGGAGACCCTAAGGCACACATTAGAGAATTTTGCATGGCTTGCATGGAGTTGACATGAGAAGACTCTCTTACTTAAATGAGATTATTTTCACAAAGTTTAGGTGGACAAACCATGGAATGGTTTTCACAACTACCACCTGGGATCAATTCATGGGGTGAATTGGCATAAGCCTTATACAACATTTTTCATACAACATTGAATGTGAAGTTTCAGTGACCACTTTAAGTAACACAAAGCAGAAAAATGGAGAATCTTTTGCATCATTTTTACAATGATGGTGAAGTTTGGCTAGTCAATGCCCATGTCATATTCCACAAAAGCAAATGGTTGATATGCTTACCTAAAATGGGAATAAAGAGATTGGATATGACCTTCATAAAGCATGTTTATCTACATTTCAAGAAGTTATTGAAAAGGGTATATCTATTGAGAAAGTCCTAATTGAGCAAGGCATAATTAAGATCTTTAAGGAAAATAAAGATAATTAAAATACAAAGGACAAACCCAAATTTGGAACAAAAACAAGAATATAATTAATGATGGGATTGTTGATGCAAATATTGGTCAAACCAAAGATAAGTTTTCCCAGTGCCGGTTCATCTAACAATCAAATGAATACAAAAAGAGTACCAAGACCTCCAAGGAAGTATACACCTTTGGGATAACCAATTGAAAGCGTGTTGAAGAAGTTGGTTGCCAACAAGCTCATTACAATACCAAAAAATCGACCATTTGAGTTAAGGGTTAAACCCTCATGGTGGAATGACAATAAATTTTATGAATATTGATGAGCCAAAATTAATGGCTTTATTTTGTCACATTTTGTCATAAAAACTCTTGCTTTGGTCATATGTTTGGATAATGTTTGGGTCATAGAACTTCTCTGGTTGATGTCTTTTTGGCATTATCAGATCTGATTTATCCTAGACCTAAGGTTGTTAACTGATGATCTTTATCCAATCAGACTATGCAAATTATCTGAATTAATCTTAAAATATGGTTTAATTAATGTTATGTTAGCATTAATGGATACACATGCTTTTGTGCACATTAATGCCATGATGCAGTAACAACTAGAATGAGAAGATGACTAAGCTAGTGGTTAAGGAGACACATCATCATGTCGTTGGATGTAGACCTAGTCAAAGTTGAGCAACATTGAAGGAGTCTATAACCAATTGATCGCTTCCTCAACAGAGCAATTAGTGGAGCATTCATGATTGTTCCTAATGAAGCATAAATCTAGGAAAGGAGGTTGCACTATATTTTCTTAGCAGTAGGACAAATGTTTGTTCTACATTCATGCACTGACTTCTTCTTTTAATGTAATAAATCCCGCCCACCTATTCCTTTGGAACGTGGGTTGATCAGTTGAAAGTTTGTTATAAGTTTTATTACAAATAAAGGTCTCTACTTCCTCAAGGGGTAGGCAGTATGACCATAGAGTTGATAAAATTTTGATTCTCAAACTTCTGTGTATTGAAATTAACTTAAAATGAATAAGATGATGGTGATGGTATTCTGAGTTTATCAGTCATTATTTGAGTTTTTGATATACTCACTCAAGGGGGCCCACTCGGTGAGTAATTATTTTCCATTTGTTTGTTAGTTTTCATTTCATTATAGTTGTTGTTTTGGTGTTCAATTGTTCCTGCAACCACTGGAAAGAGTTCTTGTGTTTGTTCCTGGAGCCAAAGCAGCCATAGTAGTTCATGTCCGCTAACCAGAACATTGTTATCAATAACAATTGCTTTAGTTTCTCTTAATTGTGAATTTTGACAAATTGTTAAGTCATTATTGTTTTGCGTATTTCCTTCCAAAACTTTCCTTTTCTTGTAGTAAGATGGAATAGCTTCAACTCAAGCTTAGTGCACATACAGTGCTGGCCCATTTCAATTTCATGACCCTGGTCGATAAAGTAAATGAATCTTTGCCATAGGAAAGGTAGCTACTCAGCAAGGATGTCCAATCCCTAAGCTAAGGTTTTATAACCCATTTACTGTTCCAACCGTGAGGACCAACATTTTTGGCACCGTTGCCGGGGATGGCCAAAATAAGAACCTATTGTAGTTGTTAATTTTAAGTCTTTCGGTTTGTTTTAGGTTTAAAATTAGCTGTTAGAGTTCATTCACAAAATTTGCATGCATAGAAGAAGAAGAGATGCACTAGGAAGATTTATTCCCTCACAGTCTGCTCATGAAGTAAGTCCAAACCAGGCCCCAGATATAAATCCTTTTGTTGTAGATTTTGTGGAAGCTAGAAACCAAGTTATTTTTTATTTATCAAAGGGAGACATTAATTTGTTAAACAAACCCCCTGAATAGAATATTTTACCTCTGGTTCCTTATCAACCACAAATGGAAGCTCCCGGTGGAAGAGGACCACCTCCTAATCCCACCTTTGAATTCCCTATTCCTAACTTGCATGATAATGAAAATTTGAAGAATATACCAACCTCCTCTATTCCAAAGTTCCATAGTTTGATCATAGAAGATCCATATACTTTTTTGTTTGAATTTGATATTCTCTGTAGAAGCTATGATTATACTACTGATGCTCATAAACTCAAGCTATTTACTGCTACTTTAAAATAAGTTGCTCTTAGGTGGTTTGCGAGTTTAGGGTGAGATGCAATAACTACCTGGGATGAAATGAAGGAAAAATTATTGGAGAAGTATAAAGATTACTGTAGAGGAATTGATCGACATGGTGGTGATATCTTCCACATGACACAAAAAGAAGATGAAAGTCTTGAAGACTATCTTGAGAGATTTTTGTTTAGTGTCAGGAAGTCTAAGCATAAAACCTTAAGTGAAGAATCCTTTAAATTGATTTTTCTGAGGGGAATTAATGAGGACTGTATTTAATCACTAGATCTCATGGGAGGAGGAGATATTACTCAAGCTCAATGGGATGACATCAGGAAGATCTGTCAAAAATACTCTAGGGCTTCTGCCAAGAAAGGCAGATACTATAGGCCTGGATCTTTAGCAACAAAGGCTTCTTCAATAGTTTCCAGGATGGAGATAACTCATCTACTAAAGGATTTCAAGGATGACATATTTAATAACATGGCCACTCGGTTGGATACACTTCAAGCAAAGAAGAAGCATGAAGAGTAGAAGCAATGCTTGCTGAATTTTGTCCTCATTGTAGGCAGAGGAAAAAGGATTGCAAATGTAAGCTTCTTGCTAAAATTGATAGTCACCAAGCTCCTCCAAATTTTAAACCAATTTATGGAGATGATGAGCAACTCTTCTATGTTGCACAACGAAGGCCATGCCCCCCAAGACAAGGTGTGCCACAAGATCCATTATCTTTTTTTGGTCCTTATATGAATTCTTATGCACAAAATAATCAGTGGCAACCTCCATACTCTCAAAATTTTGGGAACTATATACCTTAACCTTGGAATAATTCCCCAAATTCTTGGCCCAATTATCAAAATCCTTCATTTCAATGGTAGCAACCATAAGGGAATTGGTCACAACCTTAGGGTTCTTGGCAACCATCCCAAAGTAATTGGCACCAGTCACCTCAATGGAGGGGAGGTCAGCAATGGCCAAATCAACCCTTTGGTTTCCTACAACCACCACAACAGTCCCAACAACCAGCCTTAATGCCATCAACTGCTAATGCTACTCTGCCTAAGTCTACTCAATTGCCAACTTAGCCAGTGCCAAATCCTAATAATAAACCTCCACAACAGTAGCAATTTTATTCAACTGATCCTAATCAATACCCTGCATACTCTCTTAGTGTAAGTGACATTCATTTGTGGTTAGGAACGACTTTACTTGCCCCATCTCCTCCAGTTATAACTGAATTACCATAAAAGGAAACTGCACAAGATACTATACTTGACCAACCTGCAAATCCTAAATAGGTACCTAAATCTGAAACTTTAGGCACATATGTTAGAACACCCCATTTCCTCAACGATTGCAGATAGAAGTGACTAGACAACAAGATGACATAGCCTTAGACCTTATTGACCAGTTAAAATATATATATGTGTAAAGATTCCACTATTCCAAGCTATTAAGGATATTCCCATATACAAAAAAGCTATTAAGGAGGCATGTCTAAAGAAACCTGGACGGAAGAAAAAGGATCCACAAATAGTTCATGTAATGGGACAATTGGTTGATATTATGCTAGGTAGAGTTACTATCCCTAAGTACTCTGACCCTATCAGTCCTGTTGTGAAAGTGGTCATCAATGGAACTCTAATTAAGAATGCCTTGATAGATTTAGGAGCAACAATAAATGTTATGACCAAGGATGTCATGCAACAATTCAAAATTACTAGTCTTAGGTCCACCCCAATAGTCATGCAACTTGTAGATAGTTCTACTTTCCGACTTGATGGGATGGTTGAGGATATTGTTGTCACCTTAGACTGTTGGGAATACCTAGCCGACTTTATGATATTCTCTCCTAAAGCAACATTGGGAGGATATCCAATTATTCTAGGAAGACCTTGGCTTGCTACAATTGATGCTTACATAGGGTGTAGATCAGGGGATATGACCATTATAGACACCTAAAATTAATTAAATTAATATTTAATTAATTTAAGCATCTCCACATAATTAATTAATTTAATTGTGTGTGTCCCTTCCTTCTTAAAATTAATTAAATCAAATTTAATTAATTTTACCACTATAGTCCAATAACTAATTTATCAATAAATTATTTATTTCCCATTCTTCTAAAAAAATCATTTCAAATATCATTTATTTCCTCTAAACCATGCTTAGTTAATTAATCTCAATTAAATAAGCTAGTCATGTGATTCCTACAAATCACTTCTTCTAATCCTCACTTAACCTAATTAATTATTCTAGAATCCTAATTATCATTATTCCTCAATTTTATATTCATCCACTCATTCTCTCTCCTCATGTACATCCTCCTAACTTTCCCACTTGCTCTCTAATCACTCATTAAGCCACCTAATCAATCTCTTTAATCATTTACACATCCCTAATCACTTTTATCCTTTCAAGGAAATCCAAATTCTTTAAATCTCCCCATGCATCCTCTTCCCAAGGAATTTTTAATTCCTTTTCTCATTTAGTATTCCCACACACCCTCTTATTTTGGAATTTTTAATTCCTTCTTCCTTCCCCCAAGGAATTTTATATTCCTTTTCTCTCCCTACTGTACTTGGGAGGTCTTCCCCATGTACCTTGAGAGGTGTGGAGACAAGAAATGCCTTTATGGCATATCTCTTGAATCCCACACCTTGTCCTCTCAATCCATGTACTCCCTCTCAAATCGTTCTCAACCCTTCATTCCAAAATCAATCTTGGCCCTTCATTTTGGCCTCCTCCAATCCATAAATTGGAGTCTTCTCTCCTCACAAATCATCCACTTTTCATACATTCTTGTGTTGTCAATTTCATCCCTTGATCCACTTTCCATGTAATCTTATGTTGGCCTTTTGAGTTTCAAATCCATCCATAGCACCCTCATAGTGCCAAAATCTCTCCATAGGCAATCCATATCATCCATAGTCATAATTTTAATCATATCCTATCTTGTTGTGTAGTGGAGAGCATTCCACATCCCCATCAAGGACCAATCCAATCAAGTGAGGAAGGGGCGCATTCTTCACTTCGCCAAAGGTCTAATTCAAGGAGCAAGAGATCATCTTCTTGAAGATATAATGGTTTTTGGTATATTTGATTATGTTTTATGTTTATTTTGATTCAATCTAACCATTAACCTCGCTTGTGTTTTATGTTGGTCAGATGGCTGAGGTGCTGAGTGAATTCGACGTATGTGGGGGCCTTCCTTGCACCGATAAGCTCAGTTGGAGCCTTAAGTGGCTTGCTTCGAGAATCCGTTGTTGGATTGGTGATCCCTCAGAATTACACTAAGAACCTTGTTTTAGTAGCCCAAAATCCCATATTCATAGTGCAGGGGATGCAGATTGTACCCCAAAGTTACCTCTCATGTACCCACTCAAGACGAGTCAGGAATTCCCCATATAATAGATCCTCAGATCTTTGGGATAAGAGAATCTGGTATGCCTAAGAAGTGAGTACGCTATAAGGGGGAGCTAGTCCTACTAGAATCTCTATTTGTCCACTTGTTTGAGGTATTGCTTGTGCGAGAAGCCTAGTGAATGGTTTCCATCTTCTAGTCTAAGTTGTATATTTGATCGTGTCTTCATTTGTGCAAAAACCAGTGAAATTTTGTTTGGGCTAATTTAGGCCTCCTTCACTTTCACGCTTGTCATAAAGCGTCACCTTGGCAAATGTGCTTGTCATTGTTTGATTTCTCTTACCAAGAGTAGATAACATAAAAAACATTCCCAAATTTGACCAAATATTCAACCAAACCCTTCAATCTTCACTTTGCCATTATCAAACCTCTATTTCGTCACCTCCATTTGAGTCAAACCTCCAATCATTTTCCATCCATCCAAATGATCATCAATCCCCAATCAATATCTCTATCCAATCATCAATCCAGTCTCCAGTAATCTTCCCGTTCTTCTAGTTGTCATCAATCCATTCTTCCACAATCATTTTCATTCCCTCCTCAAGGACTTAGCACATTAACCTAATCAAATCTCCAAAATCTTAGTCGATCCTAATCAACCCAATCAATCAAATTATCAAATCAATCAATCAATCAACCTCGTCCTAAGGTCGACACTTTGTGAAAGTTTAATTTAGACCTTTATCTTTATTCAATCAATCAATTAGCTTTTGTGCTTGGGAAAGAATCTCCCCCAAGTACCTTTGCTTAAAATTTTTGGGTCGATCAAAACCCTAATCCTTTTACCCTCTTTTGCTTAGGAATGTAAGGTTGCCCTAAGTAGAAGAAGGTTTGATCAATTGCAAAGGTCTAAATTTTACCTAGCTTGGTTGTCACCTTGCTTGTTGTCCACATCATCAATTCCCATCTAAGTCCTAATCTAGGGGCTAAGGTGTCATCCTAATCCAAATCAATCTTGTCCTAATCCAGGGATCGATCCAACCGAATCAAATCAAAAGCCAATCCAATCAAATCAAACCCATTCCAATCCAATCAAATCCAACCCAATCCAATCCAACAAAGTCCAACCCAATCCACGAAAACCAATCGAATACAATCAATCCTCAATCCAATATGAATTTGCTAAGTCCTAATCCTCATCTTCATCTAGCATCATCTCATCATTTTTATGCCCTCATTCTCGTCATTTTGAAGTTACTCTTGCATGGTCTACACACGCTCACAAAAGAAAAGTTGGCTACCCAAAATCCACATTCAAGCATCATGGGTTGGTTCAAAGTTCAAGGATCACCCTATCAACCATGCCCATCAAGTCTCCCATCCCAACCTACTCATCAAGTCAATCCTAATTAATCTCACATCTCTTATTCTTCCTCTACCTTTGACAAGGGAAATCCATCTTATTCCCCATCCATGTCTTCATATTATCCCTCGTCCACATATCCCTTTGATCCAACATCTATACCTCCATCTTCACCCCCATCCACATCCCAATCCAATCTTCCATCTAATCCTAAACAACCACATAATCCTTATCCTCCAAAATCTACATCTTCTTCGTAATTTTATCCAATAAATACTAGCAAACGAGACAAAATCCCCAACTCAAAACAAAGTTTCCCAATCCCCCCAAGTCCTCCATCCACATCTATCCTCTCCAAATCAAGATACTCCCATTCCTCCATCTATCCAAGTTAAAGAATCCACCTCCTCCTCCATCACAACATCCCCCCAACCCCCAACATGTCACAAGCTTGTTACAGAGCATGCAATCATAGATTCTGCTCCACCTCAAGATCAAAGCATCCATCCATCTCATGATACCCCTGCATCTCAAACTCCATGTATCCCCTCCCATCTCAAGATCCAATCACCCCTTCCACTCTACCACGCGATCCCATCCCAAGTCAAGATCAAAGTCTTTCTCCATCTCCATGTCATGATCCCAATACCTCACATGATCCTAATATTTCTCCTAATCTCCCACAAGATCCCAATCCTACACAAGATCCCATTACACCTATCCAAGCTATTCATGAATCCCATACCTATCAACTTGGCTCTTCCACCTTCGTCTACTCCAGTTTCCTCCAAGAGCTTACAATTCCTTCCACTTCACATCCCCCTCAAAATGGACTCACATCTTGTTTCCAAAATAATAAGTATCTTATTGCAAAAAGGATTTGTGAAAAAATGAATCATCAAGGCAAAGGGTTAGGCCTCCATGAACAAGGCATATTGGAACCCCTTCAAGTCAAAGAAATGAAAGTTCATATGGTCTTGGCTACAAAGACCATGCTAAAGATGTTGGTATATCTTCCATCCCTCCCAAATCCAAAATCCCTTCATATAAATCAAAATCACACCATCGCCCATCTTTCACACCTATTTTGGATCCTTATGTTCCAAAATCATATCCTTCATCACTTCCATCCATCTCGGGTCCTTACATCCCTCCATCCACCACTCCATCACCTCAATAATCCCTAAGTAAGATCAATAAAGGCACACATCCTTGAATTCCTTCCAACAATCTCCCTCCATCATCCCATCCATAAAATCTCTAAGTCATCCATCCTCATACACCTATACTATTGCTATTGGAAGCAATTTGGATACCAAATCTAAAATGCATAAAGATAAAAATACACAAAAATCCAAGGATCAACATGTCCCCTCAAAAAGACATGCTCAAGAAAAGAAAAATATGATCCAAAAGAAAGAAAAATCCAAAAGGCCACAAAGGCCCCAAAAGAAAAAATAAAAAACTATGTGGATTCCCAAACTACTCATAGATGGAATGCATCTCAAAGAAAAATTCAAATTGGAATCCAAACCTGTTAATCCAAAAGCTCCCTCCCATCACAAGTCCTCTAATCCGTCATCACCAAAATCCATTTCGGGCCCTTACATCCTAAATCCACTATCTTAACTCCATCACCCCCTTCATCTATTTTGGGTCCTTATGCCCCCAAAACCACATTTGATCCTCCATCTAATTAAAAACCTCCTCCTCTCCAACTCCACCACCCTCCAAGGTGTGTGCCAATGACAATCTTCCAAAAGTTTCTCAAAACCCCATCCATTTTTCATAATCCCATTCCTTTAGTCCAAACCTTTGCATAAATTCTTATCCCCTCTATATTTCATCCATTCCATATCGGGATCTATTTCTACCAACATCTATGAGCATGCCTCCAATTATGAGTCTATTAAAGCATGCCTTTAAGGGATACTATCCATGGAACTATATGCTTGAGTCCTCCCTCCATCTCTCTCTCACACATTCACTATCTTCCAAATCCACTTATCCACATCTTTATCCATCTAAGAAGTTAAAAAAAGAAAAGTAAAGAGAATAAATCCATCCAATGGTGAAAACCACATCTTGTGGCACCTTGGGCAAGTCCCATGATGAAAACTTGGTAAACAAGCATCATGTGTAATCCCCTCATCCTCTTGCACTCTACACTTGGGGGAAAGCTTCATCAATGCTATCCTACCATCCACACCTACCATATTCCTCCATCTCCTATCCATAATCCCATCTAAATCCATTCTCCTTTCCTATCTTTGATCTTGACTATCCTATCCATATCCGCCATCTCATATCCCTCATCCTATCCAAATGCATCCTCTATTCCTACCTTTGGTCTCGATCATGTTAGAGGAAAAATAACGTATATGCATGCTTTGGATAATGCAAGCCTTAATTCCTCCTCCATCCATATCCCATACACATTATTCTTCCATCTCATATATCTTTATCCACCATTTCACTACCTTTAGTGGGGAATTTTCCTCCTTTGCAACATAGTTCTTGGATCCCCATTCCACCTATCTTACATCCTTTAGTCCTCCATATCCTATCACTATCCCTCCATCTCCTATCCGAGCAATCGCTTCCTCCATCCATCCTCTTACCAATCCTGGGTTCTCCCTTGTCATTGGTCCCCATCTATTTACCCTATACCCACAATCCAATCCTATCATATCTAATCATATTCATCATCTCGTCCAATCCAATCCTATCATATCCAATCACATTCATCATCTCGTCCAAACCAATCCAACCATATTCCCCATCTCTTCCAATTAAATCCAATCATCTTCTCCATCTCATCCCATCATATCATATCATATTCCCCATCCCATCCAATCCTATTCAATCATTAATCCCCTCCCTTCTTATCCAATCCATTTATAATCCCCATCAAACTAAGCTTTCCCCATCACACTAAGATTTTCCCATATATCTAAGCTTATATTGACTTGCGCGTAATCCAAACACCCATCCATACTATGACAATCAAATCCAGGAAGCAATCCGCTCATCAACAGACCCTGCACAACTAGCTTGTCTTTTGTCATCCATCAATCTATCTGTACCCTGCCCATCATGATGCATCGTTCCCATGTCTGGCAGTTTATCCAAATCCATCATCTGCCCATTGGGATGTATCCTTCCCATGTCCGACAGTCTATCTAGATCCATGTCCTACTCTTGGCAAGAGATATTAGTTGGCCATATGCATGTTGTTTGCATGATTGAGCTTTTCGCTTTGATATACCTGTTCAGGGCTGTCTTGACCATCCTATATCTTGGTATGTTTGGGTTGGTGTATAATGGGGCATAGTTTTGTGGTATGGTGTGTTTGATGGATTCTCCTATACGATCCTATAGTCTGGCGTCTACACCATCTGATCTCTCTTAGGAGCTTCATTGACCCTTGTCACTCATTATTTTCAATATTTAATGAAATAACTCTTTTTTGAGTGGTTTGAATACTAAATTGAGCTTCTTCTACATTTGTAGTCTTCTCCTTTGGTTTCTAGATTTTTTTTCTCTATATTAAGCCTCTACAGTCCCAACACAGTGAAGATTTTTGCAAATCACCATCTAAGATGAGGATTACCTTCTCGGTCTTTTTGTTTGGCTCGATTAAAGGAGGCATGAATCAGTTGGTTTTTGTTTTGATCCTCTCAAACCCATCCAAGGGACGCCATGTCAAGATTTTGCCTCCCTAGTTCTCTCGTTCTTGACCCACAAACTGGTTCGAATGACCATTCTTCCACTGTTGAAACCTTAAGCACCCATACAAAGCCATCAACTATTTTATAATCTAACATTAATTACAATATAATAATATAATTTTTTAAAAATGAAATAATAAACACATATGATATCTTTCAACGTAATTTACCTATATTCCTTTAAAAATAGATATACTAATTCTATTAACTTCACACCAAACAAAACTTATTGTAACATAAACCATTCAAAGTAATTTCTTTATAACATCTCTCACACATTCAAGATCAATTTGAAACTTTATCCCTAAATATACTTAGAATTGATGAAACATTTTATTAACTTTACACCAAACAAAACAACAAAGCCTATTCTAACGAAGCCATTCAAAGTAATTTCTTTTTAATATCCCTTGCTTTCTCACATTCAAGATCAATTTGAGACCATTATCCCTAAGTGTGATTGGAATTGATAAAACATTTTATGAACAAGACTATCGTAATAATAGGAAAGGGATTGGCCAAGTAAAGATTAATATCTTTATTGAGGTTCGAAATGATGTGGACAGGGGAGATTATGAATGGATGAACAAAAAGATATGGTCCTCTCTCCATTTTGTTAATGCACCCAGAGAGCAAGTCATGGCAATGGCAATCTCAGGAATAGCGGGACTTTCTGCTGCTTCCATGGCTGCTGTCAACTACTCATCTTCAGAATCTCAACTTCTTGCTCCTGTTGCCCCGCGTTCTGGTAAGGTTTCATTTCATGGTGATAATTTCACCGGTCCTGGAAGTGTGTGTACACGCACTTGCCTTGTCGTGAGAAAGATTGGCTTTTTCATGTCTTAAGTTACTGTTTATTCAACTTCGGCAACTGGGTACCAGTGTTTCTACCTTGTTTTGTCCAGTTCCATACATGGGGCATTCAAGAACTGATTTCAGTAGTCACTGTTGGTTTTCTTTTTCTTTTTTTCTCGGTTCGGCATAGTTCATTGCTAATTTTGTAGATTTTGTGACTTAAATGTATTCCATATTGGAAATACCAAAATTGAGCGTAATACTTATTTGTTTTAGATAACAAAATCTAATATTTTATTGAAATTGGGTCAGGCCAGTTCTTTGGAAATAGACTCCGAACGGGTTGCAAAATGCAACTGCCTAAGAAGAGGTTCAGGAGCACTTTATGCGTGAACAGTGTTGCGAGTGAAGTTTTATCGACTAAGCAGGTAAGTTTTGCTTCTGTCAAAGGTTTTCATTTTGTTCTGCCAACAATGATGTAGTTTATCCACGGTACAATGCTTCTAAAATACAACTCTGTAATCTTGAATCTCCGAGAATGAACTTTTAATTCACTGAAATAGCATCAGTTAAGCTCTTTGATAGGATCACAGTTTAAAATGCCCGAAAACAATTGAAGGTATTTCTTGCATTGGATGGTTTTTGTAAGTCAATTAAAATGTTTTTATCAATTATGTGGCTACCATACCATTTTTTGTCTTCTAAGTATGTTCCATAGCAAGTAGTTATATTTAATCGATAGATCAATTGCTATCTGGATGAAAGCCTAAGATCCATAGCGCACAGTTGTATTTAGTCTGATAGTGCAAGTTGTATCTGGTTGAAAGGCTACGAAGGCTGTATCCAAGGACAATCAGCGACCTGTGTATCCTTTTGCAGCAATTGTTGGTCAGGATGAGATGAAATTATGCCTTTTACTGAATGTGATTGACCCAAAAATTGGAGGGGTTATGATAATGGGTGACCGTGGTACAGGCAAATCAACCACAGTGAGATCACTTGTGGACTTGCTTCCAGAAATTACAGTGGTTTCTGGTGATCCGTTCAATTCTGATCCTTATGATCCGGAATCTATGAGCGAGGAGGTTCGGCAAAGAGTTGAAAGAGAAGAAGAACTTCCTGTCACAATGACAAAAATCTGTATGGTAGATTTGCCATTGGGTGCCACTGAGGATAGGGTTTGTGGAACTATTGATATTGAGAAGGCACTTACAGAGGGAGTTAAGGCATTTGAGCCTGGTCTTCTTGCAAAGGCTAACAGGGGAATTCTGTATGTTGATGAGGTTAATCTTCTTGATGATCATCTAGTAGATGTACTATTAGATTCTGCAGCTTCTGGATGGAACACCGTGGAGAGAGAAGGGATTTCAATCTCCCATCCCTCTCGTTTTATTCTCATTGGTTCTGGAAATCCAGAGGAAGGTGAGCTTCGTCCGCAACTGTTGGACAGATTTGGTATGCATGCCCAGGTTGGGACAGTAAGAGATGCGGAGTTAAGGGTCAAGATTGTGGAGGAGAGAGCAAGTTTTGACAGAGACCAAAAGGCTTTTCGAGAGAAATATAAGCAAGAGCAGGAAAAGCTTCAGAGTCAGATTTATGAGGCTAGGGAGCGGCTTTCTAGAGTTCAAATGGATCATGGCATTCGTGTTAAGATATCCCAAGTATGTTCTGAGCTGAATGTGGATGGCTTGAGAGGTGATATAGTGACTAACAGGGCTGCCAAGGCTTTAGCTGCTCTGAAAGGAAGAGAAGAGGTACGTCCCGAAGATGTGAAGATTGTCATCCCAAATTGCTTGAGACACCGTCTCCGAAAAGATCCATTGGAATCCATTGACTCAGGTTTGCTTGTTGAAGAAAAATTCTACGAGGTATTTGGATGAACAGGGAAGACAGCCCTTTGCTGGTTCTGTTCAGCATGCTGACTCTTTTTATGATCAGCCAAGGATTTGTGTGTGCAAATGTGTCAACGTGTTATAGCTTTCTGCTGGTTCATTGATCAATATTTGCCCAAATATCATTGGTTTGAAAGGTTCCGTAGATGTTGAACCTATTTTTTATGTGAGCCCCCAAATGTCAAAAACATATTTGTGATTGATAATTATGCTATTTAATTTAACTGAATTTTGTATACATCCATAGTGAAAACTTAATCAACTGTTTCTCATTTTTTTATAGTTATCTGATTCACTCATATATATGCACAATTTCTTCTTTTAAAAGCTACTTGAAGGGCTATGGTTTCTTTTTTCTCTTTCACACATGGTTCAGAGTGCTTGGGGCTAACAATGGGCCCAAATCCATAAAGAATTTAGAAGTTTGATTATGGAATCAGACAATAAGAGGCCCAAGATTATGAGATACTGACTTGGCCTGTAGAAAAGAAAGAAATCAACTTCTTGACATAACGCGGCCACAATATGAACAGCAGCTCAAATAGCCCAAATTGGAAGTCCACTCTACCATGACTTGATTGGGGAAAGTAGGAACAACCTTTTCACCGATGTGTCACAAGCCAAACATATTAGTTATCATTTTTAAGATCACTCTAAGCATACAAATTCTGAGTTTCATTGAATTATACTGTTTAATCATCATCAGCAAATATGCATATGGGTCATACTAGATGTTAGTCTACAGTTTGCCTCCTCCTTAAGGAGTGCTGCCATGAAAGCATCGGTGGAAACAGGCAAATTCCAAATAATACAAAGCATATTAACTGACTACAAACATTTTCCAGAAAACCGATTACTGATCAGTCTCCTCATCTTCATCATCGCTTCCTGAATGACATCATCATTTTCAGGAAATTCCATCAGATCAGTGAAAGGACGGCCGAGGTCTGCAGCAAGCACAACATCAGTCTGGGATGTGCTGCAAGAAACATATTATGTTCCATAATCTGGCAGCAGGTCCTTTTGTTTATTTAGCACAGCATAAGTGAAATCGTGATAGCTTTTAGAGTTCTTATGCAATCTACCATGTTCATGGTTTAGATCCCTTTAGAATTTTCAAGAAAAGCAGATGTCAAATGGCAAACTTAGGCACAGACAAATTATTCCATTCCCCAGCTATCTGAAAATAAACCTTAAACTTCTGAACCTACCCTTCCAATATTAGAAATATGGGCAGAGACAAACAGAATCTACAATAATTAAAAACTTGATGTAATATGTGCTTCACTGTTTTCATTCAAATACATCACACATTTATAGGATTCACATATCCTGTTTTATTGGAAACTTCCCTAACAACTTTCCTAAATATGTTGAGTTGTACATCGGTACCACTAAAATATTAACCTATTTAACAAACTACAAACCTAACAATAATTATTATATGCATCCTATCATGCAATAATCCTAACACAAATACCAACACCCCCCTTAATGACAAACCTAATAAGTTTTGTCATTACATCATTTTGAACACACAGTCACTTCTTTGATGAACTTGGACATACAAATAGTTCACTTCTATGAATCCATCCTGAAACCCGTAGATAGTTTGCTTCTATAGATCCATCCTAAAATCTAGGACAATTTACCAAGCAACCTCTTCTAATGGGCCTATCCTAAAATCCGCAAGTTGCATCATGTGTCAAAGAGCTTTATAATAGATCCATACTGAAATCTATCAAGCTTGTTAGGGCTCCCTTAATCTTCACGTCAAATCAAGGCAACTCATTATCTATCAAACTAAACATGTGCTATCTTAGCATCAAGCTAGAATATGAGTACACCTGCCACCCTCGTGCCTTCCTAGTGGTTTATTCGCCAACTTGATGTCTGGACTGGGATTTGATACAACACCTCTTTTGTCCTACATTGCCCATCAAGACTAGTGGATGAGTTAAGAAAAGACTTTGACTAACACGGTTTGAAAACATCTTTTACAAATAAGTAATGATACTCACACTCAACAAGAACATTTTAAAATGCAAATTCCTTATCAAATGTTTGAGGAATATTATCACCACCTTCATCAGTGTTACACTCTTCAATGTTTTCAGATGCAATCAATGCTGCCGGCTTGAGCTTCCCATTCAGCAAGTCCTTAGCCCTTTGAAAACAGTTGATTTCAATATAACCATTTTTGTTACAATAGTAACATGCATGGCGATCTTTGGATGAGGATTCTACCTTTACTATTGATGTGTTGACTTTGGTTGACGGCTTTTTGTTGATTTGGTATCCCTTGAATTGAGCTGCAAAAGCACTTTCTGTGTCTTGTGAATGAAAACCTTCAACTTGCATCTATCTTATTTCCTTTTGCAGAAGTAAAGATGACACTTTGTCAAAGTCAAGTGTTCGAGTTTCTGCAATCAAGTACATTGATTCAACAAAAGCTCTATAAGATGCTGGCAACCCTCTTAGTACTATGCTGACCATATCTTCATCGTCTATATTTTTCTTCATAGATACTAATTGATCATGCACATCCTTAAGACGCATGATATAGTCTGCAACTAAACCTCCTTCTTGCAATTGAGAGGAGTAAAGCTGATTCTTCAAAAACAATGATCTGCTTTCTTCTGAATCCTGGTACTTATCACGCAACTTGGTCCACAAATCTTCGACAGATTCTTCATTGCAAACTTCAGGATTCAAGTCTTCTCCAACAAACTACTTCAGCATCAACAAGGCTTCGTTATGACTGAAAAGCACACAGAAAATAGGACTGAAAAGCACACAGAAAATACTGAGAGGGGGGAGTGAATCAATATTTTAAACATTTTAAGAAATGACACCACACAAAATATGGAGAAGCAAACACCAAAAGGCAAAGACTGAATTTTATGTGGAAAACCCTTTCGGGTAAAAAACCACGACACTCAAAAGGGTTATTATTAACTGAAAATTGGGCACCAACCAGATTACAAGTGAGCATCAACTCACAGTGTACCAACTCTCAAAGAGCACCAACTCTTCTCGAAGCACCAACTCCGATCAGCTAAGGCACCAACCTCAGTTTGAGCACCAACTCAGAAATACACTTCATTTCAGAATAACATACTTAGCAAAGAATGAGAATGATCAGCTACTACTTGACTTGTGATGAATTTTCTGTGCCGATTCATACAATCAAAGTGCTCCCATTTTTACACAGCATACACTGAAAGAACTCAGACATCTGTTTCAATTCCAAATCAAATCACCCTTCCAAGCATTTCATCAACCCCATTTTAATTTATAAACAGCATCAAGCTATATCTACCCATAATGACTTCACACCAACACTCCAAATAATAGAACCTGATAAACTCAAGTAGATACTATAGCAAAGTTGAAACACCTATAGGTATACTTCTAATACTGTCTTCACTGATGTGATTACTCACATGCAAATCAGACTTTTTACACCACACACTACAGAATAAAATCAACAAATGTGAACCGATACTGTCATACTATCTAGTATCAACCATAAAGAAGCTTCATCTCTATTTTGAATACGCTTCCCTTATTTAATATCCACCCACACTACGTAGCAACCCAAAACCCATACTCTAATGCATAACTGAAATTCATTGGTCATAACAGAAACATCAGAAGCTTAAAAGAACTTAACTCCATTACCAAGCGAAGGTGGATTTTAATTTTCCTCTGTATTTGAATCACCAACGGCAACCTCTATCTCATGCATTTTGACTTTATATACTCCTAGTTTTATTCACACTCTATCCATTCCCAGCTAAGCGATTTTTCTCTTCTTCAATGCACAGCTCCGCCCCATGCACATGATAATCTTACTTTTCTTTGATACACAACTACACACAACATGCACACAATATGCAATTAATGAGTTTTTACCAGCCACCACATACTACCCACAAACGTGTGTGTTAATATACACATACCCGATCTTCTCTGACACCCACGACTCCCTGTAGGCAGCCTTGTAACTGCTCACACCACCTCAAGGCGTTACAGAAGTAAGGAGACGAAGACGACACCTGTTTTGGCATCAACAAGACTTTATTATGCATAACCATCTCGACTCACAGCCGCGCCTCCACTCTTCAATATAGAGCCGAGTTATTATTATTTTTGAAAACATCCGCCATATATAATGGTTTTATTCATAAGTCATAGCCTCCACTCAAACATAAATCACCACGTCTCCCTTGCCTTTATGATCATTCAAAAAACATCCACCAAAAATGGAATAAAAGGATAGAATAATCCAACGCACAAAAAACTGAATCTGTCCAATGAAAAGAACTTTAATTCAGACAACCGCAACTTTTAATATTTTATTGATGGTGTGTCAATCTAACACGGCATTACAGAAAGGCAAGCAAGCAACTGACATAGACAAGCAGCCAGCTCAAACTGACACCCAAGAAGCTCAACTAGACAGGCAAGTAGCTGAAACAGCCAAGCAAGTAGCTGAAGTAGACAGACAACTAGCTCAAACAAACAGGCAGGTAGCTCAAGCATCTCAACTAGACAACTAGGCAGCTCAACCACACATCCAACTAGCTTGAGCACACAACTAAGTAGCTGACGAAAGACTGATAAATAATCAGTAGCCTAAAATGTATTTCATTCCAATTCTATTTTCAGAACTTAGACAAACATCCTTTGACATCAATGACAAAAACTGCAACAATGATGCCCCTCATAATCTTCAGCATTGGTCTTTGGTCTATCCTCCTTTCTGAGTAGAATCTTTGTGAGGTTCCCGTACTCACAAATCATCGGGATCTTATGACTCCAAATACTGTAGTTTGTCGAGTCAATTTTTGTGACACTGGTAGCAATAGAGCCTGGATGTTCACCGCCATTGACAACTTCAATGACACTTTGAGACACTAAACTGATAGCAATTTAATTTCAATCTAAAACTTATCATTAACACTCAATCTACAAACATAGATAAAAAACAAACTAAATACTATTAATGACTTGACTCACATTCTAATCAATGATATGATATGCAAATAAACAGCATGTTTATAATCCATACTTGCTTGGCCTATCGTAGTCCCTCGTGAGAGAGATTCCACTGACTTGACCTGCAGCTAACCTATATGTATATATATATATATATATTTTAATCCCATTTTGTAAGCCAACATCCAAAGCCACATCACACCATCAACATTACCTAGACTTTGCCTCTAAGCATATTTTCACCTAGTCTTATAAAAAAATCCATCTGAGTTACATGCATCGGATTAGTGAGATCTTTCCAACAATAACGCACAATCCTTTTTTACGTGTTTGATTGCATCCTTCTTGGTGCTAATGGGGATGCACTTTGCAACAGGTTGCATCATAGCTCTATTATACTCTATGCCTCTCTCACCTCATTTCAGAACTCCTTCACTCTCTCCAAACTACATGTCACATTCCTTTACATGATTTCACATTTCACATTTCACATTTCACATGCCTATAGCTGACGTGTTTGAATCCTGCCTTGAATAAAGCACTAGTTAATACAAGGACACAAAGAAATGGATTGGGCTTAGATCTTCAATGGTGAATTCCCTTCTGCACAATTCTACGGAAACTCGTGGCCTTCGAAACAACCATCTGCATAGACCTTTCAGCAATGTTGATAAGGTTGCACTGATCTGCTAATCTGTCTCTCATAACAAACTTTAGTTGATCAGTTACAAATACCACACTAAGTGGCACAGAATAATGGCACCTAGCTCAGCAGCTAATTGGTAGGATATGCTCCGACAAATCGGAATGAAAAAGAAACACAGGCACATACATTATTGGAACTTTAAGTGAGAATAGAATGCTACAATGACTTCAAGACAATGTGCAACTCCCTCATTCTTCCGCTGAGATGATGTTGTTACTTTCTGCAGACCACAACAATCTCCATTGATGGTCATAGCGTCTAATCTCAATCCAACAGTAAAGGCCATGTTGCAGCAAAAACTACATGTGGCTATGGTGTTGCTTCTGGTGGTGCAATACGTCCATGATTTGTTTACAAAGAGCTCAATGACTGCAGATCTATGAGTCTCTGATATAGGCTCGCAAAGAATAGCTATCTCTCACACCAATAATGCAAAGATGAGAACCTTCGCATTTATTTAATTAATGACCACGATCAAGGAGAAAGACTCATAAAGGCATTCACCAAAGAACCATGCACAACTCTTAGGTTTTATTACACTATACACTGTAGTAGCTATAAATACGAAGCCCGCGTTTTGTTAATCGCCCTGATACCATATTAGAAATATGGGCTGAGACAAACAGAAGCTACAATAATTAAAAAACTTAGAGATGATACGTGCTTCATTGTTTCCATACCACTAAAATATCAACCTATTTAACAAACTACAAACATAACAATAATTATTATATGCATCCTATGATGCAATGTTCCTAACACAAATACCAACACCCAATGCATATTCACCTTTGATTCATGAGGTCAATCCATTGTGACTCAAAATTTGAAGAAACAGAGGACAGTGGGGGATGCAGTTCAGAGTGCTTAGGGCTAACAATAGGCCCAAATCCATATAAGTTTTAGAAGTTTGATTATGGAATCAGACAATAGCAGGCCCAAGTGATTATGATATACCGACTTGGGCTGTAGAAAAGAAATAAATCAACTTATTCACATAAAGCTGCCACAATATGTGAACAGCAGCTCAAATAGCCCCAATTGGAAGTCCACTCTTTGGGGAAAGCAGAAACTACCTTTTTACCGATGTATCAAAAGCCAAACATGTACTTAACATGTTGAAGATCACTCTAAGCATACTAATTCTGAGTTTCATTGTATTATACCCTTTAATCATCAGTAGCAACTATGCGTATGAGTGATTCTGGATGTTAGCCTACATTTTACCTCTTCCTTAAGGAGTGCTGCGATGACAACATAGGTGGAAACCAGCAAATTCCAAATAATACAAAGCATATTAACTGACTACAAGCATTTTAAAAAAATCGATTACTGATCAGTCTCCTCATCCTCATCGTCGCTTCCTGGAAAATATCATCATTTTCAGGAGCTTCCACCAGATCAGCGAAAGGATGGCCAAGGTCTGCAGCAAGCACATATCAGTCTGGGATTTGCTGCAAGAAACATGTTATGTTCCATAATCTGGTAGCAGGCCTTTTTATTTATTTAGCACAGCATAAGTAAAATCATGATAGCTTTTAGAGTTCCTAGACTCTAAACTTTCCTTAGGGGTCATATATGAACTGCCTGTCCCTGCTACCATGTTCATGGTTGAGATCCCTTTAAAATTTTCTGGAAAAGGCTAAAAGCAGAAGTCAAATAGCAAACTTACGCACAGACAAAGCATTCCATTCCCCATCTATCTGAAAATAAACCATAAACTTCTGAAACTACCCGCCCAATGCATATGCACCTTTGACACATGATACTAATCCATTGTGAATCAGAATTTGCAGAAACAGAGGACAGTGGGGGATTCGGTTAAGAGTGCTCGGGGCTAACAATGGGCCCAAATCCATAAAAAAATAGAATTTTGATTACGGAATCAGACAATAACTGGCCTAAGTGATTATGAGATACTGATTTGGCCTGTAGAAAAGAAAGTGTGTTGACTTAAGTTTTCACCTTAAAAACTGACCTGCAACTTGTTAGTCCATCATGAAAAATAAAAGCTACAAGAATTCAAGCTTCAACCAATGAAACAACATGAAATAAAGTAAATAAAACAAATTATACCTTCATGGATTATGTCTCATTGTGTCCTAACCCCATTGTTCTTGGTTGTAGATGATATTGCTCTCAGACAAGCACCGGTAGCTTCCAAGATGGCAAGTGTGGAATGGACTGATAGATGATATGCAAAAGCTATGCTATGAAAACGATTTATGCTAATTTGCTCAAAAACTCTAAAATGCTTAGACAAATGAACTCACGGATACAAAGATTAAGACTCCTAGTTAACTTAGACTATCGGACATTGGATTCAAAATGCACTAGAATTCCTTTATTTATAGATTTTTGAGTGCATAAGCTTAGGTGGCAGAGATCAATGGTCATGATTAAATCTTGCTTTTTGGATGGCTATGAGCAAGAGGCTGAAGGTTGAGAGAAAGGGGGAAGGAGAAGTGTCACTCATTTCACCTTGACTGGGGGGAAGACTGAGAGAATCTAGGATTGGTTGGAGAATATTTAGGGATAGAGGGACAAGAGGAGATGGACTAGGGTTAGGTGGACAAAACCTTCTCCAAGAATATAGGAGTGTTGGAGCAAAAATAGGGAGGTTTCAAAGATTATGTGCATGTACACATTTTATTCATGAATATGGGAGTTGGAGATAAGTGGCTCATAAATGATTTATATTTATTTGATTTTATTGATTTAAATCAGCCACGTGATAGATGAGTTGGCAAAGGTGGAGATGAAGGGTGAGTTGGAAACTGGTAATTAAATAATTATGAAATTATTTAATAATGGAACTATAAGATAGTGAATAATGCACAAATATGATAAGGAATGATAATTAAATATTAAATATTAAATTATTTAGCTTAGAAGAAAGGGGGTAATGGATGAATTAATTAAATGTTTCAACTCAATTAATTAATAGAAGAATATCGAATACTAATGAATTTAATAAATTAATCTTTTCAAATTAATTATTTAATTACTCATAGCCAATTTTATGTATATACAGAAAGAAATCAACTTATTCACATAAAGCTGCCACAATATGAACAGCAGCTCAAATAGCCCAAACTGGAAGTCCACTTTACCATGACTTGATTGTGGAAAGTAGAACTAGAAACTACCTTTTGACTGATGTGTCAAAAGCCAAACATATTACTTATCATTTTTAAAATCACTCTAAGCATACTAATTTCGAGTTTCATTGTATTATACCATTTAATCATCAGCAGCAACTATGTGTATGAGTGATACTGGATGTTAGTCTATATTCTGCCTCTTCCTTAGGGAGTGTTGTCGTGACAACATAGGTGGAAACCAGTAAATCTTAAATAATACAACGTATATTAACTGACTCCAAACATTTTCCAGAAAATGGATTACCGATCAGTCTCCTCATCCTCGTCATCACTTACTGGATGACATCGTCATTTGCAGGAGCTTCCACCAGATCAGTGAAGGGGTGGCCAAAGTCTGCAGCAAGCACAACATCAGTCTGGAATGTGCTGCAAGAAACATATTTTGTTCCAAAATCTGGCAGCAGGCCTTTTTGTTTATTTAGCACAACATGAGTGAATTCATGATAGCTTTTAGAGTTCTGAAGATAAACTAAAGCTGTTGGTCTCGGTTCCATAAACTGTTTGGTCTCCTGGATGTCATTAAAATCCTTCTTTCATTCATTCATACACTCTAAAATTTCCTTCGGGATACATATGAACTGCCTGTTCCTGCTACCATGTTCATGGTTGAGATCCCTTCAGAATTTTCAGGAAAAGCAGAAATCAAATAGCAAACTTAGCAAAGACAAAGCATTTCATTCCCCAACTATCTCAAAATAGACCATGAACTTCTGAAATCTGAACCTACCGTCCCAATGCATATGCACATTTGACACATGAGACCAATTCATTGTGACTCAGAATTTGAAGAAACAGAGGACAGTGGGGGATTTAATCGCTTGACAGCCCAGATAGAGAATCTGTAAAGGTACTCCAAGAAACCTATAGCCTGTGCTTCATCCCTGAATTCACAAAATCAGAAAATGATGTAATATAAATCTTTAGCAGCCCCAACCCCACATGGAACTGCTACATGCCAATAAGGCCCTTCAAGCTAGAGATTGACCTGGTTAAGATAAAAGAAAAATTGACAAAAAACCAAGTACTTTATTCTTCAAAAGCTGAAAGAGTTGCTCTTCGGAGAAAGAAAATTGCTCCCAATTGGTAGAACTTTCCTCATACTCTTTAGGATTACAGAATGGAAAGAGAAGAGAGATAGACTGGAGCTGGAGAAGGACATTTAAATTCTCGAGAGGTTGAATTGAAATTTCTGTTTCCAAGCATTGAGATGGAGCAAACTCCAATGCTTTCCTTTTCTAAATTGCTTTCCAGGAAAGCAAAGAGGGAAGCAGTGGACTTAATGACAAGACCAGGAAACCTCACTTATCAAACTATGAAAACAGATCCAATTGAAGGAGGGAGACAGGGAATTTTGAATCATCAATGAAATTTCACCCCTTTCTGATTAATGCTTTGTCACAACTCCGCTAAACATACCAAAACAATTTTAGCAGCTCGTGGCTGTCAGGTGCACAAATTATTGACCTCGTTTTGCTTGGTGTTAAGGTCTGAGAGGTATCCACTCTAGCAAATCTGTCTGGGGCATGATCCCAGCTTCATCCCTGATGGTGCTGGGTCTATACCCTCAGGAAGACTTGATCTCTGGTAGACTTTTTGTGAAACATTCAACTTCACCAACAGACCAAGGGCCACTTGGCAGTGTCCATGTAGCTTGCATACAGATCATTTTCAAAATTCAGTCCAACTAAACAGAGAAGATTATTATCTTTATCCATCGTAGCAGTTAGTTGTTTATATCATCATTCACAGATTGAAGCTGATGTAACATATTTCCAAAGAGGATGACTTGCCTAGTGCTCTGCCTTTCTATATCAGATTTTACCATGCTGCAACTAATTGCTATTTTATGGCAGGATGATCACTGGATTCTAAGCTTAGATCATATAATTGTGCAGTTTTCCTAATCTTACCGCTTTCTTTGCTGCATGAAAAAGCATTAGATATTGCAAGCCTGCAAGTACAAATACATTGATCACCTGTGATACCTAATTTCTGTGAAAACTCAACAGAGCAGTAAGCCATGAGCTGAATTTTAGACCTATCCCCTTCAATAGAAAGCATGCCCTATAGGCTTAGAGTATGGCACATACTAACCATTTGATTGGCTTCATAAGCCTCTCCCTCGCCCTCATATGCTTGGGAGGGCCCTGGGCCAACCTTGTTGGCGGTAGAAGGTGAGATGTTTGTTGGTAGAAACATCTATGGCATTTCCATTGCTTCGGTTCTCTTCATTGAGTTTTCTCATACACAAAGATATCCATCACATCAAAATGCGTAGCTACCAAAAATGATCAAAACATTGTAGCGTATTAATGTACAATGAGTTTACAATTCATCTCGCTGGCTTTTCCTTAAGGATATACCAGACAAGATAGATTACAAATTACTATTAACACAAAATCAAATAAATGACCTAAGGTTGGATACTACCAATCTCCTGCAGCATTTGATACCCTTGGCGATCTCACTAGGACAGGATGTTCTGAGCCAGATCTTCAACCTATGACTGAGGACTTTTTTACAACTGACAACTATTTGCCAGGGATAAAAACTTCCATTTATAGCAAGGAAAACAATGCTCACTAAATGGATGATTGACAATTGTTCCTTGCTGTTACGTTCTTGTTGGAACGCAAACGACAAAGGGGTCCACTGCACTAGATAAGATTCACATACACAACTTACCAGTGTTGTGTGCCAGGAAAATAACTCCAAGCTTCACACAGATATGCCATATAGCTTGGTGCATAGTTTGGATATAGTGGAGTCTCTCTATGCTGATTCCCTGACTAGAGGTTGTCGTGAGGGTCTCAAAGGCACTGGTCCAACTCTTATTAGTTGGTTGCCAGTAGAGTGATTGCTTCCTTTTTATCAGCGAGCTGGTTGTGTGTGTGCTAAGCAACTTGAGTGCATCCTTGATGAAGATGGATAAGGTCTCAACCTCATCCCTAGCTTCTATGATGATTTTGGTTGGTTGAGGGTCTCCCTTTATGCCTTGATGGAGATGATGAATTTGGAGCGGAAGATGATGGCATTACTATCTTCTTTATTTTCAACATAAATATAGGATGCTTGAATGTGTTTGATAGGTGCCTATTTGTAGATTTATTTTAAGTTGTCATTTCACGTCTAGTCAACACTCACGTCTAACTAGTACACCTAGCTCAAGCTTCTACAAAGGATGTGACCATAGTTTGTGTTCCTTTCCTTCTATGCGCAAGATCCCAAATGGACACCAAGCTGCACAGTTAATGTTATATCCCTCGAGTCAAACCCCTTTAGAAGCCAAACAGGGAATAAAGTGAATTGATTGGGAAGCTAGTTTTGATTCGTCAATAGATGTGAAGAATTTACTAAAATATATTGAACTTAAATGTGAATAAATGTTTTGATTGATTTTGATTAAAATTGATTAAGGGTATTTTGAATGATCGTATTGGTTTGCCAAATGTGTAGGAATTAGCCAGCCAAATGTGTATTCTTAGGCATGCGAAGAGGGATGCCTAGTTTTGAGCGAGGTAACTAAGTTGCTAGAAGAGCTCAAAATGTAATCGAGCTTAGGCTAGGTTGGATGCTTACAAACATGCCAAATTTTGTAGTTCGGCCAAGAAAGAAATCATTATAGTTAGAGGGTGTAGTTCACATCATTGGAATTGACTTTAGATTAATAACAAAGATCTTGCTTTGAGATAAAAGGTATACCCTAGATAATCATGATCAAGATAATACATGGATGACAATTCAAAAGTCATCAAAGTTTTTGAGGGGACCAGCAATCAATGGAATGTCAAGTATGATAGAGGGAAACCAATAACAATTTATGAAATCATTGTTGGAGTCTGAAAAGTTAATAAAAGGCCATTAATTGGAGGAATTCAAAGTCCAAGGAATCTAGAAATAATGATCAAAGTACATCACGATTATTCTCACACTCAATTTTGAGCAAGCAAGCTATCTATTAAATGTAAAGGAAGTTGATAGAAAAGTATACACTAGAAATTGGAGACCTAATAAGGAAACACATTTAAGCATTGTTGCAAGCAATCAACTCGAGTTGGAATATATTTTTGAGTAGCAAAAACTTGCTCATAGTGTCAAACAAAAGCTTGTAAAATATTAGGAAGCTTGTAAAGATTTGACAAGGGCTGATAAACTCATAACATCACTCGATTGTTATGCTTGTTACCATTATGGAGCTAAGCACTTACTATGAGGGTGGTTAGGTGAAACAATAGACACACTCCCTCTAGTTTGGCCATGATGGTGAATAGAAACATATGAGGAAATGACATTGGGAACATCAATGATATCTCTTTCAACCTTGTGATTTTGTTTGATCACTCTGCTTGTTACAATCTAATGATTTATGTGCTAGAGCTTTAATAAAAAACAACACATTGTTTACAAGTGAAAATAAATGTCCTCCTAAAATATGATGTGTATCTTTTAATTGAATTACACTAACTTGCAAGTTAGTGGTTGCCAATGAGGATCAACTTAGGAGAAGTCATGGAGGATGGGTCATCAAATGATGATATATGAGTTTCAAGGATGCTATAAAACTTGAAGTTAATGTTGACATGTGATTGAATTGACGTAGGATTGTATGATTGGGCATTTGTAGCTTCAAAAGAAAAACATTATTTGTCAAATTCCTTGAAAGTTTTTGGATTTAACTATGCAAATAATTTTCCATCAATGTTTTAGATTATACTCCATGATCCATCATTAGGATGAAGTGAGCTAGAGAAAAGAATGAACGAATAAATAGTAGACCAAACCCACAAAATAATGGAGGGGAATGTGTCATGTCCCCTCTTTTCCCAATAATTAATTATTAATATTGTTATTAATAAAATGAAATTGTTTTCAGACACACACACACACACACACACTATATATATATAAAATAAAATATCAAATTAAATTAAATTGGGGCCACACAAATCTTGGTGCACAAATAAGGGTCCCATGGGTCCTAAAAATGTAAAGGTATATTTTCAAATTGGCTAGCTCATTCTCACCATCGATTTGGATATTCCAACTTTCATCATTGATTTGGTTTGTGTGCACTCAAGGATGAAACCTCCTTGACTACAAATTTAAGGTGAGGACAAAAATCCTTGCCTCTAGCATTAACTAAAGCAATCAACGCTAACCCAAAGCCATAAAGAGGAAGAAATTAACAATCATCAATAGGCAGATTATAGGGTAGTGACTAATTTTGGTGATTGATCCACCCTCATCTCATATTTGATCTCCATGGTAGATTTGGCATCTAGGGTTCTTGCAAGTTTAAGGCAAAAATTCAACATCAACGGGGTAATGAATTGTGACAAGAATTACATGCCATATCTAAGATAGAACAATCAACTACACTGACCAAATCAAGCCTCATTTAGGCCAACCATATAGTCTTAGAGCTATATAGGTTAGAAGGTGCAATATATTTTTATTAAAAGAATAGAAAATTGCCATTTAGCTCGTTCATATTGGTGAGCACCACAAACAACCGAAAATTTAGGGGCTGCTATACGTCTAACACCTACTAAAAGTACTCCATATAGTGGTTTTTAATCTTGTTGTACACTTGTACCAGGTCTTGTAGGTCCTTGTTGATTACATAAAAATTCTATAAATCTAGTATTGTAATTGATGAATCAATTTTTTGAAAATAAAATAATATTATTTTGAAAAGATATTTTTTGCTTTTCAGCCACCTAGAGTTTACTATAAATTCTAATTTTGGTGGCAGGTTGAGGGTTTGATTTTAAATTTAAATTTATTCATCAAAATCATTTATTGGCTATATTACATTTATTAAAGCTAACCCCAAGGTTTTAGCCTTGAGCTTGTTTGGGGAACATTGCATTGGTATTAAGCAAGTAATCTTTCTAGCATTTGGATCAATTTGAAATGATGTAAATTCATGCAATAGATTGATAAAGAAATAAGGTCCCAATGAAGGGAGAAAAAGAAAGGATCAACAAGTGACTGAAGTGAAGATGTAAACAGTCAATAAATCATTAGAAATGAAAATAGGGAATTGGCCAAGGAATTTTAGTCTTTTATGAGAGAGTCTATGATGAAAATAGTTTAGATTTTGAGAGGAATGAATCAACAATGATGTGTTGGCAAACCCAACTAGGATTCTATAGAAGACAACTACTTAGTTAATGATAGTCTTAATTGATCCTCCTACAGAGACAACTTGAGCCAATTTTTTGGAAAGAGAAGAAGCTGATCAATTTGAAGAAGTGTAACAATTACTGCTAAAATAAGAGGATGAGATGACAAGGTATCATGCAAAGTATAATTCTCTAAGGTCAGCAATTTCCCATGATGCGTCTTTCATTGAGTACTATGAGATGAAAACAAGGAATGGACATAGAAGGAGAAGAAGATATCATCAAGATCAACCCAAGAGGGATATAAGACATGGTTGGCAAAGATCACTATACCTAATTACAATGGGTCAAATAATTGTATAGCTAAGGCATAATTGTAGAAGTTGGATACGTACTTCTCTTTGAACCATATGTATGAGGAGGAAGAAATTAAGGTCACTACCTTACACCTAGAGGATTTGGCTCATGAATGGTGGTACCATGTCATGACGACTCAAAGGCATGGTTCTATTACTACTCTAGAAGAATTCAAGTGGAAATTGATAGAGGTTTGATAAGAAGGATCCAAAGATTCATTTAAGAGAGTTAACATAGTTGAGGTAAGAGGGTACAATTGAGCATTAGGTGGTAGAGTTTCAAAGGCTATCTGTGATAGTTTTATATGTGATGAAGGGGAGGTTGATAGAGCTATTCGTAGAGGGTCTTACCAAACCAATCAAGGGTTTGGTGATGACATTTGATCCATGTTTCTTGCAAGACACCATTATGGGATTTTTGAATTTGGAGGATTTAGTGGCTAAGAATAGGTTCTACTCCAATAATGCACCATCGGGCCTACATAAGAAACCTTTTCATAAGGGTTTTCCTTAATCTAAGCCATTACCTGTTAAAATAAGAAAGATGCAAGAATCCAAAAATGAGCTTTGAAGTAAAAAACTGTGTCTTCGTGTAGAGAGCCATGAGAGTTAGAGCACAAATGCTTGGGGAAGGGGGAGGTACACTACATAGAGGTGATTTTTGATGGGGATTTGAAGGGAGAAGAACCTAGCCCATAGTTGTAATTGATGAAGTAGAACACGAGGGCAATGAAGGAGAAGAGTATTTAGGAGGCATACTTGCTACCCTTTTAGGAGCAAATAGGTATCGCCCTTTTCGAGTTTGAGTAGTGTTATAGGATCATACATTGATAGTATTGATAAATAGTGGAGCCACCTACAATTTCATAGATAATGGTCTGGTTACTAAGATGGGATTGGAGATAGATAATTTTGATGGATTCAAGGTGATTGTGGATGATTGGTTTACTCTCCCTTGCAATAGGAGGATCCAACATCTTGGCATCATACTAGGGAGGTATAGAGTATGTGATGATTTTAATGTGGTTGGTATAGGTGAGGCAAGCATTGTTTTGGGTGTATAATGGTTGCATTCACTTAGCCAATTTACACATAACTATTAGACTATGGAGTTGAAATTCAAATAGAGGGTAAGGAAGTGGTTCCTGAAGGCTTATCCAATTGAGTCTCAAGGGTTGTTTTCGACAAGATATTCGAGAGGGCTTTTTGTAGGGAACATGTAGCTTGAGAAACACAATGTTTAATTATGAATGCAGTTGCACCCTTGGGTGAGAAGAATATTCACATTGATATGTATTCCATCTTGGATAAGCATAGTATGGTGTTCAATGGTATTCTCCAAGGTTACTGCCAAATAAAGGGTTTTAACATTCCATGAATATGAGGAGGGATCAAAGTTAGTTATCACTCCACCTTATCGTCATTTGAGGAAGCACAAGGAGGTGATTAAAAAACTATTAGATATGGGACGCATACGACCAAGCTCTAGCACATTTGCCTCTTTAATGGTGTTGGTTAAAAAAGAAAATACAATGAGGATGTGCATTGAATATAGAGAACTCAATAATAAGACAATCAGGAACCTTTATCCTATTCCACATATTGATGAGTTGATAGATGAGATTCATGGTGCAATGTACTTTTCAAGATTTATTTGTGTTCAAGGTACCATTGGATAAAGGTGAGAGATGAGGATGTGCACAACACATCTTTCAAGTGTCACTATAAGTACTATGAGTTCCTAGTGATGCCATATGTATTAGCTAACACACTTGCCACATTCTAGTCTTGCATGAATTAGATATTTATTATGAAGTTGAGAAAACTTGTGTTGGTTTTATTTAATGATATATTGATCTATATAAAAAGGTGGGAAGATCATTTGAGGTATATAGATGATGTACTTGGTATCCAAGAGTAGTGGTCATTTATTTTCCAAGGCTTCAAAATGTGAGTTTGGTTTGATAGAGATATTAAATCTAGGACATGAAATTAGTGCCCAAGGGATTAGAGTGGATGATGTGAAGTTTAAGGCTTATCATAGATTACCCCCACCTAAGATTATATCACACTTGAGAGAGTTTTTGGGCCTTTCTAGTTGTTGCAAGAGGTTCTTCAAAGGTTGTCATATCTAGTTGAGGAAATTTGTGTTGGTTTTATTTGATGATATATTGACCCATATAAAAAATTGGGACGATCATTTGATGTACATAGATGATGTACTTGGTATCCGAGAGTAGTAGTCATTTTTTTCCAAGGCTTCAAAATGTGAATTTGGTTTGATAGAGATATTATATCTAGGGTATACGATTAATGCCCAAGGGATTAGATTGGATGATGACAAATTTAATGCGACCATAGATTAGCCCCCACCTAATAATATATCACACTTGAGAGGGTGTTTAGGCCTTTGCAGTTGTCACAAGAGGTTCTTCAAAGGGTTTTCACATGTAGTTGCCCCATTGATAGATTTGATGAAAAAGAGAGTTTCTCCTAGATTAATTTAGCACAGATCCTTTGTTAAGCTCAAGGAAGTAATAAGTTCATGTAGTATCTCGATTATTCTATATTTCACATCCTTTTATTTTGGAGTGTGATGGTTTAGGAGATGGGTTCAATGTAGTTTTTCTGCAAAACAAACATCCCATAGAATTTGAGAGTATGAAGCTCAAGGATACATAAAGGAGCTTCTCTATCTATGACAAGGAGATGTTGGCTACCATGTATGCTTTGATCAAGTTTAGGTAGTACTTGGTTTGCTAGAGACTTGTGGTGAAGATGGATCATAATAACTTGAAGTTCTTCCTTGATCAAAAGGATTTTAATTATAGTAAACAAAACTGGGTAAGTTAAAATATTATGATTTCTATATTGAGTACGAAAAGGGTAAGACTAATTTTGTGGTTGTTGTATTATATAGGAAGCCCTATTTGTGTTCCATGATTGGTACATCTACTAAATGAAAGGTTTCCATAATAGTTGAGTATGCCAAAGACACATTCACTATTAATATATAGGATAATAAGCTACAAGGTGTCAAGTAGGTCGTTGATGAACTCATTCTCTATATGATAGGATGTATCTTGTTCTAGAATCAAAGAAAAAGGAAAAGATTTTGAGGGCATGCCATGGCACACCATTAGCAGGCCATTCAAGATAATACAAGGCCTACATGTAAATGAGAGAACACTTTTTATAGAAGGGACTCAATGGAGATGTGGTGAAGCATGTTATAAAGTATTTGTCGTGTCAATAGAACAAGTATTTTTAGTTGGATTATTGCAGCCTTTAATCATTCCAAATCAGAAATGGGAGAGCATTTCTATGGAATTTATTATGGGTCTTCTATGAGTTCATGGTAAGGATTACATTTTTTGTGATTTTGGATAGTCTCACTAAGTATGCTCATTTTATGCTATATCTTCATAATACAAAGCTACACACGTGGCTGATTTTTTAGAGACATGTTTAGACTACACAGGTTGCTAAGGAACATTGTGAGTGATAAGGACAACAAGTTTACTAGTTTGTTTTTGCAATATTTTTTGGTGGACCACAAAGTTGACTCCAAGTACTAGTTATCAACTTTAAATGGATGGACAAATAGAGTGTGAATAAGTTACTTAAATGATATTTGAGGAATTATGTTATAGGGTAGAAAACAACATGGACTAAAGGTGGCTTCATCTAGAGGACTATTGCTATAAATCCACACATCATATTTCTATAGGCATGATTCCTTTGAAAACACGATATAAATTTTTGACAATAGAGTTCTTGGAGCTAGGGATATGGCTAAGTAGAGTCTAAAACATTTTGAATGCACTCAGGGATAACTTGCAACATTACCAAAATTAGTGAAAGATGAAAGTGGTGATCACCACCTCTTGGAGAAGACTTTTGAGATAGGAGTTACTTTTTCTGAGGTTGCATCCTTATAGGTAATCTTCTCTCAAGGGGAGTGGTGTGGGCAGTGGTGTGGATAAGCTTAATCCATGATTTAATGGGCCTTATAAGATCATTTGAAGCAAAAGAGAGGTTGCACATGAGTTGCAATTGTTGGGAAATGATAAAATTCACAATATTTTTCACATGTCATGTCATACGAATGCACTTGGTGACTTGGAAGAATCTTCGAATCGAAGGTGCTATGTGAAGAGAATTTTTTAGATGTTTCAAGTTTGAAATTACTTGAGGGCAAATAATTTTGGGAAAAGATTTCCATGTCCCTTCTTTTCTCAATATTTTATTATTCATATTATCATTAATAAAATGAAAGTATTTTTATACATTATATAATATATTTTTGAAACTATAAATAAATAAATAAAATATGAAATTTAAATATTTCAGCTTTCATCATAGTCAAGGATGAAACCCCCTTGACTATAAACTTGAGGCAAGGATGAAAATATTTGCTTCTAACATTAGCATTATTATTTTAGGGGTTGCATGATAGGCTAAACTGAATGATTGTGCAATATTTTTAGGGTTGTGGAGCAAAGCAATCAACATTCACCCAAGTGCCATAAGGAGGATAATAACAATCGACAAGAAGATTACAAAGCAGTGACCAATTTTAGTGGTTGATCCACCCTCATATCACTACTGATCTTTAGGGTAGATTGGGCACTTAGGGTTGTTGCAGACTTAAAGGAAAAATTCCAACACCAATAGTGCCATAAATTGTGACAAGAATCACATGTCATATCCAAGAGAAAACAATCAACAACAACCCATGGTGGATTAGGCCTCGTTAAGGATAACCGTCTAGTCTTAGTCAGAACCATATGGGTTTGAAGGAGCATTAAAAAAATTATAGCTAGTTTAGACCATGAATCAAGTCTATTAACAATAAGAAACTTAGAGTTTTGGGGGCTGTACATCTGACACTTGCAAGAAGTATTTCGTATAGTTGTTTCAAACATAGTTGTACCCCTGTGCTAGGTCATGTAGGTCCTCGCAAGTTATTTTTTTTTATGTCTAACTGAATATTGTAATTGATAGTTTAGATTTTTGGAAATAAAAATATTATTTTGAAAATATATTTTTTTTAGCCACCTAGGGTTTACTTTAAAATTATAATTTTGGAAGCAGATACATGCTTTAATTTTGAATTTAAATTTATTTATTAGAATCATTTATTGTGTGTATTACATTATGAAAGCTAATCTTGGGGTGGAAAACAGAGAAAAAAATTTGCATACAAAAATGTTATCTAATATGAGATACACCTATATCCAAATCATAATTACTCTGACTTGAAAATTAATTAAAAAATGCAACAAAATAAAAGAAAAAATATCCATGCACTTGATATTGGTGTTACAACATAAATGTCACTTTAAAAAAATGTTATTTACTATAAATGAAAGATACTAAATATTATGTAAAAAAATGCACATTTAAAAATAAAAAAAGAATCTACATACAAATCTTAGAAATCACTAGTTCACATCATCTTGTAATTCTTAATGGTGTAGTTGCTATAGATGTCAGAAAGTGAATATTTAGTTGAAAATGTTTGTCTTAATGTCTCATGTTGACCAAAAAGTGGGACACAATATTGTGGGATCATCGTGTGTTGAGTTAAGTGAGAAACGATACTATTTAATCTAGGTGCATCACCACACCTTTCATTATTTGTATTCCTTCTTCCCCTTTTCCCTATAAATTAGTAGAATACGATTATGTTTTAGGTTTAATATGTGTTCAATTGGATCAACACTCTGCATCTAGGTTAGAAAGGAATTAGACATTCTCCATAGGTTTGATCTCAAGTGCAAGGGTCCCACACTTTGATATCTTTCCTATGTTTCATCATGATGTTGAACTAGCTTCAACAAGGATCCAATTCTAAGCGATAACAAAAACCATAGGCTCCAAAGGGAGCCAAAAATGCTCCAAAGGCCTCAAAAAATGCAAATTATTAAAATGAATAAAGTATCGAATTTTTTTTTTGTTTTGAAAATGCCATCTAAATGCTCTTGGAACTCTATTGGATCATTAGGAATCTTTGGATAGGTTTCAATATGCTAAAATGAGCACCCAAATTAAGGAGTTACACCTTATATATATTTTACAATAGGTTAGCTAGGTGATGAAAGAGAGTTATTGAGGAGAACATAAGTGATGGAAGAGAGTCACTAATATGTCAATGAACTAGATAATGGAGATTAGATTCTCAACAAGGATTTTAGAAAGAATATCTTTGTAACAATGGTGAATTTTTATGATATATTTGGAAGGATAAACCCTAATGAGTGTTTGAGACCCCAATGAAGGTTTTGAAGGATTCCATATATTTTATTGAGAATGGAAGAGTTGGAGATAAAAACAAGCTACAATCATGGAGAATTTTAACTTGCAACAATATGGGAGTGCAAAGACATCATGAAAACTTAGTAAAAACTTGGAAGAGTGTCATGATAGATAAGATATATAAGATCTCAAAGAAAATTTGAAATGAGTAATAAAATACTTTCTATATGATGTTCTAGGCTAAGGATTTATTAGGAGATTTAACAAGGTATCATTATAGTTGGGAGTTGATCTATTTATGAAATAAAAATTTGAAATTTTTAGTTGGACACTAGCATCCAAGTGTAATAGTGTTTAAGACAATAACATTTGGATAAAAAATTGTCTTCTAGGAGCCAATAATACAAAATCTGGGGTTCTTTTATGACACCTAGGATAGGCTATAAGTCCTCAAAAGATATATCAATAACATTTTATGGTAAAAAATGGGGCAAATAAGTCTTATGCGTCTATATGGGAACATACACAAAATGAGTGCATAAATTTAAATTGAAGATTTCAAAGTAGGAAAATTTGACCTTACGCCAAGTTATGCTAAGATCCCATTTTAGAAGAAATCCTATTTATATGTCTTAAACTCATTATAGGACCAACCAAAACACCTTTTATATTTCCTCAATAATGAAATGAATAACTTCTTTATAGTTGACAATTTTATTTCTATATGGACAATCCAAGTACTTGATTCCTATGCTAGATTAAGTTACAATGAGTTTATTCATGGATGTGATTATATAAAATATTATTTAAATATTGTTCCACTACATCTAATTCCTTTGAGAGAATGTAAATTTTTAACTAGATGATTTTAGCTCCCAAGAGTATTTTCTTGTCATCTTGCTTTTCTACATATAATTCGTATCTAATTACTTGATCATAAAATTTCTTCATGCTATTTAGGAATCTATATATTTGGGTTTTATTTTTGAAATAATTCTATCTAATGATGTTGTTAGGAATAGTGGTCTTGCTAAATTTTCAATTTCATAAGTACAATGTGGAGTAGCCACATCAAATTTGTATGCCACAACAACCATTTCATCACCCAACAAATTCTCTTATCTATCTAGCTGATTTCTTTTACATTAAACATCTCAATGGTATCCAACACTATATTTTAATAATACCTTAATCTCTTATTCTTTATAATGTAGATATCCCTTAATTAAAGACTATATGCTCATAATCACTAAATAATCTCAAGCATTTTATCCTATGTATCTATGCTTTATGCAAACTAAAACACAATATCTCAGACTAAACAACATAAAACTTGTATGCAACAACAACCATCTTATCAACCAACAAATTCCCTTATCTATCTACCTAGCTAATTTTAATTACATTAAACATTTTAATGATATCCAATGCTATATTTTTATACTATCTCAACCTATTATTCTTATCAATGTAGATATCCTAAATTGAAAGACCATAAGCTCATAATCACTAAAGAATCTCAAGAATTTTACCCCATGCATCTATGCTTTATACAAACTAAATCACAATATCTTGTACTAAACATCATTATTAGTACACTGAAATAATATTTTGAATGGGAATTTGAAAAAAAATCATCAATGGAACTTATAATACCCTTGCACTTGATCCCTCAAAGAAAGCATCATAGAATTGCATATTCTATAATTAACTTTTAGTTGGATCAACAAGGTTCAAGGTGCCGATAGGATCTAGCTTGTTCTCTAGAAAATCCACTAGCCCAACTCATTTTTTAGGTCTAATATCACAATAAATTGATTAATTGCATGTGTTGAGTCATCTAATATGTGTAGCATATTTTCTCCTATAGTATAATTTAACTTCCACACCAACCAATGGAATAGTAACATAAGATAGATCCATGTAAAATATGTTAACCAACCGGGCTTACCATTTTTATGATAATATTATTCCTCACTTAGGAGGATAATCCACCATGATATTATCCATAACGAGAGCCTTAATAGGGTAGGATGACAATTATATTTCTACCATGTTCAAATTGCAAATTATTGGTAGTTCTCTATAATACATTAGATAATGCCTAACATAATCCTTGGAAATATTAATATCAATTGATTCATGATTCCATGGGAATCACGAATAACTTGAAGTGATACAATACAACATGCAATTATGTACCAAAAATCCATTCCCCAATAGAAAGGTATATAAAGGGTCAATGTCTAAATGACTCTCAACCAATGAAGTACCCAAATAAATATAAATATTTAGAACTTCTTCCTTTATGTTATTTACAATATGCTCACTCACTTAGTTATTTTGAATAACATAATCATCCAAATATGTAAATTCCCTATGTAGGTAAAACTTAAAACTACCTTCTATTGTTTTAATAAGGATTTTTTTTGTTTATTCCATTATCAATCTAAACTCATATCAAATAGAAATAGCTTAGAAACATTCAATTTTATGCTAATAAAATTGAACATAGCCATAAACAAATAAAATAGGGTGAAGAATGTGTCCTTATATTATTAGTTAAAAAAAAATGTTTGTAGTACATTTAGAGGTAGCAAAGGGTTAGCAAATTTTAAATTAAAGATTTTAGAATTTTTAAAAGATTTTTATAAATTGTCTCAAACTCTCGTGTATAATCATATTTACTCATGTCTAACAATCCAAACTTGTGTTATAAAAGGGCACTCTTTTTAGACAAGGTGAACTTTTACTTACAACATGCCAAAGTGTCTTCTAATCCCAAACCTCTACAAATTTCTAGACTTACATTAATTTTTGATGTTTATTTGGCAGGTACATTCTAAAAATGACACATTTTTGGTGAGATATCATTTGCTGAATTATGAAGGGAAAATAGTGAGTTATGTTTTAGATACTACCTCAGTCAATCACCTAGGATGGTTTGTTTTAATCTCAAAGAAGTGTTAGTATTAGAAGTTTTTGATCCTTATGTGAAAAGTGTTGTGGTGTGTATGTGGAGTTACATGAATTTAAATATATGGTATGCTTTAAATTCAGTATGATAGTGAGTGAGGGAGCAATAAGATGATAATGGTTCAAGGGTATGTTAAGGGATGGATTCACTATAAGGAATTGAGGATTGTTCTAGAAGAGCTATTTAAGGGACTTTGTAGATATAGTAATTACAATAAAGATTCAATGGATTTGTGTTTTTAATGCAGCCTAAGGAAATCATAGAATGATGAACTAAATGAAAGAAAGAATGGAAGGAATATTTAATGGTTTTGCAACAAGGTTTGGGTGGGTACACCTTATCATAATTTTTAGCTATGTTACAATTGAAAGTTCATATTGGAGTTTTCCTAAGAACTTAGTGTGAGAAATTAAGGAAAGTTGAAAATGTGAGAAAGAGAATTAACCTTGTTTTTAGAAGATTGTAGTTGTGAAATACTATTAGGAAACACACTAGGGTGGTGTATTAGGGTTTTTGCAAGAAAAACATTTTTAAATGCATTGAAAAATGATTGTGAACATGTTGGTGCACATGACGGACTAGGAAATTATTATGGGCTGGTTTATGTCTAGAAGGATAAAGGAAACACGCATAAAGGTTCTAGTATATGGGTGAATACAATAGTTTATGATAGGGAGTACATGTTTCTAATAGTAGTGGGAATTTGGACATTTGTGTTTTGCACACAAATGTGGATTTTAAGGCACAAAATGGGCCAAATGACTCTTAATATGAGTAGAGGTGGAAGACACTAAAATAAGTCCATGAACCTAGAGTAAAGAGTGTGAAGTAAGCAATTTTTGATCATATATTGTGCCCTCACTATAATAAGCTTGTGAACTAGGTGAATCAAGCATGCTACAAGGATACTTTAAGAAATGACTTCTTAGAAATTCTATAAAATCCTTGGTGAATCCACCTCAAAGAAGTATAATATCTTAGAAAAAAAAATTATATTGAAAATTATTTTAAATTAAACAATAATACTTTTTTCTTGCATCATTTTTTTGAAATTTCATGACTAGATTTTCTATTTATATTACTTTTATGGTGATTCAATACCTAAATTTTCTATAAGACATAGATGTTGAAATGGGACAAGTATTGAAACTTTGTAAGTTAAAAAAAAAGTGAGGATATTAAGGTCATACACAATAATGTGATGTGCCTATCTTACAGAATTATTAGTCCCTGCCTTAAGGCAGAGACTAATTTTTTCAATCTCACCAAAATATGCAATTAATTTTGTTTGGGAATTGTGCCAACAAAAATTTAACATTTATTCTATAGTTTGCACCCTTCTAACTTTTGAAATTTAATTTTTACATATTTCTTCTTTTTTCTTATTGATCACTCTTAATTTTGCTAGGGTTTTTTTCTTTTTCAATTAAAGTTTTGGAAAATAAATCTTCCAACCAATGAACAATAAACAAAAAAAAATCTAAAACATTTTCTAAACTTTCTTAAATATTATCATGCACACATTATTATTTTTTACCCTCACATTGATGTCGAGCCCATTAATGCAAGCATCATGAGGTAATAAATGAGCATATTAAGTTAGGAAAGTCTAAATTAAAAATTTGTAAGTAGTTCTATGTCTCTTTATTATTATTTATATTTAGTTTATAAAAAAAATGAGCGCATTAACTACTAAATCAGCCTATATTATCATTGAAGAAATTTTGAAAGTAAAAAAATGTCATTATTTTTTTATTATTAGTTTTATGGTATGTATTTTATTTTTATTATTTGTTTAGTAAATTTGCATAGTTTGAATTTAATTTGTTATTTATGTGTAAATTATGCATTCTATTTGTAATATTTGTTTAGTAAATTTGAGAGAAAAAATTTATAGTTTGAATTTAATTTTTAATTCTATGTAATTTTGATTATATTAATATTATATTTTTTAATTTGATAATTAATAAAATATAATTATTTTATTTATTTTATATTTGTATTATTTTGTATGTCACCTCTTCCTACCATTACACTATACCTTTTAATACCATTTAATATAATAATACATAAATTTAAACAAGCAATCAATATTTTAACAATTTTTTACAATGTCAAAATTTAACATTCACCTATAATACACCTATCACACTAAATTTTGAACAAATATATTTTAAATTTTAAATCTAAATACAAGCTTGAATTTTATTTTTTACTTGTCTATAATTTATATATTCTAATTTTATTATTTGTTTAGTAAATATAATATTTATCTAGAAAATATATATAATCTTTTTTTTAAGGTTTAGTTCATGTCTGTATGTGCACCTAGGTGAAGGAATCATATATTTGACTTTGACTTTGTATATAAAAACAAAATATCAGTAGAGAAAAGAAATATAGCTTTTGTTATATATAATCATTTATATGCAAAAGTCTAGTTGTGGTTAAGAAGATCTTTACCTAAATGTTATGTTTTCCTTGTGTATTTTTTTTTTATTAAAAAGAGATACAATATTTTATTAGTTAATTTATGTAACTAATACAATTAAATTTAGACAAGTTAGAGTTGAGATAAAAATCATATAAAATTATAAATATTTTTTAATTAATTATGTTGTCAATATATAAATATGTTCTCAAGCAAAGGGAAGGTTGTTAATTTCTTCAATAAAAATCAATCCCCTCTACCAACAATACCAAATTGAAGACATGATAAATAAATGATGCACTCTATATGATGTAAGCATTGATGTTGTGTTAATATAACATTTTAATCTATATGTTTTATGTTACTGGAGATTCAAATTCCTTTTTCTATATTTGATTCTTTATTCCAAATAACCTTAGATAGTTTATACATACAATATCTTAGATGTTCAATGATCAACTTGACATTTCTCAATACAAACATAGAACAAATCTCAATTTTTTGGGGCAAAAGGCAGGGACTTTAGCTGTATCATCTAATGTTGTTTCAAGATTTGAAAAAATCTATCAAAAAGTACATGTGAGAACATAGACATGTCAACCAATATACAAGGCAAGACTAAAAAGGATAATATGAGTCAACAATAGAATGGAATGATGTGAAGTGATAGTTGGCATATGAGTTCAGAAATAACATGAGAATTGATGCGTGTCCACCCTTGATTGGACGTTCATTTCATTTTGATAAACATGTTTAGACCTTTATCTTATGCACGATGGATATGTTTAGACTTGATTAGACTTATTGATGCTATGGATTATGTTCGTGATTAGTTATGACTCTTTATATGTTTTAGTTGATTAGCATGATGTTAGATACTATGTGGATTCATGATATCTTATGATGATGTTATCTTGCCGATTATATGACTTGATGGATTTTACATGTATTTATATGTGTTTGATGGATTATTCTGTTTATGCATCGATGATGAATAGTAGTACTAACCCTAATCCTTGATTATATGGATGTATGATGATTATTGGTTGCGCGCTATTTGACTGTCTTTGTGGAGAATCAACGTCACATCACTCATTGCGAGCAGGATGTGTCGTTATGAGGTTCTACCACTTGTCTGTTATATATGTACATGTACATGCATTGATATTTGTGGTTGCAGGATTTGCAGGTACTAGACACTTAATCCTCCTGGGTCACCAGGTACGAGCTCCCCTGACTCTACAGGTGCGAGCGTGTCTCAATCCTAATGGTAATATGTGGTTTCAGAGTTGATGTCGGTTCCCCTTACACACTCTAGGTTTAGTTTGGCACATGTGCATGTCGTCAGAGGGTGCGATTCACCATGTGGTTTGTCAATTGGTCGCCCTAGGTCTGCGAGTATGTGGTATGATTTAATTGTTTATTTATTTGACTATTGGTGCTAGATTGATTATTTAAAAATAATTGGTGATCATATAGTTATAATGTTTATTTTGATTTATTAGATTTTTTGATTATTTGGTAATTGATAATTATTATTAAAGGTTGCATAAGGTTTTATTTAATATTTAATTGTTTATAATTTAATTTATTTATTTGTGTTTATTTATTGTTTATAGTTTATTTTATTTATTTAGTGTTTAATTTAATCTTTATTTAATTCAATATTGTGGAATCTTGATTATTTAATTAATGAACTTTCCCTTGTTTTATTTAATTAAGTCTATGTCTAATTTATAAGGTATAGTTGTTTAAATATTATTTGGGGGAAAACCATAGGTTAAAATAAAATATAAACCCCCCCCACTTGATATATTAATGCATTGGAATATTATTATTATTCTCCCTTTTAATTTTTAAAATCTCATTGAGAAATAATAAAATATAATATAAAGTTTGGAGGGAGACATATTTCAAATAAAATAATCTGATTGGCCGGATTAGAGGCTAGAGTTTTCGAGCTTTTTATTTGTTGCCGTGAAGTTTTTCAGATTTTTTTGGTTTTTCATCTTTTCTTTGCAAAATATTCTCTATGCAAATTTTGTTTGCAATTTTTCTTTGGCTTTGTAGGAGCTTGGGATTGGAGTGTTGATTCTTGCTATTGGATTGAGGATTGTTGAAGCTCTTCTTCAACTCTCATTGCCTTCACACGGGATTCCAGGTTGGAGTCTGAGACTCTTGTTTTGGTTTTAAAATATTTCCCGTGTCTTCTCCGTGAATGATTGTTTGTTGGAGCTGGGAATAGTTTTATTTTTATATAGTATTAGATTAAAGAGAATGGGGAAAATATTTCTTTTATTATGTTGGCTTGGCTGTATGCATTCATAGATTTTCTTGTAGAGTGCGCTCATGACAATGGCTTCTCCCTTGTGCATTACTTTGTTGTTGCTGGGTAGATTCGATTTACTGATGTAGCTTATTTGCATAGCTTTGGTTAATGAATGGGGAAATAGAGTTGCTTATGGTGTATAATGTATAGTTTTATCTGCAATATATCTTTATGATTCTTTGTATGTTGTTCAAGACAATGGTTTCCCCATCTGTGCATTCTTTGTGGAATGCTTGGTTGTCCTTGTGGCTTTTCTTTTCCAGAGTGTTTAGCTTTGATTGATTGATTATGTAGAAGTTGTTTTGCCCGATTTAGAGACTACTTTTATGTACATGTCTGCAACTTTCTGATGAACGTATCTCAAAAAGTACAAACTAGGTTTGCACGAATTTACTGGGTTTTTTGCCTTGATGTCTTCTAATTTCTGTGTAAAATTCATGAAAATTGCGATCTAGGTTTTTAAGATATGACTAAAACACTATGACTGTGTATTTAGAGCTTTCCAATATTTTTGCTTATTTTGACTTGATTTTCTCAATCAATTTCCGTACCAGATGCTAGTTTATGATATGTTATTGTGTTCCAGATTTGCTTATTATCAAATTTGAGGTTTTATGGTGCTTTATGAGCATTTTCCTTCATGTATTGGTTATTATTTGGATTCCTTTCATGTGGAGATGCCATGAGAGAAGGCCGCAATTTGATGTTTGTGCTTCCAGCAAGTGAATGGCCTTGCTGTGGTTTTGCTTTTATGTTTGCAGTAGATTATGATGGCCCTATTGTACGACCTTTGATTTATGTTTGTTGCCAAGAGGCTCCTTTCCTAATCTCTTTGATGTTGTAGTCTCGTTTCATGTATATGTTTATGTATGAGTGTTTTGGCTGCATGTTATGAGTTTTCATTTCAGATTTTGATACTTGGTTTTAGGGCCTCTTGAGCATGTATACCTTCGTTGTATGGGTCCATGATAGGAGGAGTGGGGTTCCTTGTGTTGACTGGGGGTCATGAGAGATAGGATCTCATGAGGTTCCTTGTAAGGATACATGAAGTCTAGACCACCAGGGCACATGGGAGTTTACCTTGTATTGTAATACAAGTGATAACCTAAAATGAATATGGGATGGATAGTTAGATAATTAATAAGATAATAACTGAATTGAGCCTCATGTCTTAGTCCTAGGGTGGATGTTTTAGGATAAGAATGAGAAGGCCATGAAGATGACAAGCTAATCTCCCTTACTCTCTCACATGTTGAGATGGCTCCACATGTCCATCAGGCTTGTGCCTTGTTGTTATGTTATGTGGATGATATGTGATGACACTCCACCCCTACATGTGTTCCCTTGATTTGCATTGCTTTATGTTATGTGTATTGTTAGACTCTGGGAGTTTCTTACTGTGCTTTCTTGTGACAGATTCATGCATGAGAGTCTTGTGTAGTCTTGTCCTTTGGTATTAAGTGTCTTCCTAGATGTAGAGTGTGTGTTGGGACCTTGCGTCACCTCCTACCATGGGGGGTGGTTCCTTGTAGGTTCCACATTGGTCGGGTGGTTGGTGCTTTTTACCATTGGGGTTTTTCCCTTTGCTTTGTTGGTGTTCTTCTTCACGCGTGAACTTGGATCTTCTTCAAATGACATTGGATGTCTATGGCAACATATATGTGTATTATGATTCATGACTTGGAATGATGATATCTTGTAATATTCATTGATGTTCATGTATAAGTGATGTAAACTATTTGTAATAAATGTAGGAGTTTATTTGTACTTGTATTGGATGAGCTATGCTCATGTTGTAAGTAACTATGTAAAGGTTTTGTAATCATAATGTACTCTTGATTATGCTTAGACTTAGATAATGATGCAATCTTTATGTGGCAATAATATGAAATGAATTATGGTGTATGTTTATGTTCTTAATGGAAAGAGGAATTGTATTGAGTTGACTCTATCATGTAATGTCGTATGTTGAAACAAGCTTAGATCATGGAAATGGATTAGCATCATTGGAAATGATAATGATATGCATGTGGTGTAAATAAATATTCATTATGGATATTATTACACTTTCCTTAAGTTAACTTAGGATAATGCATCTCTTCGTAGTTTGGATTTGAGACACTTAGGGAAGTGTGCACATAGGGATAGAGCTTGTAGGAGAAATTCCACCTTTTGTGGTCTTGTTTTGTTGTTACACTCCACATTCGGTGGGTCATCCACCTCTTGTGGAATATTATATTATTTCTCCTACCTACCCCTAGTATTTCTTACCTACTCTTGTTTCTCATTGAGCCACATGTCATGATTGTGTGCTCGTACATCCATATGGCCTTGCCTATATAAGAAGGCCAATATTCATTGTATTGGTGAATCCAGTTGATCATTTTCATATTGATGAGAATATAGTTTGTTCGTCATTCTTTTGTCTCTATTTTAATACTTTTTATTGTGCCCTTGATCTTGACAAAATCTCACATGGTATTAGAGCCATTGGGGCTTCATTGATTGGTTTTTGGAGACATTGTGGAAGGCTTCTATTTTCGGATTTGAGGAACTCCGCTTTTTGGAGGCATCTTCGAGTGTTTTTGACCTCACCATTGCGTCCAGGAGGCCGTTTCCATAAAAATCGAGTATAAATTCGACCTATTTTGGTGAAAATTGATTTTTGGGTGTGGAAGAAATTTTCTGTCCAATTCGGGGGGTACAGTATGGAATTTTCGGATTTAAAAAAAAAAAAAAAAATTTAATTTTTTTCTGAAAATTATTTTCCAGTTTGAAAAGATCCGTACCTTCTACCCAGTCAGCAGTGCATAGTCAGCGCCCAGTCAACAGCACCCAGTCAGCGCCCAGTTAGCATTTTCTTTGGAAATTTTTAGACCCCTCTCTGTTGAGCAGTTTGAATTTTTGGGTCAACTTTGGAGGACCATAACTTGCTCAATTTCGCTCCTTTTTGGGTGCAATTTTTTTTTGATTTGGGCTAATTTTTTGTGCTCTTCGCAGTGGTGTGGTTATTTTCTTGTTTTGGTGCACAAGGTTTTCGGAATTTTCAGATTCTCTCAGCTATACCTGTCCAATCCTTAATTCTGCAACTTCAAAGGCCTCGTTTGAGCTCATATGACCTCCTTTTCAGGTGCCGTTTTTTTTGAAAGTGCATGTTTTTTCATCTACTTTCATAATCTATGATCAGATTTTAGAGATTTTAAGTAGAAATTGTACTTTCAGATATTGGTCTTATTTGACCTATTTGGTACTTGTAAATTGCTTGGATATTAGTTTAGATCTCTTGCATTATTAGTTTGAGTCTCTTTTGGCCTTATTGAGTTAGTTGTAAAATTGAAATCAGAAGTCCACTTTGCCATTTTTTGCAAGTGGCCCATTGTACATGCACTAAGTATAAAGTGCCAAATCATCACTTTTGGGGAGGTTCTTTGATTGAGTGAATTTGGGGGGGTGTCTTGTGTGATTGTGCCTCTCTTTCCTTTTGCTCTTTCATTTTTTGTTGCAACGAGTCCTCATAAATTTCCACCTTTAACTCCACATAATTATGCATCATGGAAAATTAAAGTATGGAGCAAATTAATGGAAAAAGGTCTGACACATTACATAGATGGAACAATAACAATACCACCTAATCCTAAGGCTGATCCTAATGCTCAATTAGAATGACTCACTAAGAATTGCATGGCTCTTGGAACTTTGCGCAAGTATGTATCATATGACCTCATCTTTCATATTGAAAAGTGTACTACAATCAAAGATGCTTGGGATATGTTTCAGAAATTGTATGGTCAAGTTAATGAAATCAGAGGTTATAAGATTAACAATGAGCTTACCAACTTGGATCCCAAGAGTTTTGATACAATCCAAGATTATGTCACCAAAACAAATGAGCTAAGAGCAAAGCTTAAGGATTGTGGAATTGACAAAAAGGATGCTCAGTTGATATTCAACTTGTTGGACAAGCTTGCACCAGAATATGTAGCATTCGTGTCTAGCTTCCAAACTCATCGTTTGACAATGGGGAGTTCCTATGTTATGCCTTCATTTGATGCTTTCACAAAAATGTTGATATTGGAACAATCTAAGTTGTTGAACATGGGGTTTCTCAAGTCTTCAAAGTCCAAGGCTTTGGTGGCTAATCAAGGGAATCAAGGAAGTCAAGGCAAATATTCCAACAAGAAGAAGAAGCAATCTAAGTCATAGCCACAACAGGAAAAAGGACAACCATCCTCTCCATCACAAGGCGATTTTTCATCCTCTTCCAAGAAGGGGACACCACCTACGAAGGATAAGCCAACTTGTGCATATTGCAAGAAGTATGGTCATGATGAGCATCGATGCCACACAAAGCAAGTTGATGAGTTAAGTAATCTTCTTAAGAAAAACAACATCAACTTGCCATTCGCCTACACAAAGAAGGATTCATCTCCTTCCTCTTCCTCACAGTCTAAGGGAAAAGGGCAAGCATTTGTGGCTACAACAAGTTCTTCACAGCAGTGGATACTTGACTCAGGTGCCTCATATCACATGGGTTCTACAAAGGAGCCGTTTTCTTCATTGGAGCCATCTAAGGTACCTCACATTTACATAGGTGATGATACACAAGTAGAGGTTGAAGGGAAAGGTTCAGTTGACATGGATGATGGAACATTTGAGAATGTTCTCTATGTTCCTAACTTGTCTACCAACCTTCTCTCTATCTACCAAATCACTCACTATGGGAATGGGAAAAAGGTTGAGTTTACACCAGATTCAGTTGTGGTAAAGGAACTTGATGATGATGCCTTGGTAGCAGTGGGACAAGTCAATGACAACTCAAGGCTTTATTCATTCTCCCACTTTGTGCCAAGTTCACCTTCTAGGGCCTTTCTTACTCATTCAAATTCAGAAAGTAAGCTATGGCATGAGCGGTTTGGTCACCTAAACTACCGCTATCTTCAACAGCTCAACACTAAAGACATGGTCACAAGTCTACCTCGAATCAGTTTTTCAGAGGGTGTATGTTCAGGTTGTTCCATGGGCAAGCATCTCGAAGAGAAGTTTGATAAGGGGAAAGCTTGGAGAGCTTTGGAAGTTCTTCAACTTGTTCATATCAATGTAGCAGGTCCATTTCCAGCACCTTCATTTAGCAAGGTCCGCTATGTCCTCACCTTCATTGATGACTACTCCCACTTCACTTGGGTCTACTTTCTCATTCATAAGAGTGAAGTATTTGACAGATTTCAGGACTTCAAGACTCGTGTGGAGAAGCAATCCGGGAAAGTGGTGAAGATTCTTCACTAATGGAAGGGAATATGTGAACAAAAGACTTGAGGATTTTTGTACACTTGAGGGAATTGATCTTCAACATTTTGTTGCATACACTCCACAGCAGAACGGAGTTGCAGAATGCAAGAATAGAACTCTCAAAGAAATGGCTGGCTGTATGATACATGCATGTTCTCTTGATCCCACCTTTTGGGCAGAGGCTATTAGTTGTGCCACACACATCCAGAATCGGGTTCCTCAGAAAGCTTTGAAAGGTATTACTCCTTTTGAAGCTTGGGCTGGTAGGAAACCGATTGTGAGACATTTCAGAGTCTTTAGGTGTCTAGCATGGGCTCGCATACCTCCATAGAAATGCAAGGCATTGGAACCTCAGAGTCGGCCTTGCATATTTATTGGATATCCTGAGGGTGTTAAGGCATATAGATTGATGGATCCTGAGACACATGAGGTGTTCATTGAGAGGAGTGTTCACTTTGAGGAAAGCTCTCCTAGCTTAGCCTCTCTACCTCCTCCACCTTCCTCCATTGTGGATAGTGATGCTAGTGATTCAGATGATGAGACTCCTTCAACTACGACTCACAGGGTTACACCTCCGCAGGGTCCACTTGCAATTGAGGAGCCTTGTTCTCCACCTCCCCCTAGACCTTGTTGGGCTCGACAGACACTCGAGTCCGCGGGTTCTCTTGTTGGGGATCCTTCAGATACACGGAGAACTCGATCACAACATCAGGATCTTCCACATGCATTCATCGCTACTGCTTCCGATCCACAGACATTTCGGGAAGCATTAGGGGTTCCTAAGTGGGACCAAGCTATGGAGGAAGAGTATAGTTCCTTGGTGAGGAACAACACATGGGATTTAGTCCATCTCCCTAAGGGGAGAAAGATGGTTCGATGTAAGTGGATCTACTAGACCAAGTATGCTGCGGATGGTAGTGTGGATAAGTATAAGGCTCGGCTTGTTGCGAAAGGTTTCTCCTAGGTAGCAGGTGTTGACTATACTGAGACCTTTGCACCCGTAGCCAAGATGAACTCCATTTGCTTGACACTTGCTATTGCTACTGCTCATGGTTGGGCTGTACATCAGATGGATGTGAAGAGTGCTTTTCTTCATGGTGATCTTGATGAGGAGATTTATATGGAGCAGCCACAGGGTTTCATCCAGGATACTTCCTTGGTTTGCAGACTAAGGAAATCTCTCTATGGCCTTAAGCAGGCCCCTAGGGCTTAGTATGCCAAGATGGATTCCTTTCTTCTCTCCGCAGGGTTCACCAGGTGTCATTCCAATCCGAATGTCTACATTTTGCGATAGGATGACTCTCACTTGATCCTTGTGCTCTATGTTGATGATTTGATCATTACAGGGAGTACCACATCCATCATTAGCAGGGTCAAATCTGCTTTGCATGACAGATTTGCTATGACTGACTTGGGTCTTTTGCACTACTTTCTCGGGGTAGAGATTTCACAGTCACCTTCCGGGATTACACTATCGCAGCCCAAGTATGCTCTTGATCTACTTGCACGCTTTCATATGGCTGATTGTAAGCTTGCCCGAACTCCCTTTCTTTCAGGAGTCAAGCTTGAGGCTCAATGTTCTTCTCCACCAGTTGATGCCACTTTGTATCATCAGCTTGTGGGTAGTCTCATCTACTTAATTCATACACACCCTGATATTTCATTTGCGGTTGGCATGGTTTCCCGCTTCATGCAGGAACCACATGAGCTTCATTGAAAGCTGCCAAACACATCCTTCATTACATCCAGGGTACACATCACTATGGGATTCACTATGCAGTAGGCACAAGACTTCGCTTGGTTGGTTACATAGACTCTGATTGGGCTGGTGATCTTGATGATCGTAAGTCTACTTCCGGTTACAATTTTCACCTTGGTTCAAGCCCCATTTGTGGGCAGAGCAAGAAGCAACATGCTATTGCTCTCTCTTCGATTGAGGCTAAGTATCGAGGAGCTGTTAACGCAACAACTGATACCATTTGGCTTCAACAGATTCTCACAGAGTTTGGGTTCACCACTCCACGACCGACTGTTCTACTTTGCGACAATCAGAGTGCTATTGCAATCTCGAAGAACCCGGTCCAGCACAAGCGGACCAAACACATCGAAATTCATATGCACTATATCTGAGAGCTCATTCAGGAGTAGATCATTGATTTGCAATATTGTCCTACAACGGAGCAGGTTGCAGACATATTCACCAAACCTTTCACCAAAAGTAAGTTCCAGCATTTGCGAGCTCTCTTGGGGGTGCGGGATGTGTCATTAGGGGGGGTCAGCTAACTTCTCCTTCCTCTCTTATGGGGGGGACTTTTTTCCTCTTTGAGGTTTTGTCCTTCTTCTTTGAGAGTCTTTTGTACTTTCATCTCTCTTTTGGGGGGGAGTTTTTTCCCACTTGGTTTTCTCCTTTTCTCCGTTTGTGAGAGATTGCATTGCATGGTTTTTCTTGCATTTGCATATTATACATGGGTACCTATCATGGCCTAGTAGCCGGGACCCATCTTGCGTTGTTGACTTGAGTCTTCATTCCCCTAAGTTGCACTTAAGGGGGGGTGTTGGTGTAAATAAATATTCATTATGGATATTATTACACTTTACTTAAGTTAACTTAGGATAATGCATCGGGGAGTTTTTTCCCACTGGGTTTTCTCCTTTTCTCCGTTTGTGAGAGATTGCATTGCATGGTTTTTCTTGCATTTGCATATTATACATGGGTACCTATCATGGCCTAGTAGCCGGGACCCATCTTGCATTGTTGACTTGAGTCTTCATTCCCCTAAGTTGCACTTAAGGGGTGGTGTTGGTGTAAATAAATATTCATTATGGATATTATTACACTTTACTTAAGTTAACTTAGGATAATGCATCTCTTCGTAGTTTGGATTTGAGACACTTAGGGAAGTGTGCACATAAGGATAGAGCTTGTAGGAGAAATTCCACCTTTTGTGGTCTTGTTTTGTTGTTACACTCCACATTCGGTGGGTCATCCACTTCTTGTGGAATATTATATTATTTCTCCTACCTAACCCTAGTATTTCTTACCTACCCTTGTTTCTCATTGAGCCACATGTCATGATTGTGTGCTCGTACATCCATATGGCCTTGCCTATATAAGAAGGCCTATATTCATTGTATTGGTGAATCCAGTTGATCATTTTCATATTGATGAGAATACGGTTTGTTCTTGTCATTCTTTTGTCTCTATTTTAATACTTTTCATTGTGCCCTTGATCTTGGCAAAATCTCACAATGCAAACTAAATGTTAGAATCCACATACAAGAACCTTAAACAAGTGAAATGAAACTAGAGGGAAACCATAGTAGAATTCATATAATGATTAGATATAGAAACATACTATGTAACCATGATCCTTAGATAACAACATGGAAACTAAATATGTCATAAAGCTGAAATTGTAATAGGGATAATGAATGATGTTATTACTAAAGATGTATATTGGATACATTGAGATAGAATCATATCACGTGTTAAGAATAATATCATGTTCATAGATGCATTATCATGTTAGTAAGCATGCATGTCATAAGTAAAGATTAATGAGAATGACATGTAGACTTGTGCATTAAGCAAATAGGTGCATGAAGGAATAGATCATGCTAGGAATAGGATTCTCATAGTAAGCATGTAAATGATAGAAATGTATGCATTTCATGTTATGCATTAAGTAAGGATTGAAGAAAGCATTTATATGATGCATTGCACATATATGAATGGTGATAGGAAAATATCATAATAGAACTGGATATGAGTTAATGGATTAATAATCATGCATTAAGAGATGGATAATGATGGTAGATACATATCACTCATATAGATGATGAATGGATATGAGATTAGGAATATTTGGATTTGATGTTTAAAATGAACATTAGATAATGGGAATTAGTCTTGCATTTATCATATGACTTAATGAGGTTAGTAGGATGCATCATGAGGATAGCTAATGGTGTACTTGCATATGTGCATAGATAAGTTAGTGAATGTCATGTGTTATTTCACCTTGCACATGAGAACAATGATAGTTCAGGCTGCATTAAAAAGCATGTAGATGCATTTCATCATGGACTAATTTAGTGGGCTGCATATATGCATATTCATGATGATTAATGGATCTTAAAGTAATCACTAGTGGATTAGTGAATAAGGGTTGTTGCTGAAATTAAAGTAATGGTGCTAATGTACCCTAGGGAGTTAGTGTGGCATCATAAAGAATATTCCGCTTGCGTAAGAACCTAATAAGATAACCAATGATTAAGTTAATAACACTAAGTAGAAACTAAGTAAACAATTGCTCAACATGTTGCCTAGTTGTGCTAAGCGAAACATTAGTTAATTAACATAATTTTTTTTTTATTCCATTCAAGGATAGTTTAGTGTATATTCCCTAGGGTATTTTGGCGGGCGTTACACTCTAGCTGTATCATCTAATGTTGTTTCAAGATTTGGAAAAATCTATCAAAAAGTACATGTGAGAACATAGATATGTCATCCAATATACAAGGCGAGATTGAAAAGGAGAATATGAGTCAACAATAGAATGGAATGATGTGAAGTGATAGTTGGCATATGAGTTAAAAAATAACAACATGAGAATTGATGCGTGATTTAATCACATATAATGTAAAGAAGATTGGAAAAGCAAACTAATAAACTATTATATAATATGTAAAATAAAAAATATTAGAACGTAATGTTTAGAAAGCTAAATCAAAAGGGATGAAGTCATTTGAAATGCGAATGATATAGAAGAAGAATAAGTTGTATGGAGAATAGAAAATGTAAAAAAGCATGGGAATGAGGTGATGTAAAGAGACTAGATGATAATATAATTGCTTTAGGAAAGAGAGCATGTGAATAAAAGGTAAATCACATGAAGTAAACATACTAAAGAACTAGAACTAGAATGATCGTACAAACACTGTACACAAATCTAAATTGAGAATGCGAGACACAGATGATTGGATTTAAAAAATATAATATCATGGAAGGTGTACATTAAAAAAATGTTATATATTGAATCATAAGACAAAGAAGAACTGATGTATATTGAATTATAATGCATATAATGGATAAAACACATGAGATAGAGTGTAAAGAGTATATTATGTGATAAGATAGGCAATGGAAAGTAATATAGCATTAGAACATGAAAATAATGGAGTATGAGTAGATGTTAAGGAAAAGTACTGAGTAAATATAATGAGGATAATATAAAAGGATTTAGGAATTTGGGGTTAGTTGTATGGAGGTGAATAAATGTGAACTATCATAATGGTCATTGTCTTTAAGATTTATAGAAAAGCATGATATAATAGATGAAGTTAGTTATAAAAAGTGGTGTACAAACAAGAAGGATGAAGTATATATTTTTGGATCACTACAAAAGAAAAGGATGGTCTAATACTTTGCATCACTTCCAAATTATGAATTAGGCATATGTATTATAGAGGGGTAAGCACATGGAGATCACAAACATATAGAGGAATTGAGTACGTTTAAGACCTTGAAATATCGGTTCAATATGAGAGAGGAAAAATCACCTTAATATTTTTCATCGTTCTCAAAATATTGAGATATATTAGAAGAGATAAGAAAACCGAGTAAGAAGAAATTGTGGAGAAATGAGAATACAAATAGAAACAAGGACAACAATCATGTAGTACATGTACACTGTTATCCACCCTATGTGCTAACAAGTAAGTCTAAAAGACTAACATTTGTCATCAATTTTTCTAGTATGTCTTAATTTCTTGTAGAATAGTATATAAAGTGAATTATTTATCAAAATATTTAAATCTCATGCCAATCTTGAAGTTACCTATTTCATTATTGGTCATAAGAGGTTCCATATAAGAAATTGCATTAGGTTTTAATAAGTTCATAATTCAAGGTATATCCAAAAGAGACGAACTTGCAGTTTTTCAAGGTGTTGCACTCAATTCCAAGCTAATATAAAGATTAAATCATTTAATGTGGGGCTATTGATTTTAAGGCATGTCCCTATAGTTTCATCAAGTGTCAAACTTTCTACATTTTTATTCTTTTGAGAAGAAGTTTTATATCATTTGAGAATAATTATTAGGGAAAAAGTAGTTAGACAATTAGAAGAATAGACAACGAGAATTTAAGATAGAATTTGTAGCTAAGTAATAGAAAGACATAATAATAAGATTGTGTTTGTAGAGCTTGAAGATTGAAACCTAAATTTTAATGAAATCACAATATAACTATGCTTGAGAATAAATAAAAAAAGTTCTTATGTATGTATCTTGTTATCTATTGTGGAAAGTGTTAACTATTATCATTTGTTACATGGTTAGATAGTGTTTAACTATATCCTCTAGCTACAACTTGTTAAATGGTATTAGAGTTTGATTTTGAATTCTTAAATAAACAAGAGAGGAGAATGGAAATATATTGAAATCCTTAAGTAAAAATAAGCGAGGAAGAAGTGAAATTATATTAGAGCTTTATTTCAATCCTAAAAGTTAAAATTGGAGATATTATTCTAGCATTGAGTTGTTTGGTAGAAGATTCATTAATAATTTGTAATATGGTTGTAAATTGATGTTGTTTAGGAGCAAAAATTAGCATGTCAATTAGATCAAGAGGCAACCACAAAACTTGAAATCTAACTAACAAATTTAGTTGCAACTCAATAGAGGAATACGAATGAAAGATCAATCCTCTTAAACATCAATGAAATATGCAAACTCATGGTTGATCTCCAATGCACTTGGCCTCCATTGCTCTTCTTCTTCTTGTGGGAAAAGTGGCTCTTAAATTTGCACTTTTGAATTACCTGCATGATGTAAGCACAAGAATCACAAAGACAATGGTTATCTTGATAACGAGGATTGATGTTCAATTTATAAATTTCGAAAGGTTTGATTCGATGGCCGAGATTGATTTGAAGACAAGTGATCAATGGTTGAGATTCGATAAGATGGGTTGGTAGGAGAGAATTACTCATTCTGAATGAATCTGAATAAGAGAATAACTGATTTAACTAACTAGTCAATAGACATGATTGAGAGTGGAACTAAATTGATTTAGAGTTAAAAGGATTGATTGAATTGTTAGTTGATTTTATTGATTTAAAGACTGAATTGATTGATTAGTCAAGAAAAGGTGATTGAAGATTAACTTAGAGTCATTGGTAGTTAGGAATTTTCACATGTGATCTAGGAAATTGAGATGAAATGTCATTTGGAGGAAATTTGGGTTTTAAATTTTTTTAAATAAAATTGGAATCAGTGAGAAGTGAATTATAATTGATTTTGGAGGTAAATTGATTTATTCAAAATTAAGATCAAATAACATTAAATAAATTTATGAAATTTATTTAATGAGAGGACATCATTATATAATTACATAATTTAAAGAAATTACTTAATTATGGGAAGATAGAAATTGAATTTAATTAAACAATAAAAGATCGTTTAATTAAAGTGAATAATCAAGATTAACTAAATAACAATATTATTTAAACAGTATTAAAAAGCGAAATGATTAATTGATTAAGAAATTAGAGAGATTCTGAAAAATGATGAGGAATATTAAGAGAAATAATTAATAAAATTGGTGTGTGTAGGTGCGAGACAATTTTAGGTGTCTACATTTTGCCCCTCTTTGAGACAATGTTCAAAGTAGCATTGTTTCAGACAAAAAGTGAAAAGCGTGCCCCAATATGCTGAGGGATGGAGGTAGGATGCTCGCTTGATAGATTGTTTGTGCATTAAAGGCATGAATGATCTCTTGAAAGAAGAAGAGTGTTATATGAGAGATAGAAGAACAATCAACTAATTAGATGTATGGGTTTGATTGGGTAGAAGAAATGGTTGGAGTGATTTATAGATTGATTGATTGATCACATTGATTGGATTGATTATATTGATGGGTAAAGATCAAGTCTGGTTTCAGGAAGGAAACATCATGTATAAGACAAAAATATAGATGATCGTATAGTTTCAGGAAAGACACATTCTATATAAGACAAATGATAGATGATTTTCTGGTTTTAGGAAAGACATATTCTATGTAAGACAAATGATGTATCAAAACATCTAGTTTCAGGAAGGAAACATCCTATATAAGATAAATGATAAATGAAAGTTGGATGAACAATGAAATATTATGAAACTGAAGAATGATTAGTAAGAAGTGAAGAATTTTAGGGAATAGAAATGATCGATGAATAAAATAGTTGATATGAGGAAATGAAACTATCATGAATTCTTATGCTTCTTAGGTAGTGCAACAATTTCATCATTGAGCCTTATTATGTATTAATGAAGGTTTGTACACTGAGGTATTAAAGAGAAAGGAATTGATGCTTTTTCATTGCATTAATAGACATATAACAAACAAGGAGTGTATACATCCATTCCAAGGTTATTGTACTCAGAGTTGAGGTATGTGCGACAGTCACAAGCATAGTGATCCTTGACTTTATTTTTTTTATAAGATACTTGCCAAATGAACCTACCAACACAAACACCCAAAATACCCGTGTCCAAGAACTTTATGAAAACACACCACAAATATAAAATGAAGAAAAAGGATCACAAACTATCCTGACTCCTCTAGTCACTTGTGGACATCCTTGAGTAGCATAAGAACATGACCTGAGACAAATCAATAAAAGATAAGACTAACTTAACCAATTGAGTCAACAACCATATTGATCTTCTTGCCAAGGATAAGTGTTTTTGGATAGGATGATGTTTGATAGAATGATCATGATGTCTAGTTCTTGAAATGAAGTACCTTGTATAAGACAAATCCATCTGGCTTTGAATATACCACTTTTTGTATAAGAATGCACATATTTTTGGATTTTTCTTGTTGCTTAATGGGCCTTTGTGGCCTTTTGGATTTTTCTTTTTGCTTTTGGATCAAATTTTGCTTTATTTTTACATGTCTTTTATATTGGACATGGTGATATTTGGATGTATGTGGTTTTTTGGGCTTATGGATTTTACGCTTGGCATCTAAATTGCTTCCAAAGGGAATAGGATTCATGGATGAAAATCAATGATACAAAGGTATTTTGGATGGGTTGACGTAGGTAGATAGTTGGAAGGTGCTCAAAGATGTGTGCCTTTGTTGATCTTGATTTATTACAGGGTAATTGGATTGCGAGCTAGGGGTCATATGGATAGTGGATGGAGGGATGTAGGGTCCTAAGATGGATGGAAGGGATGAAGGCTTTGATTTTGGGATACAAGGACCCATAATAGATTTGAAGGATAAGGATTGTGTATGCTTGGATTTAGATGGATGAATGTGGGATTTAGTAGAGACACCAACATTTTCAGAGTCATTTATGTAGCCAATGCCATGATAAAATTAAAATTTTCTTTCATATAAAGGATTTCTAATATACCTTGTTCATGTAGGCCTAACCCTTTTCCTTGATAATGTATGTTTTGATAAATATTTTTAGCAATGGGATACTTGTTATTTTTGAACCAAGATGCGAGTCCATTTTGAGGGGGATATGTTATGGAAGGAATGACACGATCATGAGGTAGACTTGATCAGATGAAAGTGGAGGAACCCATTTGATAAGTAAGGGGTTGAAGACTAGCTTTGGTAGGGGTGACAAGATTTTGAGGAGGATTAGGGTCACGACATGTATATGAAGGGATACCTTGATCTTGACTTGGAAGTGGAGCATTGGAAGGGATATCAGAAATATTTTGATCTTTCTTACTAGGTGGGTGTTGAAAGGGACTTGGAAGCACACTCTGCTCTTGAGATGGAAGGGATCACCATAGATGGAATACAAAATGATTAGGGGATCTTTATAAGATTATTGATAGGTGGGATCTTGATCAAAAATTGGATTGGATTGGAGAGTCATGGTATCTTGATCTTGATTTATGCTAGGATTTGTTTCTTCTGTCTTTGGATTATCCTCTTGACATGGGGTAGGAGTTTGGATATGTATGGGAGATTCCCAGAATGATTCAATGCTTTAGCATGATAAGAATGGATTTTGAATGGGACTCTCTAGAGTAGGTTTGATTAGGAATGAAGCATATGGTGGCATTGGATCTAGGATTTTTGAATTGTACAAGGGATTTGCATAAAGGAATGGATTGTCTTGGATTTTGACTGTGGATAGCCCTTGGGGGTAAACTTGAAAGATGTCATCATTGGATTTACCATTTAGTGTGGAATCACATGAGGTAGCTATGACATTGATATAATCACTTTAGAATGAGCCATTGCTAGACATAGGTGGATGATTTTATTCATGCTTGAAAGAGACATCTTGACATATTTGATTTCTCTTGCTTTGCAATCGTGTATAGGCCATGAAAGACTCCTAGGAGTACATTGATGGATGTAAAGGTAAACAGTATGTTTTTGGATTTTTTTGGAAGATAATGCAACTAAGAAAATGACAAAAAATGATACCTTGGGTGAAAATAGATCTAAAATGTACCTATTTTGTTTTTTGGAACTTTCCAATATGGTTGGATGAGAATGCAAGAACAATGCAAATCTATGCACCCGATTCCTAGGAAATTTAGAAGCACAAGGCTATGGACATTCACCTAAGGATACTAAAAAAGATACCTTGACCTAAAATGAGATAGGGATTGGTAGGATGTTTGATAGAAGTTTTAACCTTAAGCTAGACTTATGAGCATGAGGGTTGAACTAGACAATTGGTTGATTGGTGATGAAAACAGTTTTAAGAAGGTCTCGGTATTTCAACGATCACAAAGGTTCAATCCTAAGACTAGACTTTTTGGATTTCCTTGGGAATGAGTGGCTAACGAACTTAGACTAAAGATGTCAATGCTTGGAAACCTAATTTTTCACTAAGGTGACACTAAGGGAATTTATGTTGCAAATTTGATCTTTTGAAACTATGACGACTCTAAAAAGAGGGAACTATATATTCTTATTGAATCTAAAAGCTCAAAAAATCAAAAATATGAAATTGATTTGGATCCCAATTGAATGATTCAATTGACCCTTGGATCTTGGCGATTGAGAAATAGATTATGGTCAAGTGCAAAAATTAATTAGGAACTGCAAAACTGATTGAGGTTAAAAGCGAAATTTTGTTTTTGTTTTTGGAAATTTGGAAATTTGCAATTTTTTTGAGGAAATTTTAGATAGATTATGTGATTAGACAGTTAGAAAACAAAGAAAATAGTATGGATGTGGACTTGGACTACTTTGAAATTCAGAGTTATGCATAGAAGGGCCTAGGTTGGCCCAAATGTGGATTGACTCTATTGGTATTTACAACGATTTTAGCAAACAATTAGAAGACAAGCGCATATCCTACATGGGCTACGAAGGATAGTACTTGATAGGGCCCTTGCTGCAATAATTTACCTGTTCAAGGTGAACAACTAGAGTTTGGATGGCATGAGCACACATTTCCTCTTACCTCAAATGTTTGAAAAACTTATAATTGGGGGATTCCTATCTCACAATGTGGGTAATATGAGGGGTATCTATAGGGTACATTCCACACTCCTTGAACTATCAAGTATGGGTTTTGGCCCTCTACAAACAATGGTACGTAGTCATTCATTGAGGAATATCTCCACATACAAATCATGAATTGGGCTACATAAATCTTTTAACAACCCTTATAGATCCAGGGCCATTGGATACCCAATTTAGTTTGAACTCTAGCCATATTGTCTTGAATTGGACAAGCTTTCACTTGCTACACATTTATATAGCGGCTCAAAGAATAATGCTTGAAGTCAAGTCTTGGGGTGATGATTTCCCCAAGGAAGCTTCTCTCTAAATAAATATTAAGATTTTCTCTTTCACCCAAGTTTTGTGAAGGTGAGGGGAGAGGATACTTCGCTTGAGATTTTAGATTAAAAGAAAAAAAACAAATGTGCCGAAGCACTCGACACTCAAACAAGGGTGTTAAATCCCTTGATAAAATGAAATTTTTTCTAACTACCAAGAAGTGAAAACATAAAAGAAATCACAGATCCCTTCAAATCACGTGTTAGTAGTTTGCACAATTTTATCTTTGACCCACGGTTGTCACATGTTGAAAATCAAATATTACTAACACAAAAATCCAAATCTAGGAACAAGAAAAACAAAAAAAAAAAGAGAATTGAAAACCAACATATAATAAAATGAAAGAAAACAAAACTCAAGATTTTACCTTCAGAATTTACAAGACAAATGTGTTTCTAATTGTTGCGCCCGCGGTACCTAGTCAAAGAAGATTTGATTTTTTTGGTAATATTATAAATCCCCAAAATAAAATTACAGATAAGATACCCCTAATGAATTTCTAAGATATTTCCAAAAATGTAAGAATTTTAGAAAAAAACCTTAATTTGCACCCTAGAGAGCAGATTTACAAAAATATCTGATTTTTCAAAGCTCTAACTTTGTGTTAATTATTTGACATTAAAATCCAAAACTTATAAAGAAGAGGTCCCCTATAAAATTTCAAGAGCATTCCAAAATATAAATTAAAAAAAAGAAGTTATCAAATTTGGGCGTAAAATTTAGAATTTAAAAAATAAAATAAAACTATCATATCTCGGCTCGTTAATGGGCATGGCTAGGTTCAATCTAGCTCTACTTCTCAACTTAAGGAGATTTGGAAGAGACCTTTGGAGGGGTGGTTGGAAATTAACTTTGATGGAGCCTCTAAAGGCAAGCCTAGATCGTTAGGTGCGAGATTCATTGTGTGAGATTGGAAAGGGATGTGATGGCTTTGGGAGCATAAAAACTTGAACTAGGGACCAATAATGTTGTTGAAGTTTCTGCTGCATTGATTGCATTTAGATTTTGTATGAAGATTGGAGTTAGGAAATTGCATTTAGAGGGGGACTCATTGATTATAATTCAAGGAACAATGAAGGGGTCGATTGAGGCTTGACATCTATAAAATTCTATCTTCAGTATTGTGGAAGAGTTAAATAAATTTGATGACTTCAAAGTGAGTCATGTCAGAAGGTCGGGAAATGTGGAGGGGACATCTTGTCCAAATGCGTTTTAAATTTTAATGAGATAGGTGAATTGAGATTCGAGGACATGCGGAAAATAAACATGGAGGAGCTTTAGTGTTGATTGTTAATTTAATGGGACTTCTTAAAGATTAAGAATCATTTAATGGACACTTGATGAGTACAACCAAAGCAAGTGTGAGGTTTTTTGATGATGATAGGTAATTATGTTGAGCAAGCTCATTAATGAAGGAGAGAGAGCCCAGAAGAGTTGGTTTTAATTGCTGGATACTTCACTTCCTTTTTTCGTTTGTAGTTAAGACAGGGACAAAGGCAAAGACGTGTGGAAACAAAGCTCTGCAAAAGTGTAGTGGTGGTGAAGCAGTGGAGAGACTGTGGTTTCAGTGTGCAGGGTGGTGACATGGAGGCTAATTTTACCTTGTAAACTCAGAAACAATTATGCCCCTTTCACAAGAAGTTAACATTGAGGAGAGTGCGGAGCCTTTTTAGGTTTTGGGATGAACATCTGGCGCCATGTATACTACTCATTATTGGCAAGGCATTTGAAGGAATAAAACATAGATACAAAATGAGAATGGATGTGTATTCCTTGGTAATGGTTTGGGGTCTGGAATGTGGAGATGATACTGGAATAGTGAGGTGGGTAATGGAGGCTCTGGTTCCAAGTGAATACTTGGGAGAAATGAAATCCTTGTTGGAATGGGCGGTACCCGGAGAGGGATTTGACATAGGTGAAGATGTGGAACATGATAGACAAGGGATTAAAGCATTCATAATCCCATTTGTGAGGTGGTCATCGGGGCAATGCAAGTATCACCACATAATGGAGGATCAACGTGGATGGGAAGCCCTGAAGCTTCTGGTACAGATAAAGGAATTGGATGACATAATGGAAAGAGCAAAGGCCGAGGTAGAGGGAGTGGGGAGGAGGGTTCTGTGTCCAAGGAAGCCGAGTTCATGTTCCTAGTCGGGTGGTGAAGCGAGCTCCTCGAGGAAGTGATAATGTCGTATGGTTTTAGTTGCTTTTCTGACTTTCAGTGATTTTTTTTGTCATGGTGTTTTTGTTCTCCTTTCATGTAAAATAGTTATGATCGTTATATTTTTTGAATCGGGGGTTAGTTTTTGATATGAAATATATAGTTTTTGATGATGTATATGTCGTTTATGGATAGGTGGGTAGAACGGGATTATGTCTTGGAGTTGTTTTTGATGTGATGGAAAGTGGTGTTTTGAACATTAGACTCTTGTACTTCAATTTTATTATTAATAAAAACAATATCATTACCGAGAAAAAAAAAATCATATCTCGCTTAAAACTGATGTTACAAGGCTGATTTTTGGATTGTATAAGTTTTTTGTGTTCCTTAACCTACAATTAAAAAATTGTAGAAAAAATCATTGATTTTCTCTAAAAATTAAAGATTTATGAAAAATATTAAAACTATCATGTCATCTCACACAAAAATGACGATCTAAGGCCGATTCTTGGGGTTGTAGACTCATGATATGATCCTTAACTTATAGTTCAAAAATTATTGAGAAATTTGCAGCCATTTGGAAGATATGAGGAAATCTTTGGAAACCTTGCAATCTTGCCTACAACCTAATTTGCACAAGGATAGTCTTGAATTTTTTTAATAAAAGAGCCAATTAAGGTCAGAAAACCTCTAAAATATAGATATAATAAGAGGTGTGGATTCACAACAATTTCACCCAAATTTATGTGAGGAAAAAATAGCATGTCAATTAGATCAAGAGGCAACCACAAAACCTAAAATCTAACTAACAAATTCAATCACAACTCAATAAAGGAATACAAATGAAAGATCTGTCAACATAAAACATCAATGAAACATGAAAATTCATGGTTGATCTCCATTTCACTTGGCCTCCATTGCTCTCCTTCTTACTCTAGTAAAAGTGGTTCTCAAAGTTGCACTTTTGAAATACCTGCAAGATGTAAGCATAATAATTACAAAGACAATGGTTATCTTGATAATGAGGATTGATGTTCAATTTATAGATTCTGAAAGGTTTGATTCAATCACTGAGATTGATTTGAATACAAGATTGATCGACGATTGAGATTCAATGAGACAAGTTGGTGGAAGACAATTTCTCATTCTGACTTAATTTGATTGAGAGAATAACTCACTTAACTGACTAGTCAAGAGACATGATTGAGAGTTAAATGAATTGATTGAATTGTTAATTAATTTGATTGATTCAAAGATTGAATTGATTGATCAATCTAAAAAAGGTGACTGAAGACTCATGACTGCGAGCCAGTGATAGTTAGAAATTTTCACATGTGATGTAGGAAATTATGAAGAAATGTCATTATGAGTAAATTTGGGTTTTCAAAAAATTCAAATGAAATTGGAATTAGTGAGAAGTGAATTTGGAGGGAAATTGATTTATTCTATACTAAGATCAAATGACATTAAATAAATTTATGAAATTTATTGAATGAGAGGACATCATTAGATAATTAAATAATTTAACGAAATTATTCAATCATGGAAAGATAAAAATTAAATTTAATTAAACAATAAAGATCTCTTAATCAAAGTTAATAATCTAGATTAATTAAATAATAAGATTATTTAATTAATATTAAAAAGGGGGATGAGTAATTGGTTAAATGATTAAGAAATTAGAGAGATTATGAAAATTGTGAGGAGTCTTAAAAGGAGTAATTAATAAAATTGGTGTATGCAGGTGCGAGACAATTTTAGGTGTCTACAAATTCCAACTTTGACATGCTTCACAATAGGCCTGACAAGATTCCTTGATGTAGGATAAATACCGGCCAAGGTATTCTTTATGTTTCAAAATGAGTTGAAAAGATGTTGATATGAAGAGAAATGTTCATATTTAATTGAATATTGTGAAAAATATACAAGAAGGGGTCATAATAGTAGTGCTAATGAAAGTGATGATGAAAATAAAAAAGTTAATAAACAACTAGTTGAATAAGGTTCGAGGGTAAAATATACTGAAGACTATATACAATATTTGTAAGAGAACTAGAAACGATACTGATAATTATGGTAGTCTTTTTAATCTTGAAGAGTTATTAACTAGTTAACTTAGCTAAAAGATAATTTTGAGTTTGAATAAATTTCTACTCCTAAGAATGTGATGTTTGTAAAAATTAAGCTTAAAGGTCATGTCATTATATGGTGGAAGGAAATTTAGTTAGAAAGATAAATAGTAGAATGTAGGATGATATGATATATAAGTTAAATTCTAAGTCCATCATGTTGGATTTCAAAACTATTGCTCCACTTCTTAGAAAAAAGTTCCACTCATAAGGGTAGGGTTGTTGTCATGCAAGTGAACTCGGTTTATCAATAGATCATGGAGGGTTAAAGATAAACTCTACGAGAGTGAGTTATCTCTCCTACACTTCGATCTTAGCTTAGACTTAAGAGAGTCTTCCTACGGGTATGCCTTACTAGATATTTAAATCAAATAAAATGTAAAACAAAAAATAATTAAAACAAAACCAATTTCAATCTTCATACCAAATATTCTCACTAGGTCAAAATAGACTAGCTACAGTTAACCTCTATCTTCAATTAGTTTCCAAAAAAATTAGTGAGTGCATGCTCAATTTTTCATTTTTAAAGATGTGCCCACTTTAAAAATTAGTAAAAAGTCATACATTCATTATAAAATTAGCCAAAAAATAGAGTATAAACTACATAATGTTAACTAGTTTTTTAATTAAACCCAACAACAAATATTCATCCATCAATCCTCTTGCTACACTATCCTTGGAGAAACCCTATTTCGAAGGCACTTTGATGGAACCCTCCTAAGGAGTTTAGACAATTAACAAGTTGAACGAACACTGTGAGAAGTACGCGAAGAAATATGCGGAGCACACTCAACTGGCCTCACGCTGGCTAAAAAGCTCCTCTAAAGGGGTTACTATTGGCCCACTAGGGAATAAGAGACCTATCAATATGTAAGGAAATGCATACCATGTTAGAAGCATGGAGACAAGATACATGTGCCATCTCAAGTATTAAAACCATCCGTCACACCTTGGCACTTTTCACACTCGGGGCTCGATCTCATTATCAAAAGCCAGTCCACTTCCGCCAACGACCAAAAGCTCATCATTAACTTAATATTTCACTAAGTGGGTGGAAGTAATTCCACTAACTTATACCATTGGCACACAAATAACAAAGTTCATCCTGAACTATCTCATTTGTCGGTATGACATTCCAAAGGCCATTATCACAGACAACAGAATACATTTAAAAAATCTGGATGTCAAAGAACGGTGTCAAATTTGATATCCAACATCACTTTTCTACCCCATACTACCCACAAGGCAACGGTCAATCTAAGCCTTCAAATAAAACCCTTATCAAAATCTTGAAAAAGACAATCAATGAAGTTGGCCGTGATTGACACTTGTAGATTCACCCCACCCTTTGGGCCTACCACACTAGCATTCACACACCCATCGAAGCCACTCCATATTCCCTCATCTTTGGTTCTAAAGTTGTCTCGCCACTTGAGATTGAGCTTCTCTTGCTAAGGATATCACTACAAAACATTCTTCCTAATGAATAATATAGAGTAGTAAGACTTCAAGAACTGGAACTGTAGGATGAAGGACACCTCAATGCTTTGAATTACGACAAGGTTTGTCAGAACTGCCATCGTCTTAGTCACAACAAGAAAGTCAAGGTGTGAGAGTTTGAAGTTGGTGACCTTGTCCTCAATGAAATCAGAGAAACCCCTAGAATCGAGAAAAGAAAGACAAATTTGAGCCTAATTGGGTTGGACCTTATGTTATCACTGCTAAACATGGCTTTGGAGCCTATCAGTCGGCTACACTAGAAGGAGAACCATTAGATAAACCCATTAATATCATCCATCTAGAAAAATTCTATTAGCAATTTGGAGGAACTGATTATGTGTTGTATTGATGTTTTGTCATTGATGGCAACATCGACTGCTCTAGCTATTTATCGGTATCTGGTTGGTCCCGGTATGATGATTGGTTTCTGGTTGGTAAGATCATGTTGATCCGGTATACTTCAGTATGCTTTGGCTTATATCTGCTATTTATGCTATTCAGATAAATGTTCAATAAGTTGGTATTGATTTAGTGATCAGATGCTATCTTATATGCTGGTAAGCCTGGTTTATTGATTTGGTGGGGGTTTCATCGATAGAGATTTGTTGAAGATCTTTTGATATTGTGCATAAGTGGTGTTGGTGCAACTTCTAAAAGGGATTCAAGATGCTGATGGTTATCATGTTCGTGTTCCAGTTGTTCGTGGTGTTTCATTTGGCTTATGGCGACCTATTATAGGTATGGTGGTTATTTTGCTAGGTTATGGACCGGATTATGTAACGTGTGGGTTGATGCTCCTGATGCATTATCGATTGGATTCATTGATTGGATTATGTTGTTTCGGTCTTAGGCCGACTTGGTTGATCATTAGATTGTGGGTTTAAGTTATGAATTTATTGTATTATCTTTTAGGTGGCTGACCTAATTGATTAGGTCCCAGGTTGGTATAAATATGATGTAAGATCTCTTTGTAGATCTATGAGATCATGTATGGTATGGGTTATGGGATTATCTATATGTGAACAATGTTGTAATCATATGCAGAGGTTTTGGTCGATCATAGGTGATCAAATTGGGTTTGTGGAAGAGGTTTAAGGCCTCCGGTATTGAGCTTAACTGGAATTGTACTCAGGCATGGGAGATGCTATACTTGCAGTTCAATCTTCATTCCTGATTATTGTCTGATGTTTCCTGTAGTTAGCATGACTCCTTTTGTGATGAGTAGTGTGCTCTAGGCTGTTGGCCCTCATGCATGTGCAGGCCCCTTATTGTAATATTTATTCATCTGATCAGTGGATAGATATTGTGGGTCTCCAATCCCACCGTGGTTTTTCCTCTTTGAGGTTTGCCACATATAAATCTATGGTGTTATGGTGTTCATCTTTGTGGTTGCATTGTTGCTTATTGTTATATGCTTTTATGTTTATCGGTTGCTGAGTTGTTGTATTAATAAGGTCAAATTTCTCCATTCTGGTAGAACACTGATTCACCCCCCCTCCTAGTGTTCTTGGATCTTAACAATTGGTATTAGAGCTTGGTGCCTCAGAGTAAGTCTAACAGCTTGAGGAAGATCCTGTATCCAAAATCTATGGAGATAAGTTGAAGGAAGGAACTTCAAGTAGCACTTGAAGACTATGATGCTGAAAGATTGAGGAACATGAATTTGCAAGATGAGTTGAGATCTTCAAAGGAATTCATTTTTACACTACAGGATAGGTTGTCATCTGCCCAAGGTAAAAGGAAGGAACTTTTACAAAATCAGGATGATGAAGAGAAAGATGTCGTTAAGGAACAATGTCAAAAGCCGAGTCAGGAGAATATTGTCATGAAGAATGAAATGCAAGCCCTAACTATGAGGATGTCCAAGGAGATTGAAGACCGAAAGATGAATGAAGAAAACTTTGGTAGATCTTTGAAAGACATATCTGAGGAATGGATTTGGTTGGTTCATGAAAATGATGTGTTGAGAACTGAATTGGTGCAATCACAAAACAATGAGCAAGAATTGGAAAGAATGGTAACAGTCCTACGAGGAGATTTGGATGCTGCAAAAGAATACAAGGATAAGTTCAAGGTTAGTTCTGCTAAGCTTAATGAATTATTGAAGGATCAAAGGGACACTGAAGACACTAGAGGTCTTGGATTTGAGCATGGAGAAAGCTCTGGTACAATAAATTAGGATAACACATCCGGTCATAAGGTCAATCAGAATCATAGGTCATCGGTAAGGCAACCCAATGCACATAAATTTAATGGTAGATGCTTTGCTTGCAATAAATTTGGTCATATGGCAAGACATTGTAGAAATAGAGCAAATTAGAATAATAATGTAGTTCCTGGTCAATGTTCAAATTATAAGAAGTATGGTCATGTGACAAAAGATTATAGAATAAATGTGAAATGTCATGCATGTGGAAAGTTTGGACATATGGCTAATCAATGCAAGTCAAGGAATGGTCAAGGTTACAGTAAGGCAATTCAGAAGAACAATGTCACTTGTTATGCATGCAACAAAGTAGGACATATTGCTAAATTTTGCAGAAGCAAGAACCTACCGACAGGAAGTGATAAATCTAATGAGAAGGGAAAGCAGAAGGTTGATGACATTAGGAGGGAGCATGAGAAGAAGTGGGTTATGAAGTCTGAGGCTCAATCGACAGAATCAATTGCCCCAGATGTTCATTTGGCTGAAGGATATACCTTAGTTACTCAACCGACAGAGCAAAATGTTCCTGCATCAGCAGGAAACTCATCCAGTAACTAAGGCATTCACCTTAGGGGGAGGAAAATTGATGACAAATCTTGCATTGCCCCTGGTAGTGGTCTGAAAGCTTGTTTCAGATATTTGGAGAAGTCAGTTTGAAGGTTAACCGACAAAGATTTGTTGGATCTTGGATCTAGTTTGGTTTACCAGTAAGTCACTTTATGAGTTATGGTTTGGTCATACATCTATAGTTAAGTATTTCAGAATATCTGGTAGTGAATTGGAAGTTTGATCCTAGATGTGATGAAGGGATATTTCTTGGTTATTCTAATGAAAGAAAAGCATATAGATCTTATAAAAAGAGACTGCAGAGAATTGTGGAGAGCACTAATGTCAAGGTCGATGAGAAGATTAGAAGTCAAATCAAAATTTATGAGCAAGAACCGACAGTGGAAATGGTCTTAACTGAACCGGTAACACCTATACTGGAACAAAATGCAAAACCACTTACTCTGACAGTATTAGAAAATTCAACGGTAACTAAAGATTGGTGAAGAGGAACATAAAGTCAGAAGACTCCTAGGTATGTAAGGCTGAATCATTCAGAAGATTAGATAATTGAACAAGAAGAAGGTTGGCAGCTGATGAGGTATGCTTAATTTCTTTAATTGTATCGACATCAGTTATTGAAGCTTGTAAGGATGAATGTTGGATGAAAGTTATGGAAGAGGAATTGGATCAGTTAGAAAAAGGACAACACATGGACTTGGATGTTATTAGAACTAGGCTTGATTGGTTTGCAATGGGTATTCTCAGAAGGAAGGAATTGGTTATGTTGAATCCTTGCTTCGGTAGCTAGGATTTTCAGATATTTTCAAGGATTTTCTGGTATGGTTTTTGTTTTATTATGACTTTACACCTTGAGCATGTTCAGATGTGGATTGGGCTAGAGATATAGGTAACCAGATAGGCTCATCCAGTGAAGCTTTCTATCTTGGAAAAAAACTTGTTTCATGGATCAACAAGACGTAGTCATGTACTTCTTTATCTACTAATGAATCTATCTACTGATGAATCTGAGTATGTTGTTGCTGCTACTAACTGTACACAAGTTCTATGGATGAAGCAAATGTTGAAGGATATAAAGCTGGATTGTAGTGTACCGGTAGTTATTCATTGTAATAACTTTGCTGCTATTGACATATCAAAGAATCTGGTATTTCTATCAAGTATAATTTTCTGAAGGAGTAGGTGGAAGCAAATGAAGTCAGATTGGTTTGAGGAATCATTTAAGCATTTGAGAGACAGGTTGAGGTTTTCTGCCCCTCCAGTAGAGACTTGAGTGATGATGATTGGCATTAGTCCAGTATGCATTATCAGAGCTATCATTCATTCTGGATTGATGTGTTGGTGCTACTACTCAGAGGGAGTAGTCAGCCGTATGGTTCAGAGGATTTATGATTTTTCTTTGATATTTATGTTAGATTTATGGCATTGATGTAATAGGGGGAGAGATATTCATGTGAAAAACTTAAGGAGTTATATACATTAGGGGGAGAGATATTTATGTGAAAAACAAAGCTTAATAGAGATATTAGTCTAAGGGAGAGATTAGTCGCACAAGGAGGAGGAACTGAATGTCAGATTGGTTGTATCCCATTGGGGGAGTTTGGTTCAGGTCTATGGATGGTTAATTGGTACAAAGATATTTGGTTCAGATTCTCATTGTCATATCATTTTGTGGGAGATTGTTGGTTGTCTTCCATTGGGGGAGACTTGTTTGGCATTTCTTGGCACTTGGATGTTTTTCACGTCTAGTGTTGCCATCAATGCCAAAGGGGGATATTGTTGGCAATTCAAAGGAATTGATTATGTGTTGCATTGATGTTTTGTCATTTATGGCAACACCGTCTACTTTAGTTGTTTACTGGTATCCAGTTGGTCTCGGTATGGTTTCTGGTTGGTAAGATCATGTTGATCCAGTATACTTTGGTATGCTTTGGATTATGGAATTGGCTTAGATATGCTATTCATGCTATTCAGATATATGTTCAGTCAATTGGTATTGATTTGGTGATAGGATGCTATCTTATATGCTGGTAAGCCTGGTTTATTGATCTAACGAGGGTTTCATCGACAAAGCTTTGTTGAAGATCTTTTGATATTATGCATAAGTGGTGTTGGTGCGACTTCTAGAAGGGATTCGGGATGCTGATGGTTATCATGTTCATGTTCTAGTTGTTCGTGGTGTTTCATTTGGCTTATGGCAACCTATTATAGGTCAGGTGGTTATTCTTCTAGGTTATGGACCAGATTATGTAATGTGTGGGTTGATGCTCCCGATGCGTTATCGGTTGGATTCATTTATTGGATTATGTTGTTTCGGTCTTAGGCCAACTTGGTTGATTATTAGATTGCGGGTTTAAGTTATGAATTTATTGTATTATCTTTTACTTGGCCGACCTAATTGTTTAGGTCCTGGGTTGGTATAAATATGATGTAAGATCTCTTTGTAGATCGATGAGATCATGTACATTGTATGGGTTATGGGATTATCTATATGTGAACAATGTTGTAATCATATGTAGAGGTTTTGGTTGATCATAGGTGATTGAATTGGGTTTGTGGAAGAGGTTGAAGGCCTCCGGTATTGAGCTTAATCGGAACTGTACTCAGGCATGGGAGATGTTATACTTGCAGTTCAATCTTCATTCTGGATTGTTGTCCGATGTTTTTTGTAGTCAATGAGACTCTTTTTGAGATGAACATTGTTCTCTAGGTTGTTGGCCTTCCTGCATGTGCATGCCCCTTATTGTAATATTTATTCATTTGATCAGTGGATAGATATTATGGGTCTCCAATCCCACCGTGGTTTTTCCTCTTTGAGGTTTTCCACGTATAAATCTGTGGTGTTATGGTGTTCATCTTTGTGGTTGCATTGTTGCTTATTGTTATATGCTTTTATGTTTACCGGTTGCCGAGTTGTTGTATTAATAAGTTTAAATTTCTCCATTCCAGTAGAACACTGATTCACCCCCCCCCTCTCAATGTTCTTGGATCCCAACAGATTCTATGCCTAAAGCTTTAGGGAATCACAACTTTCAAAAATTAAAAAAAACAAAAAAAAAACAATAAAAATACAAAGAAAATGAAAAATGTAAAAAAGTAAAGAAAAATCATTGCGTCCATCGGTCAAAACCACTTTGTGGTGCTATGGGCAAGTACCTTGGGGAAAATTTGTTTTCAAGCATCAAGGTAAATTAATCGAATCCACCATCTATTTGGATGCTTATCACTCACCCATTCACTTACATTCCATTTTATCCAATCACCCCATTCCTCATCGCAGCTGCATTTCATTCTAGTCCTATTATTTTGTGTAGGCATTCTTTGCCTTAGTCACAGACTTTCAGCACACACCACTTTCATTCTATCACCATCTCCTTTCACATGAGATGATGACCTAATCCACTGCTGTGAATAAGGATATCCCCATCAAACTAGGCTTTCCCCCAGTACACTGAGCTTTACCCACCAAACTGAGCTTCCCACCCATCTAAGCTTGTCTTGACTTGCATGTAATCCAAACTCTCATCCAATGTGTTAACCAAATCCAAGAAGAGATCCTCTTAAACAACATCTATCCAAGTCAGCTTATTTATTGCCTCACATCGATCTATCCCATCATCATGCGCATCAAGATGCATCCTTCCCATGCTTGGCAATCTTATCCAAATCCATGTCCTACTTTTGGAAATATATGTTTTTTGGCCGACTAAGTCGTTTGCTTGAATGATTTTTTTGCTTTGATTTTATTTTTTGTCCTATGACTATACGTATTCATGGATGCCTTGATCATTTAATATTTCAGTATGTCTGGTTTGGTGTACATCAGAGCATAGTTTTTTGGTATGGCATGATTCTTGTTTCTCATGTCTTATCCAACAATTATTGGATTCACTTTAAGTATGCTGGTATAGTTGTGTGGCCCATCCTTTGCATATTCCAATCAAGTGCCCGTAAAGGATTTGAGTGCATGAGGATACCATCCAACTCATATATCCCATATATCCGATCATAGTGTAATGTACGCTTACATACATTGAGATAACCTATTGCCTGAGAGTCTAGTCCATGCAACAGATATTCATAACATTCTGATTCCTATGATCAGTGATGTTGATAATCCTTTGCAATATCAAACCTATGATTTCTCTCCACATAATGCATAACAACAATCCCATCCTCTTTGTCCATAAGCCTTCCATTCAATGCATCATATCCTCCTTCTTTTTGTTTCCCTCTTCCTTATCACTCCCCTTTTACCTTTCATCCTATAGTCCTACCCATTTTGAGAGCACACCGATGTTATTGGAACCCGCATGTCCTCTCGAGGGTCATACCACTACCTCCTCCTCATCCTTCCTCAACCCACTAGTGACTAGGGAATCATGCTACTAGTCCTTATATTTTCCCATCCACTATGTTTTATTCTTCATTGATATAACATCACTTCATGCTGCTATATCAAAGAGGGGTAGAAGTAGACACATCAAATTAACCAAATTATTATTTAATTATTATCTCATGTCGCATAATTAATTTCATTAATCACGTCAGCCCTTTATTATTCCCAATTAATTAAATCACATTTAATTAATTCCCCCCTTCCATCCGTATAATTAATTAATTAATTAATTATATATGTCTCATTTCCTCTAAAGTTTGATTTATTTGAATAAATCAAACTCAAGCTTTATACAATATTCCAATCTCCCTCCTAATCCCAATTAATTAAATTAATTTGGTGATTCCTACAAACCCACCTTTTAACTCCATTAAGATAATTAACCAAAGACTAATCCCTATTAACATTTATGCTATTTTTAAATGTTACACACTTACGCAAGTCTACATGTGACTCCCTCATAAATGACTTGCATGCACAAGTAATTTCACCTCTCCACCTCACCTTTGACCCATGGGTGCTCACACATGTGTGAGAATTCTCTTCCCCATGGAGCCACCCTAAACCTTTCCATTTTAGTCCACATGTCTTATCCCCTCTTCCTATAACCCTTACACTTTGCTAAAAGCATTTCCACTTATCAACCTCATGGTCTTTCCAAATTTTTTTTTGTTAGACTTGTGTGAATATTATCATTGTTGTCATTGATGTCAAACCTAGTTACCTGGTTGGACTAGATGAGCCTTGTTGAGTAGCAGTGGAAAATAGGTATGTATGTGATATGTTGTAGTCATTTCCAGAAGATTCTCTTCTTTGGAATCGTGTGTTTTGTGTATCTTGGTTTATATCTAGTTTTGGTATTAGCTATGAGTGTTTTGGTATCAATCGTATCAGTCATATCAGTTGTATCTATTCTATGTTTTGGTATTTGTGGAATACATGGTATTTGTATCTTGGAGTTTGTGCTTATGGGTCCGAGTCGAAGGGTTCAGTAGACCCTTGTTTTGCTTCGACAATTAAGGTGTATTTTTCATTAAATGGAGTTTGTAAAGGAAGCATGTAAAGGATCAAGTGAAGGCCGACTTTGTTATCATGTTTTTGGTTGAGGCTTTATTGGATAACTTGTTGATTCGATTATTGTGTTATTGTGTAAATTATTTGTGCTTGGCCAACATAGTATCTTGGTATATGTGCGTACTACTATATATATACATTGAAGAAGTGTGTGTGAAGTGAATCAGACATAAGAGCATTTTGTGCATCAACGAAACATGTGTGTGGTAGAGTAAGGAGTGTGTGAGTGATAGAGTTGTGGATAGTGTTGTAGTAATCATTTACTGGATCTGCTGCGAGTAGTTGGTTCAAAAGAGTAGTGCAGTAATCCCTTACCGGACTTACTGTAGGTGATTGTAGATAGTGGTACAATGATCCCTTACCGGATCAACAATGAGTTTTGTGAGTTGTTATCTGAGCTTAACTTGGAATTGGATTCATGTATTAGGAGATGCAATTTTCCCAGTTCTCTTATTTTCTATTGTAGTGAGCATTCTAGCAGTGAACCGCTTTTGTATTTGGCAATGAGCCACCTTTTTGTAAACACCATATGACTAGTTATATTATCTTGAGAGCTAACACTCTCCGTGGTTTTTCCCATTTGGGTTTTGCACGTATAAACTTCGGTGTTCAATTTGTGGTTGTGTTATTTGTTACTTCATGTTGATGAGATTAATTGATAAGGTTGATATATCTATAAAAAAATTTAAAGTGTGGAAATACTTATTCACCCCCCCTCTCAATATTCAATCCATTCAACCAATTCAACAATCTTACCCTCTTCCCCATGACAAGTTCTCTTCCCAAGAGGTGCTCACACATGTGTGAGCATACTTTTCCCTCTTCCCAAAGCCTACCCCTTGTGACACTGCTATGAGACCAATCCAACTCATCTCCTCACCTTCAATCTCAGCCCTTCATATAACTTCCAATCTTGGCCGTCCATTTTGAATCCCCAAATCCTATAAATTGGAGTCCCCTCCCTTTTGAAAATAATCCACTTCATTAGTAAGCTTATGCTATTAGTTTACTTTCGTATCCACTTCCATAGAATCCTTATGTTGTCATTTTGAGAGCATAATTATCCCATCTCTATCCATTATCATCCTCCACTTACTATGTCAAAATCTACATCCATCAACCCATCCTTTGTTATACTAATCTGAGAGTAATCCACATTTACAACTCCATCCATCTCTCCAAATCTTCATTTGTCAATCTTGGAGCAACGATATCGTGAAGCGGAGGGGGCCAAGAAAGAGCAATGACATAGGGAGCAAGATGAGAGAAGTATTGTTTTTTTAATTTGTTTATGTCTCTCTTATATGCTTTTATGCTAATCTTTCTTGATATGCTTTAAAATTGATTAAGTTCTTTTGATTATTAACTAACCAATCTCCATTTTAGATAGCATTACTTTTGGCATGCCCGGTCCTTTTTATAAATCTGAATTTCATTTGATAAAGTTAGTTTCTTCAAATGTGCAAGCAACGACACATTCAATGCTCGATTTATGCATGTGAATAATTTGGTTTTGCTTTTATGAGCATTCCTACATTGTTCCAAAGGTCTTATTCATGATTTGAGTCTTTAATCTCATGTGTTAACTTTGTACTGTGTACAAATATTTGTATTTAGTTATGCTTTAATGGACGTACATGTAATATTTTAGCACAGGCTGAGGTGAGGCTTGCAAAGATCGTGTCGTTGTGGCTTTACACCTGTTCATGGAGCTGTTTGGAATTTTTATTAAAACATTTTCAATAAAATTTTGTGCTTTCTTGGAATCATAGGAAGCTATGAGATCACTGTTGTTTTACACATTTGGTGAAACAACTAACGTACTTCCTCGTTCTGCATTCCAGTTGCATTTGTTTGAAAGTCTCTAGAACAATGTTAAGCAAATCTATTTTGTGCATTACCTGCAATCATTTGACACCATGATATAATGTTTCTTTGAAGAATTCTGTTTACTACTGTTACGCGCATTTACTTGAAGGCTTTTAAATCCTTTTCAACGCATCCATCCTGCCATCATCTCATGGAGTCGACATCTCTTTGAGACATTCTATCCAACGATGCTGCTATGTTTTGCAAACATATCGACCAATGCACTTGCAACTACAACGCCTACCAAAAATCCGCTTTCCATTATAATTTGATGGATGTTAATACGCTACGCCAAAGTTGTCATTTTGACACAGGCAGGGAGGATGCTAGCAGAGGTTGAATCGAGATTTGCACCTGCCAAGGCATTTCCTTGAACGTTTCTAAAAACTTGTTTTGCAAATTCATTTAATCCATTGCATGCAATCAATGGTTTTAATGCGGTGACTATGACTTGCAGGTAATTGTCATTGTTACAGAGATGATAGGTATCGTTGGGTTTTACTGATTTGAAAGATTTTTAAGACCCTATTTCAAAGTTCCCATTTTGACACGGGCGGGGAGGACACTGACATAGACGATGGAGATTGCCTTTACACGTGTTCAATTTGCATTTGCTTGCACGTTTCTAAAGTCTTTTCAACAAATCCATTTCATGCATATCCTGCAACACGTAGTCCATGAGATTGCATTACTTTGAGGCAACAAATCCATTTCGTTCCTGTCCTACAATCACTTTGTAAATTTGTAATTTTTTGTATTGTTTTATTGGGTGTTTTTTAGTCGGTTACATGGATTTTTAACCTCATTTAATCGTCAGATGAGGCTACAAAGTGGGGGACCTCATCCTTGAATCCAACACTCCATACCCATGAGCACAAATCCTAGAAGAGACCTCGAGCCCGTAGGAGTGAAAGACCCACATGGGTCTGATTCAGAGACACTACGTATGAAAGACCCGTGTGGGTCGAACATTGAGTCTGCAAGAAGTACACGAGAAATAGGATCTGGATTCATGAGCAACACATGCCCAACGTGGGTCTAGCACAAGGTCCATGAGCACACCAACCCAATGAGGGTCTAGCACAGTTGGTCGTTAAGCTCCTTAAGCTCCTCTTGAATACCTCCTCCTCAACATCTCCTCTCACATCCTCCACCTCAAGAGCCACCAGCACATCTTCCAATCACATCCTCTACCTCCTACACATTCATGTCCTCCACCTCCTACACATTCTCCAATCTCAACCTCCACAACCACCAACACTTCTTCCAATCATATTCTCTACCTCCTACACATTCACATCCTCCACCTCCTACACATTCTCCAATCTCCACCTCCACAACCACCAACACATCTTCCAATCACATTATCTACCTCCTACAAATTCACATCCTCCACCTCCAACACATTCTCCAATCTCCACCTCCACACCCACCAACACGTCCTCCAATCACGTCCTCTACCTCCCACACATTCACATCCTCCACCTCCTACACATTCTCCAATCTCCACATCCACAACCACCAGCACATCCTCCAAACAAGTCCTCTACCTCCTACATATTCATGTCCTCCACCTCCTACAGATTCACGTACACCAAGGTGGGCCCAAATCAGTACTAACACCGTTTTTGGTCCAAGCGGGAATTTGAACGTTGGTTGCACTATTAATAGTACAACCACTTGACCACTACACCACAAAGTGATCGCCCAAAAATTAATTTTTTCAGCCAAGGATGTAAGCACTACAGGCAAGAAGCCCCACTATTTTTCCAAGATCCTCCCCAAGGTAAGGGTGCTCCATTTTTAACACGGTAGAGACGAACCCATGGGGGTTTGACCCTAGGTTGTAGGCAAAATTAATGGTTTGAACCAAGGATGTAAGCACTACAGGCAATAAGCCCCACTATTTCTCCAAGAATCTCCCCAAGGTAAAGGTTTTCCATTTTAAACATGGAAGACGAACTAGTGGTGGTTTGAACCTAGGTTGTAGGCACTACAGGCAAGAAACCCCACCATTTCACCGAAGGGTCATCCCAAATTAATGGTTTGAACCAAGGATGTAAGCGCTACAGGCAAGAAGCTCCACTATTTCTCCAAAGTTTTGCCCAAGGTAAGGGTGCTCCATTTTTAACACGATAGAAACAAAACTGTGGGGGTTTGAACCTAGGTTGTAGGCACTACAGGCAAGAAGCCTCACCATTTCACCAAAGGGTCATTCCCAATTGTTTTATCGGGTTTTTGTTTTTATTTTATTTTGTCTTTGTTTTATTTAATTTTTTTCATTTTATTTTGTTTTTAGTTTTATTTTTATTTAATTTTGTTTTTATTTTTTTTGTTTGTATTTAGGTTTTGTTTTGTTGTTGTTTTTGTCTTCTTCTTTTTTTATTTGATTTTATTCTTAAGTTAGTTTTATTTGTTTTTTTTATTTGGTTTCTAAAATTGTGTTTCTCTTTATTTTAGGTTTGTTTATTGTTTTTTTTTTTAGTTTTATTTGTGTCAGTTTTGTTAGTTTAGTCTCTAATGTATTTTAAGTTTGGTTTTGGTTTGTCTTAATTTGTTCTTATGGGGGAGACAAGCTTCTGAAATAAGAAAAATTGACAACCTCGTGCTAAATTGCAAGTTTGTTATCCAATTGTGGTCTAGAGTCCTCGAGAAGCTTGAATTCTCATCGGTTCAAAATAGAGCACTTCAACATTTCATTGATGAATGTAGATGCCCCTCCTTCAACCCAATAATTCAACAACTTTGGAAATAAATCCCTCCACATCTTTGCTGGAGTCTATGGAAAGAGAGAAACAACCAAATTTTCAGGGATTCTGAGAACTCAATTGATGCCGTCTTCCACACCATGTGCAAATCTCTTCTTGAGAACCTTTCAGTCATCACCAGTAAATGTCCAAGTCAGCCCCCAACTAAGTATGATGAGAAATCGCTATTACTTGGGGCTTATCTAAATATGTCATCATCATGGATAACTCCAATTTTTTGGCCAGAAAGAATACCAAATGGTCTCCCCCTACTCATAATTGGTGCAAGTTGAACTTCGATGGGGCAATGAAGCAGGATATGGTTGCTGAAGGAGGTCTGATTAGAGATGCTGAAGGGTAACTAATTGCAGCGTTCTCAGGAAACCTTAATGGTTGCATAAAGAATCAGGCATAATATATGGCCCTTTATTGGGGGATCAAAATCTCCCTCTTTGAATATTCATTCCTTGGCCATTGAAGGCGATTCTAAACTAGTCATAGATGAGTGGGTTGGAAATTGATGGATATCATAAATGATATTAGCAAGCTTCTCCTCAACTTGATCAATGTTGCCGTCACTCATATTTATAGATAGAGGAATAGATGTGTCGACTCTATGGTCGCTCTGGGCCTCCATCTGGATGGTGTCAGAGTTTGGAGGACCTGGGAATCCCTTCCTAGGCAGACGTGAACACTCCCCCTAAAGGAGAGTAACACTGCTTCCCAAGTATGATGCTGCCAGACAACCGTTGTCTCTTTCTTTGTCTCTATCTCCTGCTTCTCGACCTTTGCAATGACAGTGTGAGCTCTTGGGTGTCAACTCGATATTCGAGTTTGAAGAAGGTGGTAAATTTTTTAAATCCATTCACTAGGCAAGCAGATAAAAGACCAAGAATGGATGAGGTGGTAGTGAATTCAAATTTTACGACTAAATTTAATAAAGAGGACAGATGGGAGGCTGACATGACAATAAACCACTATAGCAAGTTTCTTGGCTCTATGAATCATGATAAACCTTCTATTCATGAGCTCGAGTTAATCATAGGATGGCATCACCACATGGGCACTAGTAAAAAGTTAATTGGCCATTCCAACAGTGATAAGATTTGGCTTGATCATGCCCAGTTAATCGCCCTCATTTTATCAAAAGAAGTAACCTTATGACACATGTGGAGTGTGCCTGTAAGTGATAAGAAATTAAATGACTTACATAGTCATGATGGCCTCACCAACCACACATCTGTTACAAATCCTGTAAAAGGTAAATTTTTTTCCCAGATGAATAGTTTCCTAACACTGTTAACTTAACTGCTATTGAAGGCGACAATATGGGGGGTGATAGAGTGAGAATGGAACCTAATAGCCATGAAGATTTCATGTCCAAGGAAGAAGTTCAACATGTTTGCATGGAGGGGGGCTTGCCCAATTAATCAAATCAATGAACAAGCATGATGAAATCCTTTCAATCCAATTCGCCTCTTCCTGGACAGAGCGTAGGATCGCTATCAAAGGGATTTCCTTTCAAATTAATGAGGATGTCATCACTAAGGCGACTGGGCTCTCAATGAAGGGGAGAAAATGGAAGAAAACTAGTAGAGTTACGGATACTAAAAGCCTCAACCAGTTCTTTAGGGATAATGAGAACCCAGTCAAACTTCATGGTGGCTTCGACAAGGAGGAGCTGTCGGACCCATGGGATAAGGTATGTCTGATGATAATGAAATACTTCACTCTAGAGGGAAGGTTTAAAGTTTTCTACAACTATCACTTCCCTCTGCTTAACCATTTCTGCAATAATTATAGGCTTTCTTTCCTTTTTTCCTCCTTCACTCCTTTGAAAATGTTATTTTGGAAGTGATCGATAATGCCACATCTCAGTGTAAAAATCCCATTCCTATTCACCAAGGCCTCATTTTCCCTCTTTATCGCTTCAACCTTTCTCTTTGCCCACCTTGACCTATCACCTGCATCTTACTTAAATGCTATGGAATTGTCGAGCCCTAGCTGGTACAAAGGGATTAAGAGACCCTACCTCCGATCACAACAAAGTCTTCCTCCACTCTTAACTAACAAAACCTCTGATTTTGTGGCTAAAACAAAGAAAAACCCCTCTTCTATTAACCTGGAACTTTCCAAAACCAATAAAGCCAAAGTTATTTTTTTAGGAAGTGGATTCGGAGGAGGACTTGGTGGACGATACCAACACCCCAAGGCACCCCAACAGGCTCGCCTTGAAGCAACGTCCAGAGTGCAGGAAAAGAATAATTGACAATTTGGGCTCTCAAGCGGATGAGGACAGGGATATTGAAGAAATCGTTAAAGAATGTCGAAAGGTCCTTGCCAGTAAGGAGGAGATTAAAAGAGATGAGGACTCTGACACTGCCAACCATTATACCCATGTCTTAGACTCGACCAAAGAGGGCCCAATTAACCTAACGCAGTAGATGATGCCCGATGAGGAGGTGGATGCAGTCAAAGCTCCAGAAGGGACCTATCATGAAACTCTGGGAGGAACATGTTCTAAATGTTCGGAGTTGGAAGCTGAAATCGCTAAGATTAAAGAGATGAATGACATTGAAAGAAAAATGGACTTTGTCTCAAGATTTGGGCTTATAGTAATGCACAGTTCTAACACCACACTATGTCTGCTGCAACATAGCTTAGCGGGTCAAACAGAGGAAGATAAGGAAAGCCACATGGAACTCTATAAGTTCCTGACTAACAAGCTGGTTGCAGAATTAACAAGAATTGTTAGGGTTACGCCCCTGTTTTATTCTCTCTACTTTTTGCCTTTTTTGGCTAGGACCTTTAATACTTTTTATAAAGATTGTAAGTTTGATCATGTTATTATGACTATTATCCCGAAGCTCTTGGGTGGATATACTGTTAACTTTCTAGCTGTTAGTGCTTATACGTACTGGTAGTCAACGGTTAATATGTTGTTAATGTGTTGTTGCTAGTGTTTTGGTTTCTTCTGTCAAGATTTTTATCTTGGGCCAGCACCCAGTTTTTGCTGCTTTTAATATAAAAAACATAAGGTTTCATAAGTGTTAAATTCATTTCTTTAAGTCATTTGTTCAAATTTCCTTTAATTTTTTCTAAACAATTGTCTAACGGGGTGTAAGTGCAGGATATTAAGGAGGACTTTGTAACAAATTATTTTTGTAGTTTACCAAGGCATAAGTTGGCGAGCAACTAATCATTTCGATGTTTTATTTTACAACGATAACACACATGTTGCAATGATGGCTTAAAAAGAATCTTTATTTGTATTTTACCAAATCCTACAAATTCACATTTTGCTATCTTGGTTTAAAATGAACAATCACTTTGTCATTTTTAGGTTTTAAAAAGAACACAAATTTTAAGATGAGGCATGAAAAAGAATAAGTGTTTGTTGTGATTGGAACATTTGTGCATTGTTGTGCACAATCTTGAAGTATCGCAGAGGGGTATGTGCACAAAGATGGTGGTCAGACACCACCCAAAAAAAACATGGAAAAACAAGCAGCGTGTATGCGGTTATAAAATTTAAAATCACCGCGCACGCACTCAGGTCCATTGTTCCCAAGCTTAGAAAAGGTAGTGTGTACGTGTTGCTTTTAGGAAAGTGAGTGTGTACGCACTACCTTTAGGAAAATGAGTGCATACGCGCTACTTTTAGGAAAATGAGTGCGTACACGCTAATAATCCCTAAAGGACTGCGTACGCGGTACCTATCAAAAAAAGTTCAAAAAAAAACCGAGTCTTATTTTCCTGTGACAACCACATTTTTTTCCCCAATTTCTCCACCAAACCGTGAATGGGGGTGCCTTATTTCTCCTCCAAACCGCGAATGAGGTGCCTCATTTCTCCTCCAGACACTATGGATCAAGGTTAGTTTTTGTTAATTTTTGTCTTTCTTTCCCGTTTGTTCAATTTGTTTTACGTTTTGAAATTAATTTCATTAATTTTGATTAGGTTTTTTCTTTTTTTGTTTCAAAAACCAGATTCTGATAATCCTCAACAAGAACAACAAAATGCACCTCCTGAAAACCCACAAGATACACCCCCAATTCCTCCTTTTGACCGCACACTTGAAACACAGGAGCAATTAATTAATCAGTTAGGGCAAAATACGTTTAAAATCAATAGACTGATTGATAAATTGAAAACATTCGAACTTGAGCATCATAAATCCCTCGCCACTAGCCTAGAAACATTAGCTAGTGGTGCCATAGCTGTTTCCACACAAATTAAAAAATGGGGAAACTTTAGGGATAGGTGTTGTCAATACTAAGCTGATGGGTTATCATACGAGGGAGTGAAAAACAAAAATATTACTAAACAACAAATATGTGCCCTTTTTGTTGATCCTAAAACTGGTCAGTCCTTACCTCTTAATGCAAAGAGGTTTCCCATACATTGATGTACCAATATGCAGATGAAGAATCTTTTTTGGCAGAGGTGGTGGATGGTCTTTGATGATCCACCTTGTAATAATTATGAGGTGCCATTGTATTTTTTGAGAAAAGTATACTATGAGTTTGTGCTCAATGTGCGGCCAAAGTATTTTGACATGAGAGAGTTCTATGGTAGAGGTGGCGGCTTTGCCCAAGATAGACTTGGAGCTCGTAGGCGAGTAGCCTTGGAGAGTCGTCGCCCCCTAGCACCCAAAGCCAAGGTGCATCAGGCTGTCTCAGTAGAGCTGAAAGAGTTGATGGAGCTACAGACTCTTCAGGCGGCCACAACATTGATTGGTGCCATCATCCAGCATGGGACATCATTAGCACACCCTATTGTTATGGATGATGAGCCATTAGTTGCTCTAGGTGGCAACAGAGAGTCCATTCATCATATGTGTGTTAGTTGCTCTGAGATAGATGATGCGGCCGGTGCAGATGGATCTACATCTCATCCGTGCATGATTTGCGGGAGTAGATGTCAAGCCTGCACAATTGAGCATTTCGCGTTGACAGATGAGTTGTTAGACATGGTGTTTGCCCATCAGCGATAGACACAGGTGTGTTTATTTGAATTCATAGCATTTTATTTATCAGTCACTTTAAATTTGTAATTACATAAATGAATTTTTATTTATACATCGATTTAAATTGAGACAAATAATATGCATTTTAGGATGCAACATTGATATCTCATACTCCTCCCCCAATTACTACAGCTGCAACTTCAATGCCTGAGGTATAAACTTTGTAACATGTTAAAATAGAATAGTACACTTTGAATTCCAAAATATTACAAGATATACTAACTATCTTTAATGCTTGGTCCAATTTTTGGTTTGTAGGTGTTGACAGGGGACCAAATGTCCCAGATTGATGACATCACGCTCTCAACGATTGATTTTGGCCTACAAGATTATACGGTATCATATTTTGTACAACCCTTTTTATGTATTGTTTTGATGAAATATGCAAGTCATTTCATTTTAGATTTTTTAAATTATGTTTAATATATCATCTATACTAATATCTCATGTTAATTTTGTTTGTTTAGGGTACCCCCTCTGCGTCTAGGCCTCGTCTTAAGAAAAAGAATTCCTCAAAGATGCCAAAACGTGGGAAGAAGGTAATTGAACACATTTTTAGTTGTACAATTGTTTGAAAATGTTGAAATCAAGTATTAGTTGGGGTTTGTAGATTGATTAGTGTTTTTTGTCTATTTTACATGTACAACGGCCATTGAGCTATGTGGATTTGTTGAATGCACCTAATTCGCCCGTGGATCAAGAGAGGGCACAGGTATGTATCTCTACTTTATTTTCTTGATTTCATGATTATATGCACGCGTACATGTGAACTTGTGATATATTATAATCCTATAACTTTTTCATACAGGAAATATCCATTGCTATTTCATCAATGGCAAGCCCTCCTCCATGCACTAGAGAAGCATCTCAGGATCCGGTACACTTTTGTTTGATATATTACATTAATTGTTTTTAATCTACAATACTTATCATTATATTAATTGTATTTAATCTTTGATCATTTTTTGTATAGGTAATAGCGACAATTTCTCCATCGATGGTGAGCCATCCTTAGTCTATTGGAGAAGTATCTTAGGCACGGGTATGTCATTGTTCTCTATATTATAGCTTTTAAGTGTTTTTGATATATTCCTGTTAGTACATTGTATTAATTGTACATTTAATCTACAATAGACCCCTTCGCGGTACAACCATAATGTGGATCCTTTTAAGTATGTCTTCAAGAAAACTCCTAAGAGTGACAAGGAGAGGAGAGCGAAGACATTAGCTCCTAGATCAGCTGATGATGTAATCTACATTTCAATTGCAAAGGAATTATGGTTAAATGCATAGTTATGTTGTTAATTGTGAACTATTTTCTACAAAATAATTCTAACTTGGCTTTCGAATTGTGGTTTTGCAGCCATCTATAGAGCCGCGTACTGCATCGAAGAGGCTTGATTTTGATGATTCACCACAAGTTTAGGATCATATAGTGTTAGTTTTGGTCATAGAATAACCAATACATCTAGATATATTCTACATTTTTATTGTATATCAATTTGGACATGACATATGCCACATTTTTGTAATACTTGTATTGACTTGGCAGACATGCCTTTTTTTTATATATATAAATATTGATATTCGAGCCAATAAATATGTATTGAGTTCATTATTTTGTATTCATTGTATTTCGTGGCTATCCTTTTATAAAGTTAATTGATCATTTGCGTATGTAATCAACAATATGAATATAAACAACAAAAATTTATGATATAAAACATAGCAATTGTGGAATATGATTTGATAAAATTTCTAAAATGTTGAATTAACCCTACAAAACTCCTTGTATTCAGTTCATTATTGTGTATTCGTTGTATTTGGTGGCTTCCCCTTTATAAATTTAAATGAATATTTGCCTATGTAATCAACAATATGAATATAAACAACAATATGTGTTTGGTGCGAGAGCACCCTCACGCTCGCAATGGTCAAATTTTGGTTGTCGTGTACAGAAACCGATGTTATGAGCGTGTCCGAGTGGGCAGGTTTACGCTAGGCATGTTCCTCTCGTGCATCCCAAAGCACCAGAATGTCTAGAGTCATACCCTACCGACACGATCTCTCAAGTGCCCTGAATCCAAAAAATTGTGAAACTTTGATGGATTGTTTCTTTCAATCTAGGACACATATGATCGATCCGTTTGAACCTTTGGGGTTGTGCGAGGCTCCTCTACAATGGCTTATCTTAGTTTTTGACGACTCAGAGCCATTTTCAATTGGTAACATTTTTTCGCCTGTTGCAAAAACCGTCAGTTGCATGCAATGCAAAGTTGCAGGATTGGCTAGAATTGATTCGGTTCATCGTGTACACAAACTGACGTCACGAGCACATCTGGGTGGGCAGGTTTATGCTAGGCATGCTCCTCTCATGCATCCCAAAGTGTCGAAACGTCGAGAGTCATACCCTACCAGTGTGATCTCTTAAGTGCCCCGAGTCCAAAAAAATGTCAAACTTTGAGAGACTATTTCTTCCAATCCAGGACACATATGATCGATCTGTTTGAACCTGTGGTGTTGGGTGAGGCTCCTTTACAATGGCCTATCTCAGTTTTTAATGAATCAAAGCCATTTTCAATTGGTAGCATTTTTTTGCCTACTGCAAAAAAGTCAGTTGCATGCAATGCAAAATTACAGGATTGGTTATAATTGATTCGGTTCACCGTGTGAACAAACTGACATCATGAGCACATTCGGGTGGGTACGTTTATGCTAGGCATGCTCCTCTCATGCATCTCAAAGCGTCGGAATGTCGAGTCATACCCTACCAGCGCAATCTCTCAAGTGCCCCGAGTCCAAAAAATTGTCAAACTTTGACAGATTGTTTCTTCCAATCCAAGACACATATGATCGATCTGTTTGAACCTGTGGGGTCACGTGAGGCTCCTCTACAATGGCCTATCTCGGTTTTCGATGACTCGGAGCCATTTTCAATTGGTAGCATTTTTTTACTTGCTGCAAAAACTGTCAGTTGCATGCAATGCAAAGTTGCAGGATTGGCTAGAATTGATTTGGTTCGTCGTGTGCACAAAACGACGTCACGAGCGCATCCAGGTGGGTAGGTTTACACTAGGCATGCCCCTCTTGTGCATCCTAAAGCGCGAGAACGTCAAGAGTCATACCCTACCGACGTGATGTACAAGTTGCTTGACAATTTTTTTGACAATAATGACAATTTTTGCTCAAATTGTATCTAGACTCAATCTATGACCCCTATGACCTGATAATGATTGAAATAATTATCCATGATTATACAAGAATCAAGAATTCTCATTATTGACCTTATCACATCACATAAACTCAAAACATAGTCACAAAACATAGACACAAAAAATAGTCACAAAACATTGTCACATATTATTAAAAAATTTGCCTCTAAATATGGTCATATCAGCTCTTGGCTATTTGAATATAAAAAAAAAATGTCTTACAAATTATCTCATGGGATTTTATACAAAATTTGGCATTACAATATGTGCAATTTAGCTCATCGCCATTTTAATATACAAAATTTGGCATCTACATATGTACAAATCAACTCATTGTCATTTAAATATACAAAATTATGCCCCTAAACAAGTAAAAATCAGCTCATGGGCATTTATATATACAAAAAATGAATATAGAACAATTTGTCGACGATATATACAAAATTCTCAAAATCATTCTACTCTGAACCGTAGAATCAATCAAGTGAGTCTTCAGGATCGACTCTAACTCGTATTGTGTCAAGTATTTTCTCATGGTCAGATTCATGAACTTTCCATAAAATCTTGTTATGAGGTCTACCACGATACTTCATCAAATGAATATTTGTTGCAACAACAAGGTTAGAGAAATGAAGAATATGTCTATGTTTCAAAGTCCTCGAATAATTAAGCATCAAAATTCTTGATAGGGTATCTCCTAAGCCATGTTCCTGTCACGACAATAGACCCAATTGGGTACTCAATACCCTCTCCGTCAATGATTGTGGTTGTCAATTTTCTTTTTGACTCAACACAACGACACAAATAGTAATCTGTTCCTTCTTCATTGTTTTCTTCTGCAACAACTGCATACACATGACCTGCATTTTAAAAAGTATTAATTGATACCAAAAATAAAGTATGATGTACAACAAAATGAACCAAAAAGAATACTTGCAAAAAAATTAACTCAAAAAATCACCTGAATCCACTAGGTTGGATACATGGTTAAAATCCACTGATGTCTCCATTTGGCTCAATTGTAGTGCTTTGGGAATTTGATATGTATCAATGGGAACCAACGGTCTACAAGACCATTTGTCAGCCCACTCTTGTGATTCACATTCTTCCCACAAACACTACATGCATGAAGAGCAAAAACATACCATCTGTCTCGTATAAATTACAAGTGAACTTGAATTTGAACTCATAAATGAGTGCATGCCACTCGATCTTGCAACTGTACAACAATATAGATAGTTTTCAATGTTAGATTCAATGATCAACCAAAAATATCTATGAACCATTGACGTACCTGGATTACCTGGACCCATCGTAGACTTACACCATCACACAATTGTTTCTGCATCTATCAACTCAACACCACCTTCGTAGTTCAATTCTTCTCTAGCTAGGGCTCTTTTTACACATGCTCCTGCACCATCGTGCTCTCCCTTACCATGTCCAACCTCAGTGAAATTCCAAAAATGTTGTACACCGCTTGTCATATGCATCCTTTTCAACCAATAAAACATCCTTGCATTCTTGAATTGTGCGGTGCAATTATCTGACCATATTAAGTGTCGGTTGTATCATATGTTCCTTTCCCTTAAACTATAATAGAAAACTTTAAAGCATCCTTGTATAAACTCTGATGAATGCGTACGATCGTCACTTATGTAGAAGTGATACTCTCTTACAACCTTTCTATCGTCCTCTATGCTATCATTTGCATGCATGAATTCTATGTGTACAAAAATAGAAACTTGTGTAGAATGATAAAACATAGATTGCACTTTATTTTGAGGTTGTAGTGTATAATTTTCAGCAAAATCAATGATAGAGACAATGGTGCCAAGAGGAAATGTGTCTTTACATAACTTGAATTGCTCATCTAGCCATTAAGCTCTATGTGTATGCATTATGTACTCATAAACTAGTTTCTCTTGAAACATTTTTATAAATTCAGCTACACATATATCATTTTTCGCTAGCTCACATCTCTTCAAATCTTTTCCATCTTTAACTCCATATGTGACTGTCTTGTATTTTCCAAAAGAAACTAGTTTTCTACCAATTTCATGTGTGCTCTCCAAATGTACGCATCTTGGTAAATGTGCAAACCACCACATATAGCACAAAAACCTTCCAAACAAGGCATCTTATAATAAATGCAACCATCATGTCTATTACATAACACACTAGAAATAAATTCTCTTACTGACTTTGGAGGTGCTTGTATATTGCATTCATGCAAAAAATCGTTGGTATGCAAAGCAGAACAAATATGACGAAAAATATCATAGTGCATGGAAAATTCAATATGCATCCTACAACAACACGTGGTGCGTACATGATTAATCTTAATATAAAAAAGTTCAGCCATTTCAAAAAATATTTGAGAAATTCTTATTTGAGGAAACTTTTGAAGGAATCTTTCATAAAATTTAGTTTGAGTCATATCCAAATAGTGTTTGGCATGTGGCTCACGATTTGTAGACTCGATTCGCCTTCTAACAACATCTTTTTGGTTGGGCGAAACTCTTGTGTTTTCATGCCAAAAATTTTCAATTAATGTTCTTAGTGCATCAACAACAACCTTGTCTTTGCATGGTAGTCTACCCGAGAATGCCCAAAGAGAATTATTGTTAGGTTCCTCTATTTTTTCTCGCCTCTTTAATTCTTTACTTAATGTTGTTCTACTAACGTTTAATGACTTACTTGTTTTGCTTATCAAATGATCTTTTTTTATTTTCTTGCTCATTATGGTTGATGTAATGACACGACGAGTAGCATTAGAATCTTTAGTATGTGATTTTGAACCAATAGCTTGATATGATTCAAATAGATTTCCCACAATAGTTCTTTCACTGTTACTTTCAGATGATCTTAGGCCTAGAATTTTCATTGTCTCTCTAAAATTCAAAATTTTAATCATTTCAACAGTTAATTGACATCTTGCTGTTTGATTTAAGTTTTCAAAGTAGTTTTGTAATATTATTTTAACCATTCTCCTACAAATTCGTTCATTCATTTTATCGGGCATTGGCATCAATATATTCTCATCACTGTCAATTAGATAGTTTGGTTTCCTATGAATGATTCTAGGAGATGTTAACATTGGTGCATTATGTACATTCAATTCATCAAATAGAGAAGGTGTATATTCATCATTTAATTGATTATTCAATGTGGTATCTTCTTCAATTGAATTAGGTCTGTACGGTAAATCAAATGTCTCTTCTTCAATTGCATTAGGTGCATTATGTTCGTTTGGTAAATCGAATTGAGATGTTGAGGATGACATACCTTCTTCTCCCATTGTTCTTATGACACGTAATTTCTTCATACGTTGCCTTTGTCTTTCCTTTTCAACCTCTCGTTGTTCCATCGTTCCTCGGTTGTTCTTTCCGATGGTTGATATCAGTTATCCTAAATAGAATCATATTACATATATATGTAAACAAACATTAATAAACAAACAAATAACCATAAATATGCATCTTATCATTATTTTTTTGAATCAAAACTATTAAACAATCACAATAATATTGACAAAGCTAATAAGAACAACAATTCAATCATTTGAAATCATGCAAAAACAAAAAAATCGCTTACTTCTATGTATAAAACAGTGATAGAAGTGCATACATAGTTGCAATGGGGCCTTCAATGACCTCAGAAACTTCTTTTGAGGTCGTTGAGGCTCTTGGGCAAATAAAACTATGTCTAAGTACCTCGTACGGGCTATATTATTAACCACGTGCGCACTGTTAGTCCATAAAATGTTGGCAAGCCCAACAATATATTTTTTTTCCACTCTATACTAATAAGTAGCGTGTACGGGCTCCTAAGCCTTAAAAATGCTATGGCAGGGCAACAAACTAATAGGCTCAGTACCCCGTACGCGCTCCTACGCCTCAAAAATGCTATGGTAGGGCAGTGAACTAATAGGTTCAGTACCCCGTACGTGCTATTTGTAGTAGAGAAAATGTGAAGGAAAAGGGAGGGAGGGAGAGAGGCAGAGAGAGAGAGAGGGAGAGGGGAGAGAGGAGGGGGGAGAGGGGAGAGAGGAGGGGGGAGAGGGAAAGAAGGGGTATGGAGGAAGGGAGAGAGAGAGAGAGAGAGAGAGAGAGAGAGAGAGAGAGAGAGAGAGAGAGAGGTATGAGGAAGAGAGAAGGGGAGAGAATCAAGTCTCTATTTTTCACTTAAGTCTCTTTCTCTCTCTCATTCTTTATCTCTCAAGTCTCTTCCTCTCATCCTCTATCTCTTTATCTCTGAAGTCTCTTCCTCTCATCCTCTATCTCTCGATCTCACTCTCCCCTTCTATTAGGTGTATCTCTCTCTCATTCTCTCCCTCTCTCCTCCCCCTCCCTCTCTCCCTTTCTCATTACCTTTCTTTCTCCCTCTCTCCCTCTCTTTGCACCTCTCTCTCTCTCTAGTCTCTTGTACTCTCATTCCATCCCTTCCTCCCTCTCACTTAGAATCTCTCTCTCTCGCCCTCTCTCTCTCTCTCTCTCTCTCTCTCTCTCTTTGAGTCCCCTTCTCAGTGTCACTCTTTATCTTTATCTCTCCCTCTATTTCCCTCTCTCTCTCCATCTCTCTCTCCCCCTCCCTTTCCCTTTCTCTATCTCTGTCTCCCCCCTCTATCTCTCTCCATCTCTCTTTCTCTCATTAATCTCTTGTCTCTCCCTCTCAATCTCTATCTATCTATCTCACTCTCCTCCTCTCTTAGGTGTATCTCCCTCTCCCATTCCATCTGTCTCCTCCCCCTCTCTCCCTCACTAGGGTCATATGGTATTCTTAGGGGTCATATGGTATCCTAGGGATCCATGCATGTGTCCTAAGGGGTCATATGACACCATATGATTCCTTAGGACACCATATGATCCATAATGACACATAAGAGTTCATATGGATTCCTAAGGGGTCATAGGACACCATATGACCCCTTAGCACACCATAAGATCCATAATGACTCCAAATGATGTCCTAAGGCATCATAGAACACTATATGACCTTTTAGGACACCATACGACCCATAATGGCACCATATGGAGTCCTAAGGGGTCAAATGGTGTCCTAAGGGGTCGTTGAAGACCATAAGACCCCTAACGACACCATATGGAGTCCTAAGGGGTCAAATGGTGTCCTAAGGGGTCGTTGAAGACCATAAGACCCCTAACGACACCATATGATGTCCTAAGGGTTCATAAGGTGTCCTAGGGGTCATAGGACACCATAAGACACATAACGACACCATATGGTGTCGTAAGGGGTCATAGGACACCATACAACCCATATAACACAATATGACCCCTAACAACATCTAAAGGGTCATAGGGTGTCCTAAGAGCTCATAGGACACTATATGATCCCTTAGCACACCATAAAACCTATAACAAAACCAAATAGTGTCCTAAGGGGTCATAGAACACCATATGACCCTTTAGGACACCATATGGTGTTGTTATGGGTCGTATGGTGTCCCGAGGGGTCACATGGTATCCTATGACCCCTTAGAGAACCATATGGCGTTGTTATGGGTCACATGGTGTCTTAAGGGGTCATATGGTGTCCTAAGGGGTCATAGGACACCATATGACCTCTTTCGAAACAATATGACGTCTAATGACACCTAAGGGGTCATATGGTGGGTTAATAAAATGATATATTATTTAAAGTTATGAATAGAACATCATACAATAAAACATCGGTAGTTTAGTTTTGATATAGCTAAGTTAGACCATTGTCAGCATAAGAGAGACACTCCAAGCAAACAAACAACGAGGCTTCGCTAAAAAGCAAGTGTAAGAGCTTGACCTAACCCTAAGAGTATTTCCTTTCTAAAACATAAGATGCTATTTAATTTGCAAGGCTATAGGATTGATCTTGATTGTGACTATAGGAATTATACACTTGATTTCTTTCATGGGTATGTACCCTTCCAAGCCTTTTGACAAGTGATGATCATCATATACTACCACTGCCATGCTTACAGCAAACTTTAATTTCTTTAGGTGACAGGCGTTGTGTAACAGCATGGGAACTCTCGCATACCCATCACTGTAATTCTCTGTGACATCATCTATGTTACTCACCCTCTTTCTCTTCCTACCGGTTGTTTCCTTCTGAAAAACATATTGCAGGTAGTTTGACTCATCATTTTGCTTTGTTGACACTATTTTCCACATCTTCTCTGCTCATTAAAAACACATTCGAGAAGAATATTGCTATAGGTTTACTTTTTTGTCACGGTAATGCACATGTGGTTCAATTTCAGACCCTTCTTCCTCCTATTCAATATACACACACAAATCCATCAGTCAATTTTCTTAGGAGAGCATACATGATAAAAATCAAAGAGGAAGTTGCAGACAAGAAATAAATTCACTTACTTCTATAGAAGTGCAAACATAGTTGCAGTGGGGTATGGAGGGAGGGAGGGAGAAAAGAAGAGAGAGAGGGATGGGGTATGGAGGAAGGGAGAAGGGGAGAGAGGGAGAGAGAGAGAGAGGGATTGGGAGAGGGAGAGGGAGAGAGAGGGGGAGAGAGGGAGAGGGAGGGAGAGAGAGAGATAGAAAGAGAGAGAGTGAGAGGGAGAGAAAGAGAGGCACCTTGTACGCACTTGAGAGGGGGAGACAATACACTTATATGTGTGTATATATATACTTAATATATTATATATTATTATATACATATATATATATATATATTATATATAAAAAATATATATTATATGTATATACACATATTATATATACAATATCATATTATACATACACCCAAAATTTAAATAAACATAGCGTGTACGGGTTGTTTATAGTAAACATAGCGCGTGCGCGCTGTTTATAGTAAACATAGCGCGTGCGCGTTGTTTATAGTAAACATAGCGCATACACGCTTCTTACACCATAAGTACCCCATATGCGCTTTTTATACCATAAGTACCTTGTACGTGCTTTTTATACCATAAGTACCCCATACGCGCTTTTGATTGTTTAGGCTTCGAAATAGGCCTGGATAACAATAATAACAATATTGAAAGGCTAAATGAATTCAACCACAAAACCCTAGCCTAACAATCAACAAAGATCCACCATAACATATGAAGATTACCTAAGACAATGCAAATCACATGAAATCACAAAGATTATACCATCACATGTCTAATAGGGTTTTGATCTCCATTCTTCCTATCTCCATTGATCTTGCTTGATATATTTGCTCTCAGATTTTATGTGCACAAGAGCTCAACAAAGAACGGAATGTGGTTACAAGTAGGATCGTAGTGTAGTCAATTGATCAAGTAGTTAGCTTATTAGGTCATTAGCTCATTAGGGTTTGATAATGAAGGAAGCATCTCCTTATATAGAAGACACTATATGAAATGGAGGGATAAGATTGAGAGGTGTAAAAGGAGGTCGGCTATGATTAGAGGGTAGGTAAAAGAAATAATAAAATAATGAGAGGGGTAGGTAGTGTATGAATTAAGAGATGAATGACATGTGTCATAGGTAGAAAAGGCTAATGAATTAATTAAATAAATAAAGATTTATTTAATTAATAGAAGAAGTAGGATAATGAAATAAATAAGATATTTATTTAATTTAGGAAAATGATAATTTAAATAAATAAATGTATTTATTTAAATGAGAAATAAGGCTAGAAGAGGATAAATGAATTAATTAAATAAATAAAGATTTATTTAATTAATAGAAGAATTAAGCTTAGATAATTAAATAAATAAAATATTTAATTAATTAGACATGACAATTTTAGGTGTCTACATTTTGCCCCTCTTTGAGACAATGCGACTTGTCGCGTTGTTTCAAAGAAGATAAGATGAACTGATATAGAGTTGCCCTAGAATGGGAATGATATGCCCCCTCGAGAGATTGGATGAAAATGTCTGAAAAAAATTGCAGACAATCTCTCGATAAGAAAGACAAGATAGAATGGATTGACCGGATAAAGTGACAAAGTCACGGGATAATGAAGACTGACTTGGGAAATGAAGGCGAGGGCTAGGGTAGGCTATAAGATAGACCACGGGGGAAAATACATCCTCATTGTCATCTACACATCCACGAGACCATATTGCAGAGCGAAAATTTAGCAAGAGCAGTCAGCAGCGATGGCTTTCACTCACAGATTCGACCGCATTCGCCGATTTCAGAGGCCAGCAGAGGCAGGAGAGCCGGTAAGTACCACCAAACCTCCTCGTACTTTGACGCATTTAATTTTGTCATTAATACATGTCGAATAGGGTAATAAATGCGCTTAGACTAGGGTTCAAAAAGTGTCAAAAAATGTCCAGGCGCGTCTGCGTTGGTGCCAGGCGCGTTTGTGTCAAGAAGGTGCGTCTGTGTTTGTGCCAGGCGCGTCTATGTTTGGACCCACGTCTGTGTCAGATGCGACTGCGTTTGTGCTGTTAAGGTGCGTTTGTGCCAAGAAGGCACGTCTATGTCAACTAGGCACGTCTATGCAGAGCATAGGCATGTTTGTGTCAGGCAGGCGCGTCTGTGTTGTTCAGGCGCATCTATGCAGTCTTTGAGCGCGTTTATGTCATGTAAGCGTGTTTGCATTTGAAAAGTATGAATTTGCATCTTCTAGGTCAAATCGGCAGTTTTGTGATGAACATACGCTGTCGATTGGATAAGCTGCTGAGAGGATACATTCAAGCAGGTCCTCTAGGAAGACTAGGATAGATCAAGGCACTTTGTGATGAACAGTGAGTACCAAGATAGAGTACTTTGTGATGAACAGGGAGTACTGAAATATGAGCAGCACTTTGTGATGAATAGGGAGTGCAAATGTGAGTAACACTTTGTGATGAACAGGGAGTGTCACACACGTAGTACTTTGTGATGAACAGGGAGTACCACTAGGATAAATAGCAACACTTTGTGATGAACAGTGAGTGTCACTAGGGTAGAAGCAACACTTTGTGATGAACAGTGAGTGTCACTAGGATAGATAACCATATGCATTTAGATAGCAAGTAGCATTTTGTGATAAACAATGAATGCCACTATAACTGACATGATTGAGTTGTTTGACTGCAGGAGTATTTGCCGATGCTGGAGTCATGGGAGAGATTCCTGTCGACGCAGAGGTTGCGACCTGAGTTGTCGCTCGAGGACAGAGCTGCCATCAAGGAGATGGGTTTGAGACATGTGCTGTATGTGCTTGAGTTTTGGGCAAACATGGGTTTGCTGACTGCGCTAGCTGACAGATGGCACTCTGAGACGTGCACATTCCATTTGCCTATGGGTGAGATGACAGTCACCCTGGAGGATGTATACAGGATTCTGCGGGTGCCGATCGATGGGGAGTTGATCCCATATGATCGAGATGGAGACAGGGAGGTATTGAGACGGGTATTTCAGGACCCTTGATTGGAGATGACAGCAGGACACGTGGCATGGGACACCATGACAGCCACAGGGTTAGCATTGTCGACAGTGATCGGAGGAGCTATCAGTGGGTTCCTATGTCCAAATAGGGCAACATGGGGATTGGCTGTGGGCTGGGGGGGAGCACTGGAGACGCTGATGACACAGCATACCAGATATGCCTGGGGACCCTGTGTGCTGGCACACTTGTATTACGAGCTGCATCAGTTTGTTTATGATGGATCGGTGGGATTGGGTTGCGGAGTGACATTGCTGCAGGTATGGGCCTACGAGCATCTGCCGGTTACCCGATTGATACACTTCAGGGGTAGAGGTCATGGACGCAGCTTTGTGCATTTGTATGATATGATCACATCACAGCCGCAGATTGGCAGGCTAGAGTACTAGCGGCGAGTGATTGATGACATTGATGAGGTCATATGGAGACCCTATCTGGGCTGCGAGCAGTGGAAGGATGACGCAATTGAGCTACTGTACACCTTTCGGAGCAGGTACCTGATTGGGCGGATGCCCTATGTGCTAGAGAGGCAGCTGGTAGACAGGATTGGCTGACAGTTTGGTCGGATTCAGAGGATGCCCCGGGGATCAGGCATGTATGCCCGTACAGTCAGAGATCAGGCATAGTTTGGGCCGCTACTGTCATATGATCAGGCAGTGACTCAGCTGGTGGAGATGATACCTCTACCTTAGGACATGTGGCCTGAGATCAAGGATGCCGGGATGGATGCTGAGTATACAGCGTATTGGGCCGAGCATCCATTCCCCCGATTGACAGATCCAGGAGAGGCACTGGAGGGAGATGGTGGTGGTGATGAGGATGATGGTGGAGGCGAGGGGGGTCGAGGCCGACGAAGGAGGAGAGGAGTAGTTGGGGAGACGCGAGTTGTACCTCAGAGGGAGGGTGGAGAGGAGAGGCAGGCTCGGGTGGTGAGGGGTCGTGGTTAATTGCCTTTACAGGTGCCAGCAGCACAGGGTCCCAGGCAGGTGCAGATACAGGGACAGGGACAGAGACAGGTACCAGTATAGGCATAGGGGCAGGTATAGGGGCAGGCACCCGCAGAGGAGGAGCCACAGGCAGGGGCAGAGGCAGAGGGGGTTGACCCAGTGGAGGCTAAGCTGCTGGATCTGAGGGAGATCTGCCAGGGCTAGGCAGATGAGATTCAGAATCTGGAGAGGGAGAGGGATCAGCTCAGGACCAGGCTTAGGGATACTGAGCGAGAGCGAGATCAGGCTATCCAGCGCTACACAGAGGCTGAGATAGCACTGAGGGCTGGGAGGCAGGCAGCAAAGCACACAAGGGCCGGATATGCCTATGTCCTGCGGGCAGGAGAGGAGATAGCCTACTGGAGGGACCTCTACTATGGTGCAGTGCCAGCAGATCAGCGGGCGAGGAGCTTCCATAGACCGTCGCGTACAACGACAACTATGGGAGGGAGCCGGAGGAGACAGGCATCGAGTGGTGGGGTCATGGGTCCTCCACCACCACCAGATAGAGGAGACAGGAGGGATGATCCTGGGGCGAGTCCTTCAGGGGCTCAGATTCCACCGAGGCCAGCGGCTCCGAGGGAGGGAGTTCATCATAGCCTTAGAGGGCTCCCTATGTATTAGTTTTGTACCATTTTTGTATTGTAGACACCTGCGGGTGATTGTAGCCATATGATTTTGACATCATTGTATTATGACACTTTATGATTATATATGAGATGATTCATCTTTGCAGCAGCTATATGCATGTGTACCTATGTGATGAGATGTTCTTATGTGATGCTTATGATATGGATGCAAATATGTATATGATGCAATGCGATATATTTTTGTTCTTTTTATATTTTAAAATGTTATGTCAATGCAAATGTAAATGTATAAAGTGCAGATGTAAATGTATGATAATGCAAATGATTATTGTGCTAACAGGTGTTGTGTGCAAGATGTGATGCAGTTGTGATATCTAAATGTATGTATGAAATGCTTATATGTGGTAATGCAGGTGAAACTACATGAAATGCAAATGTTTTTGGTGTGTCATTATACTCAGTCATGTGATAGCAGGCTACGCGGACTCGAGAAGGACGATGGAAGTCAATCAAGAAAGGGGGGATGAAAGACAGAAGATATGAAAGTGAAAGAGCTTCTTGTGCGTTATCATCATTGAGCTTTATTATGGCAAGTAGGTTATGACAATCAAGGCATATGTTCGACCCAGAAAGTCATTGTACCTATTTGCATGGAGATAAGACAGTCACAAACAAGGAATGCCCCAGTTCACACTAGACTCACAGTGTCCTCATATCCTTGGACAAGTCATAGCATTACTAAGAGACAATCCACAGATAGCAAATACAAATAGGTGATGATACCCCATCCTCGCCTTTCTAGTCAAAGACATCCTGGAGATAGAATCTCTAGTCAAAGACATCCCGGAAAAGCTAAAAGACGTGTCACCAAAAAAAATGAAATCAAAAGAAAACCAAGACTCCACACCCACATCCATTGTAGTCCTCAAGTTTAGTGTCTCTTGTCACTTGTATAAGTCTTATTTGATTGTGGTCACAATGTTTACTTTCACAGAAAGGATAGATAGCATTGAACCATAATGTTGTCTGAGTCTATTGAAAGATTGGATTTGTTGAAGCCCATTGTTGCTGCTGTGTCTCATCTGAAACTGACTGAATCCACGAAACTGATACTTTATTGCGGAGAAGATGAAACTTTATTGCGGATCTATGATGCAAATGTTTCTTTATTGCAGATTGTACGTGGATAAACTGAAGAAAGCTGGAAGAAACTGTACTCCTCGAAACACGTGATGTTCTCAGTTCCACACCCATTACTAGACGTAGGATTTTGCCTTAGCCACATATAGGATCTGATTTATTATGGATGGAAAGGGATGAAAAGGAATGTTTATTATGAATGGCTAACCAATCTTGGGTAGATCAATTGACAAGCCATGATGGGAATGGGTAAGTTTATTATGAACGAATAGGTTGTGAGTGTGTGCAAAGTGAAATGATGAAAGAGAATCCTGAAGGAGGGAGGAGCAATGTCTCTACGCAAGGCGCTGGTGACCCAGTTTTCACCATGGTACTTGCCCAGGGCGCCACCGAAGTGGTTTTCACCGTTGGACGAAATTATTTCTCTTTACTTTTTTCGATTTTTCAATGTTTTTTGCGTCACAAGGCGCCTGTTTGCCAGGTTTTCACCAAGTAACGATTTTTTTTGTTTTATAATTATTATTTTTTTTTTTTGCATTTTTGAATTAGGATACTTTGAAGAGCTATATGTAGAACCTGCGAAGGTGCATGTTGTTGATAGGATCCTCCAAAGGTTCACCTTCTGTAGTTGAGAGCTGATATGCACCAGATCCATATGCTGTTGTAATGATGTAAGGACCAAGCCAATTTGGTTCGAACTTGCCCTTCTTCTCTCTGTCTTGTTGATTTTTAGGATTTTCTCTGAGAACTAAGTCATCTACCTCAAATGTGCGAGGCTTGACCTTGTGATTGTAGCTCCGACTCATTCGTTGTTGGTAAGCCTTGAGATGATTAAAAGCAGTTTGTCTTCGTTCATCCAATAGTTCCAGCTCTTGTAAGCGAGAGACCCTGTAGGCTTCATCACTAATGATGTTTTGCAAAGAGACCCGTAAAGAGGGTAGCTCAACCTCAATAGGCAAGATGGCTTCAGAACCATAGACTAGTGAATAGGGTGTAGCTCCTATAGGTGTACAGACACTTGTGCGGTAGGCCCAAAGTGCAGGATTAAATTGGATATGCCAATTACAACCAACATCGTCGACTGTCTTCTTTAGGATTTTAAGGATTGTTTTGTTAGATGCCTCAGCTTGACCATTACCTTGGGGGTAATATGGTGTGGAGAAACGATGGGAGATATGGAAGCGGTCACAGAGTTCGCGAACATCCTGATTTTTGAAGGGATGGCCGTTATCAGTGATAATGGAAACAGGAATACCGTATCGGCAAATGATATAGTTAAGGATGAATGTAGCAATCTGTTTTCTAGTAACTTGTCTGAGAGGCACGACTTCAATCCATTTTGTAAAATACTCTGTGGCAGTGATAATGAATTTATGACCATTGGAAGAAGGAGGGTGAATCTTGCCTATGAGATCGAGTCCCCATTGACAAAAGGGCCAAGGAGATGCAAGTGGTTGAAGTTCTTGTGCTGGTGCATGTATGAGGTCTCCATGAATTTGACATTGCTTACATTTCTTGACAAACTGATATGAGTCTTTCTCCATATTGGGCCAGTAATATCCAGTCCTGATGAGTTTCTTGGCCAAGGTAGGACCACTAGCATGTGGACCACATATCCCTTCATGCACTTCCCGTAATGCAATCTGAGCTTCGTTGCTTTCTAAACATCTAAGAAGAGTGCCATCTAGACCTCGCTAGTATAGGATATCAGCTAAAATGACATAGCGAGAGGATTGGCGAATGAAAGTGCGACGTTGGTTATTTGATAGATCAGGAGGTAAAGTATTGTCACGTAGGTATGTGAAAATGGGACCATATAACTGGGATTCAGGACCAACAACGCATAGAGTCTTAGTAGGCATGAGCTCATATGAAGGGACCAAAAGGTTATCCACCAAGAACTCATAGCGGGTCTCGTTTGGAGGTAGATCGATCATTGAAGCAATTGTAGCCATGGCATCTGCGGCGCGATTCTGCTCTCTTGTTATCTGCTCAAAGTCTATCTTTGTGAAATGTTGTTTCAGACCATCCACCATTTGTTTATAAGGCATTAAATTTTCATCTTTTGTTTGATAATCACCAGTTGCTTGACGGATAACAAGTTGGGAGTCTCCAAAAACACGAAGTTCCTGGATCTTCCATTGAACTGCAATTCGTAATCCTGTTGTTAATGCTTCATATTCTGCTATATTGTTAGTGCAAGGAAATGATAAGCAGTATGATTTTGGTATAGAATCCCCATAGGAGTTATAAAGAGGATGCCAGCTCCTGCCCCATGCTGTGTATATGAGCCGTCAAAGTATAGTTGCCATGGCTTTGCATGTGACATTGTCAAAATGGATTCATCTGGAAATTCTGAACTTAGAGGAACATCATCGATCATGGGAGCATTTGCTAATTGATCTGCGATGGCTTGTCCTTTTATTGCTTTTCTGTCCACATACTCGATGTCGAATTCACTCAGTATCATTACCCATTTGGCCAGTCGCCCAGTAAGTGTTGCCTTATTGAGAAGGTATTTCAATGGATCTATCCTTGCAACTAACTTTGTCTTATGAGTAAGCATGTAATGTTGTAATTTCTATGAAGCAAAGACCACAGCAAGGCATGCGCTCTCAATTGGTGTGTAGTTTAGCTCATATCCCACCAATGTGCGACTGATATAATATACTGCTTTTTCCTTGCCTTCAGCAATTTGTTGCGCTAAGAGTGCCCCCAATGCTGTTGGAGTAGCTGAAATATATAATAATAGTGGTTGATCTGGAACTGGTGGCATCAGAACTGGCGGATTTAGAAGATAATCTTTGAGCGTCTGGAAAGCCTGTTGACAGTTGTCATCCCATTTGAATTTGATGTTTTTATGTAGCAGGTGTTGAAAAGGATTACACTTATCTGCCAGTTGTGCTATGAATCTTTCGAATGGACTGGAGTCTGCCTTGTAAGGATCGAAGTTGACTGATATTTCTTGGTGGTTGCATTTCCAAGATAGCTTTGACTTTTGCTGGATCCGCTTCAATTCCTCTTTTAGATACAATGAATCCTAGGAGCTTCCCAGAGGTTACTCCAAAGACACATTTCTTAGGGTTTAATCTTACTTTGTATTTTTCCAACCGATCAAAGGCAACTGAAAGTATGTCCAAATGTGTATTTCTGTCTATTGATTTGACCAAGAGGTCATCAACATAATCTTCCACAGTTGCATGCATGAGATCATGAAAGATAGTAGTCATGGCTCTTTGATATGTAGCACCTGCATTCTTTAACCCGAAAGGCATGACATTCCAGCAGAAAGTTCCCCATGGACAAGTAAATGATGTTTTGTGTTGATCCTCGGGTGCGATTCTTATCTGATTATAGCCAGAGAATCCATCTATTAATGATGGCATTTCATGACCTGCTGTGAGATCAACAATCAAGTCAATGTTTGGTAATGGGAAGTCATCCTTTGGACAAGCTTTGTTGATGTCTCTGAAATCTGTACAAATTCTGATGCTGCAATCTGGTTTACTGATAGGTACCAAGTTGGAGATCCATTCAAGATAATCAATTGGGCGTATGAATCCGACATCGAGTAATTTCTCAAGTTCTGCTTTGACTAGTAATGCCACTTGTGGATGCATTTTTCTTAATTTCTGTTTTACTGGTTTTGTCCCCGGTTTGACTATCAGATGATGCATTACCAAATCCGGATCCAATCCAAGCATATTAGCGTATGACCAGGCGAAGTTGATTTGTCGCTTTTTGAAGAAACTTATGAATTTTGACCTTTAAGACTCCGTCAGTGATTGAGCTAGGAATATGTTGTGTGGAACCTCTTCTGTACCGATGTTTGTTTTGATAGTCTCCTCTACCAACATGGATGATTTTTCCTCATATGATGCTGGGAGAATGTCGAGCCTTCCATCTTCGAGCGCCTCAGAGAGGTTTTCACCCTCAGATACGTCCTTTCTTTTTACTTTTTTGGGGTCAGATAGCGCCACAATGTGGTTTTCGCCATAAGACCCTTGATTTGCTCTTATTTTCACATTTTTGCGACTGGAAGGTCCGACACCCTCACCAAAATATGCCACACTATTGAGTTCTATAGTGTATCCCGCTTTATGGTCTCCAGGGGGAAGATCATCCCGTATGCCTAGATAGTCAATAAAAGCTTCATCGTTTTGGAATGTATCCAACTGTGCAGGTCCTTCATGATCCCAGTCAATGAGTTGGTGGTGAACAAGGGGAAGGCCGTTAATGTCTTCGAAGTTAGGGGAGCTAAGAGTGAAGATGTGATTATATTCAGGTATGTCAAGGTAATTATCGAGGTCATCGATGGCACTCTCCTCATCAGTCTCGATCACGAGCGAATCCAAATTATCATCACTAGTAGCGCATTCTGGGACAGGTGTTCTCATCCTATGTGATTTCAACCTAGAACCTTGAGACAAGGACTGTGTAGACTCCTCATGGGTTGTTTCTTAACCAACTCTGAATTTGTTATAAAACTCCTCCTCTTCTGTGGGTTCACCTGGCTCTCTGAATGTCTCGGTGAGCTCGTAGTCACTGGAAGACTTGTCGGAACCCCATTCCCATTAGTTGGAATCTGTGGAATAGCGATTCTTTTGTTGAATTTTGGCAGCTTTGATTTGTAAGGCTTCTTCTGTCCTTTGGGTGCGAACCTTGGAAGTTAAGAAACCAAGTCCTTTCGAGCGTTCCTTCTTGAAAGTCAATTTAGGTTGTAAAGGTTCAATGATGCCTTCCTTTCGTAACCCCAGAGGGCTTTTTCCATCATACCCAAATTTTTGTAGAATTTTGAAGCCTTTGCCATATTTCTCACATGGTAGGTTGATGTGATCTTGTGTTTCCTCTTCAGTATCTCTGAAAAGAATTTGGTATAAATCTTCCTCTTCTAGTTCACCCCATCTTTGAAAGAAAGTAGGGTCCCATTTGAGTGTCATGATGGAGATTTGCTTGTTAGGATGTGGTCTTCCATATTCTTTTGGGGAACTCATGACTTGTCTTAAGTACATGGTCTGATTGAAAGTATATTCCCCCATGACTTTGTCTTGAAACTTGCCTCTAAGCTCACCTTGTTTGGATGTCGAAGGTTTTAATGACTCAGGATCAATGTATGCCGACGAAGGAACAACCTCTCGATTATTAGGAATGATGGTCTCAGTCTTTGATTTTAGGTTATTGCAATATATGAATGGATTAGGATCACCGTTAACTGTTACCTCCACTCCATTATGAGGAAACTTAATGCATTGGTGATATGTGGATGGAACTGCCCTCATTTCATGGATCCAAGGACGTCCTAACAATATGTTATAAGTGAGATTTAAATCCAGGACTTGACAGACCACATCCTCTGTAACTGGCCCAACTCTGAGAGGTAAGATGACTGTACCCTTGGATGAACACTCTTCATCATCATATGCCTTAATGGTGATCTTGTTTGTAGAATTCACAGCTTTATCAGAATATCCCAATTGTGTGATAGTGCTTAATGTGCAAATGTTCAGACCTGCTCCTCCATCTATCAGGACTCGTTTTATTCGATGTTTGTGTATGAAGGCTTCAATGTGTAATGGCACATTATGCGGCTGACTTACAGAGGTGTCATCAGCTTCTATGAAAGTAAGGGAGTGTGGAATGGAAAGATATCCCACCATGGCTTGAAATTGGTCCACGTTCAGATCAGTAGGAACAACAGTATCTCTCAAGATTTTCTCAAGAATGGCTTTATGTGTGGGAGATATGCGTAGGAGCTCAAGGATGGAGATGAGCGCGGGTGTCTTCCCTAGCTGTTCTACAAGGTCATACTCAGGTTTGGTTGATGAAGAAGCAGCGTTTTTAGTTGGAGCACCTTGCAAAGTGATTTTACCTCGGCGGGTTGTAACATGACATTCAGAGGTAGGTTCAGAAGAAGATCCAACACCTTTTAGGACAATCTTGGGTCTCTGAGCAGAATTCCCAAGTGCTTTGTCCTTGATGATAATAGTAGAGACATAATTGTCCATCGAGATGTGATTGATAGTTGAATCATAGTTGTAGGATGCTCTAGTATAGTTGGTTTGGTCATCTGTGGCTTTAGCTTTTCCCTTGTCATGTTTTGGGAATGGTTCCTTAAACATCTCATGTTCTTGATTGGATGAATGTCCCTCGATCTCAATATCACCTCTATCAATGAGATCTTGTATGATGTTCTTCAATTGATGACAATTTCCTGTCTTATGACCCTTGCTCTTATGAAATTCACAATACTCATCATCGTTCCACCAATTTGGTTTGACCTTTGGTTCATATGGCGGGAAATCTGGAATTGTGATCACCTTGTTTGCCACTAGCTTCTTGAAGACTGACTCAAGTGGTTCTCCCAATGGGGTGTACTTCCTTCGTGATCTGGAAGTTGTTTGAGTATTCACTTGATTGTTTGTAGAACTTGATCTCGAAAAGATGACTTTGGGTCGCACTGTGTTGGCATCAACAACACCATCATTGACTGTGTTCTTGTTTTTATTCCAAAATCTTGGCTTGTCTTTGCCTTTAAAGTCATCTTTGTTTTCCTTGAATATTTTAACGACTCCTTGTTCAATTAGGACCTTTTCTGTCGCTAAGCCTTTTTCTATGACATCCTTGAAGGTAGACAAACAAGCTTTCCTTAGATCATGGCCAATCTCTTTGTTAACATTTTGGGTGAACATTTCTACCATTTGTTTTTGTGGAATTTCACAAGAGCATCTGCTGGCTAGATTTCTCCATCTTTGTAAAAATGATGCAAAAGATTCTCCCTCTTTTTGCTTGGTGTTGCACAAAGTACTGATATGTCTGTCTCTATGTTGTAGGAGAAATGTTGAATAAATGCCTCTGCTAGATCACCCCATGACTTAATTCCAGGTGGAAGTTGGGAGAACCATTCCATAGCTTGATCACCTAAGCTTTGTGGGAATAATCTCATCAAATATGTCTCTTCTGCTGCTACCTCAATGCAAGCTGTGAAAAACTGTCTTATGTGCGCCTTGGGATCCCCTTTTCCTCTATACTTATCAAATTTAGGCGTCACAAAGTGTGTAGGAAATGGAGGCATTGGAATGCTCTTGTCAAATGGATAAGGACATATGTCTCTCATTGTGTATGTTGGCTTTGATGTATTTATGTCCTCCATTTTCTTTTGTAAGTCCTTGATTTGTTGCTCCAAATTGCTCTTAGGTGGAGATCGACTTCTTGGACCATATCCTATGTTCGAGGTACCCATTGGAGGAGGTACATGTTGCATATATGGATGATATTGATCATACACATGTTCATATGGAGGAGGTCTATAATGATGCTGCGTATATGGACCACTTGGTATAGATTCATGTTGAGGAACACCATATCTATTTTGTGCATGTATACCATATTCTACAGGCATGTCATGTTCCATTGTGTTGCCCCCAAATTTGACATGAGGTTTCCTTGTGTCCAAATTTTGAGCATGCCTTTGAACATCCAATTGCTTTGGTGGTTGATCCTTAGCATTAGTATGTGATTGAGCATATTTTTCTCCATAAGACTTCCATAATGGTCTGCGAAGGTGAGTATCATATGTTTGACCATGTGTATGTGGGACCTCTGGTTTTTGAAGCAAAGCTGATGGTGATTCAGGTACCATGTGTGGTCCTCTATTTCCTCCACTATTAGGTCTCCTTTGATCCATATTGGAGTGAGGTTGTTGCAAAGGTCTATGTTCCATTATTTGAGACATGTCAAAATCATGAGGTATCTTGGCTCCACTTTGTGCCATCATTTGTAAGAAGTATTGTCTATCCCTCCTCATTATTTCCTCAACCAATCGATTGAAATGGGGATTCATGATGGATTCTTCCACATCTGCTGAATGTACTGAAAAGTTGTCCACATTGTCATTGTGTGTAGCATTGTTGTTTATAGTGTCCATGTTCTCAACATTTGGAATGTTTCTATAGACATCCATGTCAGGTAATGTAGTATGATTAGAATTGAAAAAGATATCATTGTCATACTCATAAGAACTCATGTTTGCGGACTCCTGAGCCTCTTTAGTTTCTCTCCTAGATTTTTGAAGACGGGTTTCAACCATGAACTAGGTATTGACCAAGATGTGAGAGACTAGATGAAAAATGGAAAGAGTATGGAAGACCAAGAGTTGAATGGAATTCAAATGAATCTAAAGTGTACTTGTAATGTCCAAAGTGTAAGACCAAGTATGTATGTAGTAGAGTAGGTGTGACTTCCAAAGAGAGGATAGTTTCTCTTGATGAGGTAAGTTGACCTTAACTTTAAGTAAGACCAAATGAGACCCAAAGGTAAGAAACCTTGATGAGGGACCACTTAGCAAAGTGTTGTTGTATGTAGTGTGTTGACAAAGTATGGTGAGGACAAGCAAGTGACCTTTTGACTCAAGTTTAGACAAATGTGAATGTAATGTAAGATGTGAGGCAATGATAGACTTTGTGAGACCCAAGGACAGGTTGAATGCTAAATGAAACCCTAGAGAGACAACCTAGGAAGCTCAAGAATTCCGAAACTGACTGTGTTGTTTGCTGGACTGTAACAGTTTTTCAATTCTGGACACAGACGCGCCTGTATACTTCACAGACGCGGTTTCCCGACACAGGCACTGCTCTGATAAACACAGACGCACTTCTGAGATTTTCTTGTTTATGTTTGCTGGACTGTAACAATTTTTCAATTCTAGACACAGACGCGCCTGTATACTTCCCAGACGCGGTTTCCCGACACAGATGCTTCTATGTTTAACACAGATGCGCTTATGAGATTTTTTGCTTGTCAAATGCAATGTTAACTGTTGGAACACAGACGCGATTCTGTCCTTCACAGACGCGGCTATACAACATAGACGCTATTATGCCCAACACAGACGCGTTTCTACAAATTTTGTGCAATTTTTCCAATCTATGAAGTTGTCTTGTTGTGACCCAATCTGACTGTTTGACTGATTTTCGTGACAAGAGGACACAGTGTTGATGAGGACTCAATGTTTGCAAGTGTTTAGACTCAAAATGACTCCAAGAAAAGTGTGTTGTTTGATGTAAAAATGTTTTGCATACACTTGAAGACACAAAAGACACAATGTTTTGCTGTTTGGTCTTGAATGTTTTGAATGTTTAAAATAAGTCAAGCACAATTCTTATGGCTGGCCAAGACAATAGTTGTTGATCCCACATGGGTTTTACCCCCGAGGCTACACTATTCAGAGCAGATACTTAGATGCTTGACCTCACTGGCTCCACCCTCGGCACTCACTTCTCGGGTCAGCCAAGCATCAGTCCCCATGAAAACTCCCCATGGCGAACTTTGTATCTCTACTAAGAACCGTATGTGTGTGGGCCGCTACCAGAGGTCCGACCTCCTACCCCAACAACTAGAAGGATTTGGGCTTCTAAAACAAAAAGGTGCTAGTAAGGGCATCCGCTCGTGTGGCCATACATGCGACACTTTCAGCTCTGTAAATACAGAAGGCTCCCAGCCGGTAGGGGTTACGCCCTACAAATGATCAAATAAATTTGATCAAACGGGTTTATGGGGAGACATAGTGTCGGTATGAACTAATCAACACACGTTATCCATAGTTTTCACCATGAATACATTTGATTATAGTGGTTCGGATGAGGTGGGTTTTCCTCGCTACCACTTGGGTCATTCTCTTCTCACTAGTAGTCCTAATGACCACACGGGAAGACAGACCCTCTAAAGATTAAATAAAAAGAGCCTATTGCTCAAGACACAAAAACAATGATTCAATTTTAGTGCACCAATGGAAGTGTTTGCTAGTCTATGAAAACAAGGCACACAATAAAAATCCAAAACCCTCGTCAAGGATCTGCAACAAAGAGTTGTTAGTAGTTTGGATTTGTTTGAAATAATCACCCCTTCCTGCATGCACACAAGTTAGGTAAATTTTAAAACCCAAAAGACTTTGTGAAAATAGGGACCTTCAACCAAACGATTTTGCTTCCAAGACAAGCTGCACCAATTTTGTTAGCTAGATCTGAAAATGTTAGGCCAAAAATAAACCAGATCTGAAACCCTAAATGCAAAATCTGAAAACTGAATCAATGAAAAATGCAAAATTTCAAAACTGGTGAACACAAACGTGCTTACCCTCTACACAGACGCGGTTCTGTGAAGCACAGACGCGGTTCTGTGAAGCACAGATGCGGTTCTGTGAAGCACAGACGTGTTTCCAGGACACAGACGCGTCTAAAAACAACTCAGACGTGACTTTAAAACCCAGACGCGCTTTCTTGGAACCTGCAAAAATAAAAAGATGCCAATAACACAAACGCGATCCAAGATGTCGCAGACACACCAGAAAATCAAAAACGCGATCCGGAAGTTCGCAGACGCGGAAATGTCAAAAATATTGTCGAAAATGTCAGATCTGCAACTTCAAAATACAAAATCTGCAACAAGATGTTAAATGCAAAAAGGGACAAGAGTCCCACCGGGCGTGCCAAAATGTATATGGTGAAAATGGATAACAATAATAACAATATTGAAAGGCTAAATGAATTCAACCACAAAACCCTAGCCTAACAATCAACAAAGATCCACCATAACATATGAAGATTACCTAAGACAATGCAAATCACATGAAATCACAAAGATTATACCATCACATGTCTAATAGGGTTTTGATCTCCATTCTTCCTATCTCCATTGATCTTGCTTGATATATTTGCTCTCAGATTTTATGTGCACAAGAGCTCAACAAAGAACGGAATGTGGTTACAAGTAGGATCGTAGTGTAGTCAATTGATCAAGTAGTTAGCTTATTAGGTCATTAGCTCATTAGGGTTTGATAATGAAGGAAGCATCTCCTTATATAGAAGACACTATATGAAATGGAGGGATAAGATTGAGAGGTGTAAAAGGAGGTCAGCTATGATTAGAGGGTAGGTAAAAGAAATAATAAAATAATGAGAGGGGTAGGTAGTGTATGAATTAAGAGATGAATGACATGTGTCATAGGTAGAAAAGGCTAATGAATTAATTAAATAAATAAAGATTTATTTAATTAATAGAAGAAGTAGCATAATGAAATAAATAAGATATTTATTTAATTTAGGAAAATGATAATTTAAATAAATAAATGTATTTATTTAAATGAGAAATAAGGCTAGAAGAGGATAAATGAATTAATTAAATAAATAAAGATTTATTTAATTAATAGAAGAATTAAGCTTAGATAATTAAATAAATAAAATATTTATTTAATTTGACATGACAATTTTAAGTGTCTACAGTACCCCATATGCGCTTTTGATTGTTTAGGCTTCGAAATAGGCCTGGATGACAAAGCTGCAGTTTGGAAGTTTGATTTCCCTCCGTTTCCCTCTTTTTTGACGTGTTTTATTTTATCAACTTGGTTTCTCAACTTTGTGATCATCAGGTTTACACATCATCAAGTGGCTATTTCTAAAATTGCCACCATATTTTCACCCATCTTCTGAGCTTTCTAACCATATAATTTTTAAAAAATTTGAACAAAAATAACATATTATTATTGAATTTCTTTTACTAGTGTCTCCATAGTTCTCACAGACATAGGTACACCATTTTTTAATAACTTTTTATATACTTATCAAAAAATTTAAAAAATTATATATTATTGTAGTGCACTTGATTCTTTACATTTAAAAATAAATAAAATTGTATTTTCGATTTGTCTAGTGCAACTTATGCTTCTTGCACGAACATGTACCTAATTTTTAGGATGTGCTCGATTGGAAAAATCATAAAAAGAAAAATACTCAACAAAAAATTACAAAAAAATACACATCTTCTAGTGCTCACTCTTAGTTATCCTTCTGCCAAAGGATTTGTCAAAATACTAAATCTAACTATGAATTTTTGATGCGCACGCCAGACACTGTGTTATGTTTTTTTAGAAAAAATCAGGGTCTATTTTTCGTGCGCGAAGGATTTGATCCCCTTAATCTTTTCCAATTTTGAAAACGTTTAGTAGTTTGGAAACTAGATTCAGAGTACTACAATATTTATTCTTTGATTATCTTCATATCTTGAGTGTATGACTTTCAAATTTTGCCTCCAAGTTCAGGTTCACTTGATTTCAGAAAAAAAGTGTCCACTTATACCCCCCTTTTTGACCACCATCTTTGTGCACTTACCTAGAGGTATCTTGTCCCTTTTGTTGGGTGCAAGATAAACCACAATATTTTGTTAGTGAGCTTGCCTCCTAGTACATTACACATGTGAGAGGGAACGAATCAAGCGCTACTCTTTTGGCATACCGATGGATGTCTCCTCCAGTATCCATCAATAAAGCCATCAACAAATGATAAGATGTTTATTTGCCGACACCTAGTAACCATTAAAAAATACAATGGGTAAGGTTGAATGAGTTTTCAGATCAAAATATCACATTCAAAAAAGAAATGCTCTACGTAGTTCTTTATGTAACTTTTTATTCTTGCTCACATTTCCTTGCGATCAATAGAAATATTTTTCTTTGAAGTGGCTACCTTGGTTTTTTTGTCATAAAAATATTTGATATGATAAACTAAGTGCTTCCTTGATGTGTGTGATATGATGTCTTATTAAATTGATTTAAGGTTATGATTTGTGAAGTACAAAAAAATCTACTTTAGTAGATAATGTGTTACATGAATAGGGAATAGGTTAGGTTGAATAGGAATGCAAAAGAGGGGAAGGCATTGAAAATAAGAGAATTATTAAGTCATATGTAGTGAGAGATGAAGTTTGGGCCTTTAAAAAAATATAGGAAATAAAGGAGAGTGGGGATGTGAGGAAAATAGTAGAATGCGTAGGCTTAAGTGATACACTAAAGGCTAAAAATAGTGAAAATAAAGATGCAAAGGGGGGTATTTAAAGGCATATAGTAGGTACGAAGAAATAATAATTATTAAAGAACATAGAGGTGAGATTTAATTTAAGGTGGTTGCCAACAATTGCCCCTTAAAATGCCATAGGTCATATCACACCTTTACATGTCAACAACTTGTGTAGATGAGAGAGTGAACATAATGACATTATGAAAGGCAGATCAAAACTTCTTGTGTACAATGTTTTGGATTAAGGCAAAAATAGGTTTTTGAAGGGGCCTTGAAACCCTTTACAATGAAGATTCTAAAAGGTTTAGAATCAACACAACAAAACTAATACCAAAACCAAATAGGCTGCAGAGGGTAAAGCAATACAAAAAGCAACCAAAAAGCCAACAAAAATCCAAACTAACTACAAAAAACCAGTTGAGACCCATAGACCAGCAAAACAGAAAAAAAAAAGAGAACAATAATTACATGAGGCTCTTAAGGGTCTCAACGACCTCAGCCTCCAAAAGACTCATATTGTCAGCACCATACCTAAGTTCTTTGTAATCCAAAGTTTGAGCAACAACTTTGACGAGTTAATTGACAAGAGTTGACTAGTCCATTGAAACAAATAAAAAATTGAACTTCTTTAATATACATGAAATAAATTTCTATTGTATTGTAGTTGATATTATTGATCTATACAAACAACAGACTCATTTTACTTAGAAAAAAATATTTTTATAATTAACTATATATAGTTACCGATTTGTATTATATGACATTTGGTTGAGTGTTTAATTAGTTTGAACATCCACAAAATCTGTTGAATTTTTTAATTAAATTGTTTGAATTAATAACTTGATTTGTTTGATCAAGTGAACATGTTACCTTGTATTTTTTTGGTAGAGAGAGAGAGAGAGAGAGAGAGAGAGAGAGAGAGAGAGAGAGAGAGAGAGAGAGAGAGAGAGAGAGAGAGAGAGGTTGTTTCCCTTGCCATCTCAATAGATATATTCCTCAAATGTGGAAAGAAGGTTGAAAATTAGATGGTGGTGGACAAAGCCATCAACAAGTTATGATAGAATGGTTATTTGCACACACTTTTTAACCATGAAATAAAAGGTTGAATGGGTTTTTAAATCAAGAAGTGTTCCACTTAGTTCTTTAACTCATTAACGATTCTTGTACACATTTCCATGTGATTAATAGATAAATTTTTCTTTCACATGGTTGTCTTGGTTTTTGTTTTTGTCAAAAAATATTTAATATGACAAATTAAGTGCTTTGATTTGATTTATGTGATATAAAAACATATTAATTAATTTAGGGTTTATGATTTGTGAAGTAAGTCCCACAAAATATACTTTAGTAGATGATGTGTTCCATGAACAAAGGATAGGCTAGGTGGTTTAGGGATGCAAAAGAGGGGAAGACATTAAAATTAAGAGAATTATTAGGTCATATGTGGTGAAAGATGAAGTTTAGTCCATTAGAAAAAATATAGGAAGTAAAGGAGAGTGAAGATGTGAGGAGAAGAGTGTAATGTGTAGGATTAAGTAAAAATAGTAAAAATAAAGATGAAATGGGAGATATTTAAAGACATATAGTTGGTAGGAAGAAATAACAATTGTAAAGGAACATAAATGTGGGATTGAAACTTTGTTGTTTATGAAATCTCATAATTCAAGGTGGTTTCCACTTATAGTAGCCTTAAATCAACATAGGTCATGTCCCACCTTTAAATGTCAACAACTTTTGTATATGTGATAGTACAAAAGCAAGAGGAGAATTACTTGTATACAATATTAAGTAACAAAATTGACTAATTTATTGACATAACTAGAAAATGCTTTGTTTATTTAATATAAATAAGAATTGTTATAATATCATAATTGATATTGATGCTCTGCAAAAAGGATTAGAAAATCTGTTTGATGGCAACACACACAAGAGCACAAGAAACAAACGTTAGTGTTAGCAACAAAAGATTATCCTAAACAGGCATATCAAGAGAGATATTAAGCATGAAATAGAAAGCATATAAACATAGAATAAAATAGCTAATCAAGATGCTCATAGTTGTTCCTCCCTTGTTCCTCTCCTCTCCAAGTCCCAAATGAGTGTAGCTCTCAGCTTTTAGCACTAGCCATGGATGCCATATGGAGATTCAAGATGGTTGAATATGATAAGCAAATACTATGCAAGAGTAGATAGTGATGCTATGAAAAAGCTCTATGCTAATGCGAGTATAACAACAATACTCTAAATGCTTTTTTTTTGCTTGAGGAGAAGGGTTCTATTTATAGAAGAAATGGGGAAATGAAGGGTTAAGATTGAATGGTTTAATCAAGGGCCAAGTTTGAAAGTTGGGGATCCATGTGCACAATTGGCACCAATAAAATGGTGACAAGTGTCAACATAGGATTGGGTTGAGAGAAGAGGTTGGAGGCATTAAAGGCCTGAGAAGACCTCATGGTTATCTAGAGGCTAAGGGTCAAGTCCAAATTAAGATTACCCACTGGATTAAGAGTTAATCCAAGGATAAACCTTTGTGCAAATGTTTAAGAGATAATCATGGTCAAAGCATTAATGGCCTGATGAGACCTTTGGGTTGGGTAGAGGTTGAGTCAAAACAAATGTTTTAACCATGTGGGAGGGTTTGAGGTAACCATTAATGGTTATTGGAGACTTTGGGGATTAAGTGGTTGAAGGTTGAAAGCCTTCAATGGTTATCAAAGACTTTGAGCCATTTAGTGGTTGAAGGTTGAAAGCCTTTAATGATTATCAAAGACTTTGAGGGTTTAAGAAGTGACTTCCCTTTTGCTTAGGAATGTGACAAAGTTTAGAGAAGGGGTTAGGTTATTTAGAAGTGATTAGAAAATTCTAGAAGGGGTTTAGGCATGCAAGTGGATTTTGTAGGAAAATGCAAGTGGGAGAAATTTTGGTATTTTCAATTAAAATAAAATCATTTATTTCAATTAAATGGTGTAATTTGCATTTGGATAAATATTCAAATAAATATTAATTTATTTAAATGAGAAAAATGAAGATAAAACATTAAAATGCTTGAAGACTTTGAGGGAAACCATTAAAGGCTTGAAGACTTTAAGGAAAACCATTAAAGTCTTAAGAAGACTATAGAAGGAAGCCATCAAGTTTGAAGACTTTAAAGCCATCAAGTTTGAATACTTTAAGGGAAACCATTAAAGGTTTCAAGTGGGTGAGGATAAATAGGATTTTAAATAAATAATTTATTTAAAATAGTCGTGCAACTTGCTTTTGTAGGAAAATACAAGTGGGTGGAGGATAAAGGTGATTTAAATAAATTATTTATTTAAAATAATTGTGCAACTTGCTTTTGTAGGAAAATACAAGTGGGTAGAGGATAAAGGTGATTTAAATAAATGTTAATTTATTTAAATGTGAGAGGTGGGATTTTGGGGGATTTAAATAAATATTAATTTATTTAAATGTGAGAGAAGATTTAATTAAACAAATATGATTTATTTATTTAATTAATGGTCTGAATTTGGTTAAGTGAATTAAATCAAATAAATTGAATAATTTATTTAATTAATAGGAGAAGAGGGTTAAGATGAATTAATTAAATATTAATTTAATTAATTCATTAATTGATGGTTAAATAATCAAATAAATACTAAGTATTCATTTAATTAAGTGGACAGATTTATGTGACTACAGATATTATTGATCTATATAATAAATGAAAACATTTTAAAACAACTCTACCTAGAAACTTACCATAATTATACATTTCTACTTATGGAATTTCATAATTAGGCTAGTTTCCACCAATTGCCCCTTAAAATGACACATGTCATGTCCCACCTTTACATGTCAACAACCTGTGCATATATGATACTATGAAAGCAAGAGGATAACTACTAGTATACAATAGTAATTGATAAGAGTTGATTATTCTATTCAAACAATTAAAATTTCCTCTATTTCTTAAATATGAATAAAAGATTGTTAGGGGGAGGATCCAATAGTTGAGCATGTTTCAATAGTTGTTATAACATTTGTTGATTTTATGCTCAATATTTTTAACAAACAACAATAGTGTTCGTGACTTTAAAATTGTTAATGTTGACCATGAGTACCAATAAATGAATGTAATGTATTTTTTAGATCTACAAATCAACAAATCATGTGATGTCACTTTAGTGCACCAATAAAACACAAGTCAGTATACAACTACCAGTCTAATTTTTTTGTGACCTTTTTGGACACCTCAATAAAAAGCATGCTAAATGACATCATAATCATCATATGAGATTTTTAAAAAAATTAATTTTTACCAGCAACTAAAGATATCTATCCATGGCTAGTATGACGTTTAATTCGAGGACTAGATTTGGGGATTTTCTCATTTTGGCGTTTTATACATGGATCGAGGAAGCGCCATACAGAAGAAACATTCGATCTAGACCAAAAATGGCCGCCCTGAATTTCCAATCAACCTAAACTTGCGCAATTTTACTATGATAGGCATTCTTCCAGTCCGTACTCCATGGAATGCACTTCAAGTCCTCTGCCTTGAATCTGCCTCTTCTACATCTTCAAATTGCGTAATTTTCTGCTAAGAAGACAGTTCAAAAGAAAAAGTGAAAACCAATTCTGACAAATTTTTTATTTTCCCTAACGGTCTCGATCGTGGACGCACCCTTTTTCGACTTTCTCGTCTACCGAGTTTGACGGCCATATCATATTGACAAAAACTTATTTATTTTGTTGTTATCCTACAAAAGCTATTTATTTCAAAAGGTCGGCGAAGTTCCTAGCGGAACAAATTTTCAACTAGATCTGAAAATTTCAATGGAACGGTTAACCAGACCGGCCATGAAAGGATTTGTCGTCATTTTTATCTTACTGCTGTGCGCGGGCGTCCAAGGCGCTGGAAAAGCCGGATTCCTTTTGAGGAAATCGGCAGCGGGACTCAATCCCGGAGCAAATCTGGTGTCGGATGGATCTGAGGGCAAGATTTCAAAAGGATTTATTGCAAAGGTGTCTTCTGGTTGGGAAAGGAAAGATCTGGAGAGTAGCAGTTGTGATGAAACATACGGATTTATGCCCTGCACTACGACTGCTCTTGGAAATTTGTTTCTGCTGCTGGCGTATGGTTATCTCATGTATTTGGCGGCCAAATTTATGGCCGACGGAAGCGAACTGCTATTGGCCGTTTTAGGGCCTGGTCTTATTGGAGGCTTGCTTTTGCCTGTTCTTGGAGCTTTTCCTGACGCTTTGCTCATTCTAGGTAGGCCATTTCTTACTTGTTCTCTTTTGTTTCTGCCCTGAAATCAGTGCTTTTCAATTTCAATTTCAATTTGTTTAGCCCTTTCATCTTCCTCGTGTAAGATTAGATTTGTGTTTTTTTTCTTTAAATTCCAATGGCAGCCTTTGGATTAGAAAATTTACCTTCTGAAATCTTAAATCAGTGCTTTTCAATTTCAATTTGTCTATCCATTTGATCATCCTCCAAGAAGAGGTTTGTGTTTTTTTTAAAATTTCCATGGCAGTCCTGTGGATTTGAAAATTTGCTTTCTGAAAATAGCCGAATGGTTTTAAGTTGCTGTTTTGAAAAGACACAGAATTTGCTTATTATGGAACGACAATCAGATTTTTTAGGTTGAAATTTTGGAGTTTATCTTAAAATACAGATATAGTCACATAAAACTGTGTTTAGGATTTATAAGACTTTGAATATTACAAGTTTCAAACGCTTCGTTAAATAATAATAATATGATAGTGTGTATTCATGTTGTGGGTGGCCTTCTCCATTCCGTTAAACTTTGTATTTTAGATCGTATTTAATCTTAATCTAATGTAAAATAAACAATAGGTTTTGTCAGTCGAGTGATAATGTGTTTTTTACTAAAAACAAATATTAAATGGCATTGTTAACATTACGAGGATTTTGTTTGAATCGAAAGTCTTACTAAAATCCAAATCTTAATTAAAATAAAATATATACAAAATAAATTAATACAGTTATTAACTTTTGCCTATCTAAATTATGACACTAATTTGTTTTGAATTACGTTTGAAAATATTATTTAGTTACTATTTTTTTTCATTTAATATATGTCAAATATTTTTTTTAAATTTATTATATATTAGCACATAACTAGCGGACAAGTAAAGAGCACATCAGATCCCATTAAAAGCATCATAAGTTTTTGAAAACCTCCAACAATGCAATCTTGTTTTTAGTCTCTCAAAAAGCATATGTTTGAATCTTATAGTTAAAAAATCTCTTTCAGCACCAGCTTCTTCTCCTTTTTGCCTTTGAAAATGTTCTCAACACGTCTAGCTTGTTTAACATTATTTACATTATTTATCGTCATGAATTTTAGGGAAAAAACAATACCAAGATAGTTGGAAGAAGAGGGTGTTTTAGGGCAAGTAATTGCAAATATAGGTATGATTTTGGATTTTTCTTGGGGAAGGAAAAAAACAATTATTGAAAGAAGAGTTATGCAGTCAACTACTTACTCCTTAAACAAAGAAATTAAGGGTTTGAGTTTCTAGTCTTATTCATAGGGTTTAAATCTTAAAGAGAGTTTATTGAGTTTCCAATTTATTCAAAATACTACTTTATTTAAGAAACACAAAGAAAGTGAGCAATTTAGTAAATAAGCGTAAAATAACAAATAAGTACGTCAACCATGTGGACGATTATAGTGATAAGTTACCCTCCTCTTAATCGAGAATAAATAAATTTTATTTATTCCACTGAACAATGATATCATAAATTATATTTATTCTAACAAATAAAGATAAAAATATATTTTGGAACATTTTATTATAATTTTTTGAGTATGTTTTAAAGGAAATTTTAGTCGATGGAATTTTGGTCTATCAGTGAAGTTTAATCTAATCACATATCAACTCTTGCTACGTGCAAGCTCCAATTTCATAACAAATGAGTCTAAGATCGTGCCTTCCACAACTTTGACGACAAATCTCTCTCTCTCTCTCTCTCTCTCTCTCTCTCTCTCTCTCTCTCTCTCTCTCTCTCTCTCTCTCTCTCTCTCTCTCTCTCTCTCTATATATATATATATATATATACCCTCTTCCTCCCTCTACCCTTTGAACACCCCTTCCCCTCTCTCTTCCTCCCTTTCAACTCATAGAAGGTCAATTAAGTTTTTACATATTGGAATTCAAATTTGAATGTTTTAGTTATGGATTCATTCTCAAATGTTGCGAGATGAATCTTAAAGAGCATGGAAATGAACTTGACAAGGTAGAGATAATCTTGAGACAAGGAAGAATGAATTGGACTGGGTGCAAATGTAGGTATAATAATGAGGGGCATAAAGATGAACTTGAGTAGGTAGAAATAATCTTGAAACAATGAAGAATGAATTGGACTGGGTGTGAATGTAGGTATAATAATGAGAGTAAGTGATGAATGCATGTATAAGGGAGATGAAACTGAGATGTATAAGAGACATGATACAAAAGAATGTCACATATTGAAAACATAATTTATGGGACATTCCATAGAAATGAACACAAAATAATAAAAATAATTCTTATAAATTAATTTTAATAATAAATATTATATATAAAATAAAATATAATATAATATTAAACTAAAATATATTTAATAACCATCGTTGGATGTAAAAGGAGTTTGAATCCACCACTCCAACCACCTCGGGCTCATCAAAACCTGCAACAGCTGCGTATGGAGGATCCTTAATCGAATGACTTTCGATGCAGTGCTTTTGGAGCTCATGTTTGACGCTAAGCTCCATAGACATTTTTTTATCGTTTTATTCGACCAGTTGCGCAAGCCCAATATGCCATCTTTCCTTTTTCCATGCATGTAGACGGCGTCAGCTATAAGAAATGGCCAGATCTATCTTTTTTATCCAATAATCACATTGCATTGATGGTGGATACATTATTGAGTATAAGACTTGTCAGTGAATTCCGTGTTTGTCAGGTTTTCCATTTATTGTGAATAATTGAAGCCGTATCTGTCGGCAGATCGGTCCTGCACAAATTGTGCCGTGCTGGTAACGATGCTAATGGGCTTTTTTTCATCAGTATCGTTGACGGGACGACACAATTTGTGCAGAATCAATCTATTCATAATAAACAGTGGGAGTAAACATTTTTACAAGAAAACAAAGACTACATATTTTCTTTTTCATTTTTTATAATTTGTAGACTTTTTTAACAAGAAAACAAAGATAAGATTTTTTTTTCCCCTAATCTTGTATTATAAATTCTACAAAAGAGTATTTGTCATATTCGCATAGAGAAATTTTATGTTGGAATTTTTTATTTTTTATTTAATTTGTTTTGGAAGAGGGTTTAAGATTAAGCTACAACATAGGTTGTTACATAAATAATTTTGGGTGAAGTTATTTTGATCATGATATTTTTATTTGAGAATTAATTTAGTTGAAACATACATATAAATTCAACTTTGTTTGAATTTTAAAATTGTTTTATAACTATTAGTTTCAAACAAAAAAGATTTAGTCTTAAATTTTTTCTTATTTAGATACAAAGTAGTTTTAATTTCACCCAAAACTACTTTGTTGATCATAAGATATATTTGAAATGAAAGAACCCATAGTTTCAAGAAATTTCTCAGACTTAAAAATAAGTTATATAAAATAAAAAAACACATGTTCAAAAGATATAAGAATTAGAGGAGATTGTTTGAAGCAAGAAGTACGAAAGATTTACATTCACCAAAATGAAATAAATAAAATAGAGAGCTTGCTTATTTCTATAGTTTTTGTAGAATATAAATGATAAGATGAGTTCTAATTTTTTTGGTCATTTTTTAGAGAATGTTTCTTTGGTTGTTGCAATTTACATTTAATTTGAAATTGAAGATTATTTATTTTAAGACTTATGTAATCTAAGACTAGAATATACACATTGTTTTGTTCTTATGTTATGATGACATTTGTATAACCTTAGTAGCATCCTTTGATTGCATCAAGATCTTATACAACTGCAAGTTTGTCCTTTCAGAACTCTACAAAGTGTCTTTGACTTTTAATATCTATGAATAAATGGTGTCATAGACATCATTAAAAACTTGTTCTAAAATAACCAAATTTAAAACTTATGACACTAATACACAAAGATAAATGTTAAAGAAAAATAATAATAATTAAACATTTTGCATTTCAAAAGTTCAAAACTAAACACCCTTACTTTACATGAGGATAAATATATAATACACTTTACAATAATAAAAATGTGCTAATTTATGAAAATGTACTATTTAAAAAAATACTTTTAAACTGATTATAATTCTAATCGAATATTTCTTTTTAACATTCCAACAAAATAAATTAAATTACATACAAGTCCATATTGAACCATAATTTGTTTGAAAGAGCAATGAGAGCAATAAAAATACAACATTTACTCAAAACACGTAAATTCTAATTCTAATTCAATTTTTCTTTTTAACATTCCGACAACAAATTGAATTAAATTTCATAAAATCCACATTGAACCATTAAGTTTGAAGGAGCAACAATAATACAACTTAAGGGAGGGTGGATTCATTCCAACTTGTTTTACATAAACATAGGTCGTCGAAAGTAATAAATGTGTCATTTAAGTCAAATATCAAGGCACGCAACTGGCGTGCAATTAAAATTTGACATTTGTGTGCATTTCCTTTATCTGGTTGCCTCCCTCAACTTGCTCGACGGTGACGGATAACCGAAATATGCCATTTGCAGTGTTTGCAAGGATTTGTTTGTTACGTATTGACAAATTTCAGCCGACGCTACTTAATTTAATAACAAGTCTAAAGCTGGTAGATGAAGACTCTTAAATTTAGGTCTGAGGGTCTATAGTAGCCCCTAGTGTAGGATTGGTACTAAAGTAATAAAGTGGGACCCAACATAAGTTAGTTAAAAAATTAAGATATGTTTTCCATAATAGATAATAATATCTTTGTCCAGATGGCACAGATCCACAAAGTGGTTAATTTTGTAACATGGTATAAGTGTAATACTGTATTAATTTTTTTTTATATTCACTATCGTGGAATCTGGAGGTGTCCTTGCCGAAGCAAGACTAATCCCCCAGTGTGTACAACCCACTCACAAGGTAGCAACACACACAGAGTTAACACAGTCAGAGACTCGAACTCAAGACCATGGGGAGCATACCCACGCCTTAAGTTGCGATCCACGACCGGGTGAGCTAGGGCCGAAAACAACATGGAGTGAAATTCATAAAATAAGATTTTTTTTTAATAACAACATGATAAATTAATTATTTCATTAATAAAAATTATTTGTCAAATCTTAATGACATAATATCTTAGGGTAATATTTGTTTAACAATTGTCATTTATTCTATCAATATTAGTATTTATAGTAACTAATTAGTAAGGTTCAATAACCAAATTATCATTTTTTTAATAAAAGGTCCAAAACAATAAGAACAAAATAAATGCGTTCAAACATGTGAACATATCTAAAATCTTTATCAAATTCATATATTCAGTCCTCTAGAACATATTTGGATCATAAGTTCATGACACTCATCAATGAAATGATAATACAATGAATATCATATAATCTGATAAAATTGAACAAAACATCAACATAATATTTTTGATTAAAAAAGTAGGGCGCTGACCCTTTACATAACAAGAACTATAAGTAACCACATAACAACACTAAAATAGTGTTCCCGACTTTAAAATTGTTAATGTTCGACCATGAGTACCAATAATTGAATGTAATGTATTATTTAGATCTACAAATCAACAAATCATGTGATGTCACTTTAGTGCACCAATAAAATATAACTTAGTGTACAACTACCAATTTAAATTTTTTGTGACCTTTTTGGACACCTCAACAAAAAACATGCTAAATGGCATCATATTTGATGATGTTGACCTGAAAACTTTAGTTATAAGAAGGGAAAATTCCAAATAAATTGTTGATAAAAAAACAAAGTAATTTGAATCATCATATGAGATTTCAGACACAAAATTAAGATGCTCAACTACTAAATCCTCTCCACTATTCTATCGTGAATGATATTATCTATTTAAAAATAAAAGCTCCTTAAGAATAACTCTCTCCCAACTTTTCACAATTACACTCTTAAAAAAAAAATTTTTTTGCCAGCAACTAAAGATATCTATCCATGGCTAGTATGACGTTTAATTCGAGGACTAGATTCGGGGATTTGGGAATTTTCTCATTTTGGCGTTTTATACATGGATCGAGGAAGCGCCATACAGAAGAAACATTCGATCTAGACCGAAAATGGCGGCCCTGAATTTCCAATCAACCTAAACTTGCGCCATTTTACTATAATAGGCATTCTTCCAGTCCGTACTCCATGGAATGCACTTCAAGTCCTCTGCCTTGAATCTGCCTCTTCTACATCTTTAAATTGCGTAATTTTCTGCTGACAAGACAGTTCAAAAGAAAAAGTGAAAACCAATTCTGACATATTTTTTATTGTCCCTAACGGTCTGGTTCGTGGACGTACCCTTTTTCAAAAGGTCGGCGAAGTTCCTAGCGGAACAAATTTTCAACTAGATATGAAAATTTCAATGGAACGGTTAACCAGACCGCCCATGAAAGGATTTATCATCATTTTGATCTTACTGCTGTGCGCGGGTGTCCAAGGCGCTGGAAAAGCCGGATTTCTTTTGAGGAAATCGGCAGCGGGACTCGATCCCGGAGCAAATCTGGTGTCGGATGTATTTGAGGGCAAGATTTCAAAAGGATTTATTGCAAAGGTGTCTTCTGGTTGGGAAAGGAAAGATCTGGAGAGTAGCAGTTGTGATGAAACATACGGATTTATGCCCTGCACTACGACTGCTCTTGGAAATTTGTTTCTGCTGCTGTCGTATGGTTATCTCATGTATTTGGCGGCCAAATTTATGGCCGACGGAAGCGAACTGCTATTGGCCGTTTTAGGGCCTCGTCTTATTGGAGGCTTGCTTTTGCCTGTTCTTGGAGCTTTTCCTGACTCTTTGCTCATTCTAGGTAGGCCATTTCTTACTTGTTCTCTCTTTTGTTTCTGCCCTGAAATCAGTGCTTTCCAATTTCAATTTCAATTTGTTTAGCCCTTTCATCTTCCTCGTGTAAGATGAGATTTGTGTTTTTTTTTAAATTTCCAATGGCAGCCTTTGGATTTGAAAATTTACCTTCTGAAATCTCAAATCAGTGCTTTTCAATTTCAATTTGTCTATCCCTTTGATCATCCTCCAAGAAGAGGTTTGTGTTTTTTTAAAAATTTCCATGACAGTCCCGTGGATTTGAAAATTTGCTTTCTGAAAATAGCCGAATGGTTTTAAGTTGCTGTTTTGAAAAGACACAGAATCTGTTTATAATGGAACGATAATCAGATTTTTAAGGTTGAAATTTTGGAGTTTATCTTAAAATACAGATATAACATATGACTGTGTTTAGGATTTATAAGACTTTGAATATTACAAGTTTCAAACGCTTCGTTAATAAACAAGAGACGCATAGCAAGTTCCTGCCCAAAGTGTAAAGAGGAAAGAGGAGGGAGAGAAATAGATAGAGGTCTATGGAGAAATAAAAATAGACAAATAGAAAGGAAGAGTTAGAGAGAGATGAAGAGATAGATAAGTATATAGGGAGAGGGAGAGGGAGAGGGAGAGGGGACGAATAAAAAAATACATATGAAGATGATGAAATTATGATTATGTTAACTACTTAAAACTTCAGAGCTGATACAACAAAATGCAAGACAATAGGTTCCAAAATGACCTAGTGGAAGAACTAAGTTATAAGTTGTCTTAAAATGATGGATGGGTAGGATTCTTTGCTTTATTAAAACATTCTATAGTGATGTCTATTTTTAAATGTCTTAGGCTTACAATTTTAAAGTCTTGATGCAAGAGTTAGTGAGTTACTTAGAAAAGAATCAAATTGGGCCTAATAGTAAATTAAAACTTTGTAATAGTGAATCAATCAATCACATATGACTTAAAATTGAGTTAAGACATCACCCAACCTTATTCTAGTAAAGCCTTGATATGTTAGAATATGAAAATTGTTTGAATGAAGGTTAAATTTTATTTTCGAAAGTCAAAATAAAAATGTGAGGCTAAGAGAACCAAATCAAGAGAAATTATAAACTAAGCCAGAACATCTAAACATATCTAAAATAATCACCTAAAATAAATTAAAAAATTCCCAAAATCATTTTGTATACATGTATAAAAATAAAGTTAACAATCTTATATTTATTATTTAAATAGATTTTAAATATATAAATAATTTATATGTTTCTTCCATTAGTTAATATGTGAGTTTACAATTAGGAGGTTGGTTAGATTAGTCATTTTTTTCTAACTCCAAACTTATAATTAACTATAACTACCCAATCTTATATTTAAAAATCATTTAATTAAAATATTTGAAATAATAATAAATTTTAAAATAATATTCAATTATAATCACAATAATAATAAATTGATTAAACTATTTATAAATGTTTTACGATTATTTTAAATTTCCAAAGAAGAATAATATTTTGTTTAATTTTAAAATTAAATAATTGTATACCAAAATAATTTATATAACTTAATTTTTATTTTGAATTTTAATTTGAGAAAATAAAACTTAACTAAATTAATTAAGTGGTTGTTAATTGTTATATAATTTAATTTTTATTGATCTGCAAAGTGGTTGTTAATTTTGTAACATGGTATAAGTGTAATATTGTATTAATTTGTTAATTTTGTAACATGGTATAAGTGTAATATTGTATTAATTTGTTAATTTTGTAACATGGCATAAGTGTAATATTGTATTAATTTGTTAATTTTGTAACATGGTATAAGTGTAATATTGTATTAATTTTCATTATTATACAAAGGGAAATTCATAAAATAAGATTCTAATATAAATATGTGATTTTTTTATAACAACATGATAAATAAATTATTTCATTAAAAAAAAATTATTTGTCAAATCTTAATATGACATAATATCTTAGGGTAATATTTGTTTAACAATTGGTCATTTATTTTATCAATATTAGTATTTATAGTAACTAATTAGTAAGGTTCAATAAACAAACAATCATTTTTTTTAATGGGTAAGTGCACAAAGATGGTGGTCAAAAAGGGGGTATAAGTGGACACATTTTTTTCTTCTGAAATCGGGTGAACCTAAACTTGGAGGTAAAATTTGAAAGTCATCCACTAAAGATATGAAGATAATCAAAGAACAAATATTGTAGTACTCTGAATCTAGTTTCCAAACTACTAAACTTTTTCAAAATTGGATAAGATTAAGGGGGTCAAATCTTTCGCGCATGAAAAAAAGACCCTGATTTTTTCAGAAAAAACATAACATAGTGTCCGACGTGCGCATAAAAAAAGTCATAGTTAGATTTAGTATTTTGGCAAATCCTTTGGCAAAAAGATAGTTAAGAGTGAGCACTAGAAGATGTGTATTTTTTTGTAATTTTTTGTTGATTTTTTTTTTTTTATGATTTTTCCAATCGAGCACATCCTGAAAATTAGATACCTGTTCGTGTGCGAAGCATAAGTTGCACTAAAAATATAAAAAATACATTTTTTTTTTTTAAATTGTAAAGAATCAAGTGCACTACAATAATATATAATTTTTTTAAAATTTGGATAAGTATATCAAAAGTTATTAAAAAAATGGTGCACATATGTCTGTGAGAACTATGGAGACACTGGTAAAAGAAATTCAATAATAATATGTTATTGTTGTTCAAATTTTAAAAAAACTATATGGTTAGCAAACTAAGAAGATGGGTGAAAATATGGTGGCAATTTTAGAAATACCCACTTGATGAAGTGTAAACCTGATGATGACAAAGTCGAGAAACCAAGTTGATAAAATAAAACACGTCAAAAAGGAGGGAAATGGAGGGAAATCAAACTTCCAAACCGTAGCTTTGTCAACCAGGCCTATTTCCAAGTCTAAACAGTCAAAAGCGTGTACGGGGTACCTATGGTATAAAAAGCGCGTACGGGGTACTTATGGTGTAAGAAGCGCGTACGGTCTATGTTAACTATAAAAAGCGCGTATGCTCTATTTATACTATAAAAAGTGCGTACGCACTATTTATAGTATAAAAAGCGCGTACACACTTTTAATGTTTAAATTTTGGGAGTGTGTATAGTATGATATTGTATATGTAATATGTGTATATATATAATATATAATATTTATATAATAATATATAATATATTAAGTATATATACTGTGTGGGGAAAAAGTGACACCAAGCAAACATGCCCTAATCTCACTTTCAATCACACACTTGTGGAATACGAAAGAGCCTAGAGGTATCACACAATTGGCTACTTCTTTCTGTGGAAGAGAGAGCCATGGGCTACCTATTAGGATTTCTATTCCTTTGTTGCAAATGATAGATAGAATGATACAAGTTCAACTATTAACCCTAAAGTGTAAGTATGAACTAGTAACTTTGAGCACAAGATTGTAGAATTGAGATTTAAACAATGGAAAGCTGTAAACACAAGGACAAGACAAGAATGCAGATGCGTACCTGGGGTTAAAATCTGAGTGGAAATGTTCGGGACGGGGGCGCAAGCGCCACTGTCCTGATTCTGCACCTGAAACTGTTGTTTTGCAACCTGAAAAGCTGTCAGAAAAATGCTGAAACTGTTGTCTGAAAGAAGGACCAGGGCGCCCAGCGCCCTTGTCCTGGCAGGACCAGGGCGCCCCACGCCCCTATCTTAGTCTTTTGCTCTGAAATTTGGTGTGAAGTTCAGTCTCCGTCTGCTTCCGTCGGATCTGCAACTTGCGGCGTCGTCCGAATCCTGAAACCTACACTTATATCTAAAAAGGTATGGTGGGCGGCTATATAGGGTTTTGCCTTAGTCAAACCCCCGCTTTGGTGATTTCCACCTCCACAAATAGCCAAGTTGTATTGTAAAAGTAGTGTGTGTGCAAGATCCTAAAATGCAAGTAAGCAAACTAGAGCAACCTAGAAAGTAAACCCTAATTGCTTGCAAATGATAATGTAAATGCTCCAAATCAAGATGTAAAGAGATCTAAAGCATGAATACAAGTGATATAATGAGGCTTATGCAAAGACATGAAAACAACATGAAATCATACCCAACCCCCAAGGGAGGGGTACAAGCCAATCTTCAGTCGGTGATCCCCTATTGCTCTTCAATGTCTTCAAAGCCCTAAATGGATGAATGAAATTGATGAATTCTTGATGGATGGATGTTGAATGTTGTTGAAGTCTCCAAAGATCTGCTCTTTTGCTGCATAGAAGGTCCCTGAAACCAAAAATTTTGATCATTTCCAATGAAGAAAGAGAGCTCTTATATATGAAACCCTAGGTCTTAATTTCAACTTTTGGCCGACCTAGAGATTGAATCTCCCGCCAATTTCTTGGGGTTAAGCTTTATTTTATGATTGGATCGTGCTCCTAAAATTTCAGGAAAAATGTCCGGGACCATGTGCACTCCGGGCGCCATGGTCCTCTCCGGGCGCCATGGTCTCGACAACTTTTCACCAAATTTTCAGGGCTGTCAGATATGATGATTTTAGAGAGAATCCCGAAGTTACAGTTGATTTCAAGATGTTTTGACCCCCGAAATCAAGCCCCCAAGTTCAAAATAGGACCTAATTAGGGTTTTTGATTAAATGATGTATTGGAGGAATAAAATGAAAGGGGCACACTTTAATGAAAAGGCCCAACTTTATGATGTGGAAGATGATAAAATAGAACCTTAGACCTAATTAATTTAATTAATTAAGGTGATAAGAAGATTGACAAGGTGGTCGGTTTTCTTTTTCTTTTTAAAGAAGATAGGATATAAAGTAGAACGATTGAAGAAAATGAACGTATTGGTTTCTTTGGATTGTGTGGATGTATTGGTTGGATAATATTTATGGGTCATATGGTGTACTAAGAGGTCATATGGTGTATCATGACCCCTTAGGTGTTTTTATGGGTCATATGGTGTTCTATGATCCCTTAGGACACCATATGACCCCTTAGGAATCCATATGGTGTCGTTATGGGTCATATGGTGTCGTAAAGGGTCTTATGGTATTCTATGACCCCTTACGATACCATATGATCCCTTACATGTCATTATAGGCCCTATGGTGTGCTAAGGGATCATATAGTGTCCTATGACCCCTTAGGATACCATATGACCCCTTAGATGTTGTTAGGGGTCGTATTGTGTTCTAAGGGTCATATGGTGTCCTATGACCCATTAGGACACCATATGGTATCATTATGTGTCTTATGTTGTCGTATGACCCCTAGAACACCTTATAACCACTTAGGACACCATATGGTGTCATTAGGGGTCATATGGTGTCCTAAGTGGTCATATGGTCTCCTACGACCCCTTAGGACACTATTTGACCCCTTAGGACTCCATATGGTGTCATTATGGGTCGTATGGTGTCCTAAGAGGTCATATAGTGTTTTATGACCCCTTAGGATACCATTTGGTGTCATTATGGGTTGTATGGTGTGCTAAGGGGTCATATGGTGTCTTATGACCCCTGAGGACTCCATATGACCTCTTATGTGTCGTTATGGGTCATATGGTGTCCTAACAGGTCATATGGTGTTCTGTGATCCCTTAGGACACCATATGATCCCTTAGGACTCCATATGGTGTTATTATGGGTTGTATGGTGTCCTAAAGGGTCATATGGTATTCTATGATCTCTTAGGACAACATATGGTCCCTTAGGTGTCATTAGAGGTCACATTGTTTCCTAAGAGGTCATATGGTGTCCTATGACCCCTTAGAACACCATATGACCCCTTAAGACACCATACGACCCATAACGACACCATATGGTGTCCTAAGGGGTCATAAGATGCCATATGACCCCTCAAGATACCATACGACCCATAACAACACCATATGGTGCCCTAAAGGGTCATATGGTGTTCTTTGACCCGTTAGGACACCATATGATCCCTTAGGACTCCATATGGTGTTGTTATGGGTTGTATGGTGTCCTAAAGGATCATATGGTATTCTATGACCTCTTAGGACACCATATGGTCCCTTAAGTGTCAGTAGAGGTCACATTGTTTCCTAAGAGGTCATATGGTGTCCTATGACCCCTTAGAACACCATATGACCCCTTAAGACACCATACGAGCCATAACGACACCATATGGTGTCCTAAGGGGTCATAGGATGCCATATGACCCCTCAAGATACCATACGACCCATAACAACACTGTATGGTGCCCTAAAGGGTCATATGGTGTTCTATGACCCGTTAGGATACTATTTGGCATCATTATAGGTCCTATGGTGTTCTAATGGATCATATAGTGTCATATGACCCCTTAGGATACCATATGACCCCTTAGATGTTGTTAGCCGTCGTATTGTGTTCTAAGGGTCATATGGTGTCCTATGAGCCATTAGGACACCATATGGTATCGTTATGTGTCTTATGTTGTTGTATGACCCCTAGGACACCTTATGACCACTTAGGACACCATATGGTGTCGTTAGGGGTCATATGGTATCCTACGACCCCTTAGGACACTATTTGACCCATTAGGACTCCATATGGTGTCATTATGGGTCGTATGGTGTCCTAAGAGGTCATATAGCGTTTTATGACCCCTTAGGACACCATTTGGTATCATTATGGGTTGTATGGTGTGCTAAGGGGTCATATGGTGTCTTATAACCCCTTAGGACTCCATATGACCTCTTACGTGTCATTATGGGTCATATGGTGTTCTATGATCCCTTAGGACACCATATGATCCCTTAAGACTCCATATGGTGTTATTATGGGTCGTATGGTGTCCTGAAGGGTCATATGGTATTCTATGACCTCCTAGGACACCATATGATCCCTTAGGTGTCAGTAGAGGTCATATTGTTTCCTAAGAGGTCATATGGTGTCCTATGACCCCTTAGGACACCATACAACCCATAACGACATCATATGGTGTCCTAAGGGGTCATAGGCCCCTTAGGACACCATACAACCCATAACAACATCATATGGTGTCCTAAGGGGTCATAGGATGCCATATGACCCCTCAGGATACCATACGACCCATAACATCACCATGTGGTGCCCAAAAGGGTCATATGGTGTTCTATGACCCCTTAGGACACTATTTGGCATCATTATAGGTCTTATGGTATTCTAAGGGATCATATAGTGTCCTATGACCCTTTAGATGTTGTTAGGGGTCGTATTGTGTTCTAAGGGTCATATGGTGTCCAATGACCCATTGGACATCATATGGTATCGTTATATGTCCTATGGTGTCATATGACCCCTAGGACACCGTATGACCACTTAGGACACCATATGGTGTCATTAGGGATCATATGGTGTCCTAAGGGGTCATATGGTCTCCTACAACCCCTTAGGACACTATTTGACCCCTTAAGACTCCATATGGTGTCGTTATCGGTCGTATGGTGTCCTAAGAGGTCATATAGTGTGCTAAGGGGTCATATGGTGTCTGATGACCCCTTAGGATACCATATGACCTCTTATGTGTCGTTATGGGTCATATGGTGTCCTATGACCCCTTAGGACACATGCATGGATCCCTAGGATACCATATGACCCCTGAGAATAACTTTTGACCCTAGAGAGGGAGAGATGGGGAGGAGAGGGAGGAAATGGGAGAGAGATACACCTAAGAGACAAGGAGACTGAGATAGAGACTGAGAGGGAGAGACAAGAGATAAATGTGTGTGTGTGTGTGTGTGTGTGTGTGTGTGTGAGAGAGAGAGAGAGAGAGAGAGAGAGAGAGAGAGAGAGAGAGAGAGAGAGAGAGAGAGAGAGAGAGAGAGGATATTACTACAGACTAGAGAGAGAGAGAGGTGCGAAGAGAGGGAGAGAGGGAGAGAGTGAGAAAGAGAGGTAATGAGAAAGGGAGAGGGAGGGAGAGGGGAGAGGGAGAGAATGAGAGGGGAGAGGGAGAGAATGAGAGAGACACACCTGAGAGAAGGAGAGAGTGAGATAGAGAGAATGAGGATGAGAGGGAGAGACTTCAGAGAGAGAGAGAGAGATAGAGAGACTTTATAGAAGAGAGAGAGAGAGAGAGAGAGAGAGAGAGAGAGAGAGATACTTGACAAAGTAAGAGAAAGGGAGGGGGAGGGAGAGGGAGAGAATGAGAGAGAGAGACACTTAAGAGATGGGGAGAGAGTGAGAGATAAAGATATTTGAGAGAGGGGGAGAAAGAGAGGGATATATGAAAGAGAGAAAGAGGGTGAGGGAGATGAGAAAGAGATAGAAAGATACCCGAGAGAGGGAAGAAAGTAGAGAGGGAGATGCCTAAGAGACAAAAAGGTAGGGGTTAAGGAAGAGAGAGGGGAAATGTAGGGAAGAGATGAGAGACATAATGCTGATATGAGCATGCTGATTATTGAAATTTGACTAAGTTTGAAATTTATAAGAATACTCAAAAAACTAGAATCTGCATTATAACTCTTAGAGATCTGGAACCACTCTCAAACATCCTCACAATATATACATAAAATATAACTTAAAGTATAAGAAAGATAAAAGACAGATAAAAGACAAAGAGAAATGTCACTTATACTTAAATGTTATATATTATGTATATATCTGTGTGGGGGAAAAAGTGAGACTAGGTTAACATGCCCTAATCCTACCTTTTGACACACATTACGGAATACGAAAGAGCCTAGAGATATCGCACAATTGGCTACTTCTTTTGGTGAAAGAGAGAGACACGGGATATCTATTAGGATTTCTATTCCCTTGTTGAAATTGTAAGATCAAGTAATGCAAGTTCAAACCCTAATCCCAAAATGCAAGTATGAACTAATAACAAGATTGCAGAATTGAGATTAAACAATGAACAGCTGTAAATACAAGGATGAAATAAGAATGCAGATGTGTACCCGGAGTCAAAATCGGACTGAAAATGTTCGGGACGGGGGCGCGGGCGCCACTGTCCTGAAAACTGCACCGGAAACTGCTGTTCTGCACTTTGGAACACTGTCGGAAAGCTGTCTGTCCGGAGGACCAGGGCGCCCAGCGCCTCTGTCCCAGGGACCAGGGCACCCAGCGCCCCTGTCCTGGCAGGACCAGGGCGCCCAGCGCCCCTGTCCCAGTCTTCTGCTCTGCAATTTGATACAGAGTGCTGTCTCGACCTTCTCTCTCCGGATCTGTATCCCGCGGCGACGTCTGAATCCCGAAACCTGCAATGATATCTGGAAAAGGGTGTATGGGCGGCTATATAGGGTTTTGCCTTAGTCAAACCCCCGCTTCGGTGATTTCCACCTCCACGAATAGCCAAGTTGTTTTGTAAAATGTATTGTGTGTGCAGACCTAGTGTGTATGCAAGGTCCTAAAATGCAAGAAAGCAAACTAGAGCAACCTAGAAAGTAAACCCTAATTGCTTGTAAATGATAACGTAAATGCTCTAAATCAAGATGCAAAGTGATCTAAAGCATGAATAAATGATGTATTGAAGCTTATGTAAAGACATGAAAACAACATGAAATCATACCCAACCCTCAAGGGAGGAGTACAAGCCAATCTTCAGTCGGTAATCTCCTATTGTTCTTCAATGTCTTCCAAGCCCTAAATGGATGAATGGAATTGATAAATGCTTGATAGAGGGATGTTGTAAGATGTTGAAGTCTTCAAAGATCTGCTCTTTCGCTGCATCTGAAGTTCCTGAAAACAAAAATCGGATCCTTTCAAATGAAGAAAGAGAGCTCTTATGTATGAAACCCTAGGTCGCAATTTCGTCTTTTGGCCGACCTAGAGATTGAATATCCCGCCAATTTCTTGGGGTCAAGCTTTATTTTATGATTGGATCGCGCTCCTAAAATTTCGGGAAAAATGTCCGGGACCGTGTGCACTCCGGGCGCCACGGTCCCGACAACTTTTCACCAAATTTTCAGGACCGTCAGATATGATGATTTTAGAGAGAATCCCAAAGTTACAGGTGATTTCGAGATGTTATGACCCTCGAAATTAAGCCCCCAAGCTCAGAATAGGGCCTAATTAGGGTTTTTGATTAAGTGATGTATTGGAGGAATAAAATGAAAGGGGCACGCTTTAATGAAAGGGCCCGACTTTGTGATGTGGAAAATGGTGAAATAGAACCTTTAGACCTAATTAATTTGATTAATTAAGTGCTAAAGGGGAAATGCCATGCAAAGTGCAACTGCGCCAAGGCGGGTGCTAAACTAGGTGTTAAATTGTACTGCTTTAGCAAGTGCGTACAATTTATGACGTTACAATATCCTACTGAAAAACCTAATGGAATGTAAGTGAATTGCATTTTATTGATAGACAGAACCGCGTACGTGGTTTAAGTTTTTAAACCGCATACGTGGTTAGTATTCTTTAAACCGCATACGCGGTTAGTATGTTTTAAACCGCGCACGCGGTTTAGCTTTGGTTAGGCTCGGCAAAATGAGCCTAAACGCGTATGGGGTTCTTTAAATTTGAAATATCTCGTGTGCGTTTTGGTGTTTTTCATGTTTTTTTTTTGGTTTGTCCACTTTTCTGACCACCATCTTTGTGCACTTACCTTAATAAAAGGTCCAAAACAATAAGAACAAAATAAATGCGTTCAAACATGTGAACATATCTAAAATCTTTATCAAATTCATATATTCAGTCCTCTACAACATATTTGGATCATAAGTTCATGACACTCATCAATGAAATGATAATACAATGAATATCATATAATCTGGTAAAATTGAACAAAACATCTACAAAATGTTTTTGATTAAAAAGCAGCGTTAACCAGGGGGCTGACCCTTTACATAGCAAGAACTATAAGAAGCCACAAAACAACACTAAAATAAGACTTAAGCAACACTAGAACAACAGTCATCCAAAGATAAAAAAACATACAAAGAGTTTGAAACAACAAAACAAGGGGGACCCTGACCAAAACAAAGACTAGCAAGAAAAGAACTAAGGGGCCCACTTGCGGACCCCAATCATCTCAATGACCCTATTCCAGTCATTGCACATAAATTTATAAATCTCACTGGCCTCCTCCTTATCTACATCATCAACAACAGTGTGCTCCCACAGGAGGGAGAGAGTTAACGCCGAGCTATGCAACACCTATAGACAAAACTTATTGATGCTAACAAATTGATTATCATGATCATCAATCCTGCATGTGATCTCTTTTATCTTGTCTCTGATGACCTTAGCATCCAGGAGTGGGCCCAAGTTGTCAATACGTTTCAGAAGGTCATGGACTTCACTGGTAATGTTCTGGAGTTGCTCAATGGTAGGGATCCCCTTCGGAATCTCTTCCTCCTCCTGATTGATCAAACTATCAACACCCAAATTCTCCTTGTCATCCTTGGTAGTTGTCGCTTCCTTAGCCACATCATCCCCAGGGACAATAACAATCCGAGCTCCAGAACTATTAGTGTCTGGGTCCACCATATTCATAACCTCATCATGGTCCATAAGTTTAATTTGGTCCACAGGCTCCTCAACAAACGTAACATTACCAACACTAGTAGGGGTCCCATAAATACCTTCCTCAATCCCATGCATAGACACCTTAATATCCTCACCACCTGCCGACCCATACAAAACACCCCCATCCTTGCCATGAGTGTCATCCTCCTCAGAGTCAGAGACATTTTGGGATTTCATCTTCTTCTTCGAAGACTTCTTCGAAGAACCCTTGGAAGCATATCTGCAGGACCTCCTCTTTCCTTTAGTGTCTGGGGTAGGGTTTTCATCCTCCAAGTCATTAGAGGAAGAATTGTCGATGATAATTCTCTTACGTTTTGAATGGGATTTCCCTTTACCCTTGGTAGGAGTGTGGCTTTTATCTTTCCCAGTTGAGGAAGAGGACACAAAGTGTGGGGCAATCTCCATGATAGAAACAGAGGAGGAGAACTGAGGGGAAGTCAAGGCTTCATTCTCAAATTGAAATTTTTTGGGGAGAGCAAGGCCACTAGAGAAGGTGGAAAAGGGGTGTGAAGTAGCCAACTAGGGTTGGAATATCATGAGATTCCTGGGAGGGTAGAGGGACAAGTGGAAGTTGTATAACCTGTAAATGAGGCTCTGATGCAGAGGGATAGGCGGCTTATCCCCATTTTTAGGGTCTAAGGCTTCCTTAATCGAAACCTCTAAAGAATGCAGTAGAAAAAATGGCAAGCAAAGAAGATCATTATTGCGGAAATGGTTAAGTAGGTTCAATACCTTATAACGACCTTCCAACATGAAATAATTCATAATCATCATACAAATTTGGTTCCAAGGGTATTTCAACTCTTCTTTTGCGAACCCACCTTGCATTTTCATCGGTTCCTCCTTGCCCTTGAAAAATCTTTTTAGCTCCTCACTGTTGGCGACATGATTGGTTCTCTTCCATCTTCTCCTATCCAAGGAAAGGCCCATCACCTAAGCAATAGATTCCACAAAGACATCAAAAGAGACACCCCCAACAGTGACCCTTCTGCCAGACCAAGAGGTTGCAAATTGGGCCAAGTGTTGTTCATCATAGTCGACGAGGCTTTCCATGAAATCTGCCACCCCACCTACGACACAGTAGTTCCACTCAACAACTTCCTTTATGAAATCCTCTGGGTTGTTTGGTTCGTTATGCACTCTATCTCCCCCCATAATATTAGAAGAGAGAGTGTTTCAACAATAGACATGACCAACAACACACAGGAAGTGTTGAGAATATAACACTTAGCGAAAATAGAAACAAGTTTTACACAAGAGTCAGAAATTTTAATAATGATTTTGTGATCAAGGCGCCTTGTAGCGAAATTATTACCATAATTGTCCTTGGGAGTAGGAAGTTTGTGAGAGCCATTAATCACCTCTTGAGATATGATCATGGGCACGTAGAAAATCATCATGAAATTGAAACAATATCGATAATCGTGAATGCAAGGAGCACATGGCACCATTTGCATGCAACAACCAATCAAATTTGTCCAACTAGGCCAGTTGATTTGCATGCGATCACACTTCAGATCTATCATAAGGAAATACCCAAGGAAAGTGTACCAAAAATAATTGTGGCATACACCTCACTCTTAGTAGCCATGCTGGTAGTCCATCTCAGCATACCGTTGGTGCTAGTCATTAAAGGATTGCACTTATTCAATTTTAAAAAATAATTCCTCCAGAGGCCCTAGAACTTGCAAGAGGAGAATGCAGTAGAGACCAAAGGAGAGATTCATCATGAGGATTAAGCTTAGTGCACTCTCCCTTCAAGAGGGAATTAACATTAGGAGGCAAAAAGTGGGGATTCCTGCAACATTTTAGGCCCAAGTCCATTAATCTGAGTGTTGCAAGAGCATCAACAACCCCATTTACCTCCTTCACTAGGGCCTCATTTACAGGCTGTATAAATTCCATGAGGCCCTTTGCCCCCCCGAAACTTTTCTCTCTCCTAGCCCTCCATGCCTACTCCTCAATAGCTTGCCACCCTGTCTATGGCATTCCCCAGATTTTCCCAGTATCCTCATGAAGGCTTTGCTACGGGCACCATGTCTCTGCCTGCTTATGCCTCGACTGTTTCCTTATTAGAGGTCTCCCCTAGTTTAACTATGACTGCCTCTCCCAGTGCTTCCCGCTCCCTGTCGAAGGGCAAAGGCAAAACCCCTGTTAAATGCAAACGTATTGTCTTTGATGACAATTCTTCCTCTGAGGATGCTCATAACGATAATCCTTCCCCTGATTCTGAGGTTAAAAGGAGATCCTCTAGACTGGCTTCCAAAATCCGCAAAAAGAAGAGCCCGATGATCAAAAATATTGACTCAGAGGAGGACCCCATTGGGGACAAGGAGGGAGAGGACCCTAATACCTCTATGGGGTCCCTTGATGGGGATGTTGTGGATGTGGATATGACTAGGGACCCCGTGCGTTCGACCACAGCTGGTGCCGCTGACATGGGTAATTCTGAAATGCAAACCCAGGACCCTATTGACGTTAAGGATGTGACCCCTATGAACATGGGCGAGGAAATTTATGATAACAAATCCCTTGAATCTGGTAACCTGGACCCGGATTTAAAAATAGCTGAACAGGTGATGCAATCTCTCCCCCTGATGGGCCTAGTTAATGACAATGATAACTCCCCAGCTGGAGATGTGCCCAAAGAGATAGAAAAGACTACAGATGACATGGTTGCTGTGAACCCCAAGGGTGTCCCTACTCTGTAGCAAATGGAAAATCTAAGCACAGATGTGTTGGACATCACGCAGAGGATTGAGAACCTCGGCCCCGTGCTTGAATTGCAGGCTATCAAGAACGGTGTCAACCGGATCAAGAGCAAGATGGAGGCTTGGGATGCCCAAATGGCGGGCCTTAACAAATTTCATTTGCAGGTGTTACATAGCTCAATGCTCACCCTCTCTTTGTTGAGGGAACATATTATGGACACGGAGGAGGATAAGCAGGATGCTAGGGAGCTTTACAAGTTCTTGTCCAATGAATGAAACAGTGCCATGGATGCCACTGGGGTGCGCAAGGCACCCCTGTAGTTTGTTTTTGTGTTTTATGTTGTTGTTTCTGATTTCTAAAGACTTGGTCCCTTTTTGCTGATAGTTGTTGTTAATGTTGTTATAGTGTTGTTTCTGCACTATGATTTTTAATAGTTATGCTATGTAAAGTGTCAGTGCCCTTGTTCTCACTACTTTATTAATAAATAAACAACCCCATTTCCTTCTTTATAGATATGCATGATGCAGAAGGAGTCAATCCCTGAAATGAGTCTAAGGATATCTTTGACTATACCTTCAATTGACCAGTTGAGTCTGTTTTGCCCTTTGATAGCATCAATTATAAGCTTAGAGTCCCCTTCAATGTCCATAGTCTTTATGCCCATGGAGAGGGCGAAACAGACCCCCCAAGCCAATGCCATAGCTTCCGCTTGATTGCTAGATTGACTGTTTAGGTTCCCCATATAAGCTGCAACCAGGGCCTCACTATAAGTTCTAATGACACCGCCCCCTGCAGCCAAGCCATGTCTAGCAACCCCATCAAAGTTAAGTTTGAAGCAACCCGAGGGGGACCACTTAGTATCTGTCTTAGGAGATGCTTGGATCTATCTATGTCAGCAAAGGAGCTACCAAGGTTCCAACCGAGAGCAATTTCTCAATCCTTATTGGAGGGTGGATTAGGAGGCTTCCTAACCCTAGTGACATATATTTTTTCCAAGATGAGCTTAAGGAAACAGATAAAGACACTTTCTAGATTTAGTGGATGACATGCCCACACACACACACACATATATATATATAAAATTCTCTACTACCTTATTTTTACAACCTTGCATATAATTTCTCTACAAGTTGCTATAGTTCTTCTAGTCTATTATCTACCACAACATCATTAACTATAATTTCATGTTGTATTTGCACTCATTTCCTTTGACTTTCATTTCCTTAATTTCATATTTATAGTTTCTTGAAAATGTTATATTTACTATATAAGTATGTATCATATGTGTACATCAATTGAAATGATTTGTTGGTAAGGATAAATAGGTTTGATAAAGAATTAAATATTTGTTGAAGATCTATTTTACTTTTAAACATTTTGTTCTTAAAAAATGTTTATGGTATATTTGATCTTATGCATCACATATATTTGTCATTTGAATACTTGACTAAAAGAACTATTACAAAGAATAAAGACTACTTATAAATAATATTAATTTTCTAGGAAGAATAAACTATTAAAAAGAATGTTATATGTTGAATTTTACAACACAAGTACCTGCAAGAGAAAATGACTAACAAAAACACCTTCCACAAACAAAGGAGAGTTGCACAAATGAATACTTTATTACTCAAAAGCAAAGAACACATAATGAATTACAATTGTACAATGAGGTTTTTATAAAGAAAGCACATAGCTAAATTTAGGATAACTAAAGTGCAAGCATGAGGAGTTAAATAAAGCTCAACTCTAACTAAACTAGATGTATACAAACTAAACTAGGTACACAATTAAAATAAGCAATCCTAAGTGAACTTAACTAAAAAAGTGCAAATAGTTGTAAAAAATAAATAATAGCTAAATATCCTCTAACACCCTCCTACCCGCTCCCCTCCTCTCCCTTAAGTAAACTTAGGGCGATTAAAAAATCTCTAAATGCATGAATGCAAAAATGGTACCTGACAACAAAAGGCTTGATTGGGTACCTATGTACAAATCAATGAAATTTCTCTAAGTGAAGAAAGGAGAAAAACCACTTGGGAAAATACCCCTCTCCAAAAGTGAGAGATGCAATGAAATGAAAAAGGTACTACATGTGACTAATATGAGGGACTCCAAGTGGGCCCCCAATGTACTAAATTGGTCACATAAGTACAATCAAGATTCCCCCCCATAGGAGAAAAATTAAGAGACATTGTATCCTTCCCCCCCCCCCCCCCCCCCAACAAAATGAAGAAGTTCCAATGTCAAAGATGAAGGCTCAATGACAAATGTTGATGAAGATTGATCCAAATTGCTATGAAGATATCTACTGAACAATCTTTGAACGCACTAAAGATCGATTGACACGAATGGTCAAATTGCCATCAAGGAGGAATGATCAGTCATGTCCCCAATCTCTAGAGTGTGTGATGTATCAAACAATGTTGCAATATCTGGTAAGTACTCATCCCACTCCGTTGAAACTGGAAGGGAATAATCAACCTGATGAATTGAACTAATTTCTAAAAAATAAAAAATCATGAGGTGGAGGATCGACACAATTCTCAGGAACCATTGTGGATGACTGAAGCACACATAGGTTCAAGTGACCAAACCTCTCCTCATATTTCTAACGTACTCTTGATACATGAGAAATAGGACTAGATATATGCTCAATGGGAGAAAAATGTGAGAACTCATACAATTGGGTTGTATGATCAACACTACCCACTGTAAGAAGCTCTCTACTATGCATATCTTTGATAAGCACTAAATTATGGGTGAACTCAGTTGTCTTGCCTGTCCTACTGTGAGTAATCTGGTGGATGGAAAGAATGTTGGAAGATAATGCGTGGAGACAAAAAACATTATTGAAAGTGCCACCATCAACCTCAATAAAACCACTCCCATTAAGACTCATGTAAGTGTTATTACCCATCAACATCTCTGGAAATGCATGATGCTCAAAAGAAGAGAACATACCCTCTGATGATGCCATATGATGTGAAGCCCTTGAATCTAGAATCCACTTAAAGGGCTGAGAATGTATTTATGCAAAGAGAGCATGGCCTTTCATCTTGTCTTTGCCACGTGTCATATATGAAGACCTTGAATGTCTAGGTCTCGAAGTGGTGGAAGAGGATGCATTAGATGAAGATGACTTAATGTCATTCTTTTGAAGAAGTTATTTCAGCTCATCAATCTACTTTACATAACATCGATGCTCATCATGTCTTGGCCTTGTGCAATAAGCACACACCTCTTGGAAGAGATGGAAGAATCTGAATCATGTCCATGAGACTTTGAAGGTGTAGGTAGTTAAGTAGACTATGTAGATTTGTTCTTATGCTTCTTATTCTGTTTTGTTGTAGATGTAGGAGTTTGAGCAACCAAGGCCTAGGATTTAGAACCAGAAACTAAATTAAGTTGTGATAGCTTGGCTTGCTCTCGTGTCAAGAACTCACAAAAAAAATCAAATGCAAGCATAGTGAATGCAATACCTAAAGCATCCATGGTAGAATAGAATGATAAAGTAAAGAACTGAAATTGGCCTCAAAGCTTGGACAAAATTAGGAAGATGCACTCCTTATCAATCTTTTGCTTGCCACAACCCTGTAACTATGATTTGATGCATTTGAACTTCATTATAAATTCCTCAATGGAAGGAAATGAATAAGGTGTCAATGATGTCAAATCTATCACAAGTTGAAGTGCAAGAAACTCATTTATACCCCCAAACATTTGCTCAAATTTGAGCCACATAGCCATAGGAGTGGTGCAGGAATCCATATGGAATTGGAGTCTTTCTAAAACATGCAAAGCAATCAAACCCATAGCTTGATTCATCGTTTCCCTATGTTTATTGATCTCATACTCACTAGTCAAAATGGGTTGGGTTTGATTTAAACAAGACCATAAACCTCTAGACCGAAAAAATTTGATCATTGTAGTCTTCCAACTATGATAGTTATGAGGGGTGAGTTTCTCAATGGAAGGATCTGCCATTAGTTTAGGGTTAGAAAAATATAGGAATGTAAACGATGATAGATTTGCCCCTCCATAGCAAGAAAAACAAACCCTTTTGCACTTGTATAAGATGAGAAGTGACAAAATTTAGAAATGACAAAAAATGAGATCATTGAGTACTTGGTGAATATTCTAGAAAAATTGACTGCAAATCTAGATAGAGGACTCTTACAAATTTTTCACAATATGCAAAAGTAAAAAAATGGAGTCCATTTGCTCAAGTTATGGCCTCAGAAGCACTTAACTATAGGCTGACTTTGGAGGCTTGGTATAAAAAATTGGTACACAATTTGATCAAACCGCCTACAAAATTGGATAACCCTCTACCTTAGCTTTCCAACGATACCTCGTTTGATCGATTTTGACACCATATGGCGAAGTTATAAGCAAAACACCAAAGACTGCTTTTTAGGGCTTGGATGGCTTCAAAGGACCCCAAAAATGAAAAATTTCCAAAAATGACAACTTTTTGAAATTATAGTTTCTAAAAAGAGCAAGTTTTTAAAAATAGAAACTTTCCAAAAATATAAACTTCCCAAGATATAGAATCTTGCCAAAAATATAAAATTTTCAAAAATATTAACTTGTCGTAAACAAAAAATTTCCAAAAACAAAAACTTTCTAAAAATGGAAACTTTTTGAATTTTTTTTTGCAAAGAATTCTCGATCTTCGATTTTGACAAATTGACAAGTGATTTTAGGGTTTTGAAGCCTCCTAAGAATGATGGTGACATTCATTTTGCTTCAAAATGACCAGATTCTTTAGCTAACCCCAAAGCTCACCTCAAAAAATGTGCCTTTTGCTAATTTGACCCCAAATTTCAATTTTTTGGATTTTGATGAAATGATAGTTGATCTAAGGGTTTTTCGATGTTGTGAACATAATGGTGATGGCCATTGTGATCCAAATTTGATAAAAAAATTGCCATCTCCAAATTCGCAAAAAAGAAAATATGTGACCCTATAATGCTTCTGAGCAAAGAAACCCTCAAAACTTGAGAAGGGGCTTTTTTGAATCCAACCTCTGATACCATGTTGAATTTTGGAACACAAGCAGTTGCAAGATCAAACAACAAACAAAAACACCTTCTACAAATGAGAAAAGCACAAACAAATGTTATATTACTCAAAAGCAAAGAATATAGAATGAATTACAATTATACAAAGAGGTTCTTATAAAGAAAGCACAAAGCTAAATTTAGGTGAACTAAAGTGCAAGCATTAGGAGCCAAATAAAGATCAACTATAGCTAAACTAGATGCATAAAAACTAAACTAGGTGCACAACTAAAATAAGCACTCCTAGGTGAACTTAAGCGAAAAATCATAATTAGCTGTAAAAAAGCAACTAATAGCTAAATATGCCCTAACATTATATAGGTGACAACTTATTTTTTGAGTTTCAATAAAAAAAAGAAATAATATTGTATCATAAGCAAAAAAATGGTGCTAAACTTCAATTGATGAGCATTGCCCTTTTTTATACATATAATAGGCTTTCATTTCACCAAATTGTAAAAAGCTTCCCTTTCAAGACGAGGAATGATTTCAAGATATATGGAATGAGAAAAATAAAGGTTCTAAGTTTCATATGGTAACTACTACCATTTTGATAAAAGAAACTGTTGGCATTTGATTGAATTGGCAAAGATTGTTGGTGATATGCAACCGGTAAATGATTGGTGAATGTGATGAAGAGAATGAGATTCATGTTTGATGACTAAGTATTGTGTTGTCATTGATGGCAACAATGTTTTTGTAGTCATCTAAGTCTTGGAAGCCAACTGATAAGGTATAACTGGTATAGAAGACAGTTTAACAGAGAACCGGTAATTAGGACTTCAACCGGTATAAAAGAGCAGAGTTGCATGATGCGGTTTTAAAGCAATCATGGAGACAAGTATTTGGAGCTATGTTCATGACCGCATTGTCAGATTCAACTAGACAACTGAGATTTGATGTACAGAGCAGGCATTTTGATGAACATCTTAACCGATAGTGATAAAGTCACTTAAATCGGTAAATCGACACAAGTTTTGTCTTATTTTTTATTTGTTATGTCGGTGGCTGACATATGTTTGACATGCAATGGTTGTTTGTCTAGATTCATTGAACCTAGGAAATTGTTCCAAGGTTGTAGCCGACTAAGAGATGTTTATAAAAAGTGTGATGAGGTATCAAGTCGGTGTGTGTGTGAAGAGTGTGAGATCATTAGCGGAGGATGCGAATTTGATTGTGCGGTGATTAGTGAAGCTTTGTATTGATGTGTTGTTGAAGTTTTGAGGATGTGAAGTAGATCTTATCAGACACAGAGGTGTTACATGAAGATATTTTAACTATTGTTTTCCTAACAGTTTGCAGTAGTAAAATCCCCTAACCGGGTAGGTCCTGACATGCCTTAATTTGTAAATCCCCTAACAGGGTAGCTCTATATCAGAGTCTTAAATCCTCTTGCGAGGTTGATCCTAATAGGTCGAAGCTCCTAACAGGGCTCATCATATTAAATCCCTTAACCAGGTGACTCCTAACTGGGTCTGCTCCTAACAGGGCATATTTGTAAGACCTTAATCGGTCAAGATTTCTATTTTGGAGATAGTGAATCTTGTCGGTATTAACTCCCACCGTAGTTTTTCCCTTTTGGGTTTCCACATATAAATCTCTTGTGTTATGTGGAATTTGTTTTATTGGGCATTAACTTATGTGGTGATATTCCTGTTATGCTTGTTAAATTTTAAGTTGATTAAGTTGGTGATTAGATTCATATTATTTTTGCTTACACTGATTCACCCCCCCTCTCAATGCCTTATAAGTTTATCAATTGGTATCAGAGCCAAACTTCTTTGAGGCTTAACTACTTGAGAAGGATTCCTAAGGCAAACATGGGGATAAGAGTTATAGAGAGATGTCTAATAAACTTGCAGAAACTGAGGAAGCCCTAGAAACATTGAGATGCAAGTATAAAGCTTCACTTGGTTAGAGAAGAGAGCTAATCGAACAACTATTGGAGGTTTTTGAGAGCAATTCTTCTGATGAAGCAAACATAGGTGCATTGGTAGATGAAGTGGAGAAACTGAATGATGAGAAGGCTAACTTGAGGAGAGAGCTAGAAGCCCTAACCATCCGGATGAGTCAAGAACTTGAAGCAATGAGGGCAACAAAAGACAAGATCAAAGAGAAAGAACATGAGATCTTTAAGTTAAAACAGGAAAATGGAACTCTATATGGACATTGGCATGAGGAGAAAGAAGAAAAATAAGAAATAAAGGAAGAATTGGATATGGAAATGTCTCTTACAAAGACTCTTATGAAAATGGATGAAGACCTTACACATGAACTTGCTGATGCTAATGAGAATCTTGCAAACTTTAACAAAAGTTCTACCATGCTTGATGAACAGATCCAATCTCAGAGGATGAACGGTGACACAACTGGATTGGGTTATACTACTTTTGAGAAAGGTGAGTCTTCTGGTACTAAGGACAACATGCATGAAGGTAAACCTGCACCTAGGATTCACAAACCCACCGGTAAGAAATCCTATAAGCTTGTTTGTTTCAATTGTCATAAGCCAAGACATACTGCTAATGTGTGTAGAAGCAGATCTGATGTTACTAATGGTTATAGACCTAATACATATCAAGGATATAAGCCTAGAACCTTTAATGGTTATTGTTACACTTGCAACATGCATGGACATAGAGCCGTTGAGTGCAGGTATGGAGCAAATATTTTGACACATCACACGAGTCAGAGGTCTGGTGGTGGTTGGCAAAGAACCATTAATGACCAAAGAAGTCCTAACTGGCAAAGACCCTATGCTAACCGACCTAGTCCCTATGAGAAGGAAAAGAGGATGAATGCGGTTTGCACAATCTGTCATAACTACGGTCATGTAGCTATGAACTATAGAAGAAGGACCGGTAGAGGCAATGTTGGACCTTGGAGAGCATCTGGTATGGCTTGTTATCATTGTCATAAACCGAGACATATTGCAAAGTTTTGCAGAGCTAAGGTGAACCAACTGATGAATCAACCTGATGACCAAAAAGGGAAGATGAAAGTTGATGTGGAGGAGACTAGAGCTAAAATGAATAGAATCTGGAAAAAGAAGGATGATGAGAAAACTGAAGACAAACCATTTGAAGATCCTATTTCTTCACCTAGTGTGGAGAACCCTTCACCGACAAACTAAGCTGTTAAAAAGCTTAGGGGGAGCTTAATGTTAGATCTATTTTAGAACCCCCTGAAGGACCATAAAGTATGTTAAATATGCATACTTTGATGCATTATGATATTGTGAAGTGATTTTATGATCAAACTAGTAGGTTTTATGTGTTATGAGAACCAATAGTGTGTTAAAAGATATTTTAGGGTTTTACCAATAATGACATTTAATGAAGTAGATAATGGGCAAATAAAAGGAACTTTTTGAATGTTATTTGTCACATTGCATTCTTGTGGGCACTCAAAGAGTGAATCGAGCATAGCAGAGTTTGTGTTTGCAACATTGATAGAGATTTGAAGTGATCTAGTGTGATTTGCGGTCGACAATCAGTGAGAAAGCTTTGTCAGTGTTTGGAGCCCTAGTGCAGAAGCGGTAAAAGGTGTTTATCTAAAAATATTGTTATTTTCTTATCTTTCTGAATCATTGAAGATTGACACCCCACATCTAGTTGATGTTACCAATAGGCCTCGTCCTGAATTTAAGAGGCACCCGTTTAAGTCTGAGGCAATTAATCCTGCTGGAGCCCTATCTGGAGTTCCTTATGGTGTCTTACATGTTGAAGATGTTAGATCATTTTATCATTTCAAACTGGAGTATCTTGGTATTGCTGCTATTTTTTATCAGTATAGAGCATTGTGTGATAAGAATGGTATTTTGAAGGAACAATTCAAAAGGGTTACCAAGAAAGGGTTTCACCATGCCCTAAACACCATTGATGATTTTGATAATGAACTTGTGAGATATGTTCTTAGCAGAATTCATGACCAGTTTATGTGGCTCAGCCGACAACATAAAATTTCTAAGGAAGCTATTCATGCAGTCACCAGACTTTGTGCCACCGGTGAGGTTCCAGTATTGAGATCTGTTCCAAAGAATGACGTTGAAAGGTTGACTAATTCAAGATGGGATGGAAGAGCAATGACAGTGAACAATATTAATCATCCGACAGTTAAATAAGCTTCAATGGTTATTGGTTACTGGATATATCATTCTAGTAAGATGAACAACATCCTTGCTGCAACCATTCATACTGCTTACTGGATGATAAAAGATGATGTTGATTATGACTTGTTGAAGGCATTAAGGAGTCAACTTATGCTGAACCTAGAATCCATCAAGAAGGATAAGAGGTTAAGGTTCAAGTTTAGACAACTAATTCTTGGTCTATTCTTTTACTTTCAGAATTATTTCCTCGGTATTGGTGATATCCAATGGATAGATGGCACTCCAACATTGGTGCAAAGGAAGAATAGTAGAAGAATGCTTGGTAATGATTTTGGCAAGATTGCATGGGGATAGTTTAAAAAATTTCAGAAGAAAATGCATGCAAGGGAAAGGATACCGGTAGAGGTTGTCAACCGATATGAAAACACAATTTTCTTTATGGTTGATACAAATACCTGTATGATGGAGGTAGTTGAGCCCTAGACTACATGGGTTATGCCCATGGGATATGAAGTGGACAAGGATCTTCAGATTGCATATGCTGATCATTTGCTTGTCCAATTGGTAGATACAACAACATAACGCTTTGACACTTACAAGGAGAAATCCCTTGAAGTGCACTGTGAACTTCAAAAACGGGTTATTGCTAAGAAAGTTAGGAAAGAAGTTGAAGCATTTTCAGAGCAAGCAAGATTCACAAAGGAAGCTATTGCATAAGCAGGAGCAAGACATGCTGCACAATAGGCCGGAACATCAAGTGCTCCCACCGGTACCTCCACCGGTATGAAGAAAAGAGCTGGAAAGGAGAAAGTTGTAGAGAAAGAAAAACTAGCAGTTGTTAAGAAGGAGAAACCAATAGTAACAAAGAAGGAGAAACCATCAAAGATTCAGTTCTGGAGAAAAGGTAAGATTGTTGAACCACTTGCTGCACCGGTTAAGACTGGTAAAAGGAAAAAGCAACAAGCACAAAAACCAGTAGATGCTGATGGAGAATAGACTGAGTCCAAAGGGGACAAGAAAACCCAAAGGGCTAGTGGCAAAAGATCAAAGGGTGTTGGTACTTCAACTGTGAAATCTTCAAAGAAACCGGTAACCAACATCACACCTTTAGAAAATATAATAATAAACATTAAAGAGTATGGTTTATTAAGTGGTGTGAAGAAACTCTATGAATTTTTTAAAGAAGATGAACAAAGGCAGATTAAGGATGGAGTTATTTACATGATGAATAAATATAGAAAATCCCTAATTGAATTGCAAGGACAAATTCCCAATTCTTTATATAATAAGATTGATGCAAGATGGCAGGCAACCATGGAGACAAGATAGAGAATTTATTCTTAAGAATTTGCAACCTGAAGCTACAAGAGAGGAGATAGATGGAATTTTTCTAAGACAAAGTCATCTTTTAGGTCGAAGAAAATGTTGACAAGAATGTTAATTTGTGAGACCCAATCAATCCATGAGGAGACTGAACAAATTTTGAAGAAGGTACTAGGTTTGATTCTAGATAAAGAGGGAGAAGATAGGGAAGATGAACCAGAAAGGTTTAAGGTTGAAGATCTTCTGAAAGGTGTTAAAATAATTGATTTTGAGCCTAATGAAATTGTGATGGGTGATCAGTCGGTGAACACCCAAATTGAACCTATGATTATCCCTGATGATGATGATACCGGTAATAATGATGATATTGATGCTATTAATAATGTAGATGTACAAGATGTTGATGTTCAATGATTGAGCAACATGAACAAGAACATGGACTGGAAGAAAAGAAAGATGAAGAAGAAAAGAAGGATGAGGAGCCATCGATAGTAACTCAAACTGTTGATACACAACTCCCACCGGTACAGGAAATTGAAAAGGATAAAGAAAGTGAAAAGAAAGAAGAAATGACAGAAGATAAGCCTAAAGATGCAGAAAAGAAAACATAGGATACTGTGCCTAAAGTGACACCTTTGTCACTTGATTCGAAAAAGAAAATTGTAGATGAAGATGATGATGATGCTATAATCATAAAAGGACCACTAGACATGGACAATTTGGGCTCAACTGAGTTGATGGAGATTGCAACTGCCATGCAATCCCAGACCAAGAAGAAGAGGATGAAAGAGCAACAAGAGGCATAAACAATAAAGAATGTTGTTGAGATTTTGTCAAGTCTCCTACTGGAGACTGATAATGATAACTTTGCCACTCCTATTGACAAGCTTGGACAACTTTTTTTTGATGCCAAAGAGTAAATGAAATCATTTGAGGATGCAACTTATATTAGTGTTGAGAAGGATTACAAGAAGAAAAGAACTAAGCAATTGATGAATGAAATTGATAAAGGTAAAGTTGCCTTGACTGTCAATAAGGATTATTTGAAAGAAGGACTTGAAACCAGAGGTAAAATCCTCTCAACTGTTTATAAATTTTCATTGTTTTGTGCTAATTTGAAGAAGAAGGAGGAAGCTGAGCAAGAACTTGAAGTTCTTAGCGAGTCATTCAAGCTCCTTAATGACTCTGCTATCATTTTTGGAAGATTGGTTGTTGAACTTCAGCATAAGTTGAAAGCTTATGAAAATGAACAGGTTAAGAGGATCAAATCACTGCAGGAATTACAGACACAGCTAATACCGAAGGTGGAAATCTTTCAAAGAGTTTATAAGGAAACTAAAGTCGTCCTTGCAACACTGGAGATGAGTTTGCCATGGAGGAATTTGCTGGGCAGATCTAGACACATGTGGAGATTACTGAAACTATTTTGGAGACATGACATAATGATTTGAAACAATTAAAGTCTCATTTTAGTGATGCTTTTTGTAAGATTGCATGTAACAACATTATAACATTCATATCTGCTAATGCAATTGTGTTGCACATTTTGATGTAACATGTATTTACTTCTTTGTTTGGCATTACTGTCAAAGGGAGAGTAATAGTTGATGAGTCAGTCAAAATTTGGTAGTAGCACACAATTGCTAAGGGGGAGTATATGTCATGAAGTCAATTTTTGTTTTTGCGCACTTAGTTGACAATTTTTTTCTTAAGTGTTGCCATCAATGCCAAAGGGGGAGAATGTTGGCATTTGACTGAACCGGTAAAGACTGTTGGTGATATGCAACCGGTAAATGATTGGTGAATGTGATGAAGAGATTGAGATTCATGTTTGATGACTAAGTCTTGTGTTTTCATTGATGGCAACAATGTTTTTGTAGTCATCTAAGTCTTGGAAGCCAACTGGTAAGGTATAACCGGTACAAACGACAGTTTAACAGAGAACCGGTAATTAGGACTTCAACCGGTAAACAAGAACAGAGTTGCATTCATGCAACCTGTACAAGCGATTGATGAAGAGTTGGATGATGTGGTTTTAAAGCAATGTTGGAGACAAGTATTTGGAGCTATGTTCATGACTGCATTGACAAATTTAATCGGACAAGCGAGATTTGATGTACAGAGCAGGTATTCTGATGAACACCTTAACCAGTAGTGATAAAGTCACTTAAATCGGTAAACTGATATAGGTTTTGTCTTGTTTTTTATTTGTTATGTCGGTGGGCGACATAAGTTCGACGTGCAATGTTAGTTTGTCTAGATTCATTGAACCTAGGAAATTGTTCCAAGGTTGTAGTCGATTAAGATATGTTTATAAAAAGTGTGATGAGGTATCAAGTCGGTGTGTGTATGAAGAGTGTGAGATCATTAGTGAAGGATGCAAATTTGATTGTGCGGTGATTAATGAAGCTCTGTATTGATTTGTTGTTGAAGTTTTGAGGATCTGAAGCAGATCTTATCAGACACAGAGGTGTTACATGAAGATCTTTTAACTGTTGTTTTCCTAATAGTTGGCAACAGTAAAATCCCCTAATCGGGTAGGTCCTGACAGACCTTAATTTGTAAATCCCCTAACAAGGTAGCTCTATATAAGAGTCTTAAATCCTCTTGTGAGGTTGATCCTCATAGGTCAAAGCTCCTAATAGGGCTCATCATATTAAATCCATTAACCGGGTTACTCCTAATCGGGTCTGTTGCTAACAAGGCATATTTGTAAGACCTTAACCGGTCAAGATTTCTATTTTGCAGATAGTGAATCTTGTGCGTATTAACTCCCACCATGGTTTTTCCCTTTTGGGTTTCCACATATAAATCTCGTGTTATGTGGAATTTTTTTATTGGGCATTAGCTTGTGTGGTGATATTCCTCTTATGCTTGTTAAGTTTTAAGTTGTTTAAGTTGGTGATCAGATTCATATTGTTTTTACTTACATTGATTCAACCCCCCCTCTCAGTGCCTTATAAGTTTATGTGATACCATACTAGCATTTAACCAAACTATGAAAAACATCCATTTTGTTGGTGCTCCAATTCTTTGTGTCTCATATTTACTTTGTTTTGCTTCCATGTGATGCATTTGAGCTTATCCACCCTTTGTTAATAATCAATTTGAGAATTTATAAGTGGGTCCCCTAAGTGTTAAATAGTGCAACTTAGATCCATAAAAAGAAGTCAGACTCTATTTGTTGTTTTCCTTGGTATTTCCAATGTTGCCAAGGTTTCAAACTTTCAAGGTTGTCCATGCCTTTATACCCACCTCAATTTCGATAACCCACTTAAGTCTTTGCTAAATTTTGTCTTAGTGTTGTTTTTTCAGAGCATCATAGTTTCCCATCCCCCCATACCATTCCCATTGCATTCTTGAATCTTGAAAGCTCAACTAAGAGTTTAAGTCATTTGCCCCTTTTTTACACTTTCAAACTACCTCATCCATCCATCATTCCTTTATTACCAGTTCCAATTTAGCTCTGCTCATTGAACTTTGTTTTGTTACCTCCTAAAATTTGTTTATCTTGCGAGGTCAAACTTTCAACCTTAGATTGAATAACTATTTTCACTAAACATTGAAATTTCAAAACTCTATTGATTCACTTTATATTACTTATGAGAGTTGAACTTTTGACCATTTCCATTTCCTAGTACAAATTCATGCACTATCCTAACTCCTCAATTCTAAAACCATGACAAAGGAATAGGTTTTGAACTTTCATGGGTACGCAAGTTCACAAACTTGTTAAAAGTGAGACAATGGGAAGAAAAGATCAAAATTTCAAAATTTGTTGAAGTTACTCAAAATTGTTGACAAAAGTTAAGGATATGGGGGTTTGCCTTTGCAACGAATTCATGAACTTGTTGATATTCCAACTTGGTTCCTAGGTTTTTCAATTTGTTGGAGGTGTGAAGCTTTGAGAAAGAGAGATAGAAGGAGAATGAAAGAAAAGTAAAGGATGTTGAAGAAAGATTGTGCACTCCAAAAGTGGCCAGAATTGTTTGCAGGTTCTTAAGTTCATTGAAACATCAAAATACCAAAGGCTTTGTGTTTCGTAAAGATAATCAATGGAGTGTGGTAGATGTGAATGGTTGGCAATTTTTTTGAAGGCTAGGTTTTTCAACATAAAAATTTGTTGAAATACAAGGGTGTTGACTAAAAGGGAGATGCAAATGTTTGAAGGGCAACTTGTGTAAATAAATGTCAAACACAAATTGCTAAATGAAATTGCATGCACCTCGTTCATCACTCCACTCACTATTATTGTAGAAGATCTCTCATCTATCCTATGTACTCCTCAAACTACCAGAGCAAAACCTTCTAGTTTTCTCTTCATTGTGGTGTCAATTTTGGAGGGAGTTAATTTATGTTGTTAATTTCAAATTGCTATAGTGTCACCTTTAAGGCACAAACTCAATTGGATAAAAGGCGATTTGAGTTTCATTTTGAGGAGGTCAAGAATAGTTGCAATCGTAGAAACAACGATAAGAGAAAATATGAAGTTGCCCCAAGGTTTCCTTATCCAATTTTCAGTAGAATCTTTTGATGCTATATTGATGTGGATTTGTTAAAATTCTATAATAGAATCATAATAACCTTGAACAATGATATTAACTAGCAAATTTGACATTGTTTAAGTGTCTCCAATAATTGTTTCTATAATTTCTTGATAGGTTCTTGATTAGTTGGTCAACCAAAATGCTGTAAAATCATTCCGAAGCTTTTGTAATGTATCTCCTCAAGACAAATAAATAAATGTATAGGTTTATTTCTAGATTATTAACTAGACTCTTATAAAGTTCTACAATTTCTATTATTTATCCAATTGCATGTGTAGAACCTAGTTTAGACATGCATGTGAGTAAATATAGTCCCTAATTATATATTGATTAAATTATTATATTCAATTGCATGCGGAGAACCTAGTTTATCCACACGTGTGAATAAATATACTGTCCATTATAATTATCACTCTTGGATGTCAATTTGTTTGAGTTTTGTGTGTTGTCTATAACCTACATATTCCATGGAAAACTCAGATGTAAATCTTTGCAATTTTGATGGTGTCTTGTACAATAAGGTTATGTTGTAGACTATTTGGATGCCATAGAGTTGGAGATTTTGGTTTGTTGGCCTTTTGGCCATAATGGGTAATTAAGGTGTTTAGTAGCGGATAGATTATTTTTTTCACTTATAATATCATGATTGTCACCTACAATATGATGAGGATGATTTGTATCATCAGGGTGGTTGCTTGTAGCATTATGGTGGCTACTTGCAACCTAGTGAGATTCACTTACAACATGATGGTGCTTGTAGACACTGAAAATTGTCCTAGGTCCTTGATGACAATTTTCAATAATTTTTGTCTAAATTGATTAAATAATTTTTATTAATTAATTAGTACTAATATTCTTCTTCCTATTTTTTATAATTGAATAATTTTCAATTATTTAATTAATGTTCTTTCTAAACCCTTAGTTAAATAATCTTCATTATTTAATCAATGTTCATAATTCTCTTTCTGATCAAATAATCTTGATCTTAATCACCTAATTGTAACTATTGCTCTCCGATTAAATAATTCATTTATTCTAAGCTAATCATTCTTTCATGATCCCTTTTTGCAAATCATTCTAATTAAATAAATTTTTAATTTTTTTTAATTACCATGTGTGGGTGAAATAAATAATTTTTGTTTATTTAATTATCACCTCACTTAACTCTTCCACTTTCCAATTTTCATTCCCACTTATCTCTTCCACTTTCCAATTTTCATTCCCACTAGTCTCTTCCACTTTCCAGTTTCCCTCCCACTTAACTCTTTCGCCTTTCCATTCATCACTCTTTCATTCCTCAACTTTTGAAATGGTAGCTTTGTGGTTTTTTTTTAATCGGTAAAGTTTTTGATTATATTAATACTTCATAAAAAAGTACATATTTCCATCCAAAATGGGGATGACACCCCTGCCAACATCTATTGTATAGTCCTGCCACTAGCAAGGGTGAAAAACCCTGAAACACAAACATTCTAATAGATAATACATAAAACGAAAGGGATTAACCCCAACACCTGTCAGCAATAGCTACATACAACCCCAACTAGCCTGGCAACTACCCAGGGATAAACACAGACAAAATTCTTTGATTTACGACATATCCACACCCCTATACATGGAAACTATTACAAATATTAACAAAAACTATGACTGAAAAGCATTGAAAAAAGATTTCACACTTTCATTTTTTTCTTCCCTGGCCTGTTGATCTAGAAATCTTCTGGCTCAAAATTAGTCCTCTTGGCCACTTCTTTGACTACTTGGCCCTGTGCAACTCCACTTCCCTGACGCGAATGTATTCCTTCAGGTTCTCTCCCAGTCGAGTCGAGGCTCGTGTCCACTCCTCTTGATTCACAACATTCCTCCACAACAAGAAGAGCCTGAATTCCTCGTCAACTCCCTCATGAACATGCATAATCCCTTCGCCAAAGGGTCGCCGCAGTCCACAACCCACCACAGCCCGATCCATTAAAGATGTGAGTCCGTAAAGAGAATGATGAAGCACACATGTCTTTGCAAAACATATGACTTCTTCCTTTGTTCCAAACTGTAAACCCCACATGAGCAACATGGAAATGATATCCATGTTGGTGTGGTACCAAAATTCCGAGAGTAAATACTCTTTTCCCAGCAACATCTCAATGATCTATTCTCTGAAACCTTCCCAAAGAAGGCTAGTTGCTGCTTGATTGAATGGAGCAAAAAACTCGCTTCCATGGCGCCCTCTATCACCTTCGAGAAAGCACTTCTCTTAACTTTGATGAATGCCACCCGTACATTCGCTAAAAATTCTTCAACAAAAGGTTATGACACACCTGCTATTAATTTCTCCTCATTTCAAGGACGCCAATCTCAATCCCCGTAAAAATCATGATGCCTTTGTTCATGCGACTCTGGATTCCTTCTCTCCAAGCCTGCCACGTGATTGAGTGAGCAGAGAATGGCGGCGTACTTTTGCCAGCCGCATTAATCGCTCCCATGAAGCCAACCCAACATTCTTCATGGAGGCAAAATCATGACGTTGCAAAAAAATTTGAAGGATTTTTCAAATTTAGAACACTTCCTTCTCGTGGTCCCCACTGATCCCCCACCATTTGACCTTTTTATCTTCCAAATCACACCCCAAGTTGGATAAAATATTTTCCTCTAAATTTCCTTCTTGCTTAATGTGTGAGATTTTAAATTCTTGCACGTTATTTAATTTTTCCAAAATGAGTTGAATTATTTTATTTATTCACCAACAATGAGAAACCTTTTTGGCAATTGTATCTATGACAATTTTTGAGTCACCCTCCAAACGTAGTTTTGTGACCGAGAGTTTCTCAACCAATGTGATTTCCAGAAGTCGGCCTATATCTTAGCTTCATTATTGGTCCCTTCTGGAAGACGTTGTGCACCTTTGGCCATAATTCCCCCATTCTCATTCCTTGCAATACATCTCGCTCTCGAGACGCTCAGATTACCTCTTGATGCCCCATCAAAATTTATATCAACCCATCCTACCTTTGGTTTACCCCATGCCCCACAATGTTGTTTGGCACAACTAGGATTTACCCTACCAAGCCCATTAATGGGCTGAAATGGTAGCTTTTTGTTGAAGATAAATAGTTTCTTTATTTATTATCAACTCATCTCTTTCTCCATTTATCTCATTCTTTACTCTTTCATTCCTCCACTTTCGAAAAGGTAGCTTTTGATGAAAAAAAATACTTTCTTTATTTATTCTCAACTTTCTCATTTTCTTCTCAATTAACTAATTCTCTCAATCAATCCTATCCATTCATTTCCTGAATTTCAAATCAATCTTAGCTATTGATCAAAATCCAAATCTTCTATTTAAATCGATCAAATCCTCATTTTTGACAACCACGCCTTTGATATCTTCATGCTATCAAATCATCAACTTGCTTTTGAATTTGCTTTGTGCACCTATAATTTCTAAGAGCCATCATACAATAAGATTAAGAAGAACAATGTAGGTCATGGATTCGATGCTAGGTATAATCATTTTGATTTCCATTTGAGTGCATTTTGAATTCATCTTTCATTGATTATTTAGGTTGTTTTGCATTGAATTTGGAGTTTCGTGGTTGCTTTAATGGTTGTTTGTAGGTATTTCCCAAATTTACCTACGACAGTGCTTAATTGCAGCATAGTGAGGGTCACTCATAGAATCATGGTGATTATTGAATTATAGTAAGGGTCATTGTATTATAATTACTTTTAGTATAATGGAAAGTACTTGTAGGAAAGAGACTTAAGGGCTTATAGTACATTGATGTGTAGTTTTTCTTTCTAAGCATGTTATTTGGGAACAAGTACTATTGGAATATGTTATCATGAGAGGTTCTAGATTACATTTCAATGGAAACTTTGTGCAAGAACTTCGTAAGTGGTGACTATTTGTTCTCTTGGTTTGGAGGTCATGGTTATACTTTGTTGTTTGAGAGTCCTTGGTGTTGTAGTTGTGTTCTTTGATTATGTGAAGGCCACGGGTTCTATCTTTTGTTATGTGGAGAACTTGGGAGGGCTATGGATATTAAGGGTGATTGAGTGAATAGGAATCTTTGGAGGAAGTATGCTTTTTTTTTAAACAATAGTTGGTTTTTTAATTTTGTAGATCATTGTGTGTGATCTTTGCTAGTTAGTTTTTATGATGTGAACCACATCCTTTTTGTAAGTATTGTTAGTGGACTTTTTGATGTTATGGTTGGTATCTAGACCGAACATTGCAATGAGAGTCCTAGGAGGTATATGTGTCAATTTTGGACAAGTTACATTAGATTGTAGTATTGAGGGTCTTCCAATTTTTCACACGTATGTGTTTGCTACCACAAAAGATGGACCATGAGCAATACAATGGATATCCTAGAACTTGAATTTCTAGATTGAGTTGGATATGTCTAGAGTATGAGGTCTACTAGTGGGTACATTTATCTTTTTTTGGTATGGATGGCTAGATGTGAGTGACTAGCTATGGTCATTGTTCCAACCATTGAGGTGAGCATTATACACACTTAGTCCTTGTTGGCAGCAAGGAAGGAAAACTGAGAGGAGGGGAGGGGGGTGAATCAATTTTCACCGGATTAAACAAATTAAGCACTATCTCAGATATGATGAATTGCATCAAAAAGAAAGATAACAGTAATGATAACAACACACATAACACCAAGATTTTGACGTGGAAAACCTAGTTAAGGGAAAAACCACGGTGGGAACCTACCCACAATAAGATGATACTCTGTAGTAGTATGTGTAAATGTTACAATGGGGAATGCACATGCATTCAGGCACACTACCTAAAGCTCATTGCTTAAATTATAATGACCCAGAAGACTCCAACCCTCAAGGAATGCTCACTACCTTACAAAGAAATTCAGATTACAATTCGGTTAAGATGAATTGCAAAAATAGCATCTACTAATGCTTGATGACAGTTCTGGTTAAGCTCATATGTCTTCTCTTCACCAATCTTTGCTCAATACACCACACCAAAAGATGAATTCACTTAATCGCACATACACCACTCTCTGATTATGTAGACTCAACATCCATATTTCATCAACCTTGACTTCAAGGTCGACCAAACCCTTAACACCTAATTACAAGATTACATCACATGATACATAAATCAACCACCAGACCAATACAATGTCATAAACAACATTTGATGGATCTAAATCAACTCCTCGAACATGCACCACCACCGAAAATCTTGTCAAGATCAACCACAACACGTTACACCACGAAAAATACCGCATAACACAAAGAATATAACTGGACCCAGAAGATCTTCAATAACTCGCACAAAGATCAATGTGGACCACAAAACAAATAAGACATGATTAGGAAACACCAACAAACACGTTAGAACCACCCGCAATAGTTGCACCAACAACACTTGTTCAAATCTTCATCGATCAACACACTAACATTCAAGAACACTTAACAACAACTACTCGGACAAGAAGTATAGCTTGCGAAGCATCAAATCACAAACCATCTAAAATGAATATACACACGAACATCCCAAACATTCTCTCAAATCTGTAACACAAGATATGATCATACCAGAGTACAACAGATCAAACATCAGAACTCTGCAACATTGAACATTGAAAATCAATCTCCATACTAGAATTCCTAACTCGATCAAATCATCACATAGCATCATGAAATCAATAAAGAATGAAGTATCTCTAGTTGATTCAACATAGCAAACAAATAAACCAACCAGATCAACTCACTGCAATCACCAGATCACCAAAACACAAGAATATGTTGACATCAATGACAACAACATATCCTAGCAACAACAATATCCAACAGTCCTATCTTGAATGCTTGCAACCAAGTGGTAGCATTACTATGAGTTACTTTGTGGGCGATGTAGATGCTTCAATGAAGCTTGAGAACACAATGAAGTTTAGTTGGTGCAATATACTTATACCCTTAGTGTATATTTCACAAATTTGTTGATGTTTCCCTTTTTCTTCTACCATATGTTCAACAAGAGAGAGAGTTTAAAAACAATGTGTGTTCACCTTGCATTTCTAATATTCATAGCTAATTATTTAATTGTCTTTTTATAATGTACCCACATATTTAGGTAGCCCCACTTGAAGTGACACTAAGTCATTTGTAGTTTGTAATTTGGAAATTTGTAATTCTCACTTAATTGTAAGAGGAGTTGCTAAATGCAACTATGATAACTTTTAAGGCGTGTAAGGATTATGAGATTAGAAAGAGGATGAAAAGGGAGTTATTGTGAACTTGGAGAAGATCAGTAAATACATTTAGCTCACATGTGTTTATTACTGAAAAGGATCATAAGACTACAAGTGTAATACTCTAGTTGAAGGAGGAAGTTTCAAATTCATATTTTAATTAGTTCTCCTTGATTTGGGTGTTGGGATTTGGATGGAGATTAGGGTGCCATGTTTAGCTCACATTTTTGTTATCAAGGTTTCTTGTTTTGGACCTTGCCTATATATGCTGGTGCATAGTTTGGTGATGGATGATGATATTTTGTTGCAAAATATGTTGGTGCATAGTTTGGTGATGGATGATGACATTTTGTTGCAAGAGTTTGCATTCCCAAAATGATGACATTTTATTTATGAAGGTTTGTGTTACCGAATTTTCTCGGAAGGATCAGAGGCTCTAAATCAGCTGAAAGAACATCTACCTACAAAACAGGGCTTGGCAATCAGCGAGAACTTCTAAATGAACTTTCCGTCATATGACCCCACAGGGTACGAGGGTATGAGCTGATCATTCACATCAATGAATGTGATGGATTTCCCTTTCGATTGTGTATGACGAATACGTGTAACTGGGAAGGAAGAAATGTACTGCAGAATCTGGAAAAAGTGTCCCCATCACTCAGTATACGCGCCTTAGACGCGAGGTGGCCACGCAAGTCCTACTTACTTTCCGTATGTCCGTTATGCTAACATTCTTAGCTTTTAAGTATGTCCAGGGGTGAAAATTAGAAATGCGCTTGGCTAGCCATTAAAATAAATGAACAGCACTTCAAAATTTCAGCTCTTAAGCTACGCAAATTTATCAGCGGTGCCAATATTCAACAAGATCTGAAGAATTCAATGGAACGAGCAATTAGACCAGCTAGCAAAGGATTTAAAGTTGCTCTGGTGCTCCTGCTGTACGTGGGCGTCCATGGTGAGGGAAAAGGCGGATTTGTTTTAGGGAAATCAGCAGCGGGACTCGATCGCGGACCAACTCTGCTGTCGGATGCAGGGGATGTGAAGATTTCAGAGGGATTTATAGCAAAGGATTTTACTGGTTGGGAAAGGAGGGATTTAAGGAGTAGCAGTTGTGAGGAGACATACGGTTTCATGCCCTGCACTAGGTCTGTAGTGGGGAATTTGTTTCTGGTGGTAGTATATGGTTACCTTCTTTGTTTAGCAGCCAAATTCATGGCTGACGGAAGTGAGGAGCTGTTAGCTGTGACGGGACCTGGTATTATTGGAGGCCTCTTCTTGCCTGTTCTTGGAGCTTTTCCGGACGCTTTACTCGTTCTCGGTCAGGAATCCTCCCCTCCTTCCTTCCTTTTGCCTTTATTCTCAAAACAATGCTTTTATCTCAAAAGACTATCATTAGTAAGCTCATAATAAAAAAGTACTTAAATAGTGGCCACACTATCCAGTTCTCAAAACAAATGCTTTTATCTCAAGCAATACAATCATTAGTAAGCTCATAATTAAAAAAGTACTTAAATAGTGGTCACACTATTCAGATGGACCTTTGACCCTTTTGTTAATTGATTAAAAATTAAAAATTAGAATATAAATGTTTTCTATTCTCAGTTAATTAATAAATACAAAGATGCACCTTGGATGTTGCATATCATATTTTAATTTGATCTATTTTTTCTTTTAGATAAAGAGAGAATTTATTGGAGCTTTAATTAACACAAAATTTTTTTATTATATCTAAATATAGAAAAAAATGATGTGGACTTCTAAAGAGTCTAAGAATGAAAATTTCAATCTATTATAATAATATAAAAAAGAAAAAGAAATCATTATTATATTTAAAATTTTGTGAAAATAAAGTAAAGTTAGACTTTTGTTGATAGTAACTTTTTATTATTCTAGGAAATAAGGGCTTACATGATCAATTCACAACCACTTTTAAGTATATTAGGACTTTCAAAATGTAATTTCTTAGCTTCTATCTTTCTTCTTTTATGTTTTCACGTGGATCTAAAGCTAGGTTTAGTCTTCTTGGCTTTAGGTGAAATAATCGTAGAATTTTAAAAGAAGCTAACTTAAGGTCTTTTTGTAACATTTAACTCATATAATATTTTTTTCATTTTTGTGTGGATCAAATATTGATTGTTAAATATAATCTAGGTCAAAAATATGGATGAAGTTTGTAGTTTTAGGTAGTTATGATTCTTCTTCGAAGGCTAATTGTTAGTTTTGAACAATACATATTTCTATTTTTTATTCTTCTTGGTGGAGAGCTTTTATTTTTTTGATGAAGCCCAGATGTACTTGCCAAAGCAAATGCAGTTAACAAAAGCCAATGATATATTAGGGCTTCACTAGACCCCATATTAAATTTAAGAGTTAAAGTGGCAATTTGGCAGTTAACAAAAGCCAATGATATATTAGGGCTTCACTAGACCACACATTAAATATAAGAGTTAAAGTGGCAATATGTTTTGATGGTGAACCTACAAATGTAATATGATTGTTGAGGTAAAATATGTATTGGGCCTATTTTGGGGTAAGGGGTTGGTTCATAAAAATTAAAATTGTATGCATTAATTTTTTAGGTACATTTTTAAAAGGTATGTATTAATTAATTATAATTAATGGAAAAATAGTATATACACATGATTTTAAAATTATGAATTCTAATGTTTTAGTCTATCTCCATTTACATTCATTTGTAAAAATTGGGTATGAGAGCAACACTTAAATAATTGCCATTTTTGTTGTTGATATATAATAGAGTTTAGTTTTACATGATATAAAACAATATATATGAATATAAATCTATTAGAGCATAATATAATTTAATATTAATACATACTAATAAATACCAACAAAAGTAAATTTCAACTTAAATATTTTCATGAGGAAAATTCTAGATTACAAATCTTAGATTGAGGGGAAAAAAGTAATTTTACCATATTAATTTTACATAGAGGAATTTTTTTTTAATTTTTACAAAGAACTTTAAGTGAAGAATAAAAGATTTTAAATATTCAATAGGTTAAAGACGATATATCTATTTTCTATTTTGTGATTTTAAAAATAGGCTTATGTTAGTTGGAAGACTAACAAAAAAAAATGAAACTCAACTTAGATCTTTTTATTTTAAAATCACCCACATACATAATTGTAACCATTAATAAATGTTTAAAGCGTTTTTGTTAAATTTTGTATAATTCGATAAAATTAAGTATGCTCACATTATTAAAATAAATAACATAATATAATACAAAATATTTATTAATTTATTATTTTTTAAAATTTTTGTTTAGGATGATGCAATTTATTAATTTATATTGTGGGATTTGTATTATTTGTTATTCACTTTCTTCAATTTTAATCTTAAATAAAATTATCATAGACAAAATTTTTAGGTATAGCCAAAGTTGTTTATGAATACTTTTCAACAAAAGCTTCTCTTACACTTGATCTATATTTTTGGTCTTTTTCATTTGTCTTTTGGATCTTCTTCCAAACATAGATGAAGCTAAATTCCTAAATGTTATATTCTTTAATATCAAAATTATAATTGTATTGTTTTAGACCTTTCAACTACAAGAACTTGGAGAATTGTTCAAATAGCTAAAATTATGTAGTCCTCTAATAGTTGAACTCCAAATTTTCTTGAACATAAAATCTTTATTTTGAAACACCATTCATTCTATAGAAATTCACTTGATGCATGGAAAATTTAAAACTAAGAATAACAATATTTACTTTAATAAATTTGCATTACATAATGTCAGTTATATTTTTTTTTTATGTCAATCAACTTACTCTCTAAATTTTGTTTTGTTGAAATTAATTAGATGATTATTATCACTATTAAATTTAGTCTTCACATTATTTGATTTATACCTTAATTAATTTCATATATATTTTACTATCGGTATATTCCTTGCACCTCCTTTGTAATAATGTATAATTAAGTTCCTCATCCAAAAACACTTCCAATTTACCCTAATTGTAGTGAATTTTTACTCTAGTTGGATTTTTCATTATAGGTGACCAAATTTTACTGCCAAAGGAATTTTTGTATTTTATCGTGCAAATGGAGTGTTTTGATATTTTTGCACTCTTCATGTTGTGGTGTGTTATGATCAGTCCAACAAAGGCTAATGCATGCTATATTTCCACATTAACATGGCTTGCTAGTCATTGTCTTTCGATGCTAGAAGTTTTTTGAACTAGTGGAGGGGTCCACCCTTTCATTTGTATTTTACCCATCGTGTCTTTTCGCAGATTCCACATGGCATTCTATTAAGGTGATCCCAAAGTGTTATATAGGTTTTCCTTTTAGACTAACTAGTGGCAACCAATTAATGTGCCTAGTCAAGTTTGTTCTAGTATTTTGCATTGAGTAGACCCTTTTCCTTAATCATTTTGCTAGTGATGGAGCCTAACCGAAAAAAAAGAATTCTAGTACATCCACTAAGGCTTTTTGAAAGCATTCAAGTGGCGGGACATAAATTTGGTAGGAATTCATGTTGGCATTTTGAAATCTTTTCTATTTTGTAGGTAGGTTTAGAAATTAATCAAGGTTTAGAACTTATAAGATATGAATTGAAAACTAGGTACCTTTAGAGGCACTCTAATTATTAACATGGGCATTTATACCTTCTCTCTCGTTCAATTTCAATTATTTTTGTGCTTAGTTCTTAGTAGGGTTTCTCTTATTATTATGGAATTCAAATTTCAAATGTTTTGTAGTAGGGGATGAAATTTTACTATGCGATGGGTGTTTACTTACAAATAAATTCATGTGTTATTTAGCAATTAGATTTTACTTTGTGTGGTTGAACTTGAAGAGCCTTATGTAAGACAATTTATTAATTCTTTTGTAATTAGGTTTTAAGGAAATCTTTTTTATGTGTCTAAAGATCTTAAATTTTTATTGTATGTAGTTAAGAAACATTATTTGAAGTAATTAATATAGTAAGGTAAGTTTAGTAGTTTTAATATTGTGGATAACATTATTAGATGCATGGTTGTGTTTTTGGTTGATAATTTTTGTTATTTGTGATTTGCAAAACCTCAAGAATGGTCATAAAAGAATATCTATATGTTGCGATCTTTTTAAATTTTAATAATTTATTTTCTACATGTCTCCATTTTCCTCCCCGAATCATTTAGTATTAAGCTAGATGGATAAAGGGTTGACGTTTCAATTTTGAAGATTGGTTTGTAGATTTGTCTTATGTTTGTGATACTTTCCATGCTTGATGATTCTATGTAGCATTTTTGTTGTCATTTAGGTCATCAATACAACCATTCCAAAATTTTATAGGAAAATTTGAAACTATTTGCATCTAGACAACACTTGGGAGTTACAATTTGTAAAATAATATTCCATAGATCAACAAAAATTCACTAATTTTAAATGAAAAAGATGCAAAACTAACCATGGTAGATTCAGTGCAAACCACTATTCTGGGAATTGTAATGAGGTGTGCATTGAATTGATTCACTGAAGTACAAGAAAATAATGCCTTGAATATGCTTATCAACTCAAATGTTTTGTAGAACCATTATTTTCAGTGGGTCAATCTTGAGAAGTGTAGAGGTGATAATAAGGAATGTCAATATATACAAGTACCTTAAGAAATCTCTAATTTTTGAAATTTGAAAAGTTAAAGTTTGGGGTCCATCTTGATTGATTTGTCATCAAATCCAAGCACTATAAGATTGACTGATAATGACACATGGATCTCATAGTTTAGAATTAATATGTGAAACTCTATGGTACTAATGAGTTGAATGATTAGGATTAGGTGTAAGTAGAACTCCGTTAAGGTCAAATTTAAATAAATATGAATCAAGAATTAAAACAAGAGTGTACCACTTTTATGCAATTAACATTGATAGACATAATGATATCAAGAAGTCTTATATCATTATTTTGTACAGAAAAAATCTAAAACTAAAAAATAACTCAAATAAATACAATAAAATGAAACAATTCTTCAATAAATGAAATAATTTTACATTAAAAATAACTCAAAATGATATCTTTCCACATTTAAAGAATAATTCAAAATGATACCTTTCTTAATATTTTAGCTAAATACATTTAAAATATACATGCTATTAAGTAATTTCATGAAATAAACTATAAATTAAATGGAACTAGCATAACTTTGCAAATCATTAGATTATCTAAGGTGTTTTTAATATTCTTTAAAAACATAAGGAAGAAATTTGTAAAAGGTTTTGTTCTTTCAAGAATATATAATTATATTTTATTCAATTTGATTGATAGTCATAGTGATTCGATAATTTCATGTGAAGTTTGAAGAAGTGTGAAATAGTAGATACATTGTAGACAAATGAAAAATGACACTTAGTGGGCCTTTGGTTTGCTGATGAAGTTGAATGTGTTTGAATGAACCCACTAAGGACAAGTCTTATTGAGTACGAAGTTGAATATGTTTGAATGAACCCACTAAGGACAAGTCTTATTGAGTACGACAAGTCTTATTGAGTACGACAAGTCTTGGCACCTTAAGGGATAAGGTAGATGTGTCCCAAGTGACTTTGGTGGAGGGATAAGGTAGATGTGTCCCAAATGTCTTTGGTAGAATAGAAGGGATGAGGTTGGGATGTACTCTGAATGATTGGTGGAATGGAGACCCCTCAGTGTTTGACTCTTAGTTGAAGAAATTCAATCCACAAATCATGCTCCCATATTAGATTGCTAAACAAATCTACCTCAAACCAAAAAAAAATAACAAAATGACCTCCTTGAATGTAAACTTTGGAGAGACGGGAATTTGACAATGTAAAGCAGGCGTCTATTTATGAAGTCTTACAGTCACTTACCCTACCTAAATATCTTATAAGTTCTATTCCACCGTTGACTACGAATGACAGTTGCTTTGCTGTCTGACAGGACACTAGTACAAAACAGATCTAAATCATTCGGTATGGGGCCTGGCCGAACTCGATCCTTACATTTTTCTCCTTCTAGGAACCTAAGTACGTGGATTTTGGATTTTTTTTTCTGCCACGTAATGTTAAGGAACAGAGGCAAAACCTATTTATCTCCTAGTCCTGCAAAGGCTATATATTTCACAATGTCTCAGAAGTTCCATGGCAAACTAATTCGAAAGAAAGGTTAACTAAATCAGCCATGAAAGGATTTATGGTTGCCTTCATGCTCCTGCTATGCGTGGTCGTCCATGGCGGAGGGAAAGGCGGATTTCTTTTAAGGAAATCAGCAGCGGGACTCGATCCCGGATCAAATCTGGTGTCGGATGGAGTGGAGGGAAAGATTTCAGAGGGATTTATTGCCAAGGTGTTTTCTGGTGGAGAAAGAAAGGATCTTGGAAGTAGCAGTTGTGATGAAACATACGGTTTCATGCCCTGCACTACGACTGTTGTTGGGAATTTGTTTCTGCTGATTGTGTATGGTTATCTCATGTTTTTGGCGGCCAAATTTATGACTGATGGAAGCGAGCTGCTGTTAGTCGTTTTGGGGCCTGGTATCGTCGGAGGCCTGCTTTTGCCTGTTCTTGGTGCTTTTCCGGATGCACTGCTCATTCTAGGTATGCCATTTCTTTCTCTTTTGCTTTTAGCGTGAAATCAGTGTCTTCTGCTTTCAGCTTCTTTATTACCCTTTTCAGCCTCCCAGTGGAAGAGTTTTGGGCTGTTTTTTTTGTAAGGCAGTCCTGTGGAAATGAAAAAATGGAGTTAAAATGAATTTTTGTCTGAAAACAGCCGAAAGTTATTAGTTGGTGAGGAAAAGACTTAAAGTTTGCAATTATGGAACAACATGAGACTTGAAGTCTGTTATTATGGTAGGATAACCAGATCTTTTTTTAAGGAAATATGATATAATTATGTAAAAACAAATAGTTTGGTTAAAAATTGAAGGCTTTGAAATGTTCTTATTTGTTGAAAAGCTTTTAAGTTTTAGGATGAGATTGTAAGATCTTAAGTTTCAAAAGTTAAGTTGACAAATAATAATAATTTCTCTAGAAAAATATCTCACAAATATCTACCTTGAAGAGAATTTTGGGGCACGTGATCACGGTTTTAGGTGTTTCAAGTGCCAGGTGGCTTTCTCTATTCGTTAACTTCGTATTTTATATTGTATTCAACGTTAACCCATTACCATATAAAACAACTGGTGTCAAGGTGTTAGGTATAGTCTTATTTTATATTAAAGATTCTTGGTCTTATGGAGATTTTGTTTTGCCTCATAATTATCTGCTAGAAATCAAATCCTAATTAATTATATTGTATAAAATTTAAGTTAATAGGGTTATCAATATTTTATGAAGACTTCTTATTTTATTTTTTAAATTTGAAAATTATAAAATAAGTTGTTTGAAATTATTGGAAACAAATATCTTATTATATGGTTTAGGTACCTTTGATCATGTTTATTAATTAAGTAAAAAATAAAAAAGTTAATTTATTCTAATTTTTAATTAATTAATAAATTCAATAAAAATAAGATATCTTGTCTGCTGAAAAAAGTATGGATGAGTAGGATTAATTTTAGTTAATGGTCAATTAGGGGAAGAGCACCAATAGATATCATAGTTCCAATAACTGTCACCACTAGTTCCAATAACCGTCACTTTGAAATATGTACTTTTTGATCTTTGGGTGCATAATTGATTCCACAGTGTGCATCGAAACCAAATCAATAGCTGTAAGCAGTTAAGTAGCATATGAAGACAACTAAAAAATCAAAATTAAGATCTGTAGATGCGTGAAATTAACTATGATGGCTATTGATGCTCTTCCCTTAGTTATTCACTTCTTTGACATAGTGGTTGTTAAAAATCTTTTATTTTATAGAATAAAAAAATTAAATGATTTTAATTACTCCGGAGTCCGTAGAACCAAAACAATTTGTGGGAGGGAAACTTCCTTTACACCGAATAATTTAAAGCCATTAATTTATTCCTCTAATGGTACAGATGCTAGTTAATGACTACTTTGGCATATTCATCGAATATTGCTAGAAAGACAACGTCCATTTATTCAACTCGATAGTACGAAATTTCCTATTCAGCGCACATGCTTTATATATCATAGTGAGCTGCACTACCTATCTTACATTCTCTGATAAAGTGTTAGACTTCCTCCTCGAAATGAGTTAAAAAATTCTCACTCAACTCTGCGGACTTCTCTTCTTAATAAAACGTCTAGCTTGTTAATTTTGGGCAATTAACGCTAGAGAGGTAATTGGGAGAAGAGGACGTTTAAAGACTGGTAGTTGCAACAAATATAGTTTTGACTTTGTAGGTAGTGCGTTTGAGGACTGGTAGCTGAAGATAATTTAGTAGTATGGGACTTCTGTCTTTGCTCGTACTTAAATCTATATCATAATTATGATACAGGCAACTTTTTATCCGGTGAGGGCCCCTCTGTTACGCATCGTACGGTTTGACTGTTTTTGCCCGAGTATTCTCGGTGCAAACCGGCTTCCTAAAAGTACCTAGATTCATTTTGGGTTGTGTAAACTACCTTTTTCTCTTTAACTTCTATGCACAGTTAATAATAAAATGAAATAAAATAATATCAATAATAGAAGTTAAAAAGAAAAAAGCGGTTTACATAAATGAAATAAAATAAAATCAATAGTAGAAGTTAAAGAGAAAAAAGTGGTTTACACAAATGAAATAAAATAATATCAATAATAGGTTTTTTAAGAGTTACTTCAAATCTAAAATATGAAGTAAGTTATGGATTTGAGATTATACATAAAATTAGGAAATATATAAATTAAAGAGCAAAAGTTAAAGAAAATATGTGGTGAAAAAGAAGATAGGAGGGTATATGTTAGGTCTATTTTAATATTTATGAAATTTTCAACTTGATGATGTGTCTTATTTCATTTCTTTCTTATGATAGCATCCATTTTCTTGTTATGGTGAGACACATCTACAATGATATACAAATATTCGTAAACAAAAATTGATTATGCATGCATGTAAACAAAAATTGATTATGCTGCCTAAATGTAAAATCTGCTTAAAATTTGCTTAAAATTAAGCAATTGAAGTGTTCCCATGGAAAATTTTAATTAAGGGGAAAGGATAAATTAGAATCTTTTCCTATTTTTGGATAGCAGTGATAAGCTTAAGCAACCGCATGGGGACCTGCCCTAAGCTTTGAAAAAAAGAGGGGGGCTTATTGAAAAAAAAAAAGACACATGGCTTCACCATATTTTTTTGCTCTCTTATTTACTTGTCTAAAATTTTGCTTCTGAATTTTATTTGTAAAAAATATTATCAATAATTTCATTTATAAAATAATTTAAGAAATTGCATAAAAATAAGCAGTCATTTGACTATCCATGGGGCCACTTGCTCCACAAATTGCTCATTAAAAAATTGAGCAGCAGTTGCTAGCCAAAATAAGCTAAGCAACAACATGGGGACATGCCCTAAGTATATGAAACTGTGACATCTGTAATGAGAGTGAAAGAGTGCAACATTATTCAGCTCCAAGTCCTCCTTGACAACTAATAAACATGCAAGGTAATTATCGATATAGGAATACTAGTAGTAGTGTTCTTTGACTATAATGATTTCTTGTACAAACATAAATTGATCTTTTTACGACTCTACAATTTAACTTTTATTTATGATATGTAAATTTATTGACACCTTTAAAGGTTTCTCTTAAAACAATTGAATAAATATTAAAGACACTATTCCTACCCAAAAATGAATACCTTAATAATTATTAACACACTCTTCATCTTAATTTCAATTCTAAATATGCCCCCACCTTGCATTCAAAGGAACGTGTAGTATGTTATACAATTTGTGAAAAATGAGTTAATAAATATAAATGAAAATTGATTTTTCTTTTTAATCATTGTTAAATTTTTAGATTAGATTGCCTGTTAATTTTTTAAACAAATTAACATACACAATTGAATCCTAAAAGAGAGAGAATTAATTTTTGTACCATTGACCAGTTACAAAACAGATCTCAACTAAGAAGAAGAAAAAGAGAGGTGATACGAGTAATTCCACATTGAACATGGGTTGGTAAGTGCTAAACGTGTTGTTTTTAAAATTACTAAAATAGTGATCTAGATATTATTACATCACCTTGAACACCTGTTGCGAGCCAGCATTTGTTTCTTATGGATTACAAATGTTTTTCTGTCGCGTTCAAGTTTTCAGCAAACATTTACTTAAATTAAATAAATCTAATGCTTGCAGTGGCACATTATTCTTGCTGAAACTAAACAGGCGCGAGGTAACCTGTAGGTCATTCGTATGCATTTACGTTTCTGTTAAGTATTAGTTTATGGAGTTTTTTAAACGGGAAAAATCTACCTAATACCCTGTCAGATCGGAAAGAGAAATATTGTACGTCACTGATATGAGATGGGCCTCTTCATAATGCCATCCACGAACTCAAAATTTATTTGTAAAAATGGACAGTAAATGGCACAAGCTTTTAACTGAATAAAAAATTTAGAAAACTTATACTAGAAATGCGGGAAGGATGAAATGGACCGCGGAATCCTTAACAAGCATGTATTCATCCTCGTCCAGTCACCTACGCGCCTTGGACGCGGGGTACCCGCGCTATGGATCAGGCATTCTTGGCCTTTTTTAAGTATGGTCAGGAGTAGAATTATAAGTACACTCAGCCGGCTATTAAAACTAACGATTAACACCAGACACAAAATCATTTCATAATTCGATGGGGCGTTTAAGTAGACATACTATCAGAAGATTTATGATTGTTATGGTGCTTCTGCTATACGCGGGTGTTGATGGCGCAGGGAAAGGCGGATATCTCTTGCAGAAATCGGTAGCGGGACTCGATTGTGAAGCAAATCTGGTGTCGGATGGAGGGGATGGTGAGAATACAGAAGGATTCATAGCAAAGGTTTCGACCGGTTGGAAAAATGGGGATTTAGAGAGTAGCAGTTGTGAGGAGACATACGGTTTCATGCCCTGCACTAGGTCGGTATTGGGGAATTTATTCCTAGTGGCGGTATATGGTTACCTTCTGCTTTTATCAGCCAAATTTATGTCCGACGGAAGCGAGACGCTATTGACTGTGACGGGGCCTGGTCTTATTGGAGGTCTGTTCTTGCCCATTCTTGGAGCTTTTCCGGACGCCCTACTCGTTCTCGGTAAGGAATCCTCCCCTCCTTCCTAGTGCCTTTACGCTCAAAAGAACGCTTTTATCTTATTCTTTTTATTGAGTGAATGAGAGATATATACATGGTGGGATAGAATGATAGATAAAGATAGTAGGAGACAGAGAGGAGAAGAGATAGACAAGTAGAGAGAACTAGAGATAGACAAATAGTGGAGAGAGGGGGGAATATGGGGAGAGAGAGGAAAAGATAGTCATATATAGGAAGAGGAGGGTGAGATAGAAATAGAGATATACAAGAAGAGAGAGGGAGAAAGAGAGAGGTAGCAATAAGAGATAGATAGGGGATAGAGAGGAAATGAGGGAGGGAGAGATAAGGAGAAATAGAGAGAGAGGGAGGGAGAGATAGATAGGGGGATAGAGAGAGAGATTGAAGGAAATATAGAGAGATGGAGAGGGATAGCGAGAGAGATAGAGAGATATGAAGATAGAGGTAGAGAAAGATATGGATAGAAAGAGATAGAGAGAGGAGAGAGATCAATAGATAGAGAGGATGAGTGAGTGATATTGATAAAGGAAAATATAGATATACAGAGAGAGAGAGAGAGAGAGAGAGAGAGAGATGGAAGGAGATCGAAAGAGGGAGAGGGAGAATTAGAGATCGAAAGAGGGAGACAATGAGCGAGATATAGGAAGTGATATATATATATATAGAGAGAGAGAGAGAGAGAGAGAGAGAGAGAGAGAGAGAGAGAGAGAGTTTATAAGAGATTATAAAGAGAAATGAGGAGGTGAGAGAGAGAGAGAGATGGAAGGAGATTGAAAGAGGGAGAGGGAGAATTAGAGATCGAAAGAGGGAGACAATGAGCGAGATATAGGAAGTGATATATATATATATATATAGAGAGAGAGAGAGAGAGAGAGAGAGAGAGAGAGAGAGAGAGAGAGAGAGAGATGAGTTTATAAGAGATTATAAAGAGAAATGAGGAGGTGAGAGAGAGAGAGAGATGGAAGGAGATTGAAAGAGGGAGAGGGAGAATTAGAGATCGAAAGAGGGAGACAATGAGCGAGATATAGGAAGTGATATATATATATATATATAGAGAGAGAGAGAGAGAGAGAGAGAGAGAGAGAGAGAGAGAGAGAGAGAGAGAGAGAGAGAGAGATGAGTTTATAAGAGATTATAAAGATAGAGGTAGAGATAGGGAGGGAGAAATAATGAGCTTGTCTATGTGAGAGAGATATAGAGATAGAGATAGTGAGGGAGAAACAAGGAAATGTGTGTGTGAGTGAGAGAGATATGGCGATAGATATAGAGTAGGAGAAGAGTATATTTAAATTAATAAAGAGGGGGACAAAGGTACATAAATAAAGAGAAGTTAGAGGAGAAGTAGAGAGATAAAAAGATGGAGCCATAGGAGAGAGGAACATAGATAGACCTGGATAGAAAGAGGGAGATCTATAGATAGATACAATGGGAAGGATAGAGGGGGAAGAGAGAGTTATCAAGAGAGGTAAGGAGATATAAATAGGGTAGAGAGATAGAAATGGAGATAATGTTCAAATGACATTCTACCTTGAGCATAACTCCCCAAGGACACATGATATCCTTAAATTATTGGCATGCTATGTTATTTCGAGTTTCTAGGACGAGGACGACAGGGGACGACCGGACAAGTTTTCGGCACGAGAATTTTTTTTTCCAATTTTTGGGACGGCAAAGGGGATGCCTATATAAAATAAAGGAAAATTTCAAATATACAAGGAAATTTTACATGTTCATATGAAAAATAGACAAAGCATGTATATATACATTATATTCATATGAAAACATGGATAAAGCAAGTATATATACATTATAGAACCTTAACATACCACATTTGTGTTCAAAATTCATTGTCAATACTCAATGCATTCATAATTCAGAATTCATTGTCAAAACTCAATATGCATTCATAATTGAAAATACATTGTCAATATGCCAGCACCTGTTTGCATGTAGTTCATTGTTTCTTTCTGGTTGGAGGATATTTTGATAGTCTTCCATTTCTATTATGACCTACAGTCGCTTCTTTATGCAGTATAAAGTTTTGGGTGTTTGTGAAATTCTACCCCAAGTTGTTATTCATATTTCTGAGTGCTTTTGGCTATGATTCAGATCTGTTTACCTTTCATATTTGTGAAAAGTCCAATATTGTAGACCTGCAACCACTTTTTTAAGCACTACCGAGTTCTAGGTGTTTGTGAAATTTATTACTAGGTTGCTGCTCATTATTTCTAAGTTCTTTTGTAAGTGATTCGGACATGTTTACCCATCATATTAGTGAAAACCAGTTTTATAGACCTATGATAAAATTAAAAAATGATTTTTTGAGCATTTGAGTCTTTTTTTTTAATGTGTTGTGAAAAGGGGGATGGCTGGCCGTCCCTGAGACAGTTAGGGGATGGGGGAACGTCCTCCAACCATGTTGGGGATAGGGGGACGTCCCCTTTGAGAATCACTGTCATCCCCAAGTTTTCGGGACGTTTCTCACAAATTTTGCAATTTTGGGGACGACGAGGGGACATCCCTTGGCCGTCCCCAAGTCCCCGAAACGTCCTTGATACGGGGACAAGGGATTTTAGTTCTGGGATGCATCCCCGGGTTACGTAGTTGGCATGATATGATTACTCAAAAGTTAGTTTCTCTCTTTTGATCTCTTGCTCTAAAGTTTTAATTAGGTTTTAAGTTGAAACTTATTTTATTATATAAATAAAAACAAAAATTTAAAGATAATTAATCTACAATAAATTCAAATTTAATGAAGACAAAATATAAATTAAATTCATTCTATTATCTTTTAGTTATTATTTGTAACTCTATAAGAAAACAAAAATAATTAAAATGAAATTTTAACTCATAAAAAGTAAGAAAAAGATGTTTATAATAAATTAATAGAAAACAAGATTAAAAGAAGATAAAATTATAAAAAAATATTTTTAAAAGAATATAGTAATAAGAGATAGATTTTGATAGTAGACTTAAAATTCAACAAATTTTAGGGAGGGATGTCGCGTAGGCGAGTTCTGCAGAGGGCCGAGCCAGGGTTTCGAGGCCCTAGCTCGTGATTGGGAGTTTGCGTAGGGTGTCCAGGGGGAGCGGAGGAGGGTGTACAGTGTGGGGGGGTCTGGGTAGTGCGGGGAGCAGCGGAGGGTAGAGGGGAGAAGTGCGGTGGTCTGCGAGTGGGTGTAGGCTGCGCGGCTCGGCTGCCTTTCTAAATGAGTAGCGAGTTCCCGTGGGGCTGGGGGCCTGTTGACGTGTATTTTGTACACAATCAAACACAGAATAAAATACCCAAGGGTACCTTATCCTCTCTTGAATAAAGCCTCTGATTGCTGAAAATGTCGCGAAAAAGGATCAATCAGGATGACTCCAAGGTTCTTCGATGTAGGGTCTCTATGTGTGGATAAGCACCAGTGGTCGTTGTGAATGCTGTTTCATCAAGGGGCCTTACGTTTCCGAATTGTAGGAACAAAATTTCCTAAAACTAACAAGTTCTCAAAAAGATCAAAAGGTAGAGTTTGCAAGAGATGAATTCTAATCTAATCCTAAGAATGACTCAATGTAGGCTAGACTTGGTAAGATTCTACCAATTTCAGTATTGCCAAGGAATTACAACTTTACTGGAATTGATGCGATCGTCTAAGGTGACTAGTGATTTTTCAAATCATCAACAATTATAGATACTACCATAAAGATACATATCAGTAGTTCAATAATGATCGAAGGTTTAAGCAATCCAAATATCTCCAGTTGACCACACAAGGCGTTCTTACAATCAGTAAGAAGCTAGTGGTTTGGAACATGAATCTCACCAAAGATCAAGCCCAACACTTAGTCCTTCAAATTTAAATACAACTTCGACTGAGAATGATTCAAGAAAGTAAACAACCATGAAAATAGCCACAAGAATTGCAATAAAACACCATAACTTCAATATTTTATTGATCTCAAAGCCAAAATAGACAACAATTGCTTGAAATTCTTTCTTCAATGCTCAATCTTGCTACAAAATAACTTTCTTCTCTCTAAATTCTAATATCTCCTCTAATATCTAGTCTCTGACAAACAGCCAGGGGCATCACATTACTCGAAGCTCCTGAATCATAGAGGCAATTGTGTAATAATTTCCCAAAAATTCTGACTGATAGCACGAACGGGGCCGGTTCATCTTTTCCTTGGGAAAGGACTGAGGAATCCCCACTGTGCTCTTGATGTTTTACTTCATTGACCTTCGGATTGTCATCCTTTTCTGGGCCCTCTTCTTTTGAGTGATCTGTCTTATTTGGAGATTTCCCTTTCTTGACCACATCTTTCTTAACGGCAGCTCCTTTCTCTGGAAGAATCTGATTAGTGGTGAGGCTTTCTTTTATGGCGGGTTGAGTCTTCTTAATCTCGCCTCTTTTGAGTAATACTTTGCCTTCCAACATATCTTCTTTTTTGGCTGGGAAGGTTATGGTCTGGACCATGCATTCATCTTGTTCGGATTGCTTTTTGTTGTCAGCTTCCCCTTGGGTCACATTGATGGTAGCTTGAGCTTTGTTGGCCGCATCTTTGGACGGGTTTTGAACATTCGACCTTACTGTGTTTGAATCATTTAGATTATTAATCACTGCATCTTTAATTTCTGAGACCTTGAGTAGCTCATAGAGTGGTAGGCTAACTTTAACCTTCTTGAGTTCTTCCAGCACCAATGTGGCCAATCTCTTCATTTCATCATCCTTGGGGGGTGCAACATTCTTTTGCCTATATTCTCGCGTATGCTGAGGATACTCTGGATTATTGCTAGCCTGTGGATCTGGAGGAGTGGCGAAATTGTTCGGAGGAATCGATGTAGTCAGGGGTTCCTGATTTCTCTGATTTCTATGATATACTCTTTGATTCACGCCTCTTGAGGATTGGTGGAATACCTCCTTTATCCCTTCGACTAGGACACTGTTGTTCAAGGGTGGAAAATAATACTCTGAGTCTTTAACGGGTTCATTTGTGGATGCAGGTGGGAACTGAGAACCTGGAGGTACCATTGGTCCATTAGCAGATTCTGGTGGAAATCTCCCATTTTGAGCCTGGTTATCTTCTTCTTGTGAATATTTGTAACTTTCCACAATCATGGCTTGATCATACCGTGTAGTTGGGACCATTTCATATCCTGTTGTGGGCGGATTTTCAGGTGGATCGTTGCTACGGATCTCCTACTGGAATATGTCAGCTGCAATTTTGAATTCAGGACACTGCAACTCAGAATGCTGGTTTGTATTGTGGAGTCTACACCAACTGGACAAGGCTGCTTCTGCTAAAAAGACTTTACTGGTTGGATGATTTTCTTGATTCTGAGAACTTGATGGGTTATCCAGCGGCATCACCACGTTTCCATTATTAGGAGCAGTATTCCATGGTCTCCTCTGAAAGCCTTGGTTGTTATTTCCCTGATAATTGTTCCTGAAACCTTGATTATTATTTTCTTGGAAATTTTGATTGTTTGTATGTTGGCCGTGGTTGACCCTTTGCATGCTTTGGAGTTGATTATTCTGATTCCTTAGATGAGTCACTTCGGTTGACAGCTTCTTGACTTGTTCAATCAACTCTTTCATTTCATCCTTCTCTTCCTGTGTTCTTGATGAGTTTGTTGCATTTTGCAGGTACACAGGTTGTGCTGGTGGGGCTTGAGAAAGTGGAACACCAGGATGAAGCACCAACTGGTTTGCCGGCTGTACGCTAGGATATGTTGCCTGTGGAATGGGATTCAAAACTGGAGTCTGGTTGGCCAGTGCCATACTAACTGCTTGCATTTGATTCAGTGCTGCAACAGGTCCCATATGTAGTAGCGACCCAGTAATATTCTGTCCCATATGCTTACTGACTTCAATAGCCTTTGCATATGCTGCGTTTAGATCATTCGGGATAGGATGTGTCCTCACGAACATGGCAGTAAGATGATCTAGGGCTCCATAATAGATTTCCCTTGGGTCAGCAATGAGTTAGGGATGTCGTAACATTGTGTATGCGCGGTGGAACCTATTGTTGAAAGAGGTGATTGGCTCATGTTCTCTCCTTCGGATTTCAACAAATTGTCTATACAGCTCGCTTGGCGTGGTTGGTATACCAAACTTTGCAATAAATGCATCCTTCATTGCGTCCCAGGTCCTGATTGACCCTGTAGGCAAGTGAATGAACCAAAAGTACGCTTCTTCTCCCAATGAGTAGGGAAAAAGCCTACATGCTACATCTCCATATTCGATTCGTCTATTACGAAGGTGGTCTTCGAACATCTTGATATGATTCTCCGCTGTACGATTGAAATCACTGACATTGAACTTGGAACAAAAATGCTTTGGATTTTTTGGCATGTCGTGATAGATTGCAAATTCCAATGGTGATGGGTTGTTGATCAGCCAAGTAGCGCCGTTAAGCACATGAGCAGGAGGAGGAGCATTGTGAGTCATCGTGCTTCTCGAAGTTTGAAAGCTTGACAAGAGACTTGGTGAACTAGCCTGGCTTGTCAGTTGAGAAATCGCCTGGATGCTTGCTTGAATTGCTGCTTGTACTTGTTCTTGAAGAGACGGAGCTTGTGATGACTCAGGAGATTCTTCTAATCTTAGTTCAAATTCCTTAGGAGTATCTTCTCTTTTGACTTGCTTCGACCTTGAAGTAAACTGAAGTTCGCCTAGTTTTTTGACGCCTGGTGTCGACCTTAATATTCTTTGATGTTTCTCGGGCGAGAAAGAACCAATGTGATCCAGCGTGAAGATTTGTCTTGCGGAGATTATTGCAGGTTCCTTTGATTACGAAGCTCTCTAGCGGCAGCCCTTTGGTTTTCTTCAGCTCTATCTTCTTCTTGTTCCAAGATGATCCTCACTCTGTTATACTCAGCTTCGCTTCTCCTTGCGTTCCACGCTAGGTGATTTAATCCTGAAACAATATCTTCTTGAATGTTGCCTATCTCCAAATTAGGTTGCACTACTTGATTCAATCCTTCATGTGGCAACACCATCGTGATTCATGATCATGCTTGAAATGTATTCTCTTTTTTGGTAAATTTCCTGGATAGTACTGTTCCTTTAATGGTGGTTCAAGCCCCTCCTTCTAGCGCCAATTCTGTTGAGCGCAGGAGGAGGGACAAAAGTCCTGCACAACTCCTTGCGAATATGATTATCTATGAACAGCTTGATAATGATCGAGGCATGATAGTACTCGCCCTCCTTCTAGCGCCAATTCTGCTCCCTCCACCTCTTCTTCATCAATGATTTGAGCTAGGAAGACATCTGTGTTGGTCAAGAAATCCAGTATGTGCTTGTCGTCTTCGAAAACCTGAAAATTGGTGATGTTGTCCGGGACTGAAGGTACTGAGGTTAGCTCTACTGTGAACTTCTTCAATCCTTCCATTGCTAATGGTATCAAAGAACTGGAGGCCTGTGCAAGGGAATTAGCCACTTGATTCTGATGCCTGTATATGGATTCGATGTTGAAGGCCTCGAAACTCTCGATGAGGTCCCAAACTCGATTTCGGTATCTGGTCAACCTTTTGTCATGGCAGACATACTGCCTTCTGATTTGTCTTATAGCTATTTCTGAATCTCCATATACTTGCAGTATTTTTGCTTTCTTTTAGATAGCCATCAATAACCCGTGAATCAAGGATTCATATTCAGCTACGTTGTTGGTGCAAGGAAATTGTAATCTATGAGCGGCAAGGTAAGTTTCTCCTGTCGGGCTAATTAATTCATAGCCTGCTCCAGATCCTTGTTTGGACTTAGATCCGTCGAACCTTAATGTCCATATTACATTCTCTTGGTCTTCCGTTCCTCAGTCCTCCTGGCCTTCGGTTGATGTGTCGGATAGACTTTCATCTTCTGAGGAGCTTTCAACCGAACCTTAATGTCCATATTACATTCTCTTGGTCTTCCGTTCCTCGGTCCTCCTGGCCTTTGGTTGATGTGTCGGATAGACTTTCATCTTCTGAGGAGCTTTCAACTTCTGAATGTTCCATTTCTTCTACAATCAATGTCTGTGGGACTCTTTTGTATACTTGGTCCATATTTTTAAAACCAGGTGGGGCTGTTCATCAAACTTTGGTAAGGGGTTTAACCCTTCGGAGGAGCTCCCGAATAGGGTTCCTGTGTGGGTTCGTTCACCACATTTTCCTGTGGAATGCTGTCGTGAAGATGTGCTCCGGATGCTTGCCGCTCTGCTTGGGAAGCCAGTGGGATCCTCTATGCAAACCCTGGGGAGAAAGGTAATGACCTTTGCATGTATCTGTGTTGAAATTGATCTTAGTAAACCCTTGCCAGATGTTATAGATATGTGCGCAGGATCTTATTCTTGGGTTCAACAGTTAGATTATGAGACTTTACCTTTCCGCTGCCGGTTGTGTCATGAGTATGGTCATTTACAACGTAAGTGCTCTAGATATAAACCGGTGATGCGCCAACCTCAGCAGTCGGAACCGAGCCAAGATAGGGTTGAAAAAGGGAAAGTTGCTATGTCTGTCGAGGCTGGTGGTACTGATGGTTTTGTCCCAGCTAAGACAAAGAACAGGAACCGAGGACAAAAGAGGTCTTTGCAGGAGAGACAGGAGGAGGAAACCTTCAACAGATTTGAAGTCTTAGATGACCTTGGCTAACAAGAAGTTAATCCGGGGCTAACCCTTTTAGATCAAGGTGCGTTAGGAGGGGCCCCAGAAAGAGTAATGGAGAACCCTATCCAGGCCCTGCTAGTGGTTGGAAGCCAACAGATGGAGATGGATCAGCCAGTAGGGGTTCAGTTGGGACTCACTCTTGGGTTTGAGGTGAATTTGGCTGAAGGGGAGGGCTCTCCGATAGCTTTGAAGTTGGAACCGGTTGGGGTCAAAAGCAATAAGTCTTTCACTCATCTGGGTTTGCATCAAAAAGATATTAAGAAAAGTGCATCAAAGAAGAGCTCAAAGGTGGGCAGAAAGAAGGATTTGGACAAGATTAAATTGATGGGGGAGAATTTGGTTGAGTCAGGGTCGGTAAAGACTTTGGATTCTTACTTTTCCAATCCTCCAAAAAGATTGTGATCTCATGGAATGTGAGGGGCTTGAACAGTGGCCCTAGACAAAAAGCTGTTCGGGATTTGATTAGGAATCATTCGCTTGATGTCATATTTTTGCAAGAAACTAAACTTATAGTGGAGAGTATGATGGGCCCGGTGCCGAAGCTGTGGAATCGAGGAGAATGTCAGTGTGTTGGGGCAGCCGGTTCCTTTGGAGGGGTGGCCTGTTTTTGGAACCCCTTAAGGTTTCGCCCGGTCTGGTGGGTTGCCTCCTGATCATCTTTATCCAGGGTGATCTCCAGTCTTGAGACTGGGAATTCATTTTGTTTTCTAACATCTGTGCCCCCACTAATCTTTAGGGTAAGCAAAACTTATGGTCTCATATTTCCTATATGCGAAGGCTGGCCCCTTTTCATCCTTGGATTACGACAGGAGACTTCAATGCCATCCTTGAGCTGAGTGAGAAGAAGGGGGGGGGGTGATGAGGTTGGAACCTTCGTCTTTCCTCTTTCAGGATAATATTTCCTTGCTGGAGCTTGTTGACATTAAGCCTGGTAATGGTTTGTTCACCTGGAACAATAGGAGGGTGGGAGAGTATTGGATTGCAGAGAGGTTGGATCGTTTCCTGGTTTCCAGTTTTTGGATTGGTGGGGGGTGGTCCACCAGTTCGGAGATTCTTGACTGGAGAGGGTCGGATCACTAGCCCATCAAGCTGGTTTCTTCTTCGGCTCGGGTTGCTCACTCACCTTCATTCAAATTCCAACTTATGTGGCTTCGGGATCCTACTTTGCAGGCTCTTGTAGTGGAGTGGTGGAGGAAAGGGAGGCCGGCCTTTGGCACTGCCATGTACTCTTTTGTCAAGCAGCTGCAATTTGTTAAGTTTCAGCTCAAACAGTGGAATCGACAGGGTTTCGGGAACATTTTTCATGCCAAAAAAGCTACTCACATTGTGCTGAATGGGATCACCAGCGTAATCAGAGAGCAAGGTTTGTCTGAGGACTTGCTCAAGGAGGAAGGCAGGGCGGTCAAGGTGGTAGAGGAATGGGAGCTTAGGGAAGAAATTTAGTGGAAGTAGAGAGCTCGTATTGATTGGCTGAAGCAGGGGGACAAGAACACTGCTTTCTTCTTCAACTCAGTGAAAGCTAGAAGGCATGGAAATTCCATCCCTGTTCTGGTTAATGATAGAGGAGAGCAGTGCTTATCCTTGCAGGAGATATCTAGGGAGGCGTCTCAGTTTTTCCGGTCCCTCTTCAGGGAGGATTCCTAGAGGGAAACGGGGGAGGAGAACCAGGTTCTTGCTTGCATTCCTTCTCTTGTCTCGAGGGAGATGAATGAGCAGCTTATGTATCCTATTTTGTTGGAAGAACTTGAGAGGATTGTCTTTCACATGAGAAAAGGAAAAGCTCATGGACCGGATGGCTTCCCAGTTGAATTCTTTCAAGAATTCTGGGATATTATCAAGCTGGATCTACTGGAGGTTGTGCAGGAATCCCAGAGGAACAAGCAGATGCTTAGGGCACTGAATGCGACTTTCATTGCTCTTATCCCCAAGTGTGAGGGGGCAGACTGGTTAGGCCAATTCCGCCCCATCTCTCTTTGCAATGTGATTTATAAAATCATCTCTAAGCTGATAGCGGATAGATTGAAGAAGTGCTTGGGGAATGTTATCTCTGAGGAGCAGAGTGGGTTTGTGGAAGGGCGTCAAATTTTGGATGGGGTGACCATTGCTACGGAGATCATTCACTCTATGGCAACCTCCAAGGAAAAAGCTATGTTTATCAAGCTGGATATGGCTAAGGCGTATGATAGAGTTCGGTGGTCCTTCCTTCAGAAGATCCTTAAGGCATTTGGTTTTGCGGACGAGTGGATCCAGTGGGTTATGAGCTGTGTTACGACTACTTCTTTCTCCATGCTTATCAATGGAGATCATACTGAGCTGTTTGGTGCGTCTAGGGGTCTTTGTCAGGGGACCCCCTCTCCCCTTATTTATTCATTCTTATGGCTGAGGGTCTGGGGAGGCTGATTAAACATAATGTGGGCCTGGGTATTATTCAGGGTTGGATATGGGGTAATGACTTGCAGCCGCAGTCCCATTTGCAGTTTGTGGATGACACGACTCTTATGGGGCTTGCTCGGATCAGAGAAGCTAATAATCTGTGTATGGTCTTGGATGTTTATCTTGCGGCTTCGGGCCAACTGATCAACGAGGACAAATCCTCTATCCTCTTTTTCAACACTCCTGAAACTATTCAAAGGAGGATTGCTCTTATCCTGAGATTCCAAGCTGGCTCCCTGCCCTTGATTTATTTGGGTATTCCTATCTTTCCTGGTAACCCTCCTAGGGATTCTTGGCAGGGTATCTTGGATAAATTCCGCACGAAGGTTGAACACTGGACTCATAGATGGCTATCCTTTGCTGGGAGGGCTCAGTTGATTCAGTCGGTGGTCAGGCTCTTCCGATCTATCGTTGTATGCTTCAAGTGGCTCCTAAGTGGTTCTTGAAGGGTCTGGATTCTTTGGCTAGGCAATTCTTATGGGCAGGCAATCTTTCCTCTTCAAAATGGAGCCTTGTCAATTGGGACTTGGTATGTAGCCCGAAGTAGTCGGGGGGGCTTGGTTTAAGACAGTCTGTTCTTTTTGGGGAGGTGCTGGCGGCTAAATTGTATTGGAGGTGGTGTGTGGAGCAGGATCAAAGTTGGGCTAGGATTTTTGCCAACAAATATATGCAAAGGGTCCTGATGGAGGAAATCCCTAGATTTCTGCTTGAGGGAAAGGGCTCTTCGATCTGGTATACTCTCAAGAGGGAGGCTTCTCTCATTAAGGCAGGTCTCTTTTGGATTTGCAGGAGGGGGGAAGAGGTCCTTTTCTGGAATGACTCTTGGGATGGATATCCTCCCATTCTTGATTAGTTCCCTAACCTTGGGAACTTGTGCCAAAGGTTTTTGGAGGCTGGATGGTCAAGGGGGAGTGACTTCAAGGCTGTTTATAGGTGTGGACGGCTAGATTTGGAGAGGTGGAAGACTCCTGATGAGTGGCCGGTTGTTGGGATGGAGGAAGAGTGTGCGGAGCTGTAGGGCATTTTGGCGAGTAGACATTGTAGCTCCCTAAAGGGTAGGGATGGGCTGACTTGGTCTCCGAATCCTAAGGGAGTGTTCACGGTGGCTAGTGGATATCAAGAATTGTTGTACCGAAGATTTGAGGGAAGAGAGGTGAGCTGGTGGAAGCAGGTGTGGAGTAATGTGTCTTGGCCGAAGTGTAATTGCTTTGTTTGGACTTTGGCTTTGAATAGATGTCTTACCTGGGACAATATCCGCAAGCGGGGATTTCTGGGTTCTCTATTTGTGTTTTGTGTGGTAATGGGGAGGAAGATTCCTCACACCTGTTCTTTAGATGCCCTTTCTCTCTGCTTATTTGGCATTATTGGTGGGGGGTATGGAAGCATCCTTGTATCCACGCGGATTCTCTGGTGGAGTTCTGTCCTCCTTCCTTCAGACTGTCTGGTATATTGGGCCCATCTTCATTTTGTGGCAGATCTGGCTCAAGAGGAACAGGAAGATCTTTCGTGAGGTCAGATTGTTTGTTCAACAAGTTTGGAATAGGATCATTGCACTGATCCGGGAGACTGTGGAAGCGAAATGTGAGGTGAATTTTCCTTTGGGTAGAGATGAGGTGGATATTGTGAGTAGGCTTGGTCTGCAAGAGTTGTCTCCGGCCTCAGCTTGTGTCAAGAGAAGTAGACGGGCCATGAAGAAGGTGCAAAGGGCGGGAAGGTGGATACCCCCTCAGGATGAGCTTATAAAGATTAACATTGACAGCTCATCTAGGGGTAACCCAGGCCCTGCTGGAGTTGGTGGTGTTAGCAGGAATAGCAGGGGGGAGGTTGTTTTCCTCTTTTCGGTGCATAAAGGGTGGCAGTCTAACAACTTTATGGAGGGATTTGCGATTCTCTATGCCCTTGAGCGTGCTTGGGAGTTGGGACGAAGGAAGGTGATTTGTGAATCGGACTCACAAATTGTTGTTAACTTATTGACTGAGCAGAAGGTGAGTGGGATTCAGTGGCAATTGGTAGGGATTGTTCAATTGATTCTCCAAATTAGCTCTTTAATGGAGCAAGTGTCTTTTGTCCACATCCCTCGTGAATGGAATAGAGTAGTTGATTGTTTGGCCAAGTGGGCCTCGAAACATGGTAGGGATTGGAAAGTTGAAGGCTGGGAGCATCTCTCCGGGGATTACTATCAGGACTTGCAGAAGATATTTACTGAGGACATGGATGGTTATGAAGTTGGATAATCTGGGGCTGGTTTGGTGGTTCTTTCATGGGGCCTTGGCGCTTTGGGTCTCTTTGTATTTCTTGATTCAATTTTTCAATAAAGTTTTTACCCTTTTATTCAAAAAAAAAATAAGAGATAGATTTTTAATTCAAAATATAATTATTGAACAATAATTGAAATATTAATAGAATAAATAATTACTAATAAATTTAATTCTAATGAACCAATTTCATTAAAAACATAAATAATTGAAATAAATTTTAACTTAATGAAAAAATAATCAAGGAAGAAAAAAGTAGCTAATATTATAATAAAAGAAGATAATATTAAAATATATTCTTATCAAAAGAAGAAAATAGCAAAAGATGTATTTTTCTTTATATGCACATTTGTTTTCTAATTAATAATATTAAAATATGTTTTTTTACAATTTTTATCATAATTATTTTTCTAAATTAATAAAAAGGTAAACATATGGTTGATATCAATTCAATTGTCTTCCATCCTTCTAATCAATTTTGAGCCATTGATTTTAAGCAATAGGTTGCATATTTGATATAGGGAATGCCTTTAGCATTAATATTCCGTCCTCACTAAATTAGCTTAATGGATTTTAATAAAAGTAAATTTTATTTAAAAGTTTCTAGGAAAAATAAGTATAATTTATAATGAATTTATTTATGTGTCCAAAATTAATATTGACAATTATATTGAAAGTCATTCTTATGTATATTATATTATATGTTTGTTCATGATGATGCATACATTTAATTCAATGTTTAATAATGGCTTTGCCTTTTCTCACAACAAATACATGATCTTAGGATGATCTCCCATTCGAACATGAAAAATATATTCTTGAGTAGCTAAAGAAGTGTTAGAAGTTGAAATTTATATATATTTTTTGATCAATAAGTTGTCGAGTGAGGGCCCACACTTAAATATAATAAAATATCAAAATAAGAGAAGCTATAGACTTGCAGAGTAGGGAGCAAAGACAAGAAAGAAAAAGGAAGCATTTATATACCCTTGAAAGGGAAATAAGGCCATGAGATGACTAAGAGGAAAGGAGAGCAAACCCCAAAGAGGAGTTTGTAAAGGGAGGAATAAACTCAAAGAGAGAGAGAGAGGTGTCACTAAAAGCAATACAAGTATCTAAAGAACTCAGTCAGAAGGTCATTTTGTCTGAATGGCTAAGCTCTTCGATTGCTTCGAGAGAGAAGAGAATCCATAGTCCACTGAGAGCCCTTGTCCACAACTTCCTTGCTTTCAATTTGAAGTTATCTGCTTTTGACTTATGCCCCTCCTTCTTCCTCGACGTGCCCAAATTTGGTTTTGTTATATTTCTCATAGTTTGGGTAATGGAACACTTACTCAAATAGACCACCTCATTGTGTTCAAAAAAATCCGGTGACACATCATCAAGATCCTCCATGAAGGGGAAGGTGCCCTCCGAATTAGAACTGTCATCCTCTATGGTCTGTTCAAGGTCATCAGGAGAGTTGGAGCAATGGCTTATGAGTTGGAGCTACTAGCGAGTAGTAGAGTGCATAATGTCTTCCACGTCTCACGCCTCAAAAAGGTGCTTGGACACAAAGTTGTGGTCTCTTCTGATTTACCTCCTTTGGATAAAGGAGGAGAGTTGGTGCTTATTCCAGAGGAAATTCTTGATTTTAGAGAATGTTTTCTAAGGAGGAGGACCATTAGAAAATACTTGGTGAAGTGGAAGAACTTACCTGTTGAGGATGCTACTTGGGAGAATGAAGAAATTCTGCAGCATCCAGCCTTGCGATTGCTTGTGGACAAGCAATCTTGGGGAGGGCGGGCTAAAATGTCCCCTTCTCAGTAAGGAGAAACCATTGGTCCATTAGCCTATTCCTGAGACCCGTAGGCCGACTAGAATCAAGAATTAGGGTTTCCTATTTTTGTGGAATACTGCGCGAGCCAATTGATGCTTGTCTGGTAGGGATTCTTCGATTCCGATTGTGGATTCCTTTTGGGTTTTTGAGGGCTTTGCAGAGGTATAACACGCATCTTGTTCTGAAGTGATTTCTGAGCTTACTATTTTTAGTAAGTTGGTGGTAGTTGATTGGATTTTGAGATTTTTTTGGGTTTTCTGAGCTCATTCACGGGGTTCGACCAACATGTTTTTTGGAGTTGTTTTCATGACTTACTATTTTTAGTAAGTATTTGTTCAGGCAATGCTATTTTTGGCAGTCTTGGGCAGAGAGCTCCAATTCAGTTCAGATTAGTGATTTCCTGCACTCAGTTCATAGTTTGATTTTGCAATGATCGGTAGTTGATTTATAATTGATTAATTAAATATTATTACTTTATCCTAAAGTTTGATATTTAATTATTTTTACTGATCAACTTTTGGAGGAACGACTTAGGAAGGGAAAAATTATATCATCTATCCTAAGTCACATTTTATTTCCCTAAGCAATTGGCATAAAAAATGAATGTATTTCATGCTTTGTAATGTTAATGTGTTATAACATGGTGATTTTTGGAAAGTGAGACTAGGGAGATTGAGAAAGTGGACGCCATACTTAGAGGGGGTTATAAAATGAAACGCATATGAAATTAGGGAAATTCGGGTGCCATTTTCATTTGAATTTGAGACCCAAAAATCTATAACTACAAGGTTGGGCGTCTCATTTTGGTTATTGAGTTTGAGCTTAGGAGTTGTGGCTTCCTAGCTTGCACAGTTTCGTACTTGAAATACAGTACCTACCTGATCAGTGTGTTTGTTGGAGAATTTTTGAGAGTGTGCTTTCAGTTTTTCAGTGTATTTAGTGTTTTCTTTGTTGCTGGTTTGGTGTTGGCTGAAGTGTGGTTTTTTTCGTATCTCCCTACCTATGCATCGGATCTTTCTGGGTAGCGGCTCATCGGAAGCGTATTGGTTGGGCAAATATTCTCCTGTTTTGGCGTGTTTTTTGGTAAGAGTTTGAATTTTTAGTTGCAAATTAAACTTCTAGTGATAGTCGTACCTTGCTGGAGGTGCCTCGGGTTGCGTGCTGTTCGTTGAGGGTATCTTTGGGGCTGTTTGTGATCGTGTGCGATTTGGAGTTGTATTGAGAAAGTTGTGAGTCTTTTAGTGTTGCTGGTCCATTTCTGGAGTTGCTGGTATTTTATATCAGATTTGGTTATTTGTGTTTCATTGTATTCATCATTTTAATTGTTGGTTAGTAGTACTAACCTCTATTGTATCTGAAGTACTTCATTGTAATTCCCACTGCATAAGTGGAAGAGGCTGGCTTGGCTGCCTTCAGTGTTTGTAATTCAGTTTGTTGTTCAGTCCTCCTGTTGCACAATCGGTTGAGTTGAGTTGTTTAGTGAAAAGTCTTCCCGCTGAAATATTGCGGTAGAGTGATTTGTGTGTGAATGTGTTCTTGTTTCCTTGGCTGGTTTACCGTCAAGTTTCCTTGTTTTTACTCACTAGAAAGTGGAAGGGGCTGGCTTGCTGCCCAATATTGTAATATTTATTTTCAGTGTTGTATCTAATGATCCCCTTTCATTGTATGCTCTCACCCTCCCAGTCTAGACTCTCGATGATCAAAAGGTGTAGGGTTCCTGTTAGTTGGTTTGGATTGCATTATTCTAATCCTAATTGGTGATTGGTGTGTTTGTAAAACTGTTAAAAGAAAAAAAAAGAATTGTTGGGGATATTACAGAGTTGCTGGTCCTTTCTTGTGGTGTAGTTTCATCATACCTTTGCCCCTTCAAGAGTTTCGGATTGTTGTTACCACTTCAAATTGTCCTAGACTTATTTAGATTCCCTTCACCCTGAGGTGGATATTACCAAACTTTTGTCAACCTCGGCATGATTTGTTGTTAGTTGATCTATTTTAAACGTTTGAAATTCTTCCTTAACCATTCTTCCTCTAGGGCAAGATTTCTTTTAGTCTTTTGTATTCTTCCTTTGATATTCCATTCTTCTACCTATGTTGGAGTCACCTTAACATTATCTATATTGGATAATCCTCATTGATGGGTAACTTGAATGCATGCTAGTTGGCAAAAATGGACCGATACTTGATGACTTGGCGATTTGGCTATTTGCTAGGAATGATAGCTTAGTTGACATTGATTATTATTGGCTATAGACTCACTTGAATGCAAAATTTTGCAGGTGTACCAATATTGCTACCAACAAAACCTCCACATGATCTTCTTTGGTGAAAGTCAGACCAATGACCTTGAAATGTCTTGAAGAGTGGAGGAAATAATAAAACTTTTAGTGTCTTAGAAAACTAATTTATACTAGACTTTTAGTGTCTTTGGAGATGAGCCATTGAACAACACACTGCTGGTTTTGATGACACTTTTTTATGTTTTGGAGTTCATTTTTGATCTCTATTTGATAAAGCACATGTCGATTGTCTAGATGACACCTTTTTCCATGCTTTGAAATTCAATTTTGCCCCTTTTTGGCAAGGTGCATGCCAATAATTTTGGTGGACAAATTTTCATGTTTTAAAGTTCAATTAAGTGTACACGCTTTGGAAAGGCAAATGCTTATGCACTGGATGTACACTTTTTGTTATGTTTTGAAGTCAACATTATTCACCTAGTGAAAAATGAATGCTAGTTTTTCACCTAAGTCACCTTTTGTTTTAAAGTTGACATTAGACAACTTATGTTTAGGAGTGGGATTTTTCACTTATGTCACCTTCTATCTTGATTTCCCCTTTAAAGTTGTGTTATTGGTTCACTGCTCAGAGAGACTGCGTCCCAGTTTGGTTTAGGATCTAGGTACGATCCATTGTGGATACGAACAGGGTTCCACCCACAGACTATGGGTTTGGTCCAAACTGACTTGGGCAAACCTAGGGAGAGTTTTGGGGCTTTCAATCATGTGCTAAGGAAAAATGAGAGGAACTCAAACACCTTAATTAAAAAGATCACACTTATAATGAGAGTGGATTGCTTCTACAAGAAAGTAAAGACATTGAGATACTCAAGAGCAGGATGCTTTGGCTGATATGGAGGCTTTGTGTGCTAGGGATATAGGTTGAATGCTTCCGCTGAGAAATCTCATTGCCTAGGTGTCGAAGACAATCCCAACTATACTCTAGACAAAGCCACTCATAATCTATTTTAGTAGCTGTAAACTACAAATTTATTGGTGGTGACTAGATGTTGAGGATTTACCATAATCCTAAAATTAGATTTTGGGATGATGGATTCCTTCAAATCACCTTTTAAAGTACTTTAGGATAGAATCTTTATTGAAGAACCATGGTTCAATGGAAACACACAATTATGTATTAGGTCAGGTTCTTGCCCCTGCTCAATCCTAATGCAAATCCTATAACAAAGATTCAATTGTGTTAGATTCTGTAAATTTCCCCTAGAATTATAGGATGCTGAAATCCTTCAATCACTGGCTGATTCTATACTTGACATTATTATTTTTAAAGTTTAATATATATCATGACATTCGAGTTTGACTAATATTTGACTATTAATATGGTGGTATATTGTGCTATCTTATTTGACTACTAATATGGTGGTGTATTTCGAACTTAATTGCTGCTGCAAATATGTATAAATTTCTAATTTAATATGTTTTTCTATCGACGAACCCAAAACTAACTCAACCCCAAAACTATTTTTGGCTAAACCCCTGAACTAAACCTTCAAACCCAAACTCAAACCAGTACTTAGGGCTGGTAACTTAGCTTGAAAGTGACAGTTTGATGGAGAACACTCCAATACAACACCAAAAATCATGACACTCAGAAGTGTCATTCCTTTGTCCAAGCATACTCCAATAGTATGGATGATCCTTTGCCTCTCTTTTCTTACCAACTTTGGCTACGTAATGCATTGATATGGTTCAATGGTTTGGATTTACCACTTTCATGCCTTCTGCTCTTTTTGGCTTTGTCCTTTCGACCAAGTTCTAATTTTCACTTTGCCCAATGTGTTGGAAAGCCCCTTTTGTTGGCCTTGCAATGACATTTACTAAAAATGACAAATGCTACATTCATGATGAGGGGAAAGAAGGATTTAGCAACGAGTCACAAAAGGTTTCTGTCATAGTGAGAATTCTAAGTTCTAACTAGATCAAAATTTTAGGTTGAGAGCAAAAGCGAGTGTGATGATGCTATGATTTAGTGATGGTATTATAAAGCTCTATTTAAGGTTAGCTTGCTGGTTGCTCTTTGAATTATATTTATGCATCTTTATACTTTTGGGTTTATCCTTCAAACAGTCCTTTTATGATTGATAATGAGATTTTTCTTGATTAAATATTTTGTAAATTGATATTTCTGGAGATAAACATGAAATATCACTATTTCATGAGAAAGAACCTACCAAGTAAGCCATATAATTTGACATGAAAGGAATCTTTTTACTGTTCTTACACAGCTATTTGACCTTTTCAAATTTATTGAGATAGATTTTTCTGCATATATGGAAATGGAAGTTTGATATTTAAATGGAAGTTTGATATTTAAACTTGCGTTTGATTCTACAGTATCTGGTCTATCTGGAAGTACAGAAACTGCTCAATCACAAGTTTTGATAGGAATGGGATTACTTGCGGGATCAACTGTGATGTTATTGACACTTTTGTGGGGCTCTTGTCTGGTTGTTGGCAAATGTGATATCTCTGGTGATTCTGTTGCAATTGATTCCCAAGATACAACAAGATTCAGCCTTTTAGGTATGGTTTTGTTAAAACTTAATGTTGAAGATGAAGTTAAGCTCAGGTCCTTTGGGTATGATTGTGTCTTGTACTATTCACGAAGGCTTAACGTAATCTGTAGCTTTGTTTAACTACTTCAGGTTTTACTTTTTAATAATTCCAAAATTTTGCAAATGCTTCAGCAAGAACTTTGTTGACAAGACTTTAAAGGAAGTTGGTTGTTTCATAAAACCCTGTATATCGATATTTGTTTCAAGCTTGTTACTTATCTTTTTTAATTTACTTTGTTGTCATTGTTGTACGATCTTTAACATCCCATTTTTATTTACCAATAACTTCATGATACTTATAATTTGGTTACATCCATTATATATTTCTTCTATTAAAATATTCTCTTTAGGTTTTCAATTAGCAGAGTTTGTATTTTTTCACTTTGTCTCAGCAGGAACAATTAATTATGAAACCATTCTTTTAACATATTCTCTGTTGCACAAGGTTGAACTTAACTCATATATTATATGACATAAGCTCTATAATGACAAGGTTGAAATAAGAAACAAAACCAAGATTATATCCTAGCAACATAAAAAACAAGATGTTCAAATTTAAAATATGTAGAGTAGATATCTCAATTGTCAACATATATTTTGTGTTAACCATACAGAGTTGATCTTGTCATGCAATTGACTAGATCAAGGATCCATTTTTCAACATTTGGACGAAATGCTTTTATAAATAGATTTTGGTTACACTCTAATGGTAATCTTCTTATAGATGCATGTGATACTCTCATAATTGGAGCATGAAGAACATATCCAAAGATTTGTTGTGCATCTACATCCAGTAAGTGCAATAATAAGAAATTCCCGTTATGTTGTAGAATGACCAAATCTGATTTTCTACATAGAAAAGTGTATGCAATCTAGGCTAGGCATACCTGGAGCCTGGGGGTATGCAACCCATCAATTGGGTATGCTTGTGCTATTCAATTTAGCCAACGCATACTTTTGGTGGCTCACATGGTTACATTCCTACATTATAAGGGTGAATTATACATTTATGGCTAATGGTAGTCTTGTGAATATATTTATTCATAGCTACTATGTTTGGAGGGTGACGAAAACACCAAAAGTGAATTTGTCCATCTTCATCTAAGATGTCATGGCCACTTTCTTTACAAAAAGTATTTGGTAGTTCCCTATCCTATTATATTATTTTTTTGTGTGCTAAAGGTGTAAGGTGAGGGAAAATGTAAATGAGCTCCTTAAATGATGCTTATATTATTTATACATATTACAGATGCCAGCAATCTTGTAGGAAGAAAAAATAAAGATATATGAATGTGTTATTGGTCCAGCTCAGCAAATTAATGCACTAAATTGCAGATCGATCTTCAAAAGGGCAATTTTTCTTCATAGAAGTGCATGTTGTAAATACATTTGCGATGGCATGTTGCGTAATATTGGCATTATATTTCTTGATTTTATCATGCCTAAATTTTTAGAAGTTTGTTCCGTTTCTCTGTCCTTTTGTAAAATTAGTCATATTATATATTAATATATTATAGAAAGCTCACAGCATGTATATTGAAAAAAGTATTACCTTTTCCCCTGTTTTTGCCTTGGGTATCGATTTGATGAGCTCATCCCTTACAGCCTCTTGTTGATTTAAGGCTCTAACTATATGCCTCAGAGAAGTAAACCCAAGCAACACAGGCTTCACAACACACTGCACTTTTACATAACCATTTCTGCCATCCAGACTCTAGTCAGTTCCCAGAACATTTCATATTCTCCTTATCAGGCACGGACCAATCCTTTTTTAACACCATGTCATATGATTCCAGTCATTGCCTGCAGATCTAGTTTTAGAGGAAGCTCATTAAGTTTACAGCCTTTAATGAAAGTCTTTTTCCGTTCTTAGCTCGTGAAACTAGATCAACATCCATTCGTTAATTATTTCTAAGAGGCTTTATACATACTTTTCTATAAGAAAGCCAAATTAGACTTATAACAACTATGATCTTACGTGGTACCTCCATGAAGTTAATTAGTACTTAGCCTATCTAATATCCTGAGCACAGTATAGTAATAGAAACCATGTATAGTATGTCCATCACAATCTGTCAGCTGCCAACTACTTTTTATTTGAGCAATTTTTTAGAATAGGTTTTTTTTTGCCTATAAAAATATAGATTCTTCCCTCGTGTCTATATCATTTCTTTGATTGATTAGGCTGGTTTAACAACTTTTATTGATCTTGCAGTTGGTACTGTTGCCAAGGATCCTTATGTTCACCTCTTTGAAAAGGTGCTAATTATGTCTCTGCAAAACTTGTGCACTTGCAACTCATTTTTATACCTTTGGACCTGCCAACATGTTTCATGTTCCTTATATTCCCATAAGAGTTGTGGGATCAAATGTAGGACACTCTGAACTGACAGACACCAAATGATTAGTTAATCGTGATGGTGCATTACTTAATCTTCAATCTTTGGTTCTTTGGATCCATTCCATGAATTAATGTACAATCTTATATGGTTAATCTAAATAAACCTTTGTACCAAAGACCAACATTTTGTGTATCCCCCTTAATTTTTCCCAATTTTTTTTCACAATTACATTCAACACAACAATTGTTATGGTTAGGAAATGAAAACCAAATGCTGTTGAAAGTAACCCTCCACTTCCTGATCACCGAGAGCCCAATCTGGGAGGGTGAGAGCATACAATGTCAAGGGGGTCGTTAGATGCTAATAACTGAAAATGATTACAATTTTTGGGCGGCAAGCCAACCCCTTCTGCTTATATAGCGGGGTAATGAAAACAATGCAATCACTTGGCGGTAAACCAGCCAAGGACAAGCTAAAGAACTGAAGAATGCAATCACTCAACTGCTTGTTCAGCGGGAAGACTACAAATGAAATTACAATCAACTCTACCACTTATGCAGCGGGAGGACAGTATTACAATATTCAAAATAGGCGGCAAAGCCAGCCTCTTCCATTTATACAATGGGACTAGGAGCAATAATCCAATTAGATAGCCGTTAGTACTACTAACCAGCTTTACAATGCACAATATGGATTACAATTTAAGGGAAATCACTATTCCAAAGATAGGTGGCAAGGCCAACCTCTTCCACTTATGCAGTGGGACAAGAAAGAACAATAGAAATTGCTGTTAGTACTACTACCAGCATTACAATATGAATCATAGCATATAAGAGTGATGAACCAAGTGCAATAACATGACCAATAGCTCCAAATGAAACTAAGTCCTTTCTCTTCACACCAATGAACTCACACACCCCAAAACCAACTCCAAACACCAAAAACTCTAATTTTGATATACTCCCAGCACGCTGAAAACACATAGACCAGCAACACCAAATCCCACTAAAACACTCACAACTCACCCAATTCTTAACCAAATGACATGAAATTGAAAGCAAATGATCACTAGGAGGTAGGAGATCATTCCTAGGACAACAAAATATGGCAAACCGACCCCAATAATTTATGCACACATTCCAAAGCGCTCAGCCACATGGTACAACCGGCTAAGGTATGATTTTGCAAAAATAAAATCCAAAACACCATTTTAGGATTTATAAACTTGCAAAATGAATCGCCTAAACCATAAAGAAAGATAGATGAAATACCCAGAATGAGGAGAATGACACACTGAGACTTGCGACCCAAAATCCACTTCAGCACACTCCGCGATTAGCAACAAGAACACACTACAACACTCCCAAAAATAAAAAATCTAATATATAAATCTGTAACATTATCTTCAATTCACTCCTTGGAATGAAGAGCAGTCTCTGGCTAGACTAGTTGCTGTATTGCAAGCAAGAAATCAAGCTATGGCTAGGAGGTAAGTGTTCCTCGAAGTTTTCACTCTACATTTTGACAACATTTCATTAAGCTTACAGCCTTTAATGAAAGTCCTTTTCCTTTCTTAGCTCGTGAAACTAGATCAACATCCATTCGTTAATTATTTCTAAGATGCTTTATACATACTTTTCTATAAGAAAGCCAAATTAAACTTATAACAACTATGATCTTACGTGGTACCTCCATGAAGTTAATTAGTACTTAGCCAATCTAATATCCAGAGCACAGTATAGTAATAGAAACCATGCATAGCATGTCCATCACAATCTGTTAGCTGCCAACTACTTTTTATTTGAGCAATTTTTAGAATAGGTTTTTTTTTGCCTATAAAAATATAGATTCTTCCCTCGTGTCTATATCATTTCTTTGATTGATTAGGCTGGTTTAACAACTTTTATTGATCTTGCAGCTGGTACTGCTGCCGAGGACCCTTATGTTCACCTCTTTGAAAAGGTGCTAATCATGTCTCTGCAAAACTTGTGCACTTGCAACTCATTTTTATACCTTTGGACCTGCCAACATGTTTCATGTTCCTTATATTGCCATAAGAGTTGTGGGATCAAATGCAGGACACTCTGAACTGACAGACACCAAATGGCTAGTTAATCCTGATGGTGCATTACTTTATCTTCAATATTTGGTTCTTTGGATCCATTCCTTGAATTAATGTACAATCTTATATGGTCAACCTAAATAAACCTTTGTACGAAAGACCAACATTTCCAAGGTACTGCTGGTAAGAGAAGATTGTCTCTTTGGAACTTGTGATGATAATACTCATTTTCCCATACAAAGTTGTGGGTTCTAATGTAGTACACTCTCAACTGACAAACAGCAAACGATTAATTGATCATGATAGTACATTACATAATCTTCAATCTTTGGTTCTTTGGATCCACTCGATGAATTAATGTACAATTTTACATGGTCATTCTAAATAAACCTGTGTACCAAAGACAAATATTTCAAAGATACTGCTGCTAAGAGAAGATTGTCTCTTTGGAACTTGTGATAATAATACTCTTTTTGTCATTATTCATATAGTAGTTCAATGATTTTTTATTTATTTGAAAGAAAAAGAAACTCCTTGAGAAGATGAGATGGTTGAAAGTCGTTAGAACATATTCAGTTTTACTATTGAAATATCCCGGACTTGGATAATGCTTCAAATCTGATTTGGGTTTTCGTTTCTACTCATGTTTTGTTTCATCACAATGGCAACATGCAAAAATGCAAGATGAACAGTATAGATTTTGAAGGAAATCAATCAATAAAATACAGAGAATCTAAATAAGCCAATGGTATTCTTTTGATATAGAAATGTATTGCTGTTTACAAACACATGCTGCTGTAAAAAATCAGAAAATGGCAAACGCCATCAGGTAACACATACCCAAAATGCCTCCATACATAAAATAGCAAACCCTCTGAAAATCTGCGAGATAGATCATTGAATCTCTATGAAATCTGATCAATGATGCGCAATTGTGAATCTGAGATGAATTCACCAAATAGGCTGATCTAGGCTTCTGTCCAAATAGCCAAAACCTCTAAGGTTTTCGTCCTAGGATTTACTGAATTTGCAAGTTAAAGCTCTCAAGCTCTCAAGGAAAAGTTTCTTTTAAAATAACAACTCAGGAATGAATCCTCTTTTCACTTTTTCCTCCTTTAATAATGCTTTTCCTTTTCGAAAGTAATAGTTTATTTTATTTATTTCTTTTTTTTTTACTTTTCCCTCCAAAAGTTACTCTACTTTATAATTTGTCATTGACATGATCATAAATTCACTTTATAAAATAAAGTATGACCAACTGCTAATTAATTAAATATAAATAATCCCAAGGATTTAGGAATATTTAACATTTAATTCCCTTGCATCAATCTAATTAGCCCACGGGAATGAAATAGGCTAATAATTTCCTCTTAAGTGATCACTCGGAGAAAGGGGACATTATGGTCCTCCCTTCCCGGAAGATTGCTTTCCCACAAGCAATTGCGAACCTGCATAATGTAAAGTATCATCTAGTGGCAAGTATTCTCCAACATATATTTAAAGAATGGCATACAAATCCAAGTCTCTTAATCATGACCACCTGTACCCAAACTTCTGCTGCTCCACTCTGATGTCATCATCACCAAAACAGATGTGTAAAACAACTCACCATGATCCCTATAATGAAGTATAGCAATCAAACCAATGCCAGAATCCCAAATCATTATACCATCACCCCAACAAAAAATGAAGAGATTGATGTCTATCATCATGCCCTCAATGAAAACTATCCATCTAATTCTGAATGATCTCATAGGGATGTGGATTATACCCATCATAGGTGCATAGGAAAATGTATCATTCCATACCAGGTTACTGTTATAAATCAAGTCAGCATCATACGCACTAAAAATCAGACCTAAGATGATGGCAATGGTGTCTCCAAGACCATGTAATGATATAGTATCCATATTATGCCGATTATCAACAATGTAGTCATGATCCCACACACTCCAAGACAACCAACTAGTTGATGTAAGCCATGACAATTCTGAAGACACTATAACCAGACAAGTTGGACAGCCACTAATCATTAAAGTATTCATGTTATGTGACAAAAATCCAAACATTAGGTCGGCTGCATACCCAAAAGAAGTAAGTGTCTCAATCAAATCTGCATTATGTGTGTCTTCATCTACACATAAAGACATGTCATTAGTGGCTGGTCCAGTAAGTGTATGCTATAGAAAATCATTATTTTCATCAATGGGGCTGCCAACACCAATTGAAATTTCTGAATGATCGAAAGCGAAGTGCTCTTGTTTTATTTGATCCATGGATTTATGCGAATCCTTGAGCCTTTGAAGATGAAGTTTGTCTTGGCCAGCCAACCACTTGGCTTTCCTAGCTCTCTCTAACCACTCTTCACACATTCTTTGGGACCATTTTGCATCAGCTATGCCAAAATGTATAAAATCAATCCTTTACTAGTTGCATCATAAACCAATCTCTCATAACCATCTTCCCAAACTTGAGTGCTATGATTGGGGTACTTCAAAATATTGGCTGCCACATCCTTGGGTATTTTATCAGTGACTGTCTTCAAAATAATTTGCTTACCCATATGTGTGAACTCAAGCTCCATCTTGTTGAAATCTTGGATGTATCTTCCAAGAGATCTCAACCATTGTATTCCCAATACCACTTTGTTACCACCAATATGACCGACATAGTACTCATCATCAAATTTATAGCCAGCTAATTGTATGCTCAACCTTGGTATCCTTTTTGTGCAACTAATTTCGAATCCATCTGCCAACATGACACTGAATCTGGGAAAGTCCTCTACTTGTAGTCCTTTGTAGACTCCAAAGCCTTCATCAATAAAATTATGTTTAGCACCACTATCCACTATACACATAACTCTTTGTCTTTTGACAATTCCTTTTAACATGAAAGGAAAATATCTACAAACACCAGAAAGAAAAGCAAGTGTACCTTGTGCTAAGTCAGCATGCTTTAATGGTGGTGGCTATGTAGAACATAGGTTTACTACTGAGAGGGGGGGAAGGGGGGTGAAATAGTAGTAACTGAAATTTAAACTCTTATCTAATTAATAATCATCAAACTGAAATCTGAAATTAACAGCAACTGAAGCAGAAAGTAATGTAACCACACAAGGAACAAAGCACAAGATTATGTGGAAAACCAAGATGGTAAAACCAACGTGAGAAATGCTGTTAGGATCTATTGTCCTAATCTAGCCTCAGTTAAAACTTCAATTACAATGTTTAAGGGCACCAACCCTAAGGAGTCACCAAACCCCTTAAAAGAGCACCAACTCCTTACAAGATCTCAACTATTCAGACTGAGCACCAACTCAGTGTCTTAGACATCGCATCTCATCTCAAAATGTTTTTAGTATGACAGAATTCATTTCCAATGACAATGTTTTTAAAATATGCTGAAACAAAACAATATCACCTTCAACAGTGATAGATGATCAAGTTGTGATTAATTTAAGCAACCAATCTGAAAACTTCACAATCTGAAAGGTAACCAAAAAAATCCAATCTTGAATGTGTAGAATGCTGCACAATGCAAAGACCATTCTGGAAAGTAATATACCAATATGAGATAGCTAAGAAAGTCTTCTTCAAACTGTTGTCAACTATTAGACACTATATTGAAAATAAAATTGCAACGTTATCATCAAACAAGATCTTCCAGTAGTGCTATCAGTTATAGCAACATATTGAATAATCAAACTGCAATATATCACTGGTACGACAGAGATAAATACTTGTATTCTAAAGACCTGTCACAACAATACCAATCACAAAATGATTGCAAAACTAATCTGATTATACCTCTTTACATTTATATTAGATGCAGTCAGAGATATCATGTTAAACTCTTCACACACATCTATCTTCACATAAGTATTTCTCTCAGACCTTCGGAGAGATTCTCAGTTCCAAAAACAAAGCATAAAGTCTCGTGATTGAAATATTTTCCAGCACTCATGATTTTATCATCACTTATAAATATTCTCAATTCTCACAATGATTTCTCTCCCTTTTTTTACACCTCATACATTCTTCATCAACATTAAATAGAGACATTACTGTTATCGAATGGAAGAAGATGGTTGTACCTATATTCGACAGTTTTCATTGGTTATAACAAACCCTCAAACTAATCAATATTTAACAAGGCCTTAAGAGTTTCAGTTGTAGAACAGTTCATAAAGAAATAACCACTCTCTGAACCGAATTGATTATATAAGAAAACTTCAACCATGTTTTAATAGAATGGCTCAAAGAAGTGAAGATTCGCATCCAAGTCTGATTTTGAAATGTCATCACAAATCTTTTCACGTGAATTGTTGCAACACAATTATAAATTGGTTAAATCTTTGTCTCTTTAACATTCAATTTTTATTGTGAAAAGTGTATCCCTTGATGTCGATATATTAACATTAACATTGTGTTTCATATCTAGAAATGTGTAAGCATTGGATCTCCAAACTAAGGCAATCATGAATTTTCTAGAGAGGAAGGAATGTCTTTTCTACAGATACAATACAAAGTACATAGCTCTCACGAAATGACATCAATGACAAATAAAAATGCTAACAATCTCCCCCTTTGGCATTGATGTCAAAACCCCAAATATCAATCAACTATATTCAATCTTTGACACAATCATCATCAAAGTCACAAACTAAACTATCATCACAATTTTGCAATGTGAAGCATCTGCAAACTGAAGTCATGATAATCTGAAAACAACATGTGAAATTGAAGCATTTGCTTCATTTGAAATAGGCTGATCAAATATCACCTTCAAATCCTTAAGCATTTGCTTCATCCACAACACCTATGTACAACAAGAAGGAGCAACAACATATTCAGCCTCTGCAGTAGATAAAGTAATGAAATCCTGTTTCTTGCTCAACCACGCAACCAATTTGTTCCCCAAAAAGAATGCGCTACAATGGTGCTCCATCTATCATCAACACAACCTGCTCAATCTGCATTTGTATATGGTATCAAAGTGAAATCATTAGTCCAAGGATACCACAAACCATAATCCATAGTACCCTTGAGATATCTGAAGATCCTTTTCACTGCATTAAGATGTTAAATCTTAGGAGTAGACTGAAAACGAGCAACCACACAAACAACTTGCATAATATTAGGCCTTGATGTTGTTAGATACAATAAACTCCCAATCATAGATCTATACATTTGTTTGATCTGTCTCTGGCTACTCATCATTCTTACTAAGCTTACAACCAGTGACCATAGGAGTACTTACAGGTTTGCAGTCTCCCATCTAAAACTTCTTAAGCATCTCCTCGGTATACTTAGTTTGAGATAGAAATATTCCTGCATCCAATTGAGACACTTGCAAACCAAGGAAAAATGAAAGTTCTCCTATTATAATATCCCTTGTTGTTATATGACCGAAATATGCAAGGAATATTGACGAACAGTCGACTTCCAACCTTCAATCTGCTGTTCTAAAGTTTCAGATTGATAACTTGTGTGTTATTGACACAGGAAAGGTGTGCATAACTTGCGTGTTATTGATGCTGTAGTTTATGCTTGATTATTTGAACATATGAACGCAATGCAAAGAACTGAGAATGAACCAACTATTGAAGACAATGTAAGAACCAGTTCAATTTCAACATCTATAGTTGATTGACATTTTATCAAACAATTGTCATGCATCACATAAGCTGAAAATGAAGGATCTTTACATCAGGCATATGCCACCAAATCTGAGCACTTTTATTGAATGCAAACAATCTTTGTCTTACAACTAAATATGTATGACAACCTATAAATCACCACTTACAACAGCATCAATGAGAATCAAATTGACATTATAATCTCATACAAATTAGATTAGGAGCTTGATTATAATATCGGCCCAAGTGATGTTTGAAGAAGCAAGCAATAACCAACTGAAAGAGTCTCCCTTTGGCACAAATCGTATTCCTTCCTCCAGTCGTCCTTGTTCTGATATGTTTCAGACTCAAACAAATAAAAGACAGCTCCCATGTGCTACCTTGAGCACCAAAAATCATCGCCTTGTCCTCACAGGAAGAGTGGTCGAACTTGCAGGTGGAATCGTTGCCTCAAATTAGCCCTATGATCAAAATCGTGGCTTTTCCCAAAACCGCCCCTATTTATGAAGTGTCTCAGTCTTCAATCAATTAACAACAGTTGCCATGACCTCCTTTCCACACTAAAGATGACCGATTTCTCCTCAAGATGAGAGCACTTCAGTCTGAGGGTAGAATCAATGCACCATTTGCCCCTTGTGATGCAAAGTCGTGGTATCTCCTAGGCTGATGGTAATTTGAATTTTTCTGAGATTAAACTTAGAAATGAGCAGATGCTAACAACTCCTTGAAAGAATTGAAATTCTCAAATATTCACAATGTCTTCTTCAACTTCTCAAATCGAACTTAAGAAAATTGGCCACAGACTTCTCAAATCGAACTTAAGAAAATTGGCCACAGGCTACGAATAAGGCACCAATGAGATGACTGAAGTATCACCTCCACAAATGCAACCCTTCAAGAGATCTTTCACTCCTTCAGTTATGCGATCAATGGGAGTTTTCATTCCCAAAGATTGAAATGATCTGCAGAAACCATTGGCTCCACAAACTATCAACAATGCAAATATCAATTCCTAGATGCCTAACAGTGAGGCTGCCCCCTCTATTTATTCTTTTCCTTCAAGAGGTTGGCCTCCTTCTAGAAGAAATAAAATAATCTTTAATTGAACTTTCTAGAAGATTCCCCTTAAAATAATAATATTATTTAAGTGACTTTATTATTTAATTGCACTTCAGATAATTAAAATATCATTATGAATATAAAGTGCAACACACATGACATCATACGTGAGAATACATTATCTCACCAAAAATCATATTAAAATGAAATGTGAAGCCACAAGCAACTGCCCAAGCGACCCTCTTATCAACCTCTTGGCCTATGAGGGTCAAGTAATAGGCCAAACTCCACGAATATCTGCGTACTAGGGAGAAGGGGACATTACACCTATCATGGACATCTCAAACTCTGTTTGCATTTGTGTAGCAAAATCCTTACAAACATCATCATTACCTCCAAAAATAATATCGTCAACGTATACAACTACCACATACACTTGATCATCAACTGATTTGAAATATAAGTTGCTACTTGCATTACCTCTGTGAAAACCCTGTTGTAGAAGATACTAATCAAGGCCGAGGTGAATGTTTAGACCGTACAAGGCCTTTTTCAACCTGCAAACATACCCTTCTTTTCCAGCACATACAAAACCTTTTGGTTGTTCCATGTAAGCTTCCTCCTCCAGATATACATTTAGAAACACTGATTTCACATCCATCTGCTAGACTTTAAAATCCTTGTAAACAGAAAAAGCCATAAATATACAAATAGCCTCTAATCTGGTTACAGATGCAAACATTTCTTCAAAGTTAATGACCTCAATTTGTGCATATCCCTTACATACAAGCCTACCTTTATTTCGAACAACTTTTGCATCTTCATTAAGTTTGTTCCTGAATATCCATTTTGCACAAATTCCATTTTTATTTGCAGGTCTAGGAACCTGTAATGTCCCCTTGCTTGTGATGTTGCATTTAGTGGTCCATTGGCCTATTCCGGAGACCTGTAGGCTATGTGGAAAGGTGAATTAAGGGTTTCAATGTTCTTTGGAGTTCCGACTAAGCTTGTCAGGGTTGGAATGTGAACTTACTATTTTTAGTAAGTTAGGGTTTAGCCATTAGGATGGTGCAGAGTTGCTAAGCTCGCCAAGCTCTTTCTCTGGTTGCGAAGATCACGATTTTTCAGAGCATTGACTTACTATTTTTAGTAAGTGGCAGTTTGGGGCATTCTATTTTTGGCAGTCCTGGACTTGATCTTGATCCGGCACAGTTCAGTGATCCTCATTGCTCAGCCTCATCCAGATTTTGTTGATAATCAGTACTGGAGCTATAAGCGATTTAATTAAATATCATTCCTTATCCTAAGGTTATTATTTAATTATTTTATTACTGATTGATGCTATATGGGAAATTGTGCAAAATATGATATTTTTCCTAAGTTATGCCTGGGCGAATTATTTGAAGATTAAAAGGAGACTTTATTTTTATACTTCAAAGTTTTATAATGCAAAATCGTGGTCCCCTCTCCTTGGCGTGATTTTGACTTGGGAAGTGGGCGCCATTTTGGGTCCACCACATGGAATGAAATGCAGTTTGAATGAGGAGAATTTGGAGGCAATTTCATTTGAATTCCAGACTTGAAAAGCTATATAAACAGGTGTTTGGCTCCTCATTTGTTCATCCAGAGAAAATATATCGTTATGCTGTCAGAATGACTCCAGGCTTCTTCGAGGTGAATACCTCCTAGATCTTTCCTTCCGGTTTTGAGTGTGAGATATCATTCCTAGCTGTGGTTCGAAGTTGTGAGCTATTTGGTGATTTTTTGCGTGTGTTGGTGAAGAGTTGTGTGCTGCTGGTTTTTTTGGTGTTGTTGGTGTTTGTTGGCTGGAAGTGTTTTTCGCTCGTAGCTATCTGCATGTTGAGTGCATCATTCTGGGTGAGGGCTTGTTGGAAGCGTATCGGAGAGACAATCATTCTCCTACATTGGTGTGGCATTTGGAGAACTCTCCAATTTACAGTTGTAAATCGAACTATTCAGCCAAAACGCCATTTCCAGAATTGACTTGGGTTGCGTTCATCGCTGTTGTTGCTCTCCAGTCGATTGTTTATGTCTTACACTTCATCTGCATTTGGTTTGGGTTGATTCCATTCAATTTTGAGAGAGTTACAAGCATTTTAGTGGGTTTTGGGATGGCTGGTTCTGCGTTTTCATTGTATCTGATTTCAGAATAGCAAGTAGAGTTTATGGTGAGAGTGTGTTGTTGAATTCTTGAGATATGTACTTCATTCTATCTTCTTTCACATCTCTGTCTTTGTAAGAATTGCTTCAGTATTACTGACCAATTCATTCTATGCTGCATTTCCCGCTGAACAAGTGGAAGAGGATGGCTTAGCCGCTTGTATGTTTTGTAATTTAGTTTTGTCCTCCCATTGAGCAAGTGGTTGAGTGATATCGTCCTCCCGTTGAGATATGCGGTTGAGTGATAGTTTATGTAAAGGTCCTCTTGCTGCATAAGCAGTAGAGTGATTCAGTTCTGTTATGCTCTTGTTACCTTGGTTGGTTTGAAAGATCCCTGATAGATCCCCTTGTTGATTTGCTATAGTTTTTAAATTAATAAACTATATTTTCCTGTGATTCCTTTGATGGTTTTAGAGAATAGATAGAAGTTGCAGAAGGTTTGTTTGTTTTTGTGTTTTTTTATAGTTTTCAAACAAGTAATGAATAATGAACAGTAAACATGGAAGGAGACTGAAAATAAATAAGAACATACAGTCAAATCAGATTTGCTACAAGCTGTACCAGACAGATTTCTGATTCGTAAAACCAAATAATAATTCCAATGCAGATCAAAGGAACTTACATCCAACAAGGATGCCAAACTGAAAGGTAAATAATGATCATGAATCAAGAATACCTCTAAGGCTGAATGCATGCATTGCTTACATTCCACGTGGGATGTACCTGCTGCAAATGGTGGCCCTAAGGCTGCAAGGATCACGCCCAAGCTGAAGAATCAATCTGCCATGCTGAAACCCTTACTCTGCAACCTGAATCCACAATGAAGAATGGCGTACTTAATCTCTGTCAACAATGCACTCTGCTTGAAGAATCCAATGCCAATAACTGTTGAGGGCTACGTCCCAGCCAATCCAGATCTTGGGGTTTGCGTCCCAGATGAAGAATCGCCCACTCAGAGCAAATTTGCAAAATAAGTTTGATTGTGTAAAAAGATAATGAACAATTAGGTCTTCATCTCCTTATATCTCCTTTCCTTTCCAAGCCAAACCCTAAAAGGGAGTAAAGTTGGCGCATTATGAAAAGAGTGTTATTTTCTAATTATGGTGTCAACTATAGGAAAATAACACTAAATTGCAAATAAATAGTTTCAGGCATCCAAAAAGACTCCGGAAGGTGAGAATCATGTAGCAAAGTTCAAGACCTTTCCAATGAGCTATAACACAGGCATATCAACCCAGATGAAGCCAGAAACCCCTTATTACTCCGAAATGACTAAATACATAGCCTTATTTTAATTTATTTAATCGCTAACTTAGGAAATATTTAAATATATTAAAATATCTCCAGATATCCAATAATAGCCCAAAATAACCAGACAATCATGAATATAACTGTGTCACCTATCCGTGACTAATGCCGGAAAAGATGAGCTAATTGGCAGTCCCATCCCTAAAATCTAGGGATGCTCCTAGAAACTAGGAAAGACACCCAAACTCCCTTAAACTGAAACCATGGCATGGTCCCTTGGAACTTCCAATATGGGAACTGCCACAACCTCCTAAAAAATAGGGAATCTCCCTAAAATCAAGGAACTGCTCCCAATGGCCCTCAAATTGTCTGAAATGCCAACTTCAGATACTAAATACCCTGCATGAGTCTCTATCCACCACTGCTAGCCTACGAGACCCCATAATAGGCTAACTCACATGTCTCTACTAGACAAACTAAAGAGGGGACATGACATGGTTTACCACCAAGTTCTTGTTCTTCATCCCGTTGAAAAGTGGAAGGGGCTGGCTTGCCGCCTAGTATTGTATTTGCATTGCAATTTCCAGCGGATTAGTGAGCTAACGAACCCCTTATCACCGTATGCTCTCACCTTCCCACATTGGGCTCTTGGTGATCATAAAGTGGAAGGGTCACTTTTCAGTAGCATTTGGATTATATTTCCTAACTTTAACGGGTGCATTGTAATATTTGTTGTGCTTAAAAACCGAAAAAATAAGTGGGAATATTACAGAACCAACTCCCATGTTTTATTTTTCTCAATTTGACCTAATCTTCTTTCATAGCTTAAACGTAAGTTTTCATCCTTACTAACATCAACATACGACTTGGGTTCAAAATCAAAAAGCAAAGAATGATAAACCTCTTCTTCATGATAAGATTTTACCAATTTCTTCCTTGTCTGAATAACATCATCAATATGTCCAATGATTTGCTGCTTTGGATGATTTTATTTTACAAATTTTGAAGGAAGTCTGTCAACAATTTGTTCTATGCCATTTTGAGAACCCATGTCACCGCCATCAGCTAAACTTGTTTCAACAACACCATGTTTAGTAGCGTCAATTTCAGAATTATTATCCTTCACAGATTGCGTTGCCCCTGTTTCTTCTGAATCATCTTCCTGCAACACTTTATCAATTTTGACATTAGTAATTCAACAACTCTTTTCAAACTGTTACTATAGCACCTATATGCCTTGCTATGAGTGGAATAACCAAGAAAAATACCCTCATCACATCTAGAATCAAAACTTCCCAAATTATCTTCATCTCGTCTAATGAAACACCTACTTCCCAAATTATCTTCATCTCGTCTAATGAAATACCTACTTCCAAATTTTTTGAAATATTGAACAGAAGCTGGTCTGCCATACCAAAGTTCATAAATCATAAGGAGTTCTCTTACTATTGGGCCTCAACTGTACCTTGTTGAGAGTATATGTTGTCTTGTGAACTGCCTCCACCCAAAATCTGTCAGATATCTTGGTTCATTGAGCAAAGTCCATGCCATCTCTTTAATTGTTTGATTCTTCCTCTCAACCACACCATTCCATTGTGGTGTCCTTGCTGCAAAAAAAGTGCCTTTTGATGCCATGCCTTTTACAATACTTAATAAATTTATTAGACATAAATTCACCACCTAAGTCAAATCTAAGACATTCAATTTGATCATTACTCTCCTTTTCAACCATAGCTCTAAAATTTTTAAATTTCTCAAATGCCTCAAATTTCTCTTTAAGAAATTCCACCCAAGTCATCCTAGAAAAATCATCTACAAACCACATGAAAAATCTCTCATTTTTTAAGCCTTTAGATCTTGTAGGACCACAAAGATCAGTTTGAATCAATTCAAGATGTTGGAAACCTGTGTATAATTTTGGCTTGAAACTAACTCTTGTTTGCTTACCTTTTTGATGTTCTTTACAAACAATGTTTTTAGGCTTTACAATTTTAGGCATATTTCTAATAGAGTTCAAGCTTGCTACTTTTGACTAGATTATCAAAATTTATATGCCCTAGTCTTCTATGCCATAGCGAACTAGCATCATACTGATTTACCAAACAATTTTTACCTTTTACTTCTCGTAAGTCATACACATTGCTTTCTGTTCACTTCCCTTCTGCAACTAATTTTCTTGAGTTGATTCTCCTAACTTCACAACAATGAGCATTAATACAACATATTATTGATTTTCGCACATTTGGCTAACACTTAGCAAATTATACTTAAATTTCTCAACATACTAGACATTGTGAATTGTAAATGCACCATTAATACTCAAAGTGCCTTTACCTTGAATCTCTACGGATGACCTGTTACCAAATTTTATGGATCCCCCATTCCAGTCAGTAATTATGGCGAATTTGCTTTTATCACTTGTCATGTGATTTGAACAACCACTATCAACTATCCAAAGATTCTACTTCTTGGCATGCAGTGCTGTCTAAACAATCGTCGATTTTATTTCCCTCTTTCTCCACACCTTTTCTGTTCCTTTGTTCAAAAACTTGTTTTTTGTCCTGTTCTTTTCTGTAAAATTTAAGCGACAATTTCATGTAATATGACTGAAATTTTGACAGTTGAAACATATCATGTTGTAATTGTTTAAAACATTGAAACGATTTTGATTAACAAAATTAACTTCTCTTTTTGGTCTAACTCTACAATTTGCAGCTTTATGGCCAAAATAATTACAATAAATACAATAGCCGTAAAAAGAATAGAATCTATTTGCAAACCTTCTTCTTGGAGGAAATTGCCATTATGAGTTCTTTTGGTGTGCTGAAGTTTTAATTTTCTCTTTAGAACTCTGACCTTTTTCAAATCCTAGACCAATCTTGTTGTCACTTAATTGTTGTCTATCTAACATTTCAGTCAACAAATCTGAACTGTTTTTATTTTTCATTGGCTTATCAGAAACCAACTTAAGTTGTTCCATTAAACTCACTACTTCTCTTTCTAATTTTAAGCAACTGTCTGATTTCAAAACAAGTTCAGTATTTGCTACCTCAATTTGTCTTTTACCTTCCTCAATTTCAGTTTTCATATTGATAACCATCTTACTTCTTTCTTCAAGTTCCAATTTCAAAGTTTCATCACCTTCATTTTGCTCTGTAATCACTTTCCTCAATTTTTTGATGTCTTGTAAGGCACATAAAAGTTTTGCCTCAAGGCTTACTTCTCCTTAAACTGTGTCCTGTAAGAAACCTACATCACTGAAATCAGAGTGAAGATTCAATTACCATAAATAAAGTTTTTGAGTCAGATTTCTCACTATCCTTTGAATGTGAAGTTTCTTCTTTGGTACACAAATTCTTCTTTTTCTTTGAAAAGCTTTTTTGTTTATTGTAATAGTTTCTTTTGTCTTGTTCATCTTCTTGATCATCCTTGGTATAGGGACACTTGGCAACAAAGTGTCCGATTTTTCTATAGTTAAAACATTTCAAGGATTGTTTCCCTTTTGATTTTTTAAAACTTCTCCTCAATTTTCACCAAATTTTGCAATTCTTCATCCATGTCAGAGTCTGATCCTGAACTTTCTTCTTTTGCTTTCTTTGTGGATTTGAAAGCAGTTTCTCTCTTGGTGGTCTCTTCATCAAATCTTCTCATTTCATAAGCAGTTAGTATCCCCTATAAATCATCAATAGTAAGAGTTTTAAGATCCCTAGCTTCTTCTATAGCAGAAATCTTAGCATTATACTTGGATGGTAATGGCCTTAAAATTTATTGCACAACAACTTTATCCTCCACTTTTTCTCGAAGGCCTTTAATAGCATTTAATATCTCGTCCACTCTTGACAAATTTTCTACAATCTGTTCTTCATTTTTCATCTTTAAGCTTTCATAACGAACCTTGTAGGTTTGAAGTTTGGCCTGTTTCACTTTGTCATCTCCTACATAAATACTCTTCAACTTGTCCCAAATCTCTTTGGCTGGTTTACAATGCATAACCTTGACAAACTCTATGTTAGATAAACCACATAATAAAGAACTTTTAGCTTTGACATTGTTTTCATAATCCTTTTTATCTGCAGGATCAGTTAAAGAAAGTTTAGGCATAGTATAACCATTTTCTAGTGCCATCCAAACATCAACTCCTAAGGAAGAAATATAGCTTTCCATTCTAATGCTTCAAAAAGCATAATCGGTGCTATCAAATAGAGGTGCCTTATTTGATGAGGAACCTTCTAGATTAGACATGTTTTCTAATGACAAGATCTGCTTAGACTAATTAGGTATTTTTAACAAGCATTGGCTCTGATACCAAATTGTAGTAAATAGGTCTACTACTAAGAGGGGTCGGAGGGGGGTGAAACAGTAGTAAATAAAACTTAATACTCTTATCTAATTAATAATCTTCAAACTGAAATCTGAAAATAACAACTGAGGCAGATAGTTATGTAATCACACAAGGAACAAAACACAAGATTACGTGGAAACTCAAGATTGAAAAACCATGGTGAGAAATGGTGTTAGGGTCTACTATCCTAATCCAGCCTCATAATTAAAACTTCAATTACAATGTTTAAGGGCACTAACTGTAAGGAGTCAACAAACCCCTTCAAAGAGCACCAACTCCCTACAAGATCTCAACTATTCAGATTGAGCACCAACTTAGTGTCTTAGACATCACATCTCTGAATGTTTTAAGTACAACAAAATTAATTTCCAATGATAATCTTTTTACAATATGTTGAAACAAAACAATACCACCTTCAACAATGATAGATGATCAAGTTGTGATAAATTGAAGCAATCAATTTGAAAACTTCTCAATCTGAAAGGTACACTAAAAAGTCAGAGAATCTAATCTTGAATGTGTAGAATGCTGCACAATACAAAGACCATTCTGGAAAGTAATATGCCAATATAAGACAGCTAACAAGAGTCTTGTTCAAACTGCTGTCAACTATTAGACACTATATTGAAAATAAAAGTACAACATTATCATCAAACAAGATCTTCCAGTAGTGTTGTCAGTTATAGGAACATATTGAATAATGAAACTGCAATGGTATCATTGGTCTGACAGAGATAAGTGTATTCTAAAGAATTGTCACAACAATACCAATCACAAAATGGTTACAAAACTAATCCGATTATACCTTTTACATTTATAATAGATGCAGTCAGAGATATGGCGTTAAACTCTTGACACATCTGTCTTCACATACGTATTTCTCTCAGACCTTCGAAGAGATTCTCAGTTCCAAAAACAAAGCATAAAGTGTCATGATTGAAATATTTTCCAGCACTCATGATTTTATTATCTGCACTTATAAATACTTTCAATTCTCACAACGATTTCTCTCCTTTTTTTTCTAACACCTCATACATTCTTCGTCGACATTAAATAGAGACATTATAGTTATCAAATGGAAGAAGATTGTTGTACCTATATCTAACAGTTGTCATATGTTGTAACCTACCCTCAAACTAATCAATTTTTATCAAATCTTTAAGAGTTTCGGTTGTAGAACAGTTCACAAACAAATAACCACTCTGTCTAAACCAAATTGATTATATAAGGAAACTTCAACCATGTTTTAATAGAATGGCTCGAAGAAGTGAAGAAACACATCCAAGACTGATTTCAAAATGTCATCAAATCTTTTCACTAACATTTTGTTTCATATCTAGGAACGTGTAAGCATCGGATCTCCAAACTAAGACAATCATGAATTTTCTACAGACGGAGGAATGTCTTTTCTGCAGATAGAATACAGAGAACATAGGTCTCGCGAAATGACATCAATGACAAACAAAAATTGCTAACAGACTTCTCCTCATGTTCACTTTCCAAATTAGTGTCCGCTACAACATCATCATTGTCAGAAGTGACCTCAATGTAATGTACTTTGCCTTTCCCAAGGCATCTGTGACCAGGCTCCCATGGTTCCTTTCAAGTGAAACAAAACTTGTTCCTACACAACTCATTCTTCGTCTCAAAGTCCAAACTAGGTGATGTAGACTTAGGCTGATTGGAAACCCTCTCATCTGATTTATCATCTAGTTTGCTGTTCTTGAAGTTTTTCTTAGGTGGCTGATTTCTAGAAGATGATGTATCAAGGTCTAAATCCAATTGGATAGCCTCATGTAGAGTTCTAGGCTTAAGCACCTCAATGAGGCCCTTTGTTTTATCATTCCATCCTTCAATAAGCAACATTAGCACGCCTTTTTCAGTCATATCAGGTACCATGACAGTGATCTTTTGGAACTGATTGATTTAGGAATCCAAGTGCCCACTTTGTTTCAACTGTGCCAATTCTCTATGGTACACCTCCACATCCTTATGGTCAAACCGATCAATCAATTTGTTGCTAAAGTCCTCATAGGAATGAATCAAACCATGGTTTTGAGTTAACAAGCCATGATGCCACCAATCGTACGCAATACCCTCTAGGTGCATGGTTGCAAATTTGATTGCTTCATCCTCTTTCATTGGCTTAAGAGTCAAGAATATGTCTAACTTTTGAATCCAAGCTGTTGCACTTGTTTTCTCACTACCATCAAATGTTGGAAGAGTTAATTTGTTGGTAACTGTTGAGACATGGACCAGCTAGGACTCGAACCTAGGACCTTCCATACGCTGCTGGAGTGCTCTACCATTGAGCTACTGGCCCCTCTTGGACCAGTCCATTGTCGGTCCGGGTGTGGCTTATTTTCAACACCAACACCCCCCCTTAAGCCACACCTCTCGTGTGCTTGGGGTTCCTAGCCTGGACCTGGCTTTGATACCATGTTGAGACATGGACCAGCTAGGACTTGAACCTAGGACCTTCCATACGCTGCTGGAGTGCTCTACCACTGAGCTACTGGCCCCTCTTGGACCAGTCCATCGTCGGTCCGGGTGTGGCTTATTTTCAACACCAACAGTTACTTGCTCGAGGTCTTTGTTTTGTTGCCTTGACCTCCTTTCTTGTCTTGATTTCTTGCCTTCTCTTCGCTGTCCCAAATATTGATCGAAGGTCAAATCTGCTTGAATATGTTGTCGTAGAGTACTCCACTCATCATGTGAGGTCATTAGATTATCCTGGAATGCTATGTCTCCATCAACATTATCTTCCTCTTCTTTATTTTCAGCTAAGAAATTTGGCATCATAGGTCTATTTGTAGTGCGTGCAGGTGCCCTCTCTCCACATGGGGAACTAACCATACTGTCATCATTTGCTTGACTATGTTGTTGTCTCCTAGGTCCCATGCTCAATTGTTGAATGGCAACTGTGAGTTGTTGTAAAACATTGGCTAACTGCTATTGCCTATTGTCTTAATTTTTGGATTTTAAAAAATTGACAACCCCTACAAATTTTTATTTAAAATTCGCAATTTTACTCTCTAAGGCATGTTTTACGAGGTTGAAAACTCGTATTTGTTAATGCCAAATCATTAGTGGGTGTGTTTGTTGTCTTTGTCCTTGTTTTGGTTGGCCTTTGCTTTCATTTTCCTAGCCTTTTGTGCAAAATCAGGTTTTGAGTTCCTCTCTGCAAGTAGGAACTTTTTATCTAAATTGCAAGTCAATTAAGTGAACTTGTAATCGGGTTTTAGAAATCTTATTGCAAATTGACTTGTTTTTATGTGTAGTATTTATAATTTGCAATCAGGTTTCTAGGACCCGATTGCAAGTTCGCTTTATTAAAAATGAAAGAAATGTAATGAAGTTAAAATACTCGTATCGGTCCCTCTAAAACTCGATTTGCTTTTGCTTTCATTTTGTGTGATGTCCCCGAAATAACTAAATAATAAATTTAAATACTTTATTGTTGCAAGGCCCCAAATGTAATAACAAATCTTTCGGGCCCTTTATTTAATTAGATTAGTCAAGTCTTAGTTTGGTCATGTCGGCCCATTTGTAACCCTTCGGGAAAGTTCCCGGAGCCCATATTTATGGTCGAGTCTGTCATTTGTGTTGGTATGCGAATTTGCTATTTTTCTTTGTATGTGCAAATTCCAGTTGGAGTTCAGCTTGTCTGTCATTTCAGAGGTGAGAGATCCTCCCTACTTGGCACCCGTAGTTTCGGTGGGAGTTTCTCCTCACCCGAAGCCCATATTTATGGCCGAGTCTGTCATTTGTGTTGGTTTGCGAATTTGGTACTTTCTTTGTATGTGCGAATTCCAGTTGGAGTTCAACTTGTTTGCCATTTCGTTGGTGACAGATCCTCCCTACTTGGCATCTGCAGTTTCGGTGGGAGTTTCTCCTCACCCTATTCTGCTTTTGTTCAGAGTCTATGTAATCTGCGATCATTATCAATATAATTTCCTGTGCATGTGCGAATATTCATCATCTACATCTAAGTCTCTTGTATCTGGAATAATAATAAATTCATTCCATTTTGCAACACCGAACTGTCTAAACGTCTGGAGGGTTTAGGGGCAAAACTTGGCGGTTAAATCACCCACCGTATGATCACTCCAGTACGACCACTACCGTACGACCAGTATGACCACTACCGTATGACCCTTCCACCGTACGATCAAGCTCCAAACTCACCGCACATCGACTTGCTGAAGGGAGCATTCTGTACGGGCACCACCGTACGCCCTAAGGAGCAATCTTACCATACATTGATTGCGTGAGGGAAGTGTACCGTATGGTAACCACCGTACGCTCTTAGGAAGACCATCCACCAGTTGCACCATATGTGGAACAATTGAAGGAGATCGTACGACGTACGAAACATTAATAGCTTAGTCATTGGTTTGTAGAAGGATTGTATTTCCTTTAAGGCGTCTATTGAGCCTTTGTGTGGACATTTAAACCTCATGTTTGCCCCTTCTTTTGGAGTCGCACTTATGATTTGGGTTGGTGAACATATTCATCGGTTCTTTTCAAGGTGAGTTTTCATTTAAATTTTGTTTTGATTTCTTTTTCTTTTGTTTCTCATGTCGCATTTGAATCTTTCTTTTTTTCTAAGCATATTATTGCAACCCCGCGTTTTTCTAATTGTGTTTTGCCTTTTGATTTTCGGTTGCATTGTGTTGGGGTTTTTGGAGCCCGGTGACATATTTTGCATTTTTGTTCCCTTGTCACGTGATGGTCATTCCTGTTTGCAATTGGGTTCCAGAAATCCGACTGCAAGCGTGCAAGTGTTATATTTTTCTTGCAAGTTGTCATCACTTGCAATTGGGTCTTGAAACCCCAATTGCAAGTCCATTTTTTCGCCTTTGCATTATACTTGCAATCAAGTTTTTGACACCCGATTGCAAGTGTGTTTTCCTATGGCTAGCTTCATGTTTCCCTTGCACTTGCAATCGGGGTTCCAAAATCCGATTGCAAGCCAATATTGCATGAACGTTGTGTGGTTACACTTGCAATTGAGTCTTGAAACCCCGATTGCAAATTAGTACTTGCCTTGCAAACATGCTCACTTGCGTTTAGGTCTTCAATGTCGGATTGCAAGTATAAGTATCTTCTTTCCTCCCAATTCGTTTTCCACATTTCTGCTTCTCAAGTTTGTTATGATCCACTTGCTCTTGCTTTTCGCCTCCTAGGATCCAAATTTGCTTTTGTGTCTATATGTGTTCATGATATGTTATTGAAGCTAGTCCACTCATTTTTCCTTTCCTATGATAAATATCATGATAGGTCAAGATTTGGGCATTGTTTTACAAACTCTTTTATCTGAAGAAGGTGTTATGGCTTCTCCAATAGCCCGTGATGATGTCTTAACTCTTTGGGGTTTTCATCGCAGCATTCCAGATTCTTGCTCAATGACAGAGGAATCAACATCTCCTTCAAACAAGAGGATGAAGTACAAATATGACAAATACCAAAATGAGATTTCTCCTTCTCAAGTGAATTCTTCTATTGATGAAATCAAAGATACAAAGATTGGGCATGTTGATATGTCTGAGCTCCTTGAGAGAGCAGAAAAATCAACAGATCATGGCATGCAGTTGCTTTTGAACAATCATATTCACTTGGTTTCCACTTTTCCAGTGGCCGCCTTGGAACCAGAGTTTGTCCTTGCCTGTGCTGCTCATTTTGATAAGGAATCTAGGAGGATCAAGGATGATGATGGTAATGTTGTTATCAGACTTGATGTGGAAACCATTGGCAAAATCTTCAAGGTTCCTACCGCTCCAGTGTATGCAGAGATCACCATGCAGAGTGCTCTTGATCACTATAACTAGAAAAAGGGAGATTGCATGAGGCACATTAATTTCAAGTGGCTTAAGACACCCGGGACCTACTTTTCTCGATGGCCCAAGTTGTAACGTTCTGATTTTAATGAAGAAGTCAATGACATGATCACGCTCCTTAGTAGGATAATGGGGTTGAAGCAATCTAATGTGTTTGAGGTCTGGATGTATAAATACAGTGTGTTTATGAGGAAGGCTCAGTCATATATTTTCTAGGGTGAAGTGATCAGTGATAATCTATGTGAGCAATTCTCACAAGTTCCAACAACTCTCACTTTCTACATGAATTCCTACCTGGTATATATAGTAGTCTCACTAAGACAGTTTCCAGGTCTTTCTACCAAGGGTGACAGGTCACTGTCGTTGATACCAGTGTGGAAATATTATGATCAACTCACTTTGAGACCTTGCAGGGTTCATTAAAGGAGGGTGTAGGATGCTTTCTTTGGTCATTTCATGTGTCTGTTTGATAAGACACTTAAAAGAAAAAGAGTGTCTAATGCAGCTGGAAAAAAGTGAATGAATAAGGATGCTTATTTCTCCAGTTCCCAACTTTCACTTACATTAGAGTTTTTGAAGGCCATCCTTATATGCTTCCAAGATATCCCACTGATAAGATCATTCTGATGGAATTGCAACTGATGTTAGTTCATGCATACCAATTAGCTTAGCACAAGTCAGGTGTCAATATATCCTCACACAATCCATTGTAGAGTGGCAGATACTCCTTGACAACTTCAGCAAGAGCTAAGGCAATGGAGACAGAGCTTCAGGAAATTAAGTTGAAGTTCAAGGAAAGGAAGGATTTTGACTACCGAGGTATGAAAGGTAAAATCAAAAGGGCCTTCACTCATGTTCATTGCCTTGAGGATATCTAGTTTGATCTTCGTATAGAGGAAGACATTAGGAAGATGGACTATAGTAGGCTTACCTTGGAACAAATTATAGATCTGAATCTGATTAAGATTCTAGAAGGCATGGTAGATGATGGAAAAAGTACTCAATCTAGAGTATACAGGACAAAGGGTTGCGGAGCCTCCTCTTTCATCTATACAGTGGTCGCAAAAAGAATGCTCCTCTATCTTTGAAAGATTTTAGTTTATTTTTGCTAATACCAATGCTTGATTGAAGAGAAATGATGTTAAAACCATAAAGATTAAGGTTGAAGTAGAGGATGATTCAACAGGACCTGTTGGCGTAAATCAGAAATAAGAGTCAAGCCCAAAGAGGGTGCCTCTTCTTCTAGTTCCAGAATCAAGCTTGGAATAAGTAGAGCTTTGGTTATTTTCCCAAAAGAGGTATCCTTGAAAGGAAAAGAAAAGCCTCAAGTGCAAATCTAGGTTACTGATCCTGAGGATGAACAACAAGAGGAGAATGTTTCAGAATCTCCCACTGCTTTGAGAAAAGACTCTCCTCATACTGCCCTTCCCCTAGTGTCTTTGCATGTCTCCATGTCTCCAATAGACACAAATGTTGATTCCTTTTCTATAGTTCATGTTGCACCAAGTGTATCCACTTGCGCTATTGTTTTATCATCAGCTGTAGAGTTACCTATGGATACCTCACATGACAACTTGGAGAATATTTTTGATGCAAATCCTTCATATGCCATCTTATCAAGTATATCACTTCCTGAGATTGACACCTCTACTATGAAATTTGATAAGTTCATGATTGAAGCTTGTCATGATATGTCATCCGAGTAAACACTTGTTGTTCAAACTGAGGCCTCCCCTAGAATAACAATTGCAGTTAGACTGAGCCTGTTTCTACCCAAACTACAATTGCTGTAACTGAGACAAGCTCGTTAGAAAAGGAAGAAGGAAAAACTATAAGAGGAAGAAGGAAGAAATGTCTCCTGATGTGTTTGACTTTCAGCAACTTAGAAAACCCAAGCCAAAGGCTGCCAAGAAAGCCAAAACAGTTTCACGAGTGATTGTGGACAGTAACAAGATGAAGCATGCAAATGTGGCAAAACCTCTTATTGATAAGGCACAAGGGGAAACACAACTATCTGACTATAGGTTCACGAGAGTGGAGCTAGGAAAATAGACACATGCTGGAATGATGCATGATGCTCAAGATTTTGTAGCCTCATTGGTTTTGAGTTATGACGAGCTCTTAGCAAAGAAGGATAAACTCAAGGAGGAGAATACACAACTCATTTCAGTGATCCAAAACATCACTAAATCTTCAGAAAAGATCGATCCCTTGACTTCTTCCACTTCTAGAGAATCCATTAAACAAGGTGAAAAAGCTGCACAAAAGGCAAAGGATATTGATTCTTGGGTAGATCAGTTGACATATCAAAGTACTCAAGTGGTAAAGAAAGCTCCATAGGTGCTGGTCAATTTGAGGATAACAAAGATGAAGCTAAACCAGACTTTTGAAGCTTTTAAGCAAAGTTTGGAATCCATTGAAAAGGATTTAAAAATTTGGCATGAGATGGATCAAGTGAAGTTAGAAACAAAGCTCCCAAACTCAGACAGGGCAAGGCCGACTCGACTCGTGACTCAGCAACGACTTGGCAAAATAAAAAAACCCCTTGAAATTTAGAGATTTTTAATGATTTAGAACTTGTTTCATGCACCCATTATTGAATAAAGCTTAAAGACACTATAACATCATCAAATAGAAGCTAATTTGATCACATACATAAACATACATCCATCGCATGCGTAGAAATGTAAATTGTAGCTGAAGGAAATAGAAATGTAAACTCGCTGAGTCCGAGCTTCATCATTCTTATAATTCCACAAGGTTTTCTCCACTTTGCAGCTTGTTGGGTGGAATTTTTATGTGGCATTGTGTTGTGACCTATTTCACACATCGCCCCATTGCAAATGGGGATCCTCTCTTTTCTTGCTTTCTAGGCTTTTTGTTAGTGCCCATGGTCTTCCACTTTAGTTTTGCCAAGCCTTGCTCAGTTTTGAACGGTTCGAGTCCTAGAGATTGAAAGTTAGTTTTTGCAAGCCAAGTGATAACAGAGTTCGGATATCGTCGAAGTGCCTAGAAAGCCCAAATGACAAAGATCACAATTGATTTGGACGAATTTGAACAACTTTCTATTTTTTGAAAGTTTGCTTTTTTGCTTTTTCCTATTTTTTAGGAAGTTTCATTTTTGGCATTTTTAGCCCAATCCCCGGTATGGCTATTTTCAAAAAGTTTTAACTATTTTTAAGGATGCCTGGTTTTTGCTTTTTCAGAGTGGGGACCTAGGGTTTGCACTGATATTGCTGACTTGGTTCGATCGCGATCAAGAATTTCTAAGTTTTTGACCTAAAAAGCTAGGTTCCTACATTTTAGGTGTCATGATGCTTCAGATGGTTTGCCTGAGTATGTATTTCAAATTTCAAGTTAATCCGGTTAAAATTGGCAAAATTGTGAAATTTTCCAAATATTTTTTTGTCTGGCTAATGGATGATGTTGAGTGTTATGGTAGGTGATGAAAACTCCGCCCAAGCTATGAGGGGAGATGTTACTGAATTTTCATACTGATTACAATTTAATGGAAAATTCAAGTACTAGGCAAAGATTACAATTACATACAGAAAATTCCAGAAATCTTCCAATTGTTTTCAATTTATAATATTTCATACAATTGGAAAGATTAAGAGAAAGTAATATACTGAATAAATGTTTCTCTCACACAAGACCGTGAGAGTGATCTTTATTTTCCTATGCAAAGGAGAAATGCAAAATTAAATAAAACAAATGCATAGGAAAAGATAAGAAGGGAACCAACCATTGCCTGGGGGTATATGGCTGACATAAGTCTGTTTCTGATGTTGTAGGTTTGCATTCTCGGCGTCTTTTGGCCTCCAGTTGTCTCCTTGTCCTGAAAAAAGTCAAAAAGTGGCGTGTGTTAGATCCAAGGGATCCAAGCAAGGACTGATTATCTACTAATCATGCCTATGCTTTTGTATTATTCAATCATGATCCTTTTTGATAGAAAAATAAACATCAAAGAAAACAGAGAAGAAAGGTTATTCTCATTGCATTGGAGAATCCGTGTTTTTCTGACTGTGTTTGTTTAATGTGCAGAAATAGGTTGATTTAAAACAGCATATTTCAGGGTTTCATTTATGAGTGGGATTAAATGAGGCTCCCATAAGGGTTGAGCCCAGCCCATAGAAGCTATATGATTGTTCAGAGGTGAGTGTTTTGATATGCTTGGTCTTAAGGGGGCTGGGAAGACCATCTCCATTAATGAGGTGATTGACTTTCAGCTACTACTTCATCAACAGTGGATTCTCAGATGCATACAGGTTGCAGTAAGTTTTAAAAAAGGGGAAAACGTGCATATTTTGAGGTTTCTTTTCAGGAAAAAACATATACCAGATTATATTTTAAAAGTAAGCTCTCTTACTATAGAACACAAGGCTACAATTGTTCATTTCTACAATCAATCTGGAGATGATAAGGCTATTTTAAGAGATAATCAGTTGAAGCTATAAGTTACTGAAATGGAAAAAAACCAAAGTTCTGTGAAAGAACACAAGCATTTATTCATGAAAAACTTACATACTGCACTAATTATAGTTCCTCTTCAGCGATGAATTTAAAGAAATCATTTATCAGGCTACTGCACTTACAACCAGATTTCTTTAGAAGGAAATAATAATTGAGTCTTGCTACTCATGATTTCTCGCAGGAGAATCAGATGGAAAAAGAACAAAACTTCTCAGCAGAAGAGATATCAGAAGTTTTGGGGTTTTTATTTTATTTTTTGCAATAAAGGAATCTCTAAACAAAGATTTTTTCTTAGCAGGACTTCAACGCAACATTCACAAGCACTTACAAGACAATCACAATGGTCAAGCGAGCACACATTGAAAGAGAAAAAATGATGTCTTATACCTCAAGTATTTACAGAATACCGTAAGCTCAAATATCAATTTATGCCTGTTTCAGCTACAAAAAATTCTGCTAAGAACAAATTGCAGAAATTCCATAGAAAACGGAAAACCCATCAACACAGTGGCCTATGCGTGAAGAAGTTGCAGAGTTTTGTATAAAGAAAAAATGCAAGCAAAGTCCATAAATTCAGTACGAATTGCAAAGATAACAAGATACAGAAAACGAAAACCCATTAGCGTAGTTTCCCGTTTCTGCAAAACGAAAGAAAATTGCAGAGATTTCTTAACAAAAATACAAGCAAAGCTCATACACATTGCCGAGTTCGCAGTTGGGAAACCAAAAAATTGCAGAGAGTCTTCGAAGAATGCAATTCGGAAAAATACCTTTCTTGTGTTTGCAAAATGGGAAAATGTTGTGATTTATGAACAACCCCTGCAAGGTCGAAGATGGAGCAGACCAATTGAAGCTATAGACAGCTGGCAGAAGAAGGGGAGTCAACACGCGGTTCAAAATTTTCATCTCCCTGTCCAAACCCTAGCAACGCGGCGGAGTTCTTCAGCAGATGTAAAAAATGCAAAATGAATGATCAACATTAGGTTATTGCCGCTATATCCCCTTGCCTTGCTTTTTCCCATTTTTATGGGATTGTATTTCATTTTGTAATGCAAGTAATACATGGTGGTCGAGTTTCTAAACTCCCACTTATGTTATGAAATGTCATTGCCTAGCCGTGGGGAGGCTTTAAAACCCCTACGTCTTTCAAAAGACTTGTAAAAATAAAAAGATGTAAATTAATTCAAACAATTAATTATTATGTTAATGTTGGAAAAAATTAAATTTCTAGCAACATTAATATAATAACTAATTATTTAAATTAATTAATTAATTTTGCATGTAAAAGAAAATTTCCTATCATCATATCCTTATAAGGAAATTATTTTTTGCATCTTTTTAGCCTTTTGAACTCAATACTTTTCACCCATAGACACATTGAAATTGTAAAATGAATATTCTAATTGGATAAATTATAAATCCAATTAGTATTTTGTTATAGTTGTGTCTTTAATATTTATTCCCAATAGGCATATGGAAGAAAAATATTGAACTCAAAAAAGGTAAAGTTATCTCATGAGTTTGGGGTCGGATTTGGGCTTAAGGTCCAGTTATGCATGGGTTTGTGCCAGTTCTCCAGCAGCTGAAGCTTGATTTTGAGTGTTTCATGGGTCAACCTTCAGTTGACCAAGAGTTTGGACCAAATTTCACTCATTTTATGCAAAATTTGAAGCCTTTTTAGGGGGGTGCTGGATTTTTTTTCTCAAGCTTTGCAAAGATTTCTTTCTTGCGACTCATTTACAGTTTTGACAGGGAATTCAATAAAATATCAGTTTATGCCTTCACATTTCTGAGCTTATTATTGATTGTGTGATTGAGAGTAATTATCATATTGTGTTATTCATCAAATAACCTTTTTGAAATTTTTGTCTCATGCATGAATCGCAGGTTATGCATCGTGCTTTATTAGTTTAATTGTTTGAGAAAGTCATTTCCTTTCAATTTTTCTGAGTTAAGATCCTTTGCATAAAATATTTTTGTGATATAAATCAGAGATGTTATTTGTGTAAAACAGGTGGCTTTAGAGAGTTCTCTGTCATTTTTTCAGATCAATATGGTGTATAACTCTATTTAGGTTGTTAGTTTCCTTTCCATCTTTATTTTTTCCTTCTCCTTTTTCCAAGGTTTTGTTAGAATAGGTGATCCATCAGTATCAGGAACCGGCCTATCCAGAGGTCCAATCATACTAGTAGTTTACCCACAAACTCATGATTGTTCCCATGTTATCCCAAAGTGCTGGGTTTTAAGAACATAGTTTTCGGGTGCACTTTTGGGCCTTAATAGTTTTGGCATGCCCGGTGGGACCTTTTTCCTACTAAGGTCAGAATTTTATTGTTCTTTTGATATGCATCAGCAAATTGTTTGCCTGTAGTGAAGATATATTTGCATATCTGGCGACTCTGTTTGTGTGAAGAGTGAAAAGATCAGTGTTTTTCATATTTTATGAGACAAATCCAGACCAGGAGCTCAAGTTCTTTTGAGTATTTACAGCTAGAGCCTCCCAGGAGAAGAGGAAGAACACTTGCAAGGGCTTAGCCTTTGAGTCGATTTCAGTCATCAACACCTGATTTTCAGGTATGCAGAAGGAGAAGAAGATCATCTAAGGGAAAGGAAATCAGGCATTCAACAAGTCCAACTTGCACATCGGGGATATTTGATCCTCAAATTTCAATATTTCCAGTATTGACAACAACCATTGTAAGTATCACATCTGTTACAACACCTATTTCACTTGCCGTTCCTTCATTTACAGCTGTTGTTCCTCCTGTTTTTCCTATAATGACACTTCCAAGGGTGCATGCGTTTGTGCCTTTTGATCAAGGCAGCCCCTTGAATTTTGTTCAACATCATGATGTGCCATTGGCAGCACTAAAAAGTTTGCCTGACTTTATCGGTGAAAGTCAGATTACAGTTGTTGATCATATAAGGGATGTTGCTTCCCTATGTAGTGTGCATCATGTTACCGAAGAAGACGTGGCTGTTAAGTTATTGGCAGCGTCCTTCAAGGGTAAAGCTTTAAAGTGGTACAAAACGTTGGCTGTAGCTTCAATTAATTCATGGGATAGGCTTGGTGAATTATTTACCAAACATTTTGAAGACAAATCTGATCACTTGTCTTTGGTAGAGCAGTTGACCACCATCAAACGTGCTCCTCAAGAGCAAATGATGGATTTCAACGGCCGTTTTCAAAAGACGTGGAATAGAATTCCTGTTTCGGTAAGACCTTCAACAGATCATGCTTTTTTATATTATTTGAAAAGTTTGAATAGTGATATATCAGTAATGATACAATCTATGGGGGGTGTTTCTTTGCCCCAAGCTTTTGGTATTTCAGTGAGAGCCGAAAATAGTCTTATCCAAGCGGGTAAAATAGCACCCAGGCCTCTGATGCCCATCTTTCCAAATATCTAGTCTAACATGCCACTAAGTATACCACCCTTCAATCCTTTGCCAATTGTTCCTAGCCAGGAAGTAGTGGTAGCTGGTCTTTTTCCAGAGCTACAAGATATTAAGAACAACCAACAAAAGATTGAAGGTTTGCTACAAACTTTCAGCAATGAGCTAGTAAACCTTAAAAAGTAGAAGTTTCAGACTAGGCAGCCTTATCAGACTCAAAACCAAGTTGCAAGTCAGCCTTTCTTGCAACCAAACCGAGGCCAATACCAAGGTAATAGGCAGCCATATCAGAATAATAATGCTGCTCGAAATAGGCAGAATGTCAATCAAAGACCTTATAGGCCTTATGCACCTGCACCTCTGAATGCAGTCAGGGATATTGTTCCTACGCAAAACAATCTAGCTGCGGAATATGACTGGTGTTATCCTTGTAACCAGCCTCACAATTAGTCTACGTGTTCAAATGGATTCATTAATCAGGCGTTAATGGTTCAAGGTACTTCAACTTCACAGTTTGCACCCGAGATTGAACCTGAGCAACAACAGGATACAATTCCAGCTGATACTACTTACATAAATTGGCAAGGAGGTGAGTTCTGTGCTATGGGCAAGGATGATCCTCTTGTTGCTGTATACAATAGAGCTAAGAAAAGAGCTCTGGATAATGATTGTGCACCAAAAAATAAAGATGCAACAACAACAGACCCATCTATGCCCAGAGTACAACATATCCTACAAAGGACTCCTCCTGTGGCAACTCACGAGCAGCAACAACAACAAGTATACCCTGTTGTTGCTAAGGTCCAGCCAAAGGTACATGCCACTGTTCCGTTCAATATAGTTGAAAATCTGAAGAAAATGAATGTGACTATGTCTATGTGGGACTCTTTAGCCATTTTAGGGCAGACTGATCTATTGAAGAGGCCTTATCTGATGAGGTAGCTTCCAAACAAGTTGCTAATGAACCCCGCAAGGTTGTTGACCAATCAAGAAGCTGTACCTCTCAACAACAACAACAAAGGGAGTAAAATGCAAGGTAAAGATGTGAAACCTTCTCCATTCTATGTCTCATTAATCATTGGGGATAAGTTGGTTCATAATTGCATGGTTGATAGTGGAGCTACAAGTTCAGTCATGCCAAAAAAGATAGCAGACCAGTTAGGATTAGAATATGAACCTCTTGAGAAAGGAGTAGTGCAGTTAGATGGCTCATCCGTTAACACAGTGGGTCTCATTAAAGAAGCAAGTTTAACCCTTCATGCTTGCCCCAATTTTTCCATATCTCAAGATATTTATGTGATTGATTTACCCCCATACTTTGCTCTTTGTTTATCAAGGGAATTCACAGCCAAAATAGGGGGTACCTTTCCTCAGATTGGTCTCATATGCTTTTCCGAACCAGGTATGGTACAAAGGTCACCATAAAGTCCGAGGTTCTTGCTAAAGATCACATTGAACCTTATGTGCCTAGCCCAATAAATGCAAATTGTTTAGTTTTTGAACATCATGATCATTCTGTTTCTGCTCCTAGTACTCAGATCGAAGATATTCCAGACATCCTGTTGGATGAATGGGCAGTAGAAGATGCTCATAATGCGCAGGACAACAAAGTGGAAGATGCTGGTTTTAGGACTTATATGATTTTTGAACCAGAGTCTATGGACTTCATAAGTAGATTCGGATATTGGTATATCCAATACTCGAAGTTCACTTACATTAGAATTTAGGGGTTTTCCGGATCTCCCTATAAGCTCCCAGCTTACCGTACCAATCGAGTTGTGCTACTAGAGGTTGTGAGGCAATTGGAGGGATATATGATGGTTCAAAGAGATAAGAAGAAGAAGGCAGGAACCTCCTCTCTCACGATTGGAAATGGACTAGAGACGTGCTCGTCATCACAAGTCATTGCCACTGCTGAGAAAGCGCTGGCTTGGTATCCTTTTTACTAGTAAAAAGCAAGAAAGAATTTTGATCCATTCCATAAGATGAAGGGATGACATTTGAGCACAGAGCTGATTTGGAAGATTATTGGGCTAACGCAGTCGATAGTTTCGAAATCAGGAGGAAATTTGTGTCAAGGATTCCCTTGAGCATGGTAAGAGCAACAAAGGTATTTAGAGTTGCTGATCAAAGTAGAAGACAACCTTGAGCTTCAGCAGCCAGGTTTTGAAAAGATGAGGAATGAGCCACTAGCTTTGATCGATTGGTCAGAAGGAGAGAAATCAGATCTGGTAGACCTCATGAGGTCGGTGGTCGGATACTCTAAGTGGTGGACATCTAAGAGGACGAAACAATTGAAGTCTAAAGGTGTGGCCCTGACCTATGATTTAATGGAAGTAGACGACTCTCTGTCCTCCAACCCTTGTATCTCTGCAGGCAATGCTCGGAATCCAGAGAGTGTTGGGTCCCGGAAGAGGAAGGAGTTAGTTGGAAGCTTTGGAAAGGCCAGGGGAAAGAAGAATGTAGGGGAGAGACGGGAGTCCAACGAAGGTCATTCCATCCTGAGTGCCACTTTTGTTGTGTTTGATCAAAATACAGTTGAAGAGCAAGAGATGGACACATATATGGTAAATAATGAAGTGAGAGTGCCTTCTCCTACAATCAAGGAAATAATGAAAGAAGCTGTCCAAAGTCCGGATAGGGAACAAGTTTTAAACGCAACCACAGAAGTTGAAGAGCCTGAGCCCCTAGTGATTTTCCTCGATGGTATAGTTACTAGACCAGGAAGGACAGATGATGGGTTTGATCAAAATACTGTGGAGTAGTCAACCATTCCTGATTGGTTGAGGGAAGGATAAGGGCTAAGGTTCCTAAGGAAACCCATTCTTAAGAGAATACAACAACATTTCTAGCAAAGGTGAACGAACTAGTTATCGTCAAGCCACCTAAGCCAACTAGAAAATTCTCTTTGATTCAGAGGGATAGTGCAGGATTCAGGACAGTTTCGATAGCTGTGCCAAAGGAAGGAAAAACTCGAGACAATATTGCCTTGGAGATTATAAAATTACCACTATAGAGTTGGGAAAGCCTACCCAGGACCAAGAAGTCCAGTACTTTGATGAGTCTTGCAACGCCCTCAAGGCGAGTCTAGCCTAGGAGAAGGAGAAAAAGAAGAAGGTTGAGGAAGAGAACCAACAGTGGAGGAGATATGTTCTCCATCTCACCAGGCCACTCAACTAGGAGATATCGGTCACCCCTCCGCAGCCTCTTCAGCAAGAGTCAATGAAGGATTACGAGGACATGAACGACGCATTCACACAGGCTAAGGAATGGATTTCAGATGCTTCGACATGTGCTGATATACTTGTAGAAAATTTAGTATCAGCACATGAGTCAACCTCTTCATTGGTCAGCCGAATTCATGACCTAGCTACAAATTGGGAAGATGTTGAAGAGATTCAAGATGAAATACTTCCGCAATTGAAGGTTATCCGAGGTCTGTCAAAATGAAGTTTGGTGGATGCAGGTGTCATACAGGCTGGGGATAGATATGACTTTAACACCTGGTATTATGCTTTGGCCACCAGGATTGAAGTCCCAAAGAAATCTGAGACTAAGTGCTTTGAAACAAAGGAAAGTGTCAGAGAAATTTTGAGTAAGGTGTTCCGTGTAGCATTAGAGATCTGGAAGAAAGAGAGCATACAAGAAAAACACTTGCAGGCAGAGAACTTGAGAGTCAGGATTTAGTCGAGCTTTTTCAAAGACTCGGGGATGATTGATAAGGGTGATCTTTCAAGGATTGCAAATTTTCTCTTCATTGACGAGAACTTTCTTGCCCAAGCAGTTGAGTGGGAAGGCATCCTCGCCACGTGTACTGATGATGTGGACATCGCCAACTTCCAAATTAGCATCTTGCCAAGTGTCAATATGGAGGAGGTCAGGCTCATTGTGTCCAGATACATCGAATTTGCAAAAGGGGAAACTAGATACTCACCTCAGTAACAATAGCAGCTATGCCACATGTCACTTTCTCATTCTTTCAAACTAATAGAGTTTTGGGAAACCCTAATCAGGGTTTGTAACTTTCAATCTGGGCCCTTGATCACTGTTTGATCGCAGCCTTACATTTATTTTTTGAAAAACAATATAAGGCTACCTCCTCTCATTTGGAGAGTGAGGTTTTTGACATATTGTTGTGTGAAGGTCATTTTCAAATAATATATTGCATGTACGCTTTCTCTTAAGGCTTTGTAATCCTTGTTGTTTGAGTGATTAGCATGGTTTCAATCTCCTCAACACTTTAGTTAAAGTTAATTTAGATTTCCTTTCATGTTGTTAGAATTGAATGAAGGATTTGATAAGTGTTAATTGACGGTGTATCTTTTCTCATACTTTTGGTGAATGGATGATTTCCGTTTCACTGTGCAAATTTAGTATGAGCCTATACCCTGTGCATCCCAAAACTTCGATTATAAGCACAACCCGTTGAAGATTGCACCCACTTTGTGTAGTTGTCCTCAGTGTGGCGAAGCAAAGTTTGGTTTCTCGAGAGCACCCAGTTAATACCGTCTTTAGAATTCGTAGGATTAGATCAACTTTCCTATCCCTATCCCTTTTTTCCCTTTTTTGAGAGTCCAGAAGCTTAAAAGACATTTGTTAACATAAGTCCCCCTTGAGATCTTCAGCAAACACTACCCGAGTAGCTATTCGACTAAAGTCGCTTGTTCGCACATATAGACCTTGGAATCAGTAGTGATTTTTCAGGAGAGGATAGAATACCTTCGGGTATCTTATTCTAATTTTTGGTAGATGATAAAACAAACACCAACACACTGTCAACCCAAAATGGCACCACTCTCTAAGTTGTTTTATCATTTGTTGGATGTGGAACACTTTAAGGTTATTGCCCTCTCTTTGAAGAAAGGTGCTGACCACTTAAGTACCTGCTGTTTCTCTTATGTTTAGGCTGGATTTTAAGTTGTCAATGGCAAAGGCAAAAGTATGACATCCTCTATGTTTTTGAGCTGACTTTGGCTGGTGACATTCACTAATGTCTTGCCAATGTCAAGTGGTGGTTTTGGACTGGCTTTGCCACTTGAAAAGGGCAACTTTTTTCTTAATTCCCCTATCGTAGGCATCATTCTATCAGGCATTTGCCACTTTGAGTAAGTTTTGGTGGAGTTTAAGATTGGCATAGCCACTAATAAAGTGTGCTAGTTATACTTATGGTTTCTTTCTTGGCTTAATTTACTCATCTCTCTTCGTTTTTGATTGCCATTTTTGAATGGGCTTGCTACTTGGAAGCTTCAACACCTTTATGTCTTCAAATTCAAACTCCTCTTGTGTAGAGTTTTGTATGTTCATTGCCACTTGGTGCATAGCTATGGCATGATTTTCTTGACAACTTGCTGCTTCATTAGATGCATGGCAGAGTTATCACGTGGCGATTCCACCTCAAATTTGTGTGTACTTGATATTTATCCTTAAAATTTGGTGCAGATTGCAGTTAGTTTAACCATTCATATTGTGCGCCATGCTTATCTAAAGTCTTTCTATTGGTTGAATGCACTTTACTATGGTATATACCAGCAACTTGCCTACTAAGTGGAGATTTGAAGTGGTTAAACCTTCAATATAGTGTGCCTTTTTACCTTGAAATTACTGCTTTAAGAGCTGACACTGATCACTTAAAGGATTTCCATTGTAATTTACTAACACTTTAGCCTAGTTTCATCATGTATGGTGGTATTTTCTTAATTGTTTGATACTTGTTCTATTGCTGATGCTTTGCACTTAAATATTTTACAGCTAACTTTGGCATTGATTTCTCCTGTTTGTGTAGAGGTTTGGGAAAATAAAACATTTTGAAAAGTGCGCCTTTGCCTTTATGAACCGACTTTGCCTCCTTTCCCTTATGTTATTGTGTGCTGATCTGTTCTTTGTTGTTCAGTCTGCCCCTGTATGTCATCATTTTTTTTTTCCTTATTGTTCTCGAGGAAATGATCTTCACCGTGTAGAATCATTAGAAAATAGGACATGCCGCGACACGAGTCCTAGAGCTCGGACTCGATGAGTTTTGCCATAACTCGCCTGACTCGCTCTTCACCGTGTAGAATCATTAGAAAATAGGACATGCCGCGACACGAGTCCTAGAGCTTGGACTCGATGAGTTTTGCCATAACTCGCCTGACTCGCAAGTCAGGCGAGTTATGAGCAAAACTCGCTGAGTCGGAGTCACGAGTTGTCAAAATTCGCCGAGCTTGGCTCGACTCGCCAACTTGGCAAACTTGCCTGACTCGCAAGTCAGGCGATGCGAGTCAGGCGAGTTATGAGAAAAACTCGTAGAGTTTGAGTCATGAGTTGTCAAAATTCGCCGAGCTTGGTTCGACTCGCCAACTTGGCAAACTCGCCTGACTTGCAAGTCAGGCGAGTTATGAGCAAAACTCGCTGAGTCCGAGTCACGAGTTGTCAAAATTCGCCGAGCTTGGCTCGACTCGCCAACTCGGCAAACTCGCCTGACTCGTGGCGAGTTTTTATACTCTGGTTAGAAATCCTGTGCAACAACATTGTGATACCAACTAGAGAAAGGTACATTGAATTTGAAGAGCTCATTATCAATAAGTCATTGGTTGTCAAGGACCTGATTAAAGATGTAGAAGCTTCTCTAGAAATGAGTATTGAAATGAAGCAGGATATTATTTGTAAATTTGAGAAAATGTCCTGCAAGATGGTAAGTCAAGATGAAGAGTTGCTTCCTGAAAATGTGATACTCTCTGAGTTGGTGTCAAGGCTTCATTAGGAGCTTGAATCTAAACAGTTTTCAGTGGCTTCAATCAATAAATTTGTGAATTGCCAAGTCTTTCTTGATAAGATGCAAACTGTTTTTGAGGAACATAGAGTAGCAATAGTAAGATATTTTGATGTCATCATCAAAACTGTTGCTGTTGCAATAAATATAGCGGGTCAATTCACAAATTCCAAGCTATCATGGCTAGAAATAGAGAAGAACACGAAGTGTCTCCTGACACTTAAATCATGTTTTTGTTTTGTTGTTGGATGTATTTTCCTTTTTGACAAATTACATGTAATATCAAAACTTGTAATTACAAGTAGTCACATTACTTGTATTCTTGTAACTTGTAATTACGAGTAAACAAATTACAAGTTGAAAGACAGTAGGACTGTAATGGGAATAAGTCATAGTTAGTTGTGGAATAAGTCTTAGTTAGTTAGACCTCTCCCACTTTTTGCTCTCAGCTCCTCTCCTATATATATTGGAAAGTGCTCTATGTAATATCTATCTTTTTAGCAAGCAAGAAAAACTCTGCAGAAATTTACAACGATAAAAATTGTGTTTTATACTTGTAAATTTGTCTCTCAAGCAATATAAGGAGAATATTTGAGTTTTCAAATTTTGTGTTGATACTTTGTTCATATATTCATTGCATTCTTATGTTACACTGATATATTTTTCTGCATATACTTGAGATTCAAGTAAGGTTGTTGGAAAGAGCTTTAATCCTATTTCTTGCAGACTTTGTGCTATAAATATTGAGGGTTAAATTAGCATAGTTAAGTGTTTATGATAGAAAGAAGCTGCGAGACTTTGTGCTTGTAATTGTTCTTGTTTTTTTATCTGTTTAGAAGTGCATTATATTGACAGACTTTGGGTTGTTGTATGTTATACGTTGTTACTATACTAATCATTTTATAAGGTTGGTAGGACAGTAGAAGAGTGAAGACTTTGAGCTTTTGTTTCTATTTTCTCTCCCCGGGGAAGCAACGAAAGACTTTGTGCTTTTATGGAAACTTCGCTTCCTATTGTATAAGCATTTTTGTAGTTGTTGAAATTTCCTTGAAACTTCTGAATTTGTTACTCTAGTTGCAGTTTCTTTTCTGGAAAATAGAAAAGAATATCATTTGTTTTGAAAAGAGAGAAAAGGATGTTGTCCCACCCAAGTTAAATTAGTACTTGGGGGTGTAATATCCGTTGTCCAACTGATGACTGAAACAAGGAGATATCTGCTGCTAATCTGTGTGTTATGCTGTTACTAATGTTGCGTGTTATGCGGACTGCTGTCTCAGTAGTTTTTTTCAGGTTGATGAAGCACTCAACAAACATACATTTGACATGAAAGACATCTACATATAATTCCTTAATGAAGTATGACAGCCGAGCGAGCATAAATAACCATAGTATGACGTTATATCACCCAAATCAGACATCTAACAGCTAGTTGGCATTTTGTCAAACAGTTGGTATGTATCCTCAGAAAAGACAATTGAATATGATGCAAATCCCAAACTATCTTCTTATTCATATAATAAATCAAATTACATTTCATATGACAGCCTAATGACTAGGTATAGGTAACTAATAAATAAATACATGGTCTGTCATAGATGGACACTTTTCAGACTTCTGAGGACCCCCAACCTGCAACTAATCTTATACATTCATACTGAAAGTTCACAATGAGAGTTTGGAAGAGAACCTGGACTAATCACCTTATAGATATAAGCAAGAAGTGATGCCAAAGACACTCCAAAGTCCAAATCGAAACTCCTCACAGTCTGCTGCAATACTCAGATCTGAGACCACGGTGTTAGACAGCTGATATCACCACGGATTTTCACCAAGAACGATTGTATTGGTTACCCCAATATAGCGCCACCCTCAATATTGAAATTGGAGACCAAATTGAATAGATATGTGCAAAATTGAAGGGGTGATGCAGACCTGGTTCGATTTTATTTTCAGACCATATGTGCTGATTATACCCAAATTCACCTTCAATTCATCAAAAGGATAATTGCCTTAGTCTTCTAGTTGAATCGCTGCCCTCCAACTTGTCTTTTGTAGCACCTATGAGGTGATATGGACCAAATCGTGAAAATATGGCAGCCTGATATAAATACTGATAGGATTCTGATTGGAAGCTGATTCACTTTCAAATTGCTTCTAGATGAATCGCCTCTCCTTGCTGATCAAATTGCCTAACTCAAATGATGAGTTCGAAGCCCCTTTGACAAGTAATGAATAAAATCGAAGGGTATTGCACAGTAGTTTGATAGTCTTCAGACCTGCAAATATAAATCTGTGAAATGTGGTCTCCCAAGAACAAATAAGCCTCTCTTCCTTGAATGCTATTGATTAGCTATGAAAAACCAGTATCCATAATCGATTAACAAATGGAGTCTAGGTCAACAATCTGAGAATGTCTGAAGCAACCCCATGATCAGCAACTAGATTCTCAATAAGCCCAACTTGGAAGACTGAAATGTCTCCCACCCTTAATGCAACCCCTCGGAAGTCTTTCACTCCCTCAGTTATGCTTGCCTATGGGACTTTTCGTTCCGAAAAACCTTAGTCTGCAGACACCACTTGGTTCTACAAAACCAATTCAATCAACAATTCATAATCCCAGCCTCCCGATCAATCATCCCCCTCTTCTATTTATCCTTTTCATAACCCATCATGAGATTCCTTCTAGAAGAGGGTAGGTACACTTTATTATTTATTAAGTGACCTTAATTATTTTAATTTTATACTTTAGTCACTATTTAATTAAATTAATTAAATATAAAGTCACTTTTTAATTTTTAATTTATTTTATGACTTTATAAGAAATTAATTTAATTAATTTCTCCTTATTCCTCCATTTAGCCAAAAGGATTAAACTTCATTAAAGACTAGAGAAAATAGGGACATTACAGGGGGTTATATTCAATTTGTAATAGTTAGAAAATGTAGGAAAGGGGAGCCTTCTCTTAGAATTAGGGGAGTTTTTAATTCACGCTGTGGCTGAAACCATAATTTTGCATGCCTTTCCAGGTGTACAAAATCTTCAACCAACAGCCTTCCTTGAATACCTCTCATAATTTCTCTAGTTGAACCATTTCATCATATCACGGTGGACTATTATTCCTTCGGTCACTGATCTTGCTAGCTGATCCTATCTCAAGATGTTGTTGTTTTGTTGCTATCCTATTTTGGATAAGGTTGAGGCCACTAAAATTGTTTCCTCTTTTCCCTAGCAATATACCTTTGAGTTCTTTCACTATCACACGATTCAAAATGCTGACATGCAACTCCAACCCGCTAACATGCAAGGCTCCAAAGTGACATGCAAACATCTGGGTAATCTCAAATCTAACATACTAAGTAAACCCACTGTCTGGAATTGATCAAAATTGCCAAGCAATCAAACCCACAAATCAGTACTACTCGAAAATAGCATGCAAAAGAAATCCACTTCATAAAATTGATCTATAAACTGTCATGCAACTATCTAGGTATTTGAATAGAAGACATGCACTGATAGGAAACAACATGCAAGATCCTGGGTCACCTCCAGACTGACAGGCAAGAGTGGCTTGCTCACATGCATCTAGAATCTTTGACATGCACTGACAAACCCAATAGGCTAGCAGGAAAACCAACTCTGATACCACTAAAATATCCAAGCTCAGACAATGCTCCAAATCTGATTTGGGTTTTCTCTTTTACTCATGTTTGTTTCATCATAATGTAATATTGTGACATACAAACATGCAGGATGAACAATATAGATTTTCAAGGAAACTAGTCAATGAAATACAGAGAATCTAAATAAGCCAATGGTATTCTTTTGATATAGAAATTTATTGTTGTTTACTGTTGATGCATAGTAGCTTCGGTCAGATATAAGGGTGATCATTAATATTGATTATACATATATAAGCATGTATGTATGTATGTTAGTCCACTATGTGGACTGACATACATACACACATACTCGTTCCTTGTGTCTATAAGAATAATCACTTGGAATGCTTTGCAAGCCGTCATCCTTGTGTCTGATCAAAACTCTACATTAATCTGTGTGTGATCAGATTCTATTCTTCTCTTGCCTTGTATCGTGTAATGATCAAGGCATCATTGCATATAACAAGATCAAAGTTTACATGATCGTATTCATTAGATCAAACTTATATGTTCGTATTTGATAAATCGAACTTGATAATGTGTTTTGCACAGATCGACGACTTTAATTGGTTAGGAGTGAAGTTAACTAACATAAATAAAGTTCGCATCCCTTGGTATGTAAGGAACACATTATGAGTGGACATGCCTCCACATTGTGGAGACATGTCCCCTCATAACATGTCCCACTAAACATATATATATATATTTGTTGATTTCAAGAGAGAGGATATAGAAATCAATAAATGCTCTCTCCCTTGATCGACGAATTTCAGACTTGAAGAAAACCCCTGCACTACCCTTGATACATTATCATTGTTGACATTCATATTTTGGAAGGATTAAATTCTGAATACTCCGAATTGAAAGGGAAATCTGCACATTGAACGAATTGCATCAGTCTGATATAAATTTAATTTCATAACATTTACAAACACATATTTTCTTGTTACAAATCAGAAAATGCCTAATGCCACTAGGTAACACATACCTAGAATGCCTCCATACATAAAATAACAAACCCTCTGAAAATCTACGAGATAGATCATCGAATCTCCATGAAAACTGATGAATGATGTGCAACTGTGAATCCTAAGATGAAATCATCAAGCAGGTTGATTTGGGTTTCCGTCCAAATAGCAAAACTCTCTAGGGTTTACTGAACCTGCAAGCTAAAGCTTTCAAGCTCTCAAGGAAAAGTTTCTTTTAAAATAACAACTCAAGAATGAATCCTCCTTTCACTTTTTCATCTTTTAATAATGCTTTTCCTTTTCGAAAGTAATACTTTATTTTATTTCTTTTTTTTTTTACTTTTCACTCCAAAAGTGACTTTACTTTATAATTTGACATTATCATAAAGTCACTTTATAAAATAAAATATGACCAATAGCTAATTAATTAAATATAAATAATCCCAAGGGGCTAGGACTATTTAATCCGCAATTAATTAATTTATTCCCTTGCATCAATCTAATTAGCCCACAAGAATAAAATAGGCTAATAATCTCATCTAGGTGATCACTTGGAGAAAGGGGACATTACAACTATTTTAGTGACTGTCTATATCGTTGGTCGTTTTATTTGTATTAACCTTAAGGGTCATTTTAATGACTACTAACATATTGAGGATTTGCTTTATTTCTCTGATTTTCAAGACTTCTCGTCTATGTGAAGATTTTTTATTTCTCGTGTTCAAGTCTTTAGTTGTGTAAATTGATCCATTTTTGATGAAAAATTTATTTCCATTGAAAAGATAAGAAGCATTGGCCCAAAATAATGGAACTTTTATTGGATGAAAATCTTACATATGTTATTAATCCAGCTTTTAAACTTGCTTTCTCTTTTTCAGGGTCAGGTATTTCTACAGACAAATCAACTAGAACTGCCTCTCGAATTATGGTGGCATCAGTTGTGCCTTTTCTCATTGTACAAATCCCACAACTCATTAACTCTTCTTCTGCCAAACGGATATCTGTTTTGGTTGCATGCATTGCTGCGATTTTGTGTCTACTATCTTATTGTATATATCAGGTACTATCATATTGATTAAATACCTTCTTGATATCAACTTTGATTCCAGTTTTGAGGGTTCTTAAATTTTTCATTTTTTTCAGTTTTTATTTCCTTATCCAGATTTCAATATTTAATCTTGCAGGGAAGGAAGAAAAAAAAGAAAAATTGTCATTATCTCCTAAATTTGTTGTGATATTTCTTATCTTTTTTTTCAAGCATCTTTTAAACATGGTAATTGTTGGGGTGGCAATTGGAATGATTTTAATGTATAAATATAGTGCCAACTTAAGAATAGAGATAGTTGTGCTAGAAATAGAAAAGAGTGTAAAGACATGATATTGGTCCTAGAAGGATGTAGTTTGAGTCCAGATTGAATTTAGGGATTTCAAGATAAGAATATAGTTAGCTTTAAAGAAAAATGTGCTAAGTATAGATTAAGGCTAGAGCCTAGAATGATTTAAAGCTACTTTAAAGCAATCCTAGAACAAATTTAGTTGGTGGTGGGGATAGACACCTATATAATACCCATTGTTATGAATATGTTGAAGCTCTTCTGAAATCATTCAATTGTGTCTCATGCATATTCATAGTTCTATGGAGTCTCGAAATGGGGAACAAGTGAACCAAGGGCCTAGGTTTGGGTATAGTTGTGGGGTGGCAAGGTAGTAGTGGTGCAAATATATATAGTACTTGAAAAATTAGTTATAAAAAATATATAATTAATAATTGGAACTTTGAAGTACTAGTATTTAAACACTTAGTATTGAACAATTGTAATGTCCAGTCTTTTTGATCCACTCCAACATTATTGGAGAGCATCACCTTGGAAAGAAATTTTGATGGTGGCAGCAAGTTCCTATTGCGAGTTGAGTTGGTTGGTTTTCCCTAAGCACTTATTCAAGAAATTGCCAACATCCTAGTTAAGGATCTCATAGGAGGCTGTTGAGCCATGTCATGTATCCCAAGGGGAGATGTTGGAAATGTTCGAACAATCTCTCCCTCAACATTACCAGAGGGGATTTGAACTTGACCTTGCTTTGATACCACTTATTAGGAGTCGACTTGGTTGGTTTTCCCAAAAGGGTCACTTGTTCAAGAAACGGCTACCATCCTTGTTAAGGATCTTATAGGAGGTTGTGATGTAGGAGCATCCGATGGTGTAAGAGCAATCTCGCATCACCCAAAAATATCTCTTTAGTTAGTTATCTTTTAATGTTTTCAGTTTTCTGGATACCCATTTGGACTAATAAGAGATTCCAACTTTCAGAATTGACAAGCTATTTTTTCTAGCCAACTGCCAAATTCAGAAAGTTTTTATTTAAAGGCGGATGGAGCTCGAATTTTGTGGGAAGCTTGAGAATGAAAAAATAAGCACTTTGGCAAAAGAATCAAGTTAAAATCATTTATGGTTTGAAAGTTATTCAAGTTTCAATTTCTCGAAAAACCGAAAGAATTCTTCCAAGTCAGATTTGATTCATTAAACGGCCTCAAACAGCCCCAAAAATGGTGAGAATCAGCAAAGCAAACTTCTAGCATATTCATCACTCAAAGAGCTTTCCAATGCTTCAAACGACGTTCCAATCTGATCATCGGTTCAAAAGTTATGGCTGTCGGAAGTTGGACAATTTTTTCAGAAACTTTCCAATTTTCAAATTTGGCTCAATTTTGAAATTCAAATTGTATGATTTGGCGCTAGACCGCCAAATTTGAATTTCTAAATTATAATTTTGGCTCCAAACCGGAGAAGGCTATTTAGGAAACTTGTGGGTCTTTTCTTGAGTTAGCTTGGAGAGAGTGAATTCTAGGGTTGGAAAAGCTTTAGATTGTGGTAAAGGGTTTTCCAGGAAACTTTTGTAAGTTGTTGTGTTGCAGCCTGTAAGGATTTATTCCTCTTGAATGTATTTGCATGCATTGAAGCATATTTTTGATAATAATAAAGTAATTTTTGTTGTCTAAAATTGTTTTATTTTTTTTCGTCTCGGGTTTTGCTCTCATCAATCGGTATTAGAGTGGGGTGGGTTGTTCCTGAGTGTGTGGACATATCGCCAAACGTGAGGCAGTTCGCACTAGGACTTGTGATTGTGGGCTCGTGGTCAAGATGCCCCCAAGAGTGATGCGTGGTGGCAGAAATGCTCGTGGCAGAAATATCGGCGGAATAAATGCTTTAGCAGACGAGGGTTTGACGACCCTCTAGAGACAAATTGATGCACTGCAAAAGGAGCTGAGAAGAGGGTTTAATCCAAGAAGAGGAGAAAGTGAGGATGAAGGGGAGATTGAAGATACTTTTGAGGAGGAATTGGAGGAAGCGGTAGATCAGAATCAAGTTTGGTTGTTAAGGGCCATTTTTTAGATTGGGAAGCGACCCAGAATTGAAGTTTCAAATTATTTTGGAAATATGAACCTAGAAGAGCTGATCGAATGGATAAATGAGCTAGAGGAATATTTTGAATGTGAGGAGATAGAGGACCCGGATTGGGTCAAGTTTGCGAAAACGAAGTTGAAAGATCATGCAAATATCTAGTGGAAAGAGGTCCAGGTAGAAAGAAATCAGAGAGTAAAAGGGAAAATCACCAGATGGGATCAAATGGATGAGAAGCCGAAGAAGCAATTCATTCCAATGGACTATGAGTTGGATTTGTTGAAGAAGCTGCAAGGGTTGAAGCAAGGTATCAAGTCTGTGAAGGAGTATATGGAGGAATTTTACAAGATGATTATCAAAACAGGCCATGGAGAGGCCAACAAGGAGAAAATTGCTCGTTAGCTTAATGGGTTACGACCATGTATTCAGGAAGAGCTGAGCCTAGTCAGAATGGCCAATATTGAAGAAGCATATCAGTTTTCTTTGAAGGTTGAGGAGAAGCTAATTAAGAGGTTTGAGGGCAAACAAAAAGGGAAAGCCCAAGGTGGAAGAGGTGGTGGAAGGTCCTTCGAGAGTCAAAATGAAGATCAGAAGAAAAATGATGAGGCGGGTACCGGCCGAAATCAGAAGGGTGATAATTTCTATCGCCCCTGTGATCAAAACAATGGTGAACAAAGAGGAAGAGGAAGAGGAAGACCTGGACAAGGATCTAGGAGAGGTGGTTTCAGAGGAACCTGTTTCCAGTGTGGTGAAGAAGGGCATGGAGCCTATGAATGTTTGCAACACCAAGGGAGGGCAGGATGAAGAAATGAATGTCATGCATGAGTCGCACATGGAGATGAAGAATCTTAGTCTGAACATTCTGATGATGCTGAAAGGGGAGAAACCCCAGTTGTCAGGAGAACCCTGATGAATTAGGAGAAGGAACCGGATCAGAGGAAGAGTCTATTTCACACTAGATGCAAATGCGAAGATAAATGTTGTGATGTGATAATTGACAGTGGAAGCAAGAATATTCTGGTATCCGAAGAGTGTTACGAAGTTGAGGTTGAAGAGGGAAAGACATCTAAATTTGTATCAGATTGCCTGGTTGCTGAAGGACCACAGTTTTGGTCAATGAGTAGTGTCTTGTGAAATTCAAGACTGGAAGTTACTATGATGAGGTACTCTGTGACATCATACACATGGATGCATGTCACATGCTATTAGGGAGGTCATGGCAGTTTGATAGGCGTGTTGTACGTGATGGCCGTGCTAACACATATAACCTAACTAAGGATGTAGTTTTCCATAAGCTGAAGCCCCTGAAGGAGGTCGAAGAAAAGGTATGTAGTAGTGCCAGAATATGTTTTGTTGATGAAAGAATTTTTTTGGAAGGCATGAAACATGAACTTGTGTGTTCTTCTCTAGTTCATAGAGTGGATAGAGAAGATAGTAAAGAGGTGCCTATAGAAATTTCTGGTTTGGTAAATAAATTTCAAGACATTGTGTCTGATAATGTGCTTGAGGGTTTACCACTAGTGAGGAAGATCAATCATCAGATTGACTTGATCCTTGGAGCTAGTTTGCCAAATAAGACAGCCCATAGAATGAATCCAACAGAAAATGCAGAGTTGAACAGACAAGTTAAAGAGTTGTTGAGGAAAGGATTGATCTGAGAGAGCCTGAGTCCATGTGCTGTACCTGCAGTTGTAGCACCCAAGAAGGATGGGGAGTTGAGGATGTGTATGGGCTCCAGGGCCATAATCAACATAACAATCAAGTACAGGTTTCCCTTGCCAAGGATGGATGACCTTATGGACTGTTTGAGTGGAGCTCAGTACTTCACAAAGATTGATATGAAGAGTGGATATCACTAGATCTAGATCAGAGAAGGAGATGAGTGGAAGACTGCCTTCAAAACCAAAGAAGGCCTGTATGAGTGGTTAGTCATGCCTTTTGGGCTGAGTAATGCACCGAGCACATTCATGCGGCTTATGAATGAGGCATCGAAAGAATTTCTGGGCAAGTTTGTCATTGTTTATTTAGATGATATTTTGATTTTTAGTAAGACATTGGAGGAGCATTTAATGCATATTCGTAGAGTTTTTGAGAAGCTGAGAGGAGAAATTGTTGATTAATTTGAAGAAGTGTAGTTTTGTGAAGGAGTTGGTGTACTTGGGGTTTGTTCTCTCAGTAGAAGGTCTTAAAGTGGACCCAGAGAAATTGAAGGCTATTCTGGAATGGCCTACCCCGAGGACTGCTATTGAGGTCAGGTCTTTTCATGGTTTGGCCATCTTTTATAGAAAGTTCATTAGAAACTTTAGTAGTATTTGTGCACCCTTGACTGAAACAATGAGAGGGGATAGGAAGGAGTTCAAATGGAGCATTGGAGCAACAAAGAGTTTTGACATGTTGAAGAAGAAGGTGACAGAGCATCTTGTTTTAGCCCTTCCAGATTTCAATAAGGTGTTTCGAGTGGATTGTGATGCTATCAATAATGCCATTGGAGCTATTTTGAGCCAGGAAGGTAGGCCCATTGCATATTTCAGTGAAAAACTAAATGATGCAAAGAAGAAATATTATGTTTATGATCAATAATTTTATTCAATAGTTCAAGCATTGAAGAAATGGAGACACTATCTGTTGCTAAAGGAATTTGTTTTGTATACTGATCATCAAGCATTGCAATACTTGAATAGTTAGGGAAAATTGAATCAGAGACATTTGAAATGGGTGGAGTTTCTGCAGAGTTACACTTTTGTCTTGAATCAGAGGAGTGGGAGGTCTAACAGAGTTGCAAATGTCTTAAGTTGGAGGCAGATATTGTTGACAGAGATGCAGTTTGAGGTGGTTGGGTTTAATGAACTCAACACATTGTATCCTGAGGATTCTGATTTTGCAAAGGCTTGGAAAGCTTGCAAGGAGCTTGTTACTTTAGACAGGATGAGATGGTTGGATTTCACAATTCAGGATGATGTGTTGTTCAAGGAAGCCAGTTGTGCATTCCCAGGAGCTCCATGAGGGAGAATTTGATCAAAGAGAAGCACAGTGGAGGAATGGCAGGACACTTTGGTCAGGATAAAACTATTGCCATCATTAGTGAGCATTATTATTGGCCTCAGTTATCACAAGATGTGAAGAAATTTGTGCAGAGTTGTAGAGTGTGCCAGATGGCAAAAGGAGTAAAAGTTAGAATACAAGACTATATCAGCCATTACCTGTACCAAAGAGGCCATGGGAGGACATGAGTTTGGAATTTGGTTCTTGGTTTACCAAGGACACATAGAGGAAATGATTCAGTATTTGTGGTGGTTGACAGGTTTTCAAATATGGCACATTTCATCCCATGCCAGAAGACCCAAGAGAGGTGGTAAGACTGCATGGTTTGCCAAAGAGTGTCGTTTAAGATTGTGATACCAAATTTGTTGGATACTTTTGGAGGACCTTGTGGAAGAAATTGAAGATAGAGTTGAAGTTCAGTTCTGCACACCATCCATAGACCGATGGGCAGAATGAAGTAGTGAACAAGAGTTTGGGTTACCTATTGAGATGCTTGGTAGGAGATAAACCTAAGGGATGGGACTTGATCTTACCATAGGCAAAATTTGCTTACAACAATTCGTGTCAACAGGAGCACTGTTAGATCACCATTCCAAATTGTATATGGGGGTAGTTTGAGGACCTCTGTAGAATTGAGGAAGATGGACTAGGAAAAGAATACAAGTGCCAAAGTTGAAGACTTTGTAGAACACATCAGGAATATACATGAAGAGGTGAAATAGCACATCAACAAAATGAATCTGTAGTATAAGGCGAAGGCAGATCAAAAAAGGAGGTATAAGGAGTTTCACATTGGTGACAAGGTGATGGTCCATTTGAGGAAAGAAAGGTTTCCAGTGGGGACATAAAATAAGCTAAAAATGAAGAAGTTTGGTCCTTGCAAGATTTTGAAGAAGCATGATTCTAGAAACGCATATGAGGTAAGAGTTGCCAAATGGAATTAATATTTCCCCTGTGTTCAATATTGCAAACTTCACATAATATCATGAAGGTGGCACATAGGAAGAACCAGTGATTGAACAATGTAAAATCCCTGCACCTACTTCAAAGGAGGAGATCGAAGCAATTCTGGATAGTCGTGTGGGAAGGAGTAACAGGGTCAGGCAGTATGAAGAATATCTGTTGAAATGGAGGGGAAGATCTTTTGAAGATTCTTCATGGCTGTCCAAGGAAGAGGTTGATCGTTTGGGTTTCCCTCAATCAGCTAAGATGTGACGAGGTCACTTCTCAAAGTACCCCGGGTGTTTGATGTAGGAGCATCTGGTGGTGTAAGGGCAATTGTGCATCACCCCAAAATATTTGTTTTAGTTAGTTTTTTTTTTAATGTTTTTGCATTTCTGGAAACCCATTTGGACGAATAAGAGGTTCCAACTTTCAGAATTGACAAGCTGCTTTTTCTAGCCGACTGTCAAATTTAGAAAGTTTTTATTTAAAGGCGGATGGAGCCCGAATTTTGCAGGAAACTTGAGAATGGAAAAATAAGCACTTTGGCGAAAGATTTAGGTTAAAATCATTTACATTTTGAAAGTTATTCAAGTTTCAGTTTGTTGCCGGGAATAATCATTATGTTATGTTGTCATATTATGTTTATGTTGTCGTCGGTAATAATGAGTTACAACAGTCAGTTAGTTAGTCGTCCCGAAGGGTAGTTGGACACGACAGTTGGTCGCACCCCTTCGGGTATTATATATTGCATATCATTCCTTCTTAGTATGATCATAATAGTTGTAGCTGGGTGTAATGTGATAGCACTTGATGTACAGGGATTGTTGAATTAATACAGAAACTAGCTCTTTAATATATTTCCATTATGTTCTATGTATTTACTTTCTGTGTTTAATCGTTTACCCGTATGTGGCAAACTTTTGGCGCCGTTGCCTAGACATACTCGGGAAAGGGAGGAGCGGATGGCGTACGGACACGATGGGCCTACCCGTTGGTGAGATTAACCTAGAGGCCGACGACGCGCAAACGAAACAATTGTCGTGGGACGCAGAGCGTGATGGCAAGAGGCGAAGGGGAAATTGAACCCTGTAATAATCCCGACACACTGTTGATATAAATCGTGGCTGAAAGGCAAAATAATAAAAAGTTTTTTTTTTGTGTACATGGTGTGTGCTTGCTATGTACGAAAGTGATTTATGCCAAATATACTAAATAAGGACAAAAATAAAAAGATACAAAGTGACAAATGGGAAGTGGCACAAAGAGCGTTGAATCTTAGACAACAAATAGAACAAAGGCGTAGGCTAAGGCAGCTTGCTGAGGGACAATCGACCGAGGGGTTGCTCGAAGGGAACCCAGGAGGTGTCACGAAGGTTGCGGAGGCAGAGATAGATGGAGAGAATGTAAAATTCCTGGTTAAATCTGTCTGTAATTGAATATATATTCCCAGTTTGTATTACTGCAAAATTCTTGATTAATCTATCTGCAATTGTTTATATATTTATTCCCAGTTTGTGAAGCTTTAATTGGCGATTTGAACCATGCAGGTCTGAGAATATCTTATGTGCTGACCCCAATTACTTTTGTGAATACAATAATTTCTAAATAATATTCAACATCGTAATATTCACGGTAATTTTAAAATAGCACTCAAGTGAAATCGCAGTGCACCTGTCAATGGCTGACTTTGCAGATCATGTGGTTGGCTGTTATCGGAAATGCAGTCCGTGTCTTACTTTGCGGAATGGTGGACTTTGTAATGTACCGCTTCTCAGTTTGTCTCACACCGTTTGTTGCAAATACGCTCCTCAATAGTATATTCTGTGCACAACACCATGTTCTTTGAGATTCTCGGAAGCACAAGTCTTAACCCGATATTGGGTTCATTCGTCGACCACTCCCTTGCTAAAACACCCACGTCTGGTGCTACCGTGGTATACCACCACTTGCGCCCTTTGCAACTCCGATAGCTTCCAGGTGGCTATGCGATTAACGCGGAAGGATGCCCGTGACCTGATCTTCCTCTTCCGCAAGGTGAACGTGAGTCGCATTAGCAACCTCGCCCGATGACAGAGCTCTCTCGCATACGTGGAATGCCTTCGGAAGTATTCAAAAAAGGTGGGAACAGTGTGCCTCTTTACCAACTCATGGACGCTTATCTGCTAACTGAGTGAATGAGTAATTTCATCAACTCTTCTTACTGCGCTCTGCTCCTTGAGTCTTCGTTCCAATAATCCAGTGGGCTGGCGAAAGGAAAATGATTGTATATTGGATATCTCATAGATTGTCCGTCTTTATTCGAAACATTACTTAGTAAACATTTTCCCCCCTCATCTCCGCTCCCATCCATCCTTTTATTGCATCAAGTAGTTAAAAGTCTCGTAATAGTTAGACACTATTTACGATGCTAATCAAAGATATAAGATAATGACTTTTAATCATAAAGCAAGGTGAAGAATATTAATTATTTATATAAACGAATGGAAGGATTTATATAACATAATTAATATTTTTAATACAATATTCAATCATTTGTTAGGGGACATGACAGAGAATTACACTCTCTACACTGTCATAGGGTTGCCCGAAGGGAACCTAGGAGTCACGGAGGGTGCCGAAGGAGAACTCTACAGTTCGCCAGAATACCACCGTAGGGTAAGAAGTTGCGAAGAGTTGGTGGAACAAACAAGGCGAAGTCTAAGCCTGATTGACGCTACTAGAGACCTATTAAAGAACTTGTCCATTTCGGAGGACAACCGGAGGGAGATGACCGAAGGTGACGGTACGGTCGATGGTGTCGAGGGAGCACAAGGGTACCGTACGGGAGGCAATTTGTTCGGTTCAGGGTCAACAACCTTCTTAGGAGGACCCACGAGTGGAGGGTCAAGTGCAAGGGGCGGAGGCGGAGGCGGAGGATCACTAGGTACAAGCACACAAGGCACCAGAGGAGCGAGACCCAACGGTGGGATGGCAAGTAAGCAGAAGCTGCTGAAGTTCAACGGCGACGGGAAGGAAGATCTCGTCCGCCATTGCCGCACTTGTGAAACCATATGGTCAGCGAACGGTGTTACCAACCAGGATGAATGGTTAACACAATTTTCAGCAACCTTAAGGGGAGTGGCCATCGACTGGTACTCCGATACAGATAAGACCAAAGTCGGCACATGGCCCAACCTGAAGGAGGAGTTCGGGATAGAGTTTCGTCTCCTTAGAGACGACAATGAAATAGTAGCCGAAATCTATGGCACAAAACAGAACAAGAACAAGACCGTCTGAGCCTATAGTCGACAGCTCAAGGAACTGTTGGGGAAAATGGAGAGTCAACCAGTGGATGGGTTGAAAAAGAGATGGTTCGTGGAGGGACTGAAACACTCCATCCGGAAGAAGATGAAAATTGTTCCACCAACCTCGTATGAAGATGCATATAATAGAGCGATGGATCTCGAGAGTGAGACCAAGACATCGAAGAAGAAAAAGGAGGAGGATAGCTCGTCCGAGGGTGATGACTCTTCCGAGGGAAGCAGCAGCGATAGCGAGTTCGACAAAAAGGTGCAAGCCCTGCAGAAGGACATGCTGAGGATGATGAAAGAGCTAAAGGTTATGAAGGGAAGTCTGAGCAAGACCGACGAAGGGGAGCTTTGGTGCACGGAATGTAAGACGGACGGCCACACGAAAGGCTTCTGCCACCAGAAGGCCTATTGTGATATATGCTAGTTGATGGGGCGTCCCACTAGGTAATGCCCCTACAACATGAAAACACAAAACGGACAAGTATTGCTTACGCAGGAACAACCAACTACATCGGGTGGTATGGGCAACTCTGAGGCGAACAACAATGCAACATCGGGAGGCCATCGAGATAATCGGTGGGGAGGACGAAACAACAATAACAATACAAGGAGCCGGATCCAATACGACTCCAAAGGCCGACCAATGGTACAATGCAGAGTGTGCGGCTAGTGGGGGCACTTCGCCCGAGACTGCTCGAAGGAAGAGGCCACACAATATTTGTGCAAATGGTGCGGACCGGGAGACCATGAAGATGCCACCTGCCCGAAGTCCGGCGTGAACTTGCTCAATATTGAGGAAACCAAAGAAGAGGAAGTGCTGGCCATAACCCGCACCCAAGCCAGACAAGCAATGTGCCCAGACCCGGAGATGGAGAAGCGAAGGGTACGGGAAGCACCGGAAGAAATTGAGAAAGAGATACGAGAGGGGGCGAAGGCGAAGGGTACGGCGGGTACTTACAGCCGACCGGAGGCGGAGGAGGCTATACTAAATCAAATTTTAAAACTGGAGGTGCTTGTGAAGGTACGCTACCTCCTCCAGATGATGCCTCAATTACGAATAGCGTTGCTGAATAATCTCTCCCAACCACGCACCAATACCAACCACCGCACAAATGTTCCTGGGGAGTCTGCAATAGACCCCAGGTTGCTGGCAGTTAACACTAGAAGGAACCCGACCATTGTGGAGATGGGTATCCTTGGCACCATTCTAACCGATACCATCGTCGATGGTGGATCAGGAGTGAATGGTCTTCCAGAAGAAACCTGGCGGAAGCTGGGGAAGCCGATGTTGTGGCCATCTACATTCAATCTGCTGGGAGCAGATCAGTATGGCATCAAACCCATCGAGACACTGATGGGCCAACAAGTTACCATCGGGACGCAACCCTTCATACTGGACTTCGTGGTAATCCCACTAAAGAAAAAAGGGTATGATGCGATCTTAGGGAGAGGGTGGCTGGTGGAAGCCAAGGCCACCCACAACTGGAAGAAGAACACTTTGTCTATGGAGAATGGAGGAAGGAAGTTTATCATAGATCTTGGGACGCAGTTGGTTAGTGAGGAACTGGCATCATCTTCGGAATTGGAGGGTGAAGGAAAAGGCGACCTGAGGGACGAAGGATGGGGTTGCAGGGAGCCCAACGACGAAGGGATTCTCAAACTAGGAGAGTGCTCCAAGGATGAGACGGGGTCATTGAACGGGCTCTTCCACTGGCAGATGGAGGATTACGAAATGTTCCAGAGCTACAGGCTCGAAGTAGAGGAACCAGAACAAGTAACAGAGGAGGTGTACCTGCTGAAATACAGAGAATATTGGAAGGGAGACACCCCAAACGTCGGTGACATAAATAATCCCAAGATCATTTGTGTCGGCAACGATTGGAACCCTGTGTGGAAGGCCGCAACCTTCAAAATCTTTATTATTCTTCTTCTTATGTATGGGAAGGAGACTGTGGTCCCTGTAGAATTTGTGGTTACAGGTCTTCGGATGGCCATTGAAAATAGACTTGCCACCAACGGGTCCAAATTGAAACCCTACCACAAGAAGCGCGTAGGGGACCTAAGAGGCCGGAAGGACACCCAAGAGTCCGGAGGGGGACTCGAGAGATGGAAGGGGACTTGAGAGGTCGGGCTGACTCGAACGACACGGGACCAAAGCGGGAGACTCTCGGGCAAGGCAAACCGAGAAAGGGCAATCCCAGAGGCACGAGACCCGAGCCGAAGACTAGATTAGGGAATGAAAAAAAAAAAATCTAAAAAATCTTTGAAAGTGGCGGTGGGACCACCGTACGGTGGAACCACCATGGTGAGACCACTGTGTGGTGGAACCACCGTACGGTGAGACCACCGTGCGGTGGAACCATCGTACGTTGGACCACATGTGGTGGGACCACCGTACGGTGGACCATTGATGACGGAGGTCACCTGTGGTGGAATAACATCGTACGGTTGAACTGTGTTGGGCGTGCGGGAGGAGGACCGTACATGGTGTACGGTTGGCCATGTTGTTCGTACGGGGTGATCCGTACGCTGGAGGTGCGACAGTACGGTAAGGAGGGTGTTGACCACACGGGAAGGTGGCCGTACGATTGGAGGTGTCAGTGCTGTTGTTGACCGTACGGGGAGGTTGTATGGCCGGGGTGCCATCGGGGATTGGAAAAAAAAACAAAAACAAAAAAAAAGATGACTAGATTGAAAAATCATTCGATGACGTTTGGAGCCAGGACGCTGAAAATATGAGTGGAGAAGAAGGGTTTTGACATCTTAAAATATCACATAAATGATTTGCGCCATGGACTTTTGTGTGATTCTAAGGGTTGTAAATTGGTATTGGCGGCGGGAGCGCTGCCCCTAGACCCCGCGGGGCACTGGATTGCTCCGTACTGTGAGAAAGAAGCTTGAAACGGATTTGGAGGTTACGACCAAACGGAGTTTGAGGGAAGGCATTACAAGAACGCGAAGTCGTACGACACGAGAGAGTTATTCAGTTCAGTTATTAGCCTTTGGGGAGTGTGATGGAGGATTTGATGCGTCTCCTAGCCTTTGTGCCAGAGGGTTGTGGCCACCTCCAGGCATGAATGGTACGCTTTGAGGAACTTGGAGTATGTCTCGGCTGGACGTGAGGATGCCTTGGTGGATGCACAGAGGGCTCGGGAGGAGCTGACCACCAGGCTGGAGGCAGTAATAGCGTGAGACTTAGCTCAGCGTACCCAGGAGTTGGATGCCGCGGAGGGCAGCGCGGGTGGCTATTGAGGACAAATTGGCTAGGGAGACAGTATCATTTGAGTAGTAGTTGGTGGAGGCTGAGACTGAAAAGCATGTTTTGCAGACAAGTTTGATGGTAGCAGAAAAGGGTTTTCAGGCGAGGATGCAGCAGGTGTATGAGTTTCGGGCTCGACTAGTGTCAGCAGTTCTCAACCTTGGTTCTGTTTAATGTCATCTCTATTTTGTATTACGTCGTCCGGAGACGACTTCTTTTCTTGGGGGGGTTGATGTTGCCGGGAATAATCATTATGTTATGTTGTCATATTATGTTTATGTTGTCATTGGTAATAATGAGTTACGACAGTCAGTTAGTTAGTCATCCCGAAGGGTAGTTGGACGCGACGGTTGGTCGCACCCCTTCGGGTATTATATATTGCATACCGTTCTTTCTTAGTATGATCATAATAGTTGTAGCTGGGTGTAATGTGATAGCACTTGATGTACAGGGATTGTTGAATTAGTATAGAAACTAGCTCTTTAATATATTTCCATTATGTTCTGTGTATTTACTTTTTGTGTTTAATCGTTTACCCGTATGTGGCAAACACAGTTTCTTGAAAAATCGAAAAAAATTCTTTTGAGTCAGATTTGAGGCATTAAACAGCCTCGAAAATGGCGGGAATCGACATAGTGGATTTTAAGCATATTCTTCTCTCAGAGAGCTTTCCGACGCTTCAAATGGCACGTCAATCTGATCACCGGTTCAAAAGTTATGGCTGTGCTAGAAGTTGGACAATTTTTAGGAAACTTTCCAGATTTCAAATTTGGTTCCATTTTGAAATTTAATTTGGTGCTAGACCGCCAAATTTTAATTTCTAAATTGTAATTTTGGCTCCAAACTGGAGAAGGCTATTTAGGAAACTTGTGGGTCATTTCTTGAGTTAGTTTGGAGAGAGTGAATTTTGGGGTTGGAAAAATTTTAGATTGTGGGAATGGGTTTTCCAGGAAACTTTATAAGTTTTTGTGTTGCAGCTTGTGAGTATATATTCCTCTTGAATGTATTTGCATGGATTGAAGCATATTTTTGAAAATAATAAAGTAATCTTTGTTGTCTAAAATTGTTGTGTTTTTCTGTCTCGGGTTCTGCCCTCATCGGGTTGTTAAACCATGTCACAAATATTGAGGGTGATTTTGTACACATTCGAATAGTTCTTGGAGCCAAGAAGTGCACAAAGATATTTTCTGTGTGCAGATTTGATATTCTAGGAGCACTCCAAACTTCTTGGAGAAGTTCATCATCTTTGGATAGTGCCAACATTCCTCAAATTGAACCCTTATGCACTGAAGGAGTTGGTTGAATTATTAGGACAATTTTTTAATCGGTTTATTTTAAAATTTTCTATAAGACCTTGGCATGATTTAAAAAGAAAAATTAATTCAATAATTGAACATTAAAATGGTCAAAATAATAAAATTAAATGATAATTTTTATTGAAAAGGTGTCTTAAGTGTGCAAAGAATGTGTCACTAGGCTCAAGGTGCTGAATAGTGGTCATAAAACACTTTGTGTTATTTTATTAAAGAAAAAATGCCCTTTTGAAAAAGCAATGAAAAAACAAAAAATATTTTTGTTTTTGAAAAACCAACAAAACAAATTTTTTTTTTTTTGTGAAAGACAACTTTGAAAAAGTCATAGAAGGAGGATGGTTTTATAAAAAAATTACATTGTTTTTGGAGTTACTTCATTTCTCAAGAATGAAAACACATTCATCTTCTCCAATTCTTAAGGATGGAAACCCTCTGGAAATTTGAAAACTTTGAGGAAAAAAACCATCCTAGTTTTTAGAGTAATTCCATCTAGGGATTACTAGTGTGCAGCAGAGATTGGTTTGGGGACGAAAACCTCCATTCTATTTCAAGTGGTTTCATACAAGAACTGCCATTGTGCTGAAAATTCTAGATTGAGTTGATATTTTTTGTGGCTTGGGGTATTCGGTATTTGGATTTGTAGAGATTTTTCGAGTTTCTATTTTGGTGTGTTTTTGTTTCCGTGTTTCTTTCAGTTATGATTTGAATTTTGGGTTAGTGTGATTGTCTTGTCTGATGGTTACATAAAATAAATAGTAATGCAGAAAAGCTTTAGAATTTTTATCAGCTAACCATAGCATTTAAAAGTAGTTAACTTTATGAGTGCCATAAAGAAGCTTCCTTTAAGGTGATGTTGATAGATAGTAGCTATCAATAATTGATTTCTATGAATTGTAACATTTTTGTGATGGGTTGCAGCCTACTGTTCCATTCTTGGGCAGCTGTATAGTTGGTCAGTAATGCAAACCAATGTGCTACAATAGTTATATCAATCCTTAACTGTTTCTAAATTGTGTCATACAAGTCATAGATCCATCTATTTCAGTTTGCAACAATATAATTGTTTGGTTATGTTCATTCTTGTTGATCATATAGAGGATTTCAATGATTAACAGATAGGCCAATAGTGAACCATTGGAACCTTCAAAATATTACATCACTCAAAATGTTTCAACATCTCTTTCTGGGTAACAATTTATTTGCTTTCAGTTTCATGCCAACTATTTGATGAAATGCTCATGTTCAAATTATGGAAAAATGTATCTAAGTTTTGTTCAAATATGTTTGTTAATGAATATCATTCATCATTATAATAATCTAGAAGGTATTTTGTTGGATTCTTTCATTTTCAAGTATTTTCTTTGTAATAGATCTTTGGACGGTAATATCGTGGATCCCATTTTATACTATATTCTGTGATTTTGGCATTGATGCAACTTTGTTTGCACTCATTGTTAGCCAATTTGGCTACACCAATTCTATGATCTTTTGAAATTGTAAGTTGGTTGACTTGCCACCAGCATTTTTCAATTAACTTTCTTTTTTCCTCATTCTTACTCTATATGCACCTTGCCCATTGTAGGAGCTAGGTGATTAGAAAGAGTAGAATTGAGTTGATTTCAATTTTTTTTTTTGGGATTTGAAATATCGCCTTACAAGGGTTATTATAGTTGTGTTATTGTTGGTGGTCTTGCTAATTTGTTGGGAAGCTAACACTTTGTTGTGGTCTTCACTTAATGTTTTGAGTTGGCCACTTATTCAATTGTATGAAAAATTATTGGAGCTTTGGTTTATTTAGCTTGTGAAATCATGGCGTTAGTCAATTTGGGAATGAGACTTTACTATGCAGGGGAGGAATTCGAGCAGTTTCCTCAATCAAAAGATGTTTTACTCAATGGTATAGAGGAGGTGGAAATTTGTTTGTCCATGGTAAAATAGACATGCTAAGATTTTGCGATGGGCATTGAAACCATCAATGATTTTGTTGGTTAAACTTAAGCTTATGAGGCACCTTGATAATGCTATGAAACTTATAGTTACCACTTACTTTGGTGAAATTACAAGATCAATATCTCTTAAGTATCCATATGGTATAAAGATCATGAGGGAAATATTGTAGTCGGTCGTGGAAATTTTTCAAGGTTTGGATGATATCACAAGTCCTTTCACTAAGAGGGTAACATTTTTGGAAACTATTGCAATAGGTAGATCATGTGTTGTGATGTTGGTACTTTAATATGATGATCTTATTTTTAAAATGTTTCAACATTTTTTTGCTACTATTAGTATGAATCATGAGGAAAATCTTGTGGCCTCAATGTGGAGAATTATCTCTTTGGTTTTGATTGAAATTGATGTTATTCCTTAGCCACTCCTTTTAGTTTTGTTGGCTATTGTGAGAAAGGATGATCAAGAAGTCTCATCAATTGTGCATGCATTGGCTAAAATGTGGTGAATTTAGGAAAATGTTGAAGCCATACTTAATAGTAGAAATGGCAGTTGAAGAAGAAAAGAGTTCTCTTATTGCTGGTAAGAATGTTGATAGCAAAAATATGCTTAGACGATAGAAACATTGATTCTCATGCAAAGAACATTGGTAGCCAAGTCATAGGTGTCTAAGTAAAGGACAAGTGAAAACATTGTTAGATAAATAATCAAAAAAGAAACTAAAGAAATCTAAGGAAGATCCTGAAAGAAAGTAATGGGTACTCCTACACCACAAGCTAAAAAGAAGATGAGATTTTTACTAATACCATATGTCTATTCTAGTAGAATGATGATGAGAATAAGGAAGAAATTGTGACGGTGGAGCATGAAGAAGAAGAAAAGTTTCGGTCAATTTTTTTTGAAGTTGTTACAGAACCTAAATTTGAGAAGGAAGAAAACATTCTTGTGATTAAGAAAATGCCTCAAATCAAGAAGCATGTGTTCTAGAGCTCCAAAAGAACTAATGATGGGAGATATGCACACCAGGAAAATGTTATTAATGATGGGTTTGAGCATGCTGAAAATTTCAGATAAGTAACTAATGATAAGAACTGAGATCAATCTAGTGATGCTAATTTAACAAATGAGTGGGAGATGCCAAAAAATTGTTAGAGCGACTTTTAGAAAGAATGCCTGAGAAGAGAATGCTGATTTTTGTATTGAATCTAGCAGAAGTTCAATATGTTTTCATGACTCTTGATATCATGAGGTTGATCAGAAGGAACAATTGATGGTAACAGGAGAAAATGAGGTAAAAGTCATAGTAGAGTTAGATAGCACAAAAAGGCTTATTGAAGGATTATGCAAAATTTGTAGAGAAAATTGATTGAGCAATTAGATGGAGTAAGTGTTGCTAGGACTAAACAAATTGTCACTATTGCAGAGTTACAAATAGTTAAGAATGCAATGGAAATATTGAAATCATAATAGCTGCATATGGTTAAAGATAGAGATGTGAACAACAAATTTGTAAATGGAGCCTTAGTTGCGTAAGTAAATGAAGGGAAAAGTTGATGAGCTCACCTTTGAGCTCAAATTAACCAAGAACTCACTAGAAAGAATCCAAATAGCACTACTAGAGGTAGAAAATCAACCAGATGTTGTAGTTCTAGACAATGAAGCAGGGGCTAAGAAAATTAAGTAGGTAATTGATGAGTTTGATAGGCTTCAAGTGGATTTCTATTCATATCAGTATCTAGGAAAACTAGAAGATACAAGTACATAGGTGTGCTGGAAATAAGATTGGTCTAATTAACAAGAATAATTTTCAATCTTTTTTAGATAATATGCTTTTTGAAATGGATGCAAAGATATCTTTTGATAACTTGCTTTTGAAATGGATGCAAAGATATCGTTTGAGAACCCTCTTTTTGAGATCGTTGTTAAGATATCTCTTGATGCAAATTCTACAACTTGTGATAATATTAGAGTGGCACAACAAAATCTATCTACATGACAAGAAGGATCGAGGATTAGGAATTGCAAATTTCATGATATTGAATTGGGATTCAGGTGTTTCTTTGAGACACTTGACATCACAGAAAAAGACCGAACAATTTGTGGGATTTCGTCAAGTACGTCTTGTTGGTTTAGCTTTCATAATTATTCAAAGAATTAGCAATGTGCTTACTCTCAAGAATGTTAATATAGATATTTGGAGGGAGATAATTGATGCTCAAAAATATAATGCTTTGGAAGTAGTGAATTCATGAGTTGCACAACCAAAGCCTTTTGGATCAAAATCTAGGTGAGCAAATTTATTTAGTTAAAGTGGGTTACAAATATATTGAAGAGTGCAATCATTCAAACTATGTTTCTTTTTTGAATCTATATTACTTGGTGAATGGTAGAAAGTTGTGTAAGGGCTTGTTCTCCATACAAGATTTGCTATTTGTTAGATAGATCTGCAACAACTTTCTCCTCTTGCATTGATTTTGATTCAGTTTTATCTTCTAACATTGGCATGACAACTTTCATTTGTTATGAGATGAATCTATGTGGAATTGATGCAGAGGAAAGAGTAGGAATCAATGATTTTTCATTATGTTTTAAGATTATGGGTTCTTATTCCTTCAAAGCCTACAAAACCCTTAAGCCTACACAAGGCTTAAACCTTCAATTTTGGTAACCAACACTCAAAAACCTTACCAAACCTTTGAGACAACCTTCAATATGTGCACATGACCTATACAAACCCTCCATGGCTTCTAAGAGCAGAGATCTAACCAACTTCTATGATTTCTTTAATAAGGTCACCCAATTCTAGTGGGTTTCTGAAATTGATAAAATGGCGATAACTTGCAAATCGGACCTCATATCTAAAATCTAAAACCTGTTTTGGATACCCATTTGGAAAAAGTTATAAAACATATGCAAAACAGAGATATGGTTGTTGTAGAACACCTGTCTCAAAATAGGAATGCTATGCCTGAAAAACCTAGTTTGTGAACAGGGTGACTGGAAATATTTGACCATTAGACAACTTAAAAGACCTTTTCTTTTGACCTGGCAAGAATGAAAAAGTACTGTAATTCAATTATCTTTCAAACCATAGAAAGCTCAACCCCTCATCACGTTTGTACAGACCGTACCAAACAAAAGAGCAGCAATAAAAATCTGAAAAAACTGTGAATGCAAGAGTAGAGATAGATTTGATTACTTCAATCAAGACAAATCACATCCAATCGATCCATGGTCGATGGGGAAAGGTTAAATACATGTCTAAACATCCCCCCCAACAGTTACAAACCATATTTCAAAATCCAACTATCCAAAACCACCTTTTTTACAAAATGACAACTTCTGCTATGAAAGTTGCTTAACAACTTTTTGTGGTGCAACTTTGTGATTTATGATCATTGACCTCCAATGACTTCATAAGGCTCTAAACCATTACACATGTTTAAAGAGGTCTAATAGACCTTAATGCAATGATAAAATGCCATTGGGAGTCATTTACCAATTCTTGGTATCCCTACAACAACATTGACAAGATTTTGCAACTTTTACAAAATTGACCCCAAAAGACTCTCTAAGACTCCAAATCACTACAAACACATTTGAAATGGTCCTTTAGACCTTATTACAATGTTAAAACACTAAAAGTGAATAAAAACCCAAAAGTTGCCTCATGGAGGCATGGAGGGAGGCATGAAGGGCATTGGGTGCCCTACACTAGGAATTGATGGATGAATCTATGTGGAATTGATAGCATTTTAAAGAGAGGATTGATTGACAACACTAACGAAGATAGTATATTTTCATCTTCCATTTGTATTAGAGAAGCGTAGTGTAAGCATGGCAGTGATCTCATCTTGTGCATTAAGCGATTTCTTGGTAAAATTGAGAAAATTTGGATAGTTGGTCACAGCAGTCCTCAAAATTAACTTGGGATCCAAGAGGATGTATTTCAAATTTACTTTTGGAGAATGAATTCTTTGGGATTTGGGACTTAGGTATTTGCTGAAAGGTTTAGTTGGTAGGAGTTGGAAGCTTGAATTGGCATTGCTTGAGGACAAGCAATTCCAATGAGGACATGTAATGTCCCCCCTTTTTTGATCCATTCCAACATTCTTAGAAACTGTAACTTTCTTGGAGAGTGCTAACTCTCTAGAAGAGAAATTCTGATAGTGGCAGCAAGTTCCTAGAAGCACTATTTGTGCAACAATATGTTTCATGTGCAAACCCAACAATTTGGGAGAACTCCAAACTTCTTGGAGAATTCCATCATCATTGATTAGTAGCAACTTTTTGTGGTCTAAAGTCTTATGTGCTTAAGGAGTTGGGGGAATTATTAGGACAACTTGATTGACTTATTTTAATATTTTTTGTAAGACCTTGGGATGATTTAGAAGGGAAAATTAATTAAATATTTAAATATTAAAGTTGTTGAAAAAGTAAAAATTAAATGAAAACTTATATTTAATTATTTAAAATGATGTTTCAAGTGTGCAAATAAATTGTCGCTAGGTACAAGGTGCTGAAAAGTGGTCATAAGAGACTTTATGTTATTTTATTGGAGAAAAATGCTTTTTCAAAAAGTCAATGAATAAGAAAAATGCAATATTCTTGCATAAATCATCAAAATTCTTTTTGGAAATGACTTGAAAATATGGCCAAACAATTTATATGCTTGTAATCTAGGCTAGGTTCTTTCTTTAATTCTTTGAAAAGTTGAAAGGAATATTGGAAATGACTAACCCATCAACAATGCTATGGCTACATTTTAGTGGTGGCCATCTTACACTTTTGTGCAAAGACCTTTTTTAATAATACTCTCTTGGTAGCGGCATTCTCATACATGCAAATAGCAACACCTATTCTTTTGTTTCATGTTAGTTTCCCTTTGGATCAGGATTTTCTTTCGTTATTAGGATTTTCTTGTTCGTCAACAATTAATTGTTCTCTTCTAGTAGAACATGAGCTAGACCCAGGTATAGGTATTTTGAAAGATTGGAATATTTCTAAGAGAGGTGTCTTTGGAGTAAATGCATTAAAGATCCTTTGATTTTATGCATAGATTTACTATGAGCTATCATTTTAGGGGCTGCTTTTTTTGTCCAATCTATTTTCCAGTCTTGTGGGAATTCTTTTGTTTTGAAATGGCCCTTTTGTAATTGAACATTTCCATTCAATGTTTTTACAAAAAGCAATGTCTATCATTTCAAGATGATTAGTAGTAGTCATATTGTATAAGGCTTATATCTAGACATTGACATATTTAAATGGACCAAACGTTTTTAGTCCATAAACAAAAGTAAATATTGCCCTATAGTCAAGAGATCCATGTTTGACTTCATTACAATCCTTGTCACGTGGACATATACCAAGATTAGGATGATAGGCAAAACACACATAGTTCTCATCTAGTCTAGACAAAACAAATATTTGGCAATCATTTTCATTTTGAGTTTGTCGCTTGTCACACACACACACACACACACACACACATATATGAGACATAGGCTTTATGCGGTAAGGGACACAAGGACCTATGTGTTGTGTTGTAAACACATATGCTCTATTGCAAATGGGGACCCCTCTTTTTGCTTGTTAGTTTAGTTGTTTTTCTTAGCTTGGTAGTAGTTTTAGTCTCCTAGCTGTTGGGAGAAGGTAGCAAGGTCCTTGTCAATCTGAAAGTGAGTTAGGACAACCCTTGGAATAAAGAAACGATTTCACTTTCCTTTGTCAAAAGTACCCAAGTATCAATGAGAGTCCCAAAATCCTTGTTGAGTGAATGACCCTAGAGTATAATATTTAAGTCAAGAATCGGTAGGTCAAATCAGGTAATCTAAGTCTAAAATCCATGAGTGATCTTCAAGATGAAGAATACAGGGAAATGTCATAGGAAAATTTCACTTGACAAAACATTAAGTTTAATAAGGAGAGGTGAAGGTTGCTAAGGATTGAAAGGTGAATCCAAAATTGAGTCATGGAAAAATTCCAAGGTTGAGATAAGGATTTTATCCATGAAATGAGAATGAAATGAGGATTTTATCCTTGGTTCAAAGTTGGATGAGGAATTTATCCTTGGAGTGAAGATGAAAGAAGAATTTTATCCATGAAATGAAAAGGAAATAGGGTTTTTTATCCAAGGATTGAAATTGTGAAAGGGAAATTTGCTCAAAAATCCAAGGTGAAGGATCAATTTTTTATGTAATTTGATGGGGAAATCCAAGCACAAAGTGGAAATGTGAAATCCTGCCAAAAAATCCACTCACCTTCAAATCCTACTAGGAATTCCATGAACAAGTCAAAATCCCACAGAATTTTATGAAAAGCCAAAATCCCACCAAGAATTCCATGAGTAAGGTGAAAATCTGCCTAGGAATCCAAGCTTAGGGTAAAAATCCGCCAAGGAATCCTAGCACAAGTCAAAAATCTGCTTGGAATTATGAGCACTCCACCTTGCATTTATAGCTTTTCAAATCAAATGTGAAGTCAAAGAGAGGTCGACTTGAATGCAAAACTGTGAAATTTCCCTCCAAAAATCAATTTTTAACAATGCAAAAAGTTTGAACGAGGAGGGCCGACTTGAAGGAGAGAAGTTGCAATGTGAAAAACAAAACGAAATCCTCACCTAAGCCGACCCTTGTCAAGGAGGTGTAATATCCTTTGAGCGACTATATATTCAAGTTCAAGGAAGTCATTTCACACCATTCCAAAACAAATTCAAAGCAAATTAAAGGCAGAGTGAAATAAGGAGCAGATTCAAGAGTAGAATAAGGAGCGAGTTGCAGCAGATGAAGACAAATTTGTGAGAAAAAATCAGACACCAAGCCAATTGTTGAATGAGAAGAGGGCGATCTTTGTTAAAGAAACACATCAGAGGTGAAAGAAGGTGATTTCTTTGAAGAAATACAAGTAATTTACATGCAAATTTGAGTGAATTGTTTCACAAAATCGAGCATTTTTAAGATTTTGAGGCAAAATCAGAATGTATTAAGGTCCATTCTTTTGGAAAAATTTATGAAACAAGTGAAAAACATGGGTTCGTAAGACATTTTATGAAGCATTTTTGATAATATTTTACAAATCCAAATCAAATGGCCGCTTACAATAAAAAGTGTTTCACAACTTTCCCTTGGAGAATGATTTTCATGAAAATTCTTTTAGAGTCTTTCAATTGAACTAGGTGTAAGATTTTAACTTTTATTTTATTTTCATAAATTTCTTGCATTTCACTCGAGGAATTCCATAACTAACATAGGAATTTATATTCATAATTGTAATTGAAGGTATTTTCTCTTTTCAGGAATGATTGCATGCAATGGTGGAGAAGGATGCAACTACGACAAGGAGGTCAAGGTCAAGGATATCCAAGGAGGAGGATAGCAAAGATGAAGGTGGAAGTGCATAAGGAAACACCAAGGAAAGCATTTTGAGGAACCTTAGTTGAATTGAAGAAGACACTATTGATGATGTTGAGTATCAAGAGATATCGTTGGAGATGTGGAGACTTCTTTATGATGGTATAGAGGTGGAAATGAAACAAAGAGCTAAGTGAAATAAGGGGAAACTTTGCAAATCATGCAAGTTAAGATGGCACCTACTCACCTCCACCAATCAAATAATCCAAGGTCAACATGTCCAAATTCATCAAACTTGACTCATTCAAAGAAAAAGATAATGGGCACACAATCCTAGAAGACATGGAATTTTCTTATTTGCTTTCGTTGCTCACAAATATTGACATTGAGGATATCTTATTTTCATTGGTCAAAATATTTAAAAGGGTGGAAGTTAGGGTGTTAGTTATAACCAACTCCACTTAGGGTTTTATTGAATTATCTTGGCCATTGATTTAGAATCAATCTGGGCCCTTGCTTTGTAATTGAGAGATCTATATAAGGCTTGGCCTTTTTATTTGTAAAGTTTAATAGTGGCAAGAATAGTGGTAGTAGTAGGAGATTAGATATTGTTGCCAAGACTATGTTGGAATCAATACATAATTTTCATTGAAGATACGGTGGTTCTTTGTATGAAGTTTCAACATTTTGCATGGTTTCTAATTCTCAAGTTTTAGGTAAAGTTCATTGATTTTAATGGAGAAATGTGAAAATATTTGATGAATTCTTTGGTTCATACCATTTGTACTTTGTTGATTGCAAATTGTAGTGTATGGTTAGTTTGAACCTCATTTTGGCAATAGTTCAATTGTAGATATTCTTTTGGATTGGGTCAGGGATGTATACAATATGAAAATCTTTCACTCCCTTAGAAGATTGCACTCTATGGTGTTGTGAGCTATATCTAGTCAATTAGGAAGGAGTTCCATAAGGAATTCGTCTATCCGAAGCACTATCCATTATTATCGTTTTTCATAGGTCTTGGATTAGTTTCTCTAACCCTTATCCCTTTGATCTTTGTTTGGTAGAAGTTTAAGTTAGTTTAGGAAGAAAGCATCATTAAATTGCTATATCGGATGTTCAAGTTCCAGCTATTTTGTAGAAGTGTATGTCTCTTTGTGAGAACAGCAAATCGCATAATTTCATTGAGTCTATTCATTGCATGTCGAAACCTGACAATATGAACCTTGGGGTTACCTTAATTGATCAAATTGTTTATAATTTGAGGTTTCCCTATTCAAGAGAAGATAGAATACTTAGTATTTTATTCTGTATTAGAGAGTGCCACAAAATATCTGTCAACACTATGTAAACTAGAATAGCTCCAAAATGAACATAGTTGCAATATTAATGGCTCCTAATATAATTTATTTCAAACATAGGGAAATAGGCAAAGATTTTGTCTAAATATATTTATTAGGATTATACTCAATATTTAACTCAATGAGATTTGTCCTTGGCTTAACAAATTGTTTAAAAGTAGACTCGTACACAATATTTCTCAATAAACTCTCTTTTCAAATAAGACTTCCCATATACATCGCCTACCTTGAGAGCAGGAGCTTTGTAAGTAAGCACACTTGCTAAGGGTTCTTCTGTTACTTCAATGTTGGGTTTTTCTTCTTCAATGATCTCATTCTTTGTTGGTTGCACAATGGCATCTCATAATATCCTTCTATCGAAGTTTGGTTTATTGTCTCAACTCCATGTTAAGAATAATTCAGACTGAATTTTTTTAGTTCTTGTAGCTTGTATATGAGTCTAAGAAAGGACACCTTATGGGGTTTAAGGGACAAATAACAGACAAACTTACTTAGATAAAAGACAATTAATAGTCAACCAAATCTTGGATGAGACTCCCCATAGAACTAAAGTTCTTAACTTAGCAATTTCTTAGTTAGGATATACTAATTTAGTAGAAAACAAGGACCAAAGAACACTTGAATCTCTTGGTTGAACCAGTTATCTTGAATCTCCTCGAGTTCTGACATTCCCCAATGTTTTGGTCGATCCATAGTGAGATCAAGACCCATAAGCAACAACACTAATATTAGAAATTTAGATGTCAATGCAACACCGATGGTTAATCTAGCAGAAAAGTAACCATATGCAGTCATAGGTGATTTTGTTGATTCAACCTTGGAAGAGATAGGAACACCTTGTCTAGGTTAGTAGCAAGACCAAATGCTAGGTGGTTAAAATAGTCTGGGATGGATCAGCATCCTCGTGGCTGTAACCGCTTCGCCATTCATCAATTGAGGATTTTGGATGATCAAGCTTTGGGCCACCCAAAGTTATTATCATCCACTACTCAATGTCATGTTTTGAGATTTCCCACCTTGAAGAAACTACAAACACCTCATTTGTTCAATATGGAGATCTTTTACAAAACCTATTAAGGAATCGCTAGTGGTGGAGGGTTCTTTTCTATCTGGAATTCCTATTTAACATAGATAAGATTGGAAGGTACTATCAGAAGTCAATCAAGGTTTTGATGTAATTAGTTTACTAATTTTCAAGGTCTCAAGCAAAACTCTACAGATTTTGGTTTTAAAGAGATCAGTTTAACAATAATGTTATACAGTCATATATTTAATGTATTTTCTGAGTTTTTAGGATTTGGCTTGTTCAGTGAAATGATGCATTATTGGGATTGCATATTGAATATTTCATGTGTAGCTTGCAAATAAGTACTGGTTTTCTTTGTTCTGAATGGTTGCAGACATTGTGAATTAATGAAGAGAAAGCAGCGAATATTGTAACTTGCAATTATTTTATGATGCTTTTTATCACCACTGTAGTCAATTATGTTTGCATGGATTTACAATAATTTTGTTTCTTATTTTATTTATTATGGAAACTTGATTTCTGTACTATATAAACAGGCTACAACATCATATTAAGAACTTGGTTGAGTTTTTCATTAAATATCACTTACAATATTTGAAGAGAAAAGGAATAGCTTTACTAAAAGGTTGACTTTATTGGTTTGTCTAATTATTCCTTATGTGCCATGTGCAGGTCATACAACCTTGGATTCAAAAAAGACGAATAGAATATGCAAAACATAAACACATAGTATCATCTGTCCTGCATCATGTACATAAAAAAGGATTGGGAACCCTTGTTGGAGAAGATGGAGAACTTGATGTTGATGTTGCTAAAGGGTAAAAATGACACTCTATTTAGCGAGCATAAACAAAATATGTGGTTTTTGCTTGAATCAATATATTTGACTTATGCCTGAAATACAGGATATTCAATAGCCTGGATTCTGATGGTGACGGACATTTGTCTGAAGGCGAGCTTCGTGGGCTACTTGTTGGTCTTGAATTGCATCAACAAAATGCTTCAGCTAAAGATGCCCTTGACAAAATAATGTCCGATTTTGATACCTCAAGAGATGGTAAACTTGACTTAATGGAGTTTGAAGAAGGAATCCGTTCTTGGCTTCATGTTGCACAGAAAGTTGATCTTTCAAATAACTACTCAAGGAAAGTCTCTGATTTGGAAAGGGTATGAAATTCCTAATTTGTTCTAGTTATGCACATAAGGATATTATACTAAACTTTACGTGACCAATTGTTATTAAATTTCCAATGCTGCAGACAGCCAGAGATGAGCTTGATAACCTCATCCCTGAAGACACGAAAGATGATAATGATAATCCATATCAATTCTACCTGAAAGCTGTGTCACTTATGCTGGGAGGTGCTGTTATAGCTGGAATATTTGCAGATCCATTTGTAGATGCTGTTGACAATTTTTCTGATGCAACAAGCATTCCTTCATTTTTCATCTCTTTCATAGCAATGCCTTTGGCTACAAACTCTAGTGAGGGTGTTTCAGCACTTATTTTCGCAAGCCGCAAGAAAACACAGACAGCTTCCTTGACTTATTCTGAGGTTATTCCCTGATCTTTGGATGGTTGTTGTATGTTTATTTTGTCGAGGAATAAGTATATGTTTCTATAATTTTTATTAGCAACTCATATTTTTTGACCACATAAGTATGGAATAAAAACAACACGCTTCTGGAATAGCTTCTAGTGAACAACCAAAAGTCTTTACTTTTCTCTGTAACAAGCCATTCAAGTTACTATTTAAGAAAATAGGCAAAGATGGTGAGAACAAGCAACCAGAAATGAATCCAATTAAGTAGATGACATAGAAATGGTATGAATAAACTAAATAAAGAAAGGCTCTTACCAGGAATGGTATTGGATAATCTCAAAAGTGACACCTTCAATAGGATAAAGTTATGATTCTATGAATAATCAAAAAGCCAAATTATCAGCAGATTCCCTCAAAATATAAAGTTCCGTTTATAACTTTTTTTGTATACAAATTGCTCAAAGGGAAAAATTTTTAGAGTTATCCCAAAATACCATCATTGGGCCAACAACAAATTATGGTCACAGTATCATGCTTTATAAAGATCTATTCAAATCCAAAGCTGCAATTGCATCTTTTCTGAACTTCGTTTGACATGATATATAGTAGCATTGCATTTATGCAGCATTAACCTGGTGTGGGTGTGGCAAAACTGTAAACTGTAAATGGAATTCAATTAACTAGGTTGACTTACGGGAAAAAAAATGTATAGATTTTGGGAGCCAAAAACTGAAGATCTAGTTGTTAAAACAGAGAAAAATATTTTTTCTATTTCATGTCAAATATGGTGTGTAGATATGAAAGGAGACAATACCATATAGTTTTTTATTTACCTCAGAAGGCTTATGTAAAAAGTTGTTGTACCATACAATATGGCCTACCATTTTAGGTGCAACCTTGTGTTAGAAATAAACATTCATTAGGGTATAATTCAATAGAAAACCCTCATTATGATATTACATTCTAAGTTGTACAAAATATCTATTTATAGTAAAAAAAATCCTAATGCTAAAAATGAATTGTTCAGTCTGCCTATTGCTCTTCCTTGAGTTGTAGTATGGATGAGACTCCTTGATATCCCTCTAGTGGTTGTGGCTCTATATCATTCTAGTGGCAGGGGCCCTCTTGCACCTCTATTCCATAGTTCAGATCACAGCGGAAGCTCACATTACCAACTTTTTGTCCACTACTTGCAGTTCTTTGACCTTAAATGTTAAAGGGGATTCTAAACGAAATTGGCTATCATGTAGGGTTTTCCAGCCTGCTCCCCCTTCACAGTGGACTCTCCTTAGTGAGTAGTCTTAGCCTCTGCATTAGCACTCTCATTGTGATGAATTTGGTTGTTTGCCTAGATTGTCTTCTTTTGTTTCATTACATCGTGGGGTCTGTTGTGACCTAATCACACATCACCCCATCCCAGATAGGGCCCCCTACCTTTTAGGCCCTTTTGGTCGTTTGGTCTTGGTTTTTTTGGGTTTTGGTGGCAGTCTCGTTAGTCTCTCGGTTTTGCGAGTGTTTGGGGGTCAATTTGATTAAGTCTGCCTTTTGTTTGAGTGATTTTGGTGAAGTCTAGGGCCTGTTTTGTCAATTTTAGGGTTTCTGCCTTTAGTCCTAGATTTTTGGGGTTTCTGTTAGGGTTTTGAAGAAACTAAACATACAACTGGAATCGGGACCCTTCAAGGAACCTCCCAGTAAAATTTGAGCCAAAACGGAGCAACTTTCTATTTTTAGAAAGTTCCTATTTTTTAGGGATTTTATCAAGTCTCGGAATGTCGTCATTTTGCCAATAATCAAACTTACTATTTTTGGTAATTTCTACTTTTAGTAAGTTTCTATTTAGTAAGTCATTCATGTGTCTTGTCTAGGAATCTAACGCTAACGTTTTAAAGGTTTCTATTTTTGGAAAGTTTGTTCTAAGAGGACCATTCAGGCAAGGTGAAGAAGATCAAGCATTTGTGATTACTTCTAATTCGGGTAAGTCAGAAAGAAGACAACGAGAGTTAGAAAATGGTTAAGTGCTGGAAGCCCTTTCCTGAAGTGGAAAGCTCGAGAAATTTGTCTGTCTGGGAAATCACCCCAAATTCTTATATGGTGGCTTGATCCGGAAGAAACTCAAAAAACTCAATCCAAGTTCGGAAGAAGCATGAAATGTTGAATTCCTCCTTCATAGTGAAAATCCGCCCCAAGCCAACAATAGGTGCCAAAAAGAAGCATGCATGGAGAGATGGAAAATTGCAAGATTCCATGCCAAGGCTGAAATAGCGTGCCATGAAATGGAGTTGGGCACTGAAATCAGCCTTGGAATTCACAAAAAACTCATAAATTCCTCCTTTAAGGCAAATTTGCGCCCTAGGTCAAGGATGGGTGCAAAAATGGCGTGAGCTTGGAAAGTTTAAAAAATGAGTGAATCATTGGCAATGGCAAAATTCCGCCCAAGGCATGGTCATGGCGCCAAATTGGGGGAGGCAAGAAATCTATGGAAATGTTAAAATTCCTTCCCTAGTGACAAATGCCGCCTAGGAACAAGGGAGGGCGCTAAAGTGGTATGCTCATGGACAATGGACAAAATTGTGAAATCCTCCTCCATGGTAAAATTCCGCCCTATTCCTTAGGAGGATGCTAAAACACACGAGGCAAGGATAGCATGGAAAGTATGAAAATCCATGACCAAGGCAAAATCTCGCCCAAGAAGGCCACAGGGCCCTTGGAATTCATGGAAATGCATTGAATCCTTGGCAATTGTTGGAAGTTTACTTAGGTACATGCATTACATAGTAGTTTGGGTATGAGACACTTGGGTGTTTGTGCCACATTGGGATAGTGTGTGTAGGATAGTTTCCATCTTTTATGGTGTGATCTTGTTGTTACATTCCACCTTCGGTGGATGATCCATCTCATGTGGAATATTATATTGTTTCTCCTACCTACCACACCTATTTTCTACCTACCCTTGTTTCTTATTGAGCCACATGTCATGTTTGTGTGCTCACATATCCATATTGCCTTGCTTATATATGCAGGCTCTTCTACATTGTATGTAATAACTATTGATGTTTTGATCATCTATCTATTGATGAGAATACAGTTTATTCTTGTCCTATATTTTGTCTATTTGTACATTTCATTGAGCTCGTGATCTTGGCAAAATCTCACATGGTATCAAAGCCATTATAGCGTCATTGATTCGTCCTTGAGAGGCATTATTGCGACGTCAAGAGGCAGATTTGAGGAGCAGCATCTTTTGGAGGTGTCCTAGACCAGATCCGACCTTGCCATTGCGTCCGAGTGGCCGTTTCCATGAATTTTGAGTATAAGTTCGGCCTATTTTGGTGAAAGTAAAATTTTGCCCAATTTGGGCGGTACGTTATGGATTTCGAAATTTTTTTTCTGCAAAAAAAATCTTATCACTTTCCACAAATTTTTTTTTTTGAAATTTCTTTTTAAAAAAAATAAAAAAAATAAGTATTAAAAAAATCAAAGTTTTTTTTTGTTACGGGGGGAGTTCCCCCCACCAACCTCTATACTCTGCAGGCTTTGTACTTGCAGCTGTCGTACCTTACGTTGTTGTCGAACCCCGACTGCTGTGTAGCCGCTCGTGACCATCGTTCTCTCGACGGTCTGCACCATTGGCGACCCTCCACGCCACCTGACGTGCTCTCCTCCGCCGCTGGGACCTGAACTCTGAGGCCGACACCCTCAACCCTGCCAACCTCCTTCCCGCTCTAGCCGGATGCTCCACGTAGCTCCAACCCTGCTGTCGACCAACAAACCCCTCACTGTCAGCCACTGGCTTCGGTGCCGCCTCCTCACCGGGCACTCCCGTTGTCGCCAGTCTCCTCGTCGGCCAATCACCGGCAGCCCGCCAGCCAGGTCACCGGCCCCGGCAACCCACACCCCGTCGACGATCTTCTCGTCTGATGACCCGTGGACTTCCTCTGGCCTGCTGATGATCTTTTCTCGCAGATCGCACCACGTAGATTGTGCCACACGGACTCCACCATGTGGCAGCCACCTCACTCGTGTGCCACGTCAGTGCCACATCATCAGCAACCTGTGTCACGTCATCCTGCCACGTCATCTTTTCAACGAATCATTTTTTGCCACGTGTCAATCCATACGGACGCCCAATCAGCAGGGAGGTGTAGTTTTTTGCAACGACTAGACGACCGTCAAATTTAGGGTCGTGACTTGCTGACGTCATCATTTTTTTTGAAAATTGTGTAGGCCCCCTCCGTTGAGCTTTTTGATTTTGCAATTCAACTTCAAATGGCCATATCTTGCTCATTTTTGCTCCTTTTTTGGTGCAATTTTTTTTTGAAATGGGCTAGAATTTTGTGTACTTTCTGGTGGTGGAATTATTTTATGATTTTGATGGACATATTTTTCAAAAATATCAACTTTTGGTGACTGTATTTGTCCAATCCTCGTTTTTGCAACTTTCGGGACTCCGGTTGGGCTCATACGAACTCCTTTTCAGGTGTCTTTTTTTGAAAGTGCATATTTTTTCGTCTACTCTCATAGTATGCTATCAGATTGCAACAATTTTGGGTAGAAATTGTACTTTCAACATATGGTCTTTTTTGGCCAATTTGGCACTTGTATTGCATAGATCTTTTGCATTGTAGTTCTCATCCTATTGTGGCAGTCGTAAAACAAAATGAGAAGTCCACCTTGCCATTGTTTGCAAGTGGCCTATTGTACACACACTACATATAGGGCCTGTGCCTGGGGAGGATCCTAAAGCAAGTTTCATTTTGATGCCTTCTTATTAATGATTTAAGGTAAGAGATGCTATGTTGAGATAAATATATCATGTGTACTTAGTCATCTTTTGGTTTGTTTTGCAGATGGAGGAGGATTAGGCCAAGACAAGGGCGACCTATTCCAGTCCCATCATCATCAAGGACACTTCCAATATATGGAGGAGGACTTCAAGTGTTCAAGAAAAGCATTGGGAGATTTCAAATGTTCAAGGGGTTCCAAGCTATCCTCAAAGACTCCATTCTACCACATGAAGAAACCACAAGATAACAAAGGAAGACCTTACAAGCACTTCAAAGAGGTACATCATTCATCGCATCATCAAATCGAGATAGAAAAGAGATCAACCAAGGCACAAACGTCAGACAAGGTGGCATCCCAGTCACTTTTCCTCCAGTCGGATAGCTCCACCTCAGCACGTCCAAATTCGATGTACCTGACTCATCGGTGACGATACAAACTTCGGTGTACCTACCCCTGCTTCCTATTGGTCCACACTCCTTGAATGCAATTTTCTCATTGGCTAAAGGAGTTTGTTGTAACAAACCCTAATTAGGGTTTCCATCTTCTAATCCTAGCCATTGATTCCAAATTTATCAGAGCCTTTGAATTGTAAAGAGCTCCCTATATAAAGCTCTGGCTCTTCATTTGTGAAGGTTAATAGTGAGGAGTTAGCAAAAGAGATTTAGTGAATAGTCAGCAAATAGAATAACATTTAGAGTAGATTAGGAGGACAAGGCAAAAAATTGTTGCCCTTGATTGTAAATAAACCCCATTTTCATTGAAATCATGGTGAAATGTGTCGTTTCTTTGCAATATGCATGGTCTCTTGTTGAATCTTCGTATTAGATGGTAAATGATTAGATTGAATGGAGAAAATTGTTGAATGCACTTGTGTGGAATCTGCCTAGTCCAAACCACTAGCCTCTTGCTAACTGTAAGTGCGCCTTGCGTGGTCAACTGACATAGAATGAACTTAATTTCGAGTCATTACACGTCTATTGTTCATGCATTATCTTGAATGGTGATCAGTGTCTAATGGTGTATGATTTGAATCCATTTGAAGCATCCCTTAGAAGATCGCACTAAGTTGGTGTTGGGTTGTTCAATCCGATGGTGAGACCCAGCCCAGTAGGACTCCACCTAGTCATTCATCCATCTTCTTACATTCTAGATTAGACTTTCTAATCCTTTCATCTTTTGATATTTCTTTATCTCCCAGTTAGTAGATAGGACTTGTGATTCCAGCAAATCAGATGTTCAGGTCATCAAACGTAAGTCCCCTTGTGATCCCAGCAAAATCACATCATACTACAAGAGCTTATCCACACGTAGAGACCCTAGATACTCGAACCTTGGAGTTGCCTCGATTGATCCTTAGGCGAAATCTTCAGCATTCGGGGAAATTTTGTTCAAGAGAGGATAAGATACCTTGGTATTTTATTCTGTGTTCACATGTGCATGAAAAGCACATCAGCACCTTTCAAGTTCAATAGTTTGACAAACCTTCTATCCAGTAAATTCGGCTTATAGGTTTGGGTACTTAGTAGTCTGTATCTCTTGGTTCACCAAAGCACCAGTTTAGTGAGGTGGAGTAGGCTTATTTGCTCCGTCGAGTTTTCATCACCTTTAGGGTGTCAAATTTCCTCCACATTTTGATGAACCCGATGTGAAAGCATTTTGACATTGTTTAATTGCGTGTGTTCGAGAAGTATGCCTAAAGTAAGCTAAAAATTTGTTAAATTTTTCCTTAAATAGTCTAATACTCTGCTTTAGGACTTTTAATTGCACACTTGTAGAGTGGTAGGAGTGTTGTAGAGTTTGTCTATGAGCTTTACAACCTAGACTGCTATTGGGGTTGTTGTAAGGAGGACTTCCAGATAGAGTATCCATCCTAATTGCTACAACCCTACTTGGCTTGGTCCGGTGTTCACAGACATGGTGGATCCAAATGATCCCTTCACTTCTCATCCCCATAAGAGTATTATGACTGGGGGCTCTTCTACATCCAGATCACAAAACACTACCCCTACAAATAGTCCCTTGAGATTTCCTCCTACTATTGATCATGATTCTACAATCACTATTTAGTTTGACCAGATTCAATTATTAGAGGAGAACTTGAGAGACTTCAAAGGGTTGTTAAATTGGGAAAATGTTCTCCCTCAGGTTGGGAATGTGATAAATACTCTTTAAATCTCAAATAACAGAGATCTGGAGATTTTGAGGGCATTATCCTTAATTGTTAAGAGTCATGTGCCCCTTGTATATGTCCCCTCTCAAGGTAGTTAATTCAATGCTACTAGTTCTTAAATCAGTGTTGACAAACCTAGAGTGATAGTAAACATGGTTGACATTGGACTTATGACTGATCCCCTGATTCCTATCATCAATGTCTCTAATGTTGCCCTGGGTTACATTGGTATGCCCAACAACTTTACCACTGCTTTTGCCACAGTTCATGCTGCTTCTGTCAATGCCGGCGTTTGGGGTGGTACTACCCTTGGTGTTGGTACTAGAACTCATGCTAGTGCTAGTGGAGGTGTTAGTCACAGTACCTATACACCCACTTCTATGCATGGAACACCTCCATCCCCTTCCCCTACTAATCTTGTTTTAAACACCATATTGCAGAAAATGAGACAATTGCAACAACTACTTACAAATCTTGCATCCTCCTTTGGTCAATCTTCACTATCCACTTATTATCACAAGAGCTCGCTTGACTTGAGCATCTTTAATACCATCCTTTCCTAGGGGGCTGAGGCATTGAAGTTTGATCAGTTTAATGGAGAAGGAGATCCTAATTTGCACATGGATTCTTTCATGACCATGTGTAGTGATTATCATAGTTTGGATTATGTTTTGCTCAAACTATTCTCTTAGTTCCTTAAGGGAACTATGTTGGAATGGTATAGTTCCTTGCCAAATCCCTCCATCCGAACATTTGATCAACTCATGGGCTCGTTTCTCAAATGGTTCCAGGCAAACATTGGTAGTAGGGTCACCATAGTCGACCTTGTTCAGTGCAAGCAAAAGTCGAATGAGAGGGTTATTGATTTTATTTGTCAATATTAATATATCTCTACTAGAATTACCTTTGCCCTACCAAATAGCGACCTGCAAAGAATGTTCATCGGAAATTGGCAATCGACACTGAGAGAAAAGTTGTCTCTTAATCAATATTAGAACTTTGCTAATCTTATGTTCTACACTCACAGATTACTAGAACACGATGATTTAGTTTCGAGAATCTTCTTCAAATTCTCGTGTTGGCGCCTTTGGGGGTATGTCTTCCACGGAAGGGTTTAGAAAGAACAAGGTTGTGGCTAATGTTGTTGCTCTACCTCAAGCAACTGAGAGATCCATACGGGAACCACAACAAAATAGGGTCTTTATTAAGTTATATGATTCGCTTGAGAGATCCATACAAGAACCACAACGAATTAGGGTCTTTATTAAGTTAAATGATTCCTATTTAAGCATAATGCAGAGATTATTAAAAAGAATTTTGATAACCCTTCCTGACCAGACCTTCGTTTGACAACAGACCATACCCTCGGTGGTATGATGGTTCAAAGTTCTATCAGTATTATCGTGTGCCTGGACATGACATTGAATGTTGCATTCATCTTAGACATCTTTTCTAGGGCCATATAGACAGTGGAGCTATCCGGGTTGGTGAGAGAAAACATAAGTCTGATGAGTCTATTTGCAAGACAAACAATGAGTTGTAGATCTACACAGAGCCTTTTCCACCCCATTCGTCTAATTTCATCTCTGCATCATCTTCGAATTCGGCATCAAGTGAAGGCCTGTATGATTATATGGTTACTATCACTTCGATCTTGCTTCCTAGCCAGGGGGCAAGATCTTTCATCCCCTTGGATGCCCCTTATTGTGGAGAGCCTACTCCTCTATACATCTTGTTGATGTGTCTTTTGTACACGACCAAACACAGAATAGAATACCAAGGTATCTTATCCTCTCTTGAACAAATTTTCCCCGAATGTTGAAGATTTCGCCGAAGGATCAATCGAGGCAACTCCAAGGTTCTTATATGTAGGTTCTCTACGTGTGGATAAGCTCTTGCGCTATGATGTGATTTTGCTGGAATCACAAGGGGACTTACATCTGATGACCTGAGCGTCTGATTTACTTTGGATATCACTGGAATGTGGGACTTTACTGGTCGTTGATTTTTAAAAAGGAAAAAAGGATAAGGGTTGGAGAGGGATCTAATTCTAACACTAAGAATGTAGGAGCAATGGATAACCTTTGATGAAACCCTAACTAAGTCTTGCTTTGACATGCTATGATCATCTCCACAAGGCTAGTGCGATCTTCTAAGGATAGCTTTATGATGTTCAGATCACCGGTACAAGCATAGACATCATCAAGTTGATGCATATTAATGAAGAAGCGATAATTGAAGTTAAGCTTAAGCTGAATGATTCCAGTTGACTACCCAAGGCAAGTTTGAAATCAACAAACCGCTAGTAGTATGGATATACAAATTTCACCATTGATCATACAAATTTCTTCCATTCATCTAATAACATGAAATTAAATTTGAGAAGTATAGATACCATGCAAATTGTAGAATCGACACATAGAATTCACCATTCCTTCAATGAAGTTTACATGTCTTTTGCAACAATGTCTTGGCAACAATCTTTGCCTTCTCTTTTTACTCTACTCTAAAAAACTAATTGCTCGTGAACAAAGAAATGGGACTCGGACCCGGACTCGGCTAGACTCGGGAAAGTGAAAAACTCAAGAAATTTAGAGATTTTTAAAGATTTAAAACTTGTTTCAGACACCCTTTATTGAATACACCTTAAAGACACAAAAACATCATCAAACTTGGCTCATTTGATTACATACACAAGTATACATCAATCACATAAGCATAAACGCAAATTGTAGTTGAAGAAAATAACAAACATAGATATATAAATATTGTCAAATGTATACAATAATACAAAACTCATGGAATAAAAAATCCATGTCATCATATAATCACCATAAAATGTTTCATACAAATACCAAAGGTAAATAGTAAATACTAAATACAACTACAAGTGTACAAGCCTATGGCTCAGAGGGTTGTGCACCCTCTCGCCCTAGCCCCCTGCGAAGGCGTTTAAAGTAGGTCCTGGATGATTCAGCAGCCATAGTCGCTTCCTGTAACACCATGCCATGCTCACCAACATCAAGAACAGCTGTGTCATGCTCGCCAACATCAGGAACAGCTGTGTCACTCTGAGTCTCAATATTTCCTGTCTCTGCTCGTGCTCTCTGCTCCTCCTCTGCCATGGCTACAGCCTCAGCCTCTATATCTACCTGGTCAATCCAATCAATGTCATCATCACTAAATACAGCTGTAGGAGTCCCAGGAGCTGTCTGATTCTCATTGGCCCACTCTGCTTCAAGATCAACCTCATCTAGAATGATAGGAGACATGTCAACTAATGCATTCTTTCTCATTCACAGGCGGAGGTTGTAGTGAACAAAGACGAGATCATTCATCTTCTCCATAGATAATCTATTGCGCCTCTTGGAGTGTATGTGCTCAAACATACTCTAATTGCGCTCACAACCTGATGCGCTGCATGGTTGGCTCAAGATGCGAATGGCCAACTTCTGAATATTTGGTGTCTCTAGGCCAAAAAAGTTCCACCAATGATCTGAGTTTGAAATGAGAAAAATAAATAAAATCAGTCTCACTCATGAACTCATTTAACAAGTTACAATATAGTATTGAATAAAACTAAAATTAAGCCTTGCAACTTATTTTTACCTGGCATCATAGTTGTCCTACCGTCTTTGGCGATAGGATGAGAGAAGGTCTCCACATGTGCATTTGAGAACATCTGTAGCTCTCGAAAAAGGTCTATCTGAGAAGTACCAGCAGGTCCCATCTTCTCCATGATTGCATATAGCCCATTAAGGACCTCCACATCAGCCTTGAAAGAAGGGATAAAACGAAATGTCGGATTCAAATAATAGGCTGCCGCATGGATGGGCCTATGAAGTTGATGACGCCATCTCCTATCAATGATCTCCCAAATGGGACCATACTTGCTCTCATCTGCTCCATAGACGAATCTGATGGCCTCCTTCGCCCTATCCATGCCCTCATATATATAGCCCATTGTGGGCGGGCTTATCTCCATCTGCAACTCGCAACAAAACCACCAAGGGCTTAACAAACTGCAAAATTGAAAATATTGTGTAATTTAGAAAAATGAGCAAATAAGAGAATACATATAATAAGTTATAAAACATGAAGTTAAATTGTAGAATTTATAAAAAAGTTATCTTCACTATCTCATCACAAGGGACCCAAAAGCCTTGCTCATCAAAAATGTAGTCTGCCATATCTATCCCTGCAGGGGTGGTAGCATAGGATGAGGAAGACCACTCTTCACCAACAATTATACGTCTCAAGGCAGACTTAGACCTAAGCATGGACTGCAATGTGAGGAAGTTTGTGGCAAATCTTGTGATTCTTGGACGAGCTAACTCCTTCTGCTCTGTGTATTGTCTCATAAGAGCCAACACCCATGAATGATTATATACAAATTTGCAGACATTTCTTGCCCTTTCTACACATCTCTTGACCCATGGGATTTTTCCAATATCCTCCAACATGAGGTCAATGCAATGAGCAGCACATGGAGTCCAAACTATAGATGGGTGCCTCTCCATCAATAGTCTACCTGCAGCAACATAATTTGTTGCATTGTAAATTGTAATTAATGGAGGTACAAACTACAAGATAGTAATTAATTTGCAAACAGAATTAGTTTGTAATCAAAAGTTTACCCGCAACAACATAATTTGCTGCATTGTCCGTCACCACTTGTACCATGTTCTCCTCATCCACATCTTCAATCACCTCCTCTATCTGCTCACATAGGTAGGTGGGATTCTTGCAATGGGTGGAGGCATCAATGGACTTGATGAAAACGGTGCCCCCTGAAATAAAAAAATAAAGCTAGGTCAATGATCATTCAACAAACCATTAGATAAAAAATAAAAATTTAAAGACTATATGAAACTAAAATTAATTAATCACCTACGGAAGAAACAAGAAAATTAAGGAGAGTTCTATTTCTCCTATCCGTCCAACCATCAGTCATGATGGTGCAACCTTTAGTGCTCCATATCTGGCGTTGTTCATCTAATTCCTTTTTCACATCATCCACCATTTGAGACAAAATGGGTCCCCTCAAATCACTCTCACTACGGGCTTTGAACCCCGCCCCACATATGGTAATGGCATCAACCATTTGTTGCCAATAAGGAGACCTGTCGCAAAGAAACTCAATGAGATAAGTTAAGTATAAAAATTCAATGAGATAAGTTAAGTATAAAAATTAAAACAATCAAAGTTATCAAACATAAAAGTTAGTAAAACATTCACCTGGCTACAAAGAATGGAATACAGCTGTAGCTCCAAAACCTGCCAACTGCCATTTTAGCAGCATCATAGACCTCCTTGTTCCAACCCATGCCCTCAAGCAATGGTTGGGACCCAGGAGTAGTGCGAGGCACAAAGAAGGAATCCAACCTAGATTTACGAATCCTAGGTCCAATGGGCTCCCACTACAACTACTAGTGCTAGGAGCATGATAAGTGGCGGTGGCACCACCACTTATAGAAGCAGAAGCAGAAACGGAAGCACCGGCAGTAGCAAACTGAGTGGGACGATATGGAGGTAAGGAAGAAGGGCCTCCAACACAACCTAACTGTGTCCCTCTTCCTAAAACTGTCTCTCTCCCAATGGCCGCTCGATCCTCCTTTTGTTTCTTTTTCCTTTCAATCTCCTCAACCATTACATAACAATCACGTACGGCCTCAGGGACTGCTTTTAGGCATGGGTCGGCATCATGTCCACGCACACTAGCAATATGGTATTTCAGCCTTTATATACCTCCATGGAATATTGTTTTGTAAAACATACATTTTGTTTGCCCCTTTCCTTGCCCTGGAAAATCCTCATGATATTTCCAAGCCGGGTCCTTTCTAATGGGGGGTCTAGAAGCTGAAGTAGACATTTTAGGATAGTTTTGTGAAACTTGAAGTTGAGGCAAATTGAAATAATAAAGTGAAGTTTGCTGCAATAAAACATTACAAATACAAAATAAAATTAATACATATTACATACATTCAAAAAAACTAAAGTAGGGTTTGTCAAACCCTACTTTAAAAAAAAAGAAATTTACAAACTCTACATAGTACAACACTACAACTACATACTACATGCTACATACACACATACAAAAGATTTTGAAAGAAGACGTAAAACTTTGAAAATAAATGGATACAAAATCGAATTTTTGCATACAAGAAACAAACTAATCTTCAAAAAAACAACCGTACCTCTTACAACAAGCTTGAAACGAGTTGCAAAGTCTTCCTATCCAACTCTTGATGCACCAAATCGAAACACAAGCAGCTCCAATGTGACAAATTGAAGAAAACTTGAGCTTCCTCCTTGCTGGTTTTTCTTCTATGCACCCTTGTTTTTCTTCCAACTCACTTTACTCTTCCTTTTTTTGCAAGTGAATGAAATGAAAGTTAGTGAATGAAATGAAAGTCACTTTTAGGGCTAGAAGACAATTAACATAAAAAAACGGACTTCAAAAAACTTTGCAATATATTTTTTTTTTGTGTTTTTCATTTGGCTTACGCCGGCCGAGTCTAGGGCTTGGGACTCGCCGAGTTTGGGCCAAACTCGCCAACTTGGCGAGTCTGGCGATTTTACTTGCCAGACTCGGACGAGTCCGAGTTCGAGCCCCTGGGACTCGCCAGGCTTGACTCGGACTCGCCAAGTCTGGGTGAGTCCGGGCGAGTCCCGTTTCTCTGCTCTTGAACTACTACTATTGACTATTGACTATTCTCTAACTATTCAACTCCTAACTATTCTCTGACTATTAACCCCTAAAATGAGGAGCCAGGGCCTTATATAGAGAGCCCTTTACAGATTGACGACTCTGATTGACCTAGAATCAATGGCTAGGATTACAAGACAAACCCTAATTAGGGTTTGTTACAACAAACTTCCTTAGCCAATGAGAAAATTACATTCAAGGAGTGAGGACCAATAGGAAGCAGGGGTAGGTACACCGAAGTTTGTGTCATCCTTGATGAGTTAGGTACATTGAATCTGGACATGCTGAGGTGGAGCTATCCGACTGGAGGAAAAATGACTGGGATGCCACCTTGTCTGACGTTTGTCCTTGCATTAATCTCTTTTTTGTCTCAATTTTATGATGCGATGAATGATGTATCTCTTTGACTTCCATGTGCTTGATGAGGCCTCCTCACGGTCAAGTCACTTCTTTCTTCTCTGGTGGCTCATATTGTTTTGAAGTGCTTGTAAAGCCTTTCTTTGTCATCTTGTGGTTTCTTCATGTGATAGAATGAGGTCTTGAGGCTAGCTTGCAACTCCTTGAAGTCTTCCAATGCTTTAGAAGCACCTTGAGTCGTCCTCCATGCCTTTGAAGTGTCCTTGATAATGATGGGCTTAGAATAGGTCATCCTTGTCCTGGCTTGTTTTCCTTCCACCTGCAAAACAAACCAAAAGGTGATTAAGTACACATAATAAATTCATTCTAACATAGCATTTCCTACCTTAAATTATCAACAAGAAGGCATTAAAATGAAATTCGCTCAAGATCCTTTCCAGGGACAGGCCCTATAATAAAATTTGCTCAGGACCCTTTGGAAGGGTTAGGAGCGAAATTTGACAAAGTTGCTCAATAAGACCTCATTTTCAACATTACCTTACCAAGATCAAGTCATTCACCTCCAAAATTGCCTACGAATAGGTTTTGCTCAAGGACCTAGGCAAAATATTAGACCTTCGCTTTGGACCCTTTGGAAGGGTTAGGAGCAAAATTTTGCATTTTAGGCTTAATTCACATTCCTTTAGCCTTGAACATCTCCTGACCTTTGAATCGCTTTCTCTTGAAGACATCATTGATTTGACCCCCAAAAAGACCAAAAAAGAGGATTTTGCTTTGGACCTTGGCCAAGGACAAGACCTTATAAGGAATTTTGCTTTGGACCCTTTGGAAGGGTCAAGAGAGAAATTTGCATTTTAGGACAAAATCTTCACATTTTGTGACCACAACTTGCTCAAATGCATGCCTAAGGATGTTTCTAATCTCAATCAATACTAGGCTTGATGCAAAATTGGGACCAAAATAGAGGTTTTAAGAATTTCGCTCTGGACCCTTTGGAAGGGTCAGGAGCGAAATTTGTGATTAAGCCCAAATTCCATCATTTCTTTACTCCAAAATGCCTCCCAAGACAAGCATACACTAGTCTTCACTCCACCAAGGCCTAGGAATCCATCTCGATCTCAATCATGAGCAAACTAGGTGATTTTGAGAATTTCGCTTTGGACCCTTTGGAAGGGTCAGGAGCGAAATTCAAGATTTGCTTGTTTTCCTTCACTTAGCTCTATCCTTCTCAGTCTCTATACCTGGACTCTCATCTTTGGATCTCTCTCCCATGTATGCAACACTTGTTTGACCCTCAAAATGGCTTGGAAGGAGAAATTAGCTCAAAACCATGGCCAAGGACAGGACCTATTTAGGATTTCGCTCTGGACCCTTTGGAAGGGTCAGGAGTGAAATCCATGTTCTAGCTCAAAATCTTCATCATTGGTGGCCACAAGCCATTCAAAGGCATGCCTAGGGGTATCTTCAAGCTCATTTCACCTTGATCAAGGTTTGTCTTGACACAAAATTGGAAGAAAGAATAGATTTTGGGAATTTCGCTTTGGACCCTTTGGAAGGTTCAAGAGCGAAATTCATGTCTTGAGCTCATTTCTTCATTTTTTCAACTCCAATTCACCTCAAAAGGCAAGGACACATCACTTCACTCCAACCATGCCTTAGAAGTCCAAAACTTGGCCATAACAAGGAGCAATATAGGGGTTATGTGAATTTCGCTTTGGACCCTTTGGAAGGGTCAAGAGCGAAATTCTTCCTTGGGCTCAAATCTTGACTTCATTTCCCACATTTCTTCATTCAAACAAGTGTTTTGCCTTCACTAATGCCTGGGAATGAGCTAGTTCCTAGTTTGGGTCAAGGTGGAGTGTCTTATAGAGGAATTCGCTCTGGACTCTTTGGAAGGGTTAGGGGCAAAATTCCTATTCTTGGCTTAATTTACCTTGAATTTGACTTGACTTTGCCCTAGACTCAACCCTTTGATGCATTTCCTTTCATATCTTTACAAATTTGCTCAACCACCCTATGACTTAGGTGAAATTTCACTCTGGACCCTTTGGAAGGGTCAGGAGCGAAATTCATGATTTGCTCAAATTTCTTGACCTTTTCATCAAATCACCAAGTCCAGACTTGTCCAAGGTGTCCCCAAAGGATAAATAGGTTAGCTACTCATCAATCAACGCCCAAGACTTCATCACTCATCAATTTGACCTATCTCAGACCCCCAGATATGATATTCACTCACAAAGCTTCACTGATCTCCTCAAACTCAATCAAGACACAATTAACAATAAGAGCAAAATTTGACCTAAGGAAGACTTTCAAAGAAACCCCGACCTGGACCATCTACTAACTCACCCTAGCTTAAGCAGAGCCTGCTATCTTAACGATCCCTCTGACAACTCTCAAAATGCAAAGGCTAATAGACAAGACCCTAGAAGACCTAGAAAAGAAACCCTAGAAAGCAAAAAGTAGGGGTCCCCATTTGCAATGGGGCGATGTGTGAATACGTCACAACACATCCCTACGAAGTTAAAAGGTCAGACCGTTACAAGTGTAATGGTTGATCCTTTGTGCAAAGTTGATGTTATTATGGAGGAGACCTTGTTTGTTAATGGCTGCCATAAGCCGAGATATGACAAGTGTCGTGCTCCCTTCCGCATGCATAACGGATTTTCTTTTCATCCTTTAGGAAATATCACCTTGATAGTCCTTGTGGGACCCAAGGCTATATTGAGCACATTTGATATCATTCCTAAATCAAACCTTTTTACGGGTCAAACTAGTTATTCCTTGGTTGATTGCCATGGACAGGGTCCCTCGGTGATTCATTAGTTTTTAAAGTTTCCTCATGAGGGTTTGGTGCATGTTGTCTAGGATACTGGATACCCATCGTTGGTAGCCCACGGGGATTTTTTGTTGGATCATTTGGGCCTATGCTTTCCTGTGGTGATTTGATGTATAGAGCTTATTATCAATATATGATAAGGGAGTTGGCTCCTAAGTTGGTTCAGTTTGGGTATTTGTTGCCTCCTCCTGCATCAGCCTTTGCTCCACTTTCCCTTTCTACTCCTATATTCTAGCGTCTCGTGTCTTATCTTCCTTCTTCATCGAGGGCTGAGGATAGACTTGTTCCTCAAGGTAGACCTTCTCGCTCACTTAGGACTGTGGAGCCCCTAGCAGTGTCTTTCGTTCCCGCGAAAGCTTCTGATGTAGACAAGGGAAAAGCACCCATTTTGTCGAAGTCTAGAGCCTACCCACCCTTTTTGCTCTTTACCCTAGCTAACATCCCTTGTCTTGCTCGGCACGGTAACAGTAGGCACTCACCTCGTGCTCGCTCATCACCTTTGGTTCTGTTGCGACCTTTTCACACATCGCCCCATTGCCAACGGGGACCCCCCTCTTTTCTTGCTTTTTGCATTGTTAGGTTAAGGTTTTGGCTGCTTAGTGGGCAATTTTGCGTTTCCCGTGCCCGAGTCTCAGAGTTTTGATCATGCCTAGTGCTGTCTAGGGTTTTTGAAGTGTTAGGATCAAGTTGTAAACGTTGATATTTTAATGATCCTAATTTTTTGTCTAAGTGTTAACCTATTGAGCGTTAACGTGTTTTTAAACACGCACATCAGCGATTTTAAAGTGCCAAGGTATTCACAGACCTTTTGGAGTTGTTTTCTCGCTCCTAAGGTATTATTTAAATTGATTTCGCACTTTATCCCGATAATTTCCTTGCATTTCGCTCTATTTTTTTGGAAAATTTGCCTAAGTCCAATCTAATTTGGAAGTTTCTAAGTGATTTTGAGTGATTAAAATGTCAAATTCCTAAGGGGAATCCATTTTCCAAGGGTTGAAAGGTCAAATTCCATGCTAGAGGTGCTTTTCCCCTCACATTCCAGACTACCCACCCCTTTCCCCCACTCAAAATCCACACTACACATGGGTTTCCTCTGAAATCCACATTGGCTATGATTTTCCACCACTATTTATCCATACCTGGGTCGTTTTTCCCCTGTAAGTGCAAAAATTTGGCTAAGTGTCAGGATTTTTCCATACTACCATTGATTTTCCACCAGGAGTGCGGACTGGAGTGCGGACTAAAATGCTGACAATGTTGAGGATAATTCCATGCCTGGGTCGATTTTCCACCAGGATGTTTTGTGGCAAGTGCAGATTTTTGTGCAAACTCTCAGTCCAGACTAAGGTCGATTTTCCACTGAGAGCATTTTAGCGAATTTTAAGTCCGTTTTTCATCCAGACTAAGGTCGAATTTCCACTAGGGAGTGATTTTTGCAAGTAAAGAGAATTTGGAATCCAGATTTTCATCCAGACTGCCATCGATTTTCCCCTGGAAGGTTTTGTGTGCATTTTATGATCAATTTATGCATGGATTTTTGTCCAAACTAGGGTCGATTTTCCCTTATGGAGAATTTTTGACAATTTTAATGATTTTTAAAGGGATTTTTCAATCCCAACCCAGGTCGATTTTCCCCTAGAGGCTTAATTTGGACTCAAATTGCAAAATTTAAATAAGCCCCATTTTAAATTCTTTTAAGCGATGATTAATGATTATTTAAAATTTTAAAAGCAAAATTTAATAACTTGCAATAAACATTTAATATTTTAAACCTTCTAGAAGCTAGTTTTTGCGAAGCAAGTATATATGCATGTGTTTTATCTCACATTGCTTGTGTGGTGAAAGTGAGAGGTAAAAGCAAGTATAAGAGAGGAGCCTTAACATTATTTTATTGTTAAATCTGCTAGGTGTCTCCATGAAAGGCAATTTTTCTCCAAGTTGGGCGAATTTTTGCAAGGTGTTGAAGTGAAGTGTTGGGTTGAAGATTCTTTCCTCCATTTTTTTTTTCCAGCTTGCTGTTCCATTAAAGACCATTTCCAGATTTGGCGATTTTCCAAGTTTGGCGATTTTTTGCAAATTTGGCGATTTTTTATGAAGGGTGGTGATTTTTGTGTTTGGAGACTTGGGTGATATTTTCCTCCATTTTTGCTTGCTGTTCCAGACCTCCATTGTTGCAGATCCGGGCCGCCATTGATGATATTTTCAGAATTTTTGTTTGGCACCATAGTTGGGAAAATTTCGATTTTGTTTGAGAGGTGCTTTGTGCCATCGTTTGGGGTGATTTTCTTCATTCTTGGTGGCTGCCATCATTCTCAGCTTGCTGATTCATTTCAGATCTGAGGTTTGTCTTCAGAATTGACCTCCATTAATGACTGCCATTAATTTTCCAACTTCAAATTTCTTTGCCTAGCCAATTCCAACTTAGGCGATCTGCATTTGGAGTTTTATGGAGTTTATAGTGCATTTTCAAACCATTTTATCGCTGTTGCGAGTCTGAAAACTCCATTGTTAGGCGGTTGTCCTCAGAAATTTTCATTTCCAGCCACCTAAGCACTTTGGCGATTTTGCTTGGAGCTAGTTCCTTAGTCATTTTCTATCATTTTCAGGAATTTTTAATTACTTTGCAAGGTGCTGGTAAGTTTGAAGTAATCAACTTTCAGACTTGTCCTTAGAAATTATTTTTTTACCAGCGACACTTACATTCCTGGATATGATTGTTTTCATCATTAAAACTGATTTTTATCAAGTTTATGCATATTTTTGAAGATTGCAACATGTTTTAAAAGTCTAATTTTCAGGTTGTCTTCAGATTTGACCTCCATTGTTGACTACGGAAGGTGTCCTCAAACATTCATTGTGTGAAAACACAAGTTTTCACACCTTTCCTTAGTCATCGTTGATCTGGTATACTCCTTTGCATTTTAGCTTGTATATTTTGAAGTATAAGGAGGTATCAATAAATTTTATGAAGGTTTCCATGCCTTAAGTTGTCACATTTTGAACTTAATTGTTAAAATTTACAAAGAGTGGATTATTCTCCTGATTTTATGCTCTAGTTAGCTAAAATCTTTAGAAAGTCAAGAATTTTATCAAAGAATATTATTTATTTTCCTAAGTCTAACTTTGAGCTTCGTAAGGTGCGATGTCAAAGTCTGGATATAAGGAAAGGAAAGAACTACAGAAGATGTTGGAGACTGTATTCTATCCAGAGCTCAAGATTTCATCCAGATGGAAGGAGATCACAGATACAAACATGCATTTCCTGGACTTAGACCAAATGCAGTGGCGGATGTTCGGAGTCGGAGGTCAAGTTCCTTCCCCAGCCTATGTGAACATTATGAAGAGTGGTATTTTCCATGCCGCTGGATTTCCACAGTCCATACAGTGCAGTGAGCTTATCCTAGAATGTGCACAGTGTTACGATCCTCTCACGCGAATGATCAAAACTCCTAAGGGTGTTGTTATTGCCTACCTTGCTGAGGATGCTATTGCTGAGGTGTTCAGAATTCCATGCAGAGCAGACATGAAGGATGCGAGCAAGGATGAATATACAGATAGATACACGAAGAAGATGGGTGTATGCAAGAATATGATAAACAAAGAGTGGATGATTGAGCCTAGGTCTCATCATTCAAAGGCTCCCAAGACACTCATGTGCGTAGACTTCAAAGAGGGCTATAGTGATTTGATATTCTTACTCAACAGAGTGATGGGAATGCCGCAGGGAGCAATATTTGATGGATGGATGTTCTATTTCATCCAGGATTGTCTTAGAGGGACATTGGTAAATTGGTCCAAGATTATAAGTGATAATCTGGATTTTCAACTTAGGAATGTAGAGCGATCTATAAGTCATTTGCCATGACTTCCTACCTGGTATACTTGCTTGCACTGTTCGTTTCATACAAAGGATTAATATGCAAAGGTGAAATCGGGAATGGGCAAGGACAATTTCGGAGTCATGAGTGCTACCCCCAACTGAGCATTTATAGAATTGAAGACTATAAGAGAGTGAATGATGCATTCACTATGTACATCACGTGGATGCTGCAAGGTAGAATCCACAGAAGATTGTCCAAGGAGGCAATAGAGTTAATAGAGAAATATGGATCGTTGTATATTCAGTTTCCCACTTTCACATACCTTAGGATTCATGGGTTTCAATCCGAACCCTACAAACTTCCTAGGTATCCGACTGACAGAATGATTTTGTTAGAAGTGGTGAGACAACTTCTAGAGTTCGATGCCATTCAAAGGGAGAAGCATAGGACAGGCATGACATTCCCTATTATAGTTGGAAAGATGTCAGAGGTTTGCCAGTCCGCCTTAGCTGCCAGCACTGCGAGTGAGGAGCTTGCATTCTATCGATTTGCTACATACTAGAAAGGGGAAAGATTTGACCCAGACAAGAAAGTTGGAAGGATCAGGGGAGATAAGTTCATTCACAAAGTTGACATAGAAGATTATTGGGCCAACCAGATGGATGAGCAAGCAGTAAAGAGAAGAATGTGGTCCAGAATGTCAGTGGATTTCATGAGGAAGTGTGGACTTTTCCTCATTCCTAATCAGGTATTAGACAACGGAGATCATACGCATCCACTGTATGAGAGTGAAATGAAGAAGGCAATCCTATTGCCTAATTGGTCAGAGTCAGAAGAGATTGACCTGAATGTATTGATGAGAGAGGTCTTGAGTTTCTCCCGTGCATGGGTAGATATACAGATGAATAAGTTGGTTGATATGGGTGTTCCCTTCACCTATGAAAGGATGAAGCCGGAAGAGTCTACATCCGAGGATGATCAGAGGACTGTCAGTGATGTCAGGATTCTTGCAAACGAAGAGAGTCAAGCTCCCAAGAGAAGGAAGAACACGCCAGGAGAAGTCAAGGCTAGAGGGAAGAAGATTGAGGAGGTGAAGAAGAAATAGAAGACTATCATTCCTCCACCCGTCACTCCTTCACCACCTCTCAGTGTCTCATCAATCAAAGTTATTGAAGTTACAGAACAAAACAAGGGAACCCGACAGTGTTCCAATACAGTAATATTACTAGAGACTATTCAGGAGTTCCATGCCACAACGACATTTGCATCTCCTAATGAGAACAATGACCAACCGGGATCCCCTACTATCCTTTTGGAAGTAGCTTGGGAAATGAGATATATGATTTGACTAGGAATAATCCAGACGATGATGATGATGTTATCTCGGCATTGAGAGGACTTGATCGAGAATTGTGTCTCAATGATGGTATGCAGATGACCGCTATTCCTGATTGGCTGATGAGAAGTATGGAGAAAAGTAAGAAGATGATAGAGGTACAGCCTATTGACGACATTGATGACTACCTAGCTAGGAGTGCTAAGGAGAAGGAACCCAAGAGAGCGGAGATTTTGTCCAACATAGCTAGAGATGAGACAGGAATGCGGATTGCTCAGATTGCTATTCCTATGGCAGGCGTAACTGAAGACATTGCTACTCCTATAGATTTCCAGATCACTTCAGTTGCCCTTGGTCGTACATCCAGAGAACAAGAGTTTCAGGAGGTTGGTGATAACCTCAAGGCAATCAACACAAGGTTAGACAGAGAGATTGCAGAGAAAGAAAGATATAGAGAAGAGAATATCAGACTTAGAGAGTATATAGAAGGGATAAGGCGTGAAAATCCCACCCTTATTTCCCCTATTGCAGTTGACTACGAAATGCATTCACACTATGAGACAACGAGAGATACACTCTCGGAGGTGGAAAAGTGGATTGACAGTGGAAGAGAGCAGGTAAATGATTACCTTACTCAGTTTGTCCGTGCATATGATAGGACAACCGGACTTGTGTTTAGAATCCAATATTTGGAGGGGGTTTGGGAAAAATTTTGGCCTATTCAAGAGAAGACTATTCCACGCCTCCAGGCTTTGAAGAAGATTCCTCATTATACCTTGGTCAACGAGAACGTTGTGCAGAGTGGAGATAGATATAATTTCCATGGCTGGTACTGTTCATTAGCCATGAAGAAATCAACTTATGAGAACACCTTGTCGAGTTGTATGGAGATGGAGGGATTGATTTAGGACATTCAGATGAAGATCCTTGCCGCGATTGAGGAATTATTGGGCGGTGATGTTAGTGATGCTAGTGGTCTCTTTGTTGATTCATGTTCATAGTTCGCAGAAGCTTATGCCAGATTGGGAGAACACTTTGAATGCTTGCTCAGATTCACTGGACGTGATTGATTTGTAACAGGATACCTTGCCTAGCATTTCCATGGAGGAGTTAGATTCAGTATTGGCTAGATTCTTGGAGTATGCTAGGAGAGAGAGAGATGTAGGGAGGAATCTTCTAGAAGATTCCCTATTTGATGATTAGGTATCTTTTCATTGGGCCATATGTTGGTGGCACCATTTTTTATGTAAGCCCTAATTAGGGCAATTCTAGGGTTTTATTGGCATGATCTTGGTCGTTGATCTTCGATCAATCTGGGCCATCCATTTTGTAAGAGACTCTATATATACCTCCGTGTCTCTCATTTGTAAGAGAGTTTTTGTAGAATTGTTGGTATATGCTACAGCTATTTGAATCATAATCATTGTTCAATTGTTGGTGATTTTGCTCTTCAAGTGTTGTATTTGCATTCATGGTTCTCAATTCCTCCAAGTTAGATTAGAATTTTTGTTAGAATTTATTTTCATGTATGTTAGATTGAGTGAAAGATTTGTTGAATTTATTTGTGTGGAATCCTTAGTCCATACCACTAGCCTCTTGCCGCTGGTAAGTGTGCCTTGTGTGGTCAACTGGAATTTAAGTAAGCTTAACTTCAACTATTTACTCGTCCCTTGACAAGCATCAACTTGGATGGTGTCAACGTTTGATGGTGATAGTTTGAAAATCCTTAAGTATACCTTAGACGATTGCACTGAGCTTGTGTCAATACCTGATTGTGAGACCTTGCCTGGTTTGATTCCACTAGATCTATTCATCATTTCCTACATTCCTAGGCTTAGAATAGATTTCCTGAACCCTATTCCTTTTGCCCTTTTTTAAGTAAGAAGTAAATCAATAGCAATATTGATAAATCTTAAGTTGTCAGAACATCTACTCCGCATCATTCATGATAATTCAAACATTTGTGTAAGTCCCCAAGTGAACACAACAATTCACATCGACCATTGAGTTACCCACTCCTCAAGACCTGACATGTAGAATCCTTGGAATCATTTTAGTTGATCTCATTCTTAGCATCTGAGGTGATTTTGTTCAAGAGAGGGTAAATTATCTTGGTAATTTATTTTGTATTGTTAGGTGCGTAAAACACACATCAACAGGTTCCTACATCACATTCCGGAGGGTAGCTCATGTTCCTCTGACTACTTTTAGAGAAAAAAAGAAGGGCACTTGTGGCTGTGTCTATAGTACCTATTTCAGCTACACCTCCCGCATCATCGGCTAGGCCTTCTCCTTCGTCAACAATAGCCTCAAAGGCCACTCCTATGGAGCACGATGTTGTCCCTTCTTAGACCTCTATTCTCAGACCCCATTTACGTCGGAACTAGCTTGTGCGTGAGCATAACCATCGTCAATGGCCGATGGCCCAAGAGTGTGAGGTCACTTTGAAGGCCGCAAGTGAGTTATTGGTGTTTGATCCTGCCTTTGCAGTTTCCAACCCTGCTTCTGCTCTTACTCTTGTTGTTCCCATTTCCACGATGCTTGCCTCATCTTTTGTCTTGTACCCATTTGCTTTAGGGACTGTTGGTGAACCTCACCTAAGTGGGTATAGGTTTTCATCGCTCCCTCCTTGGAGCCTCCTCTCATCACCTCCTTGCTTGATATGCCTCTGCTCTCTTAGCCTCTTGATATGCTCCATACACAGGTGGTGTCTAGTGCAGCCTTGTTTGATCCTCTAGTTTCGCAGTCCCATTTTCATTAGAGCTTTCCTGGGGTCCTTCAATCCGCTACTGTTGATCGGAGGCTTGTCTCTCGAGTACAACCTAAGTGCAAGTTCGAGTAGGGTACTGTTCCATGGTTTCATTGTCGAAAATAGACTAGTAATTTCTTTATCTGTTCCATTGTTTGATTCAGTGCTTGTTTTTTTTCCGTCTTTTGTTTGTGTTGTTGAGAAGGTTTTGCCGCCTTTGATGTTTTTCTCTACTCCTCCCATAGAGGCTAGTGGTATGACTCTTGTTTTGCCGCCTTGGGCTGAGTCACCCACTCCCTTCATGGAGGGGTGTTTGTTTGACTCTTTAGATGAGATTCCAGTGTTGTCTACAATCTTCACATGATTGTTGATCCTTGCCTCCTAGGAGTTGTTGGACGACAATGTGGAAGTTGCCTCGTCCTTAACTCTTGCTGCTTGCACTGCATCGAGTGCTGCCCTTGCGATTGTCCCTCTTCAGGCTCATCCTCCCTCCCTGTATCATCAATATTGGGAGGACAATGACTTGGTGGAGAATTTATTGGGCAGTATCTCATTTTCTTCATCTTTTAGATTAGGGTGTTCTTGTCTGTGTTCCCTCGTGTTTTCTCTCTATGTTTGTTCCTTGTCGGAGGACCGGAATTACTCTATTGGTGCTTGGAAATGGGAAGTTGACTATCATCATGTATTGTGCTCTCTTGGAGGACTCGAGTTACTTCGTAGGTGCTCAGAAATAGGGGATTTTCTATCATGAACCGTCTTCTATTGGTTAACCGTTCTTCTATTTGTCGTATTTGGCTTTTCAATATCAGGGACGATGCAAATCATTGGGGGCATTTAGGCTCTCTTCCATGTTGACCCGATTTTTCTTTTCTCTGTCTTCATGTGCCTTCTTCATGTGATCCGTGAAGTTCGGCACTGTGATGAAATACTTATATGCAACTATATACGTTGTTTCATCAAACTACTAGGGGCTCTGACGTTGAATCAACGAATCCCCTTGTGCCTTTGTGTTTTTGTTGATGTTGTGGGTCTTATGTGTCATCTGTTGTAAGGTGGCATACCACAAAAACATCTTGTTATGTTGACATGACATAGCATCTCTCTGCTTAGAAGGACATGCGTTCCACTCATACCATTCTAAGGGGGGCTTTCATATCTCTGTATCTTTGCATTTTCTACATTTCTACATTTGCATCATGATTATCTCTGCATCTTGTTTATTTAATGATCTTTTTTATCTATTTCCTTTGTGGGGGCCAAACCACTTGATGTTTTTCTCTTGCCTTTGTGGGGGCCAAATCACTTGATCTTTTTATCTTTTGCCTTTGTGGGGGTCAAACCACTTGAATTTTTTATCTTTTGCCTTTGTGGGGGCCAAACCACTTGATCTTTTTTTGTTTTGCCTTTGTGGAGGCCAAAACTACTATCTAATCAATTGTTGATCAATGTAAGCTTCCCTATCATATGACCATTGAAGATAGCATAATACAACTTGCTACCCATATGGACACATATCTTTTAATCACTATCTTGTTATCTTAGTTCCTAATTGTATCAAATTCTTCTCTTTTTCGTTTGACACGTTTGTCTATAGGTGACATGTTTATGATGGAAGAACCTAGAAAGATCTTACTAAGGTTCGAAACATTTCCCTAGGGGCAACTTTGGTTAAAGGATTTTGCTACCCCTTCTTGTCTTTGTAAAATTGTTCTAACTATTATCTCTACTTTAGCTTCACATCTTTTGACAATGATATGCTCGCTAAAGTGGGAGCAAAATGTAATATCATAAATTGCACCCCATGCGATTCCATGCTACATAAATGCCTTTGCTTTACGCTGATTGGAGAACTCCTTCATCTCGTTTGTCTTTTTGGCCTCTTCCCAACTTCATTGACTGTTTGACTAATGGACACTAGCGTCCCGTGGAGACGTCTGCATGCAACACTAGCATCCCACGAATCTTTAGACTGAAGGTGGCCATTTGAGCATTACGCATGTGATTGGCAAAGCTCGTAATGCCTCTTCTTGTGCTCACCGACGTTGGTTTCCCTTCCAACATGCATATTTTGCCCTTAGAGCTTAAGTTTCACTCTCTAGCAGCTAGGATCAAGCTTTGGAGCATTCAAATTGCTTTCTCTCTCTTGAACATTTTACTTACAACTTTCAGCACTCTTGACTTGATTGCATGCTCTTTGCTCTCTTGCACTTTTTTATTTGTTCTTCGGATTCTTACTATCTTGGTGCTATGGAGAGGGTTTCATTCTTCTTCTTCATCTGGCATGTCCTTTGCTTCGGGTGCGGAAGGGGAGTTACTTTTCCACTTTGTATCGCCATTTAGCATATTTATTGTTGTCTTTGTTTCCATTCTGTTGATGTGTTTTTTTACGCACATACGAACACAAAATAAAATACGCAAAAGTATCTTATCCTTTGTTGAAAAAAGCTTCGCAAATACTGAAAATTGGCTTAAGGATCACTTGAGACAACTCCAAGGTTTATAAATGTCAGGTCTTGACGTGTGGATAAGCACTAGTGGTCGTTGTGATTGCTGTTTGTAATGTTCCCTTCTCAGTAAGGAGTAATCAGTGGTCCATTAGCCTATTCTGGAGATCCGTAGGTTGATTGGATGGAGGAATTAGGGTTTACTATTTTCTAGGAGGATTCTTCGCAGTTTTTAGGGATGCTCTGGTTGGAGTTTGGCGAATGAATTAGTGATTCCTTCTGGGTTTTTCAAGAGCTTCATGGTGGTCTCACATGCATTCTGTGCAGTATTGAGTTGTGATGAACCCTTGTTGGTCCAACTCTTCAACCTGCTGTAATTTGTAGATCTTGTTGTAATTTTTTAATTATTAAGATGGTCTTTCAGAAATAGATAGAAATTGCAGAAGAGGGTTTCTTTAATTTGCAACACATATTGAATAATACATGAATTTAATCAACTGAAACAATGAATTGGAGAATTTAGAAGCATACCCGTAGGTCCTTAGCCAATTTATTGAAAAGAAAGAATAAATCAGCAATTTACAAAGTTCTGATTTTTACTCTGGAACAATTCATATCTGCTCTTATTTAAATACTAAGACACCCAAATAGTGGAAGATGGTGCCAATAAATGAGCAAGCTATGTGTTTGGGAAAAGAAGCCTCCAAACCACATAAGAATCAACAACAAAACAGTAAATAGGAAAAATCCTACAACAAATCTGCCTCGTAAGAAGCCAAATCTGCCCCAATTCAATTCAATTTGACTTCTGAATGAAGCCAACCAAGCTGCCCGAATTTGATTGATCTTTCACAATCTCAAAGCTACTGAATTCTGAAGAATACATGCTCTCCAAAACAGGTCCAAACCCTAGCCACCATAGCCAAGCACCCAAAAGAAAATGTCAAATGCTCAATATCAAGAATGAGGTTTAATTTCCATCTTGGCTGCCTAAATACCCAAAAGGTGTGATTTTTGGCAATTAGGGATTTAAAAATAATAACTTGCTTTTAGGGTTCCCAACTTAACCCTAAAAGCCACACCTAGCTTAGGGTTAATAAATTTTCACTCAAATAAATTTAAGTGATGCACTTTATGATTTTATATTAATATTTCATTAAAATATTAATTGCATGTGGAATCACTAAAAAATTCATCTCTCTCTCATTATTGCTCGGAAACTAAATCTATCAGAAGCTGGGGTAACAGTTTGCCGTGCCAATGAAAATAGGACCATGTCTATTTTTAGCAATTTTTCTCCCAAAAATAGGAAATCCTCAAAGTGTTAGAAACTGATGAAACGAAGACCAGAACTGAACTCAACACTGAACTAGAGCAAATAGATAGACCACTCCTGAAGATACTGCATTATTGACCCCTTTATCCATACTCTATTAGCCTACAAGGGTCCAAAAATAAGCTAACTCCTCAATCCCAAGTCCCTGACTAGGATGGGGACATTACATGAGTAGAGCTCCAATCCAGTTCAGATTAGTGTTTTTCTGCACCTCCATTCACGTGGTTGATTTGGCAACAATCAGTGGTTGATTTTTAATTGCTAATTAAATATTATTACTTTATTCTAATGTTTAATATTTAATTATTTTGATTGATTATATTGGGGAAGTTGTGAGCATTTTAGTGTGTCAAAATGTTTAAATAATTGTTAATTTCAGAATTTGAAGTTGGGTGTGTGAAGAGCTTTATTGGTGTGCCTTGAGCTTTTGGTGTTGGGAGTTGATTTTGGGGTGTGTAAGTTCATTGGTGTGGAAAGAAGGAACTTGGTTATTCTTTGCAGCTGTAGGTTCTCCATTCTTTACTTTTATGATTCATATCGTAATGTTGGTAGTAGTACTAACAACAGTTCCTATTGTTCTTTCTTATCCCACTGCATAAGTGGAAGAGCCTAGTCATGCCGCCTATTTTTGAGTAGTGATTTCTCTTAGTTTGTAATCCATATTATGCATTGTAAGCTTGTTAATAGTACTAATAGCCACCACCTGATTGGATTATTGCTTAAGTCCCATTGCATAAATGGAAGAGGTTGGCTTTGCCGCCTATTTTGGATATTGTAATATTGTCTTCCCGATTCATAAGCGGTAGAGTTTATTTGAATTTCTAGTTCTCCCGCTAAACAAGCGGTTGAGTGATTGCATTTTTCAGTTTTTTGGCTTGTCCTTGGTTGGTTTACCATCAAGTGATTGCATTGTTTTCAATATCCCGTTGTATAAGCGGAAGGGGCTAGCTTGCTGCTCGAAGATTGTAATCCTTTTCAGTTATTGGCATCTAACGATCCCCTCATCACTGTGTTCTCTCACCCTCCCAGATTGGGCTCTCGGTGATCAAAAAGTGGAGGGTTACTTTCAGCAACATTTGGTTTTTATTTCCTAACCATAACAAGTGTTGTGTTGAATGTAATTGTGGAAAAAATTTGAAAATAATTAAGGGGGATATTACAGTTGTATCAGAGCCACTCTTCGTGCCAACCTATGTGACAAAAGGGTTTGATGAGTGATAGAGATATCAGATACTACAACTGGGAACAAATAAGGCAGCAGTATTAGATACCATTAGTGCTAGTAGAGGAAACTTTTTCAGAGGTTTTGAGAAACAAAGATAAGGAAGTTGATTCAGTGGATTTTGTGGATTCAATGGGAGAGAGAATATTCGGTTAGAATGATTCAACTGTGGTTGTGGAGAAAATGGAGAAAAAATTTGATACTTTGATGGACATGATGTCCCAGATGTTAGCCACTTTTAAATAGAATGCTGGATGAGGTCATAGTCAGGGCAAGAATCAAAATACCAATTGACACAATGTCTGCACTTCCAACAATTCTGGTGGTAATGGGAATGGCAATTGCCATAGTAGCAACAATGGTGGAATGCCTGTTTGGATCGGTGTCAAGGCCTTTGCAACCAGTTTTTCTTCCAAAGGAAGCACCACCTCTTGAAGTAGAAGTCCTTGTGGCTGGTGAGATCTGGGCTAGTTTCGTGGAGTATGCGAGTCTCTTGATCAATTCATGAATCAGAAGAAGAAGGGAGGGAAGGAAGATATGATAATCTATACTCCACTCCAAGAGACTATCAACAAGATCTTGGGAAGGTTACTCTAGCACATTTTGATGGAAGCAGTAAGAGTACAGCTAGAGCGTGGGTGCCGAAGTTGGACATTATTTGTTCTTGAGGCCTATGCCCGAAGAAGAAGCCATCAAGTTCGCCACCTTGCACTTGGATGGTGTTGCTCACGAATGGTGGTACCATGGGTTGGTCACCCTCGGTCATAACTTGATAATCACCTATGTTGAATTCACAAACAAGTTGATTGAGAGGTTCGATTCTAAGGATCCGGAGGTCAAGTTCAAAGAGCTTGCTTAACTCAAATAGTAAGGCTCCTTGGACCATTATATAACTGAGTTCCAAAATCTCTTAGTTATGGTTAGTAGCATTTCAGAAAAGAGGCTAATTGTTCTTTTCATAGAAGGTCTTGAAGAGCCCTTGAAAGGATGGGTCAAAGCATTTGATCCACCTACCTTAGTTGAATCTATCAAGAAATCAAGAAGTATGGAGTTGGCTGCCCTTAGGTCCAAATTTCAGTCCAAGCCTTCTTCATTTCGGAAGGACAAGAAGAAATTTCCGAATCAGCATAAAAAGTTTCCTTCCCGGATGGATGATGAGCTCCGTCAAGAGCTCCAGAGGAAGAATCTTTGGTACTCTTGCAGAGAACCTTGGGCCCAAGGATGTAAATGTCATGGGAAGGGCAATTTACATCAAATGGAGTCCTATTTAGCTGATGGATCAAATTCTGAAATTTCAGAACAGCAAACTGAAAATGAGGACAGTGAGTATGAAGAGGCTCTAGAAGGGCCTGAAAGTGAGCCAGAAGATAGAGGAGTGGTTGTTCAACTCTCAAGCATTCACAAAAATGAGTCCTTTAGAGTTCGAAGAGCGATAGGAGAACATCGTGTCATTGCTCTCATTGACATAGGAGCAACTCACAATTTCATTGATGAGAGAACTATTGCTAAGAGAGGGCTAGTGGTTGAGGAAGTATAAGGTTTTAAAGTCAGTTGATGGCTCCACTATATCATGCAACCGAATGGTTTCCAACATGTCTCTGAAGTTGGGAAATCGTGAAATTAGAGATGACTTCTTTGTGGTTAGCATTGGAGGTAGTGATGATGCAGTCCTTGGGAGTCAGTGGCTGAGATCTCTTGGTGAGATCACATTAAATCTGCAAACCATGGAGCTGAAATTCATGTCTGATGGGAAGAAGGTGGTATTGAGAGGAATGTCCAATGGCGGTCTTAGAGTTGTTTCATTGAAGAGGATGGAGAGGCTAATCCACCATAACCAAGTGGAGTGGGCAACAAAGTGTTTGATAATGTCGTCAAGTCCACTTGAAGACAAGGGAAGCTACTCTCCAGACATTCAAGCACTAATCACAAATAAGAGTAAGGTCTTTGGGAAACCACCTCTCGGAAGATTTCCCGAGTGCATGATCATGCCATCTAACTCACCTGAAGAGAAAAGAACTTATCCTGATGACATTCAAGCTTTGCTTACAAAAAAGAGTAAGGTGTTTGAGAATCCACCTCCTAGTAGACCGCCTGAGCATGGTACTGAACACATCATTGAGTTAGAAGAAGGCACGGAGCCTATCATGACTACTCCTTATCGATACCCCAAGAAGCAGAAAGACGAGATTGAGAAAGCCATTAAGGAGCTTCTGGACATGGGTTACATTAGGCCAAGCAAGAGCCCTTTTGCTTCGGTTGTTGTATTGGTGAAACAGAAGGATGGGACCATGCGTATGTGCGTGGATTACTGAGCACTAAATCAGAAAACCATCAAGAATCGGTATCCTATTCTGAGGATTGATGAACTCATTAACTAGTTACATGGTGTAGTGTTCTTGTCAAAGATAGATCTCGGATCGGGCTACCACCAAATTATGATGAGAGCATCAAATGTAGAGAAGACCGCATTCATATGTCACTTTTGGCATTTCGAATTCTTAGTCATGCCTTTTGGCTTGACTAATGCTCCTGCCACATTCCAGTCTTGCATGAACAAGATCTTCCAGAAGCAGTTGAGAAAGTTTGTACTCATTTTTTGATGATATCCTTATCTTCAGTAAGTTTTGGAAGGAGCACTTGCAAAACTTAGATGAAGTGCTTAGTATACTGGAGTCCGAATCCTTGTTTACTAAGGAGTCCAAATGTGAATTTGGAATGAGAGAGCTGCTCTATCTTGGTCACATCATCAATGCAGAAGGTGTGAAGGTGGATCTTGAAAAGATTAGAGCTATCATTGATTGGCCACCATCTGAGAGCATAACACACTTGAAGGGATTCTTAGGTCTATGTGGTTTTTACAGGAGGTTTGGAGAAGGTGTTGGTGCGGTCCTTATGCAAGACATGCATCCTATTGCTTTTGAAAGTAGAAAGTTGAGAGAAGCCAAAAGATTATATTCCATATATGATAAAGAGATGCTTTCTATAATTCATGATCTTGCGAAGTTTAGGTAGTACCTTGTGGGGAGTAAGTTTGTTGTTAAGACGGATCACAATAGTCTCAAGCACTTCATGCATCAGAGGGACTTGAATGAGAGACAACAGAAATCGGTGAGTAAGCTATAGGCTTACGACTTTGACATTGAGTATGTCAAAGGGAGGAATAATATTGTGGCTGACGCTCTATCTACAAGACCCCACTTGAGCTCTTTGTGTGAGCTTACTGCAGATTGGAGAAAGTTGTTGCTTGCTGATTATGCGAAAAATCAGTTTGCAACCAGCGTTATTGAGGATACTTTTCATAATGAAAAGTACAAATTGGTTGAGGGGTTGATCTTATACAAGGGAAGGATCTTTATTGTGGCTGAATCTATAAGCTTAAGGAGAAGATTTTGCAAACCTTCCATGACATTCCCCTTCTGGTCACCAAGGTCAAGGCTTACAGGTAGATCCGAGAAAGATTTTCTTGGAAGGAATTGAAAAATGATGTCTTGAGGTACATTAAGGAGTGTCATACATGTCAGAAGAACAAAGATGAGAACACTCTTCTTGCTGGTTTGTTACAACCTTTGCCCATTCCCAGTCAGAAATGGGAAGAAATGGGAAAGCATATCCATGGACTTCATCACTGGGTTGCCACGGGCTCAAGGGAAGGATGGTAAATATGTTGTGATGGGTAGATTGACTAAGTTTGCTCACTTTTTCGCCATCACCAGCTCATTTACAGCAGCTCAAGTTGTTGATGTCTTCTTTTGAGAGGTGTTTAGGTTGCATGGATTGCTGAATAACATAGTAAGTGATAGGGACAACAAGTTCCTAAGTACCTTTTGGCAGGATATCTTCAAATTATGTGGTACTGTGCTCACTCCAAGCACAAGTTATCACCCTCAGACTGATGGGCAAACCGAGATAGTGAATAAGTGGTTAGAAGACTATCTCTGAATCTATGTTTCAGAGTAGGAGAATGCATGGGTGAGATGGCTTCACCTAGGAGAGTATTGTTACAACTCTTCATATCACATGTCCATCAGAATGTCACCATTCATGGCATTCTATGGTTATGAAGCTCCTAGCTTCGCTGATTTGATATTTGGTGACAACAGAACGCGTCAGGCGAAGGATATGATGCAACAAAGTCGGGACATTTTGAGGTCTTTGAGGGACAATCTCCAGCATGCACAGAATCAAGTAGAAGTTGTATGTTGATCAGCAGTGGATTGAGCACACCTTTGAGATGGGCGACATGGTTTACTTGAGGCTCCATCCTTACATACAATCTACTCTTAAGAAGAGTGGGGTCGAGAATTTGAAGCCACTTTTCTACGGGCCTTTCAGAGTCATCTAGAGAGTTAGGGAAGTGGCGTATGAGTTGGAACTTCTGGCGAGCAGCAAGATTCATAATGTATTTTATGTATCTTGCCTTAAGAAGGCTCTTGGGCATAATGTTGTAACTTAGTAGAGTTGCCTCCACTTGATGAGGAGGGAGAGTTGGTTTTGAATCCTGAAGCTATCATTGACTTTAAGGAGCGTTCTTTGAGAAAAAAGGGTGATCAAGGAGTACTTGATCAAATGGAAGAACCTATCTGTTAAGGATGCTACTTGGGAGAGTGAGGAGATTCTACAACATCCAGGCTTGCGATTGCTTGAGGGCAAGCAATCTTAGAGAGTGTTGATGTGGTTTTTACGCACATGCGAACACAAAATAAAATAACCAAGAGTATCTTATCCTCTCTTGAACAAAATCTCTCAAATGCTGAAGATTAGCTTAAGGATCACTTGAGAAGACTCCAAGGTTCATAAATGTAGGGTCACTATGTGTGGATAAGCTCAATGGTTTGATGTGATTATGTTGGAATCACAAGGGGACTTACATTTGAATTGTTGGAACTTGATCATTTGATATTTCAATCTGGTGATGCTCTTAATCTTAGACTAACTTGAATTTAAAGAAATGGCAAAAGATAAGGTTGAGAGATTATATTCCAAGACCTAAAATGTAAGAAGATGGATGAATGATTAGATGAAATCCTACTGGGCAAGGTCTCACCATCAACTTGAACAATTTGACACAAGCTCAGTGCAATCTTTTAAGGACATTTCAAAGATATTCGAATAAATACCATCAAACATTGATCACCATTCAAGTAAATGCATAAGCAATGAGTGTAGAACGATTCAAAGTCAAGCTCATATCATTCCAGTTGACCATGCAAGGCACGCTCACAATCAGCAAGAGGCTAGTGGTATGGCCTAACGGATTCCACGCAAATGCATTCAACAAATTCCTCCATTCAATCTAATTTATTTATCATCTAATATGAAGATCCAACAAGAAACCATGCACATTGTAAAGTGTTGAGACATGGACCAGCTAGGACTCGAACCTAGGACCTTCCATACGCTGTTGGAGTGCTCTACCATTGAGCTACAGGCCCCTCTTGGACCAATCCATCGTCGGTCCGAGTGTGGCTTATTTCCAACACCAACACCCCCCCTTAAGCCACACCTCTCGTGTGCTTGGGGCTCCTAGCTTGGACTTGGCTTTGGTACCATGTTGAGACATGGACCAGTTAGGACTCGAACCTGGGACCTTCCATGTGCTGCTGGAGTGCTCTACCACTGAGCTACTGGCCCCTCTTGGACCAATCCATCATCAGTCCGAGTGTGGCTTATTTCCAACACCAACATAAAAAAACACACACTTCACCATAACTTCAATGAAAATGGAGTTCATTTACAACTTAGGCAACAATTTTTGCCTTCTCCTCCTACTCTAATTGCTATTCTATTCACTAACTATCTATTTCTCTATTCACTATTTTATTCACTATTAACCTTTACAAATGAAGAGCTTGAGCTTTATATAGAGACCTCATTACAATTAACGGTCAGGATTGAATCTCCATCAATGGCCAAAACTTTACAATGAAACCCTAATTAGGTTTTGTTATAACAAACTCTCCTTAGCCAATGAGAAAATTACATTTAGTGATTGTGGACCAATAGATATCAGGGGTAGGTACATCGAAGTTTGTGCCTTCATGTATGAACTAGGTACGTTGCATCTAGACATGTTGATGTGGACTTCATTGATTGGTGGAAGGGATGACTAGGCTGCCACCTCAATCTTGCACTTGTAAACTTGATTTGATTCATCATCATGAAGGGATGTTAAGAGATATGCTCCTTTGATGATGTTGAGAAGCAAACTTTGATTAACTCTTGAGAAACTGTCTGCTTCTTCAATCATGTTCGATGTAGGTCTTGTGATAACTTTGGTTGATCTTCCTTCATTTTTTGACATACTTGATGAATGATGCAACTGGTTGAATGTAGCTCTTCATTATACTGACTTCGATTCTTGGATTCCTGAAGGGAATTCGAGATTGTGAAACATTCTCTCACCATGTAGGTTATCCTTCATGCTTTAGTGCCATGAGATATTTGAGTGATTTCTTCTTTGCAGCCTTTGATATCTTCATGCTATCATGAAGTGGTGAGAGTCTTTAAACACTTTGAAATCATCTCTTCCTTGATGTTCTTTGTGTTTGCTGATAAGGCTTCTTGAAGAGGTCCTCTTTGTATCTTGTCCTTGGTGTTGAAATTTTCTCCTTGAGATACCTGTTACAATCTTCCTCCAACCTGATCCTTTTGATCTCTTTCCTTGCCTCCTGCAAAACAAACAAATGGGCATCAAACATACCTGGTATATAACCTTTACATACTCCCATCTTGACTTGATCTTTTATTTTATATGTTGCAGATCTGATATGTGTTTCTAAAGAGGAGATCACTCATTGGTTTTGAGCAAATTTTGCTATCTCCTTGATGAGTTTATTTCTCTCTTGGTGAATTTGCTGTTGCTCTAATGAAATCCCCCCCTGATCTGCTCCAAAATTCGTTGATTGTAGGAGGAACTTGATGATGAAATTTGCTGGTCTGCTGATGAAATTCGGCCTTTTTCTTGGATGATTTCGATGCCCTATGATGAATTCGTACATCAGACCTGCATCTTCAATGATTAAATCTCGTCTTTAGGCTGATTGAAATTCGCTGTGTGCTGGAAAATTGGCTGTTGGAGAGGAACAATGTTTTGGATTGATGTACAAATGATTGTTTGAAAGTCCCCTTATATAGAAGTCTTAGGGCCAAGGACATGTCGCTTGGGGTAGAGGCCGACCTGATCCTGAAATGAATAAAGTAACAAATTACCTTTCTTATGCTGGCCGACTTTACCTTCTCGCATTCAAATTCGAATTTTGAATTGATTTAGTGTCAAAAGCGTATTGAATTTGAGAAATTCACTCAAAATAGGGATCAAGGTAGACGATTTGACAAATTTCGCTCTTGACATGAGGCAATGTACACGGCTTGGGTAAAATTCGCTCCTGACCTTGGGCAAGGTACATGACTTATGAAAATTTCTCTCCAAATACAAGGCAATGTATATGACTTAATGAGAATTTCGCTCCAAACCTTAGGCAATTTACATAGCTTCAAGGAATTTTGCTCCAAACCTTAGGCAATGTACATAGCTTCAAGGAATTTCGCTCCAACATGCTTGTGATGTACATGTAAATTTCGGATCAAATCAGGAGTGATGTACGTAACTTGGAGAAATTCGCTTCAATTCATGAGCAATGTACATGATTTCAAGAGGGTTCGCTCAAAGTTGTTGGCAATGTACACGACCTTAGGGAAAATTCGCTCCAAACTTGGAGCAGTGTACACATCTTTAGGAAAAATTCGCTCCAGACTTAGAGTAGTGTACATGGTTTTAGGGAAAATTCGCTCCAAACTTAGAGCAGTGTACACGCCTTAAGAAAGTTCGTTCCAATGGGAGGGCACTGTACATGACCTTTGTGTTGACCCTCAATCCGATTCCCTCAATTTTCTTACTTGCAAAGTAATTTGCTCATCCTTTTGACTTCAATACTTGAGCGTTTCAATTTACATTCTTGGAGGTTCGATTCTTTGAGACTTAGATTTTAACCTCCATCTTTGTGACTTGTAAGAGTGAATTTCATCCTTGTTTGCATTTTCAACTTCCAGCTGTTTAGGTTGGGGTCTCCTTTAAATACTTCTTAAGTTCGTCTAACTCACTTCCTTCTTGATTTTAACTTCTCAAGTTCGCCTCATCTTCCCTTCTAAGTGTAGTTATAGTTCTTCCTCTTGTATCGCTCGAATACTCCTCATTATGTCAGGTTGATGAGCAGTTTTCTTAGTAATTTGCCAACCTTCATTTGTAGCAGATGATTAAATTGATCAACTTTGATCACGTAGTTGCTCCTCATGAAATCGGTTCTTTAGGCTTGGTTTGTGTAATCTGTTTTGAAGCAGCTTTGTAAGCTTCATTCGTACAATCTTGGACTTACTGAGCAAGAACTCATCAAGGTCACTTTCTTCTTTGAAAGTTGATCCCATTGTATAGATGCAGCCTATATGATATGAATTCACACATGATCTTCACTTAGATCTAAAGTGAGCTGAATCTGTGATTGAATTGTATGGATATCCACCACTCTTGTTAAAATTTGCATTTCTGAGTTCTTCACTCTCCCTGTATTGAATGTGAAACCTGAGTTCTTGATTGATCTCCTTTGTTCCATGCTCCATGCATCCTTGCTCCATTAAACCTGGAAACAAACATATTTTGATCAAGATACTAGAAAGAGAACAATGTTTTCTCAAATCTGGAAATAAATTTCGAATCTGATTTCCCTTATTTCTAATATGGATTTGCTCCATTATGTTGTTATTTACCTCTGCTTTTTTATACTCTGATTTTGAATTTTCTTTGATTTACTTCATTCGAATTTAAATCCCAAATGGTTTTGGTCTAAAGGACATGTCGTTTATTTCAAGGGCCAGCTTCCTTATCGTTAACTCCACACCTTGCAAGGAAATGGTGAGGTGGATGCTTTCTTTTTTTCTCTCTTAAAAAAAATGTCTTAAAACTTTTAAATCTCCACCTTAGAGTTTGGTGGGGCCCAAGCAACGATGCATGTGGAGACTTATAAAATTTCCTTCTTTAAATTTTGTGGGCCCAAACAGTTATACGGTAGAGAGGGAGAAGAATGAAATACTCTATGTCTTACGAAAACCTTTTAGATCTCCATTTTTGAATTTGTGGGGCCAAATAATATGTGGCAGGGTAGAAAGGGGATTAAAGCAAAGTTCCTAGACTCGGACTCGGCTCGGACTCGGCAAGGACGACTCGACTCGTGACTCGGCAAAATAAAAAACCCTTGAAATTAAGAGATTTTTAACAATTTTAAACTTGTTTCATGCACCCATTATTGAATATAGCTCAATTATAATGTGTGCTAGCTTGTTATGCCATGAAAGGCATGCTGGTAGAGTATCTACTTGTTTGGGGCTTCTATTTAGTATTTTCTTTGGCCAAATTGAAATTTTGGGAGCACCAACATGAGACATCATGAATATCTTCACTTGGAAACTGTAAGGAGTGCTTGTGTATGGTAGCATTAAATAGTGTGCTTGTTGAACCTAGGTTTTACCTTGGGACTATAGTTGACCTTGGTCTTTCTTGGACCTCTTAGTTTTTAGGCTATATATATGTTGGATGGAAGGGGGAATTGTGAGGCCAGAAAGGTTTGAAAATATGCTCCTTAGAGACATGTCCCTTGTCAAAAATAACCTTGTGCCCCATGGGGGGATATTTTGGGATGTGGCGACAGGTAGGAAATGTCCCCAACTCACCCCCTTTTTCCAAAATTTTAAGAAACATCCTTGTTGTGAGGTACTCACACATCACCCATTGCAAATGAAGACCCCCACTTTTTGCTTTTTAGGGTTAGCTCATTTAGTTTTGTTGTTGTTCGTTTTAGTGTCTTAGCCTTTGCATTGAAGGGATTGAGTTTCTCAAAGGTCATCAAATTAGGTGGATCTCCTCAAGGTGGAGTGAAGGAGGTTAGGTCAGTTAAGTGATTAGGGGTTATTTAGATCATTCCTAGGGTTTTTGTGTAGTATCTGGTCACGCTTCAAGTTGCTAAATCAAACCTTGGTTGAATGCATAGTGTCCTCCTAGGTCCTGTCCCTTACATCAAGGTCAGAGTGAACTCGCCTTAAAAGTCTGGAATGTCATCTTGATCCTGAAATGGCTTGAAATTTGACTAAGTCTGGAAATTTGAAGGATTCTCCAAAAACTAGATTTTGCATTATAACTCATGGAGGTCCGAAACCACTCTCAAACATCCTGACAATATATATGGAATATAACTTAGTATAAGAAAACTTATACTTAAATGTTATATTCCATATATGAATCCTGACGGAGAGACTAACTTGTCAAACAAGTCAAAACATTGACCTGTTGTGGCCGAGTCTTGGAGCTTGGACTCGGCAAGTTTTGCCATAACTTGCCTGACTCGCGAGTCAGGCGAGTTATGGTCAAAACTCGCCGAGTCCGAGTCCGAGTCAGCAAAACTCGCCGAGCTTGGCTTGACTCGCCAACTCGGCGAACTCGTCTGACTCGTGGCGAGTTTGGGAACTCTGGATTAAAGGTAATGAGGGGGATGGAAAGAGGTGGTAAGGAATAGTCACTGGAGTAGGATATAAGGAATGTTTAGAATTTGTGGGGCCAAATAATATGTGGCAGGGTAGAAAGGGATTAAAGGTAATGAGGGGGATGGAAAGAGGTAGTAAGGAATAGTCACGGGAGTAGGATATAAGGAATGTAAGGGAAAGGGAGACATAAGGAATATGGATGTGGGGAAATAGGTAGAGTGAGTGCTATGGTGGGGTACAGAGGTATAAAGGAGAATGGAAGGAGTTAGGATATGGGGAGTAAAGTGGAACGAGAGGTATAAGGGGTAGTGGAAGGGTAAAGGTGGGGTAGACTAGATGGAATGAGGATTGGGTAGGGTGGTATCTAAAGGAAAAGGGTATGATGGTAGGTAGAAGGGCAAGGGGTGGGGTGTGGTAGGGTGGAAAGGAATTGTTGTTGGTGTAGGATATAAGGTAAGCATAGGGGAATAAGGAGGTAAAAGGGGAGGTAGGGAGGTAGGAGGTAGGGTAAATGGAAGTTGGAGGTGTAGGGAGGTATAGGTAAGTGTAAATGTAGGTGAAGGGTAGTGGATGGGTATACTAGGATGGGGAGGGTTAGGCAGGTGAGGGTGTAGGTGAAGGGTACGGAGGTGAATGAGATGGAAGGGGTGATGGAGGTAAAGGTAGTGGTAGGGTAGGTTAAGGATATGGGATGGAAGTTAGGAAATATAAGGTAGGTCAAATAGGTAGAGTGAGTGCTATGGTGGGGTAGAGAGGTATAAAGGATAATGGAAGGAGTTAGGATATGGGGAATAAAGTGGAACGGGAGGTATAAGGGGTAGTGGAAGGGTAAAGATGGGGTAGACTAGATGAAATGAGGATTGGGTAGGGTGGTAGCTAAAGGAAAAGGGTATGATGGTAGGTAGAAGGGCAAGGGGTGTGGTAGGGTGGAAAGGAATTGTTGTTAGTGTAGGAGATGGGGTAGGATATAAGGTAAGCATAGGGGAATAAGGAGGTAAAAGGTAAGGTAGGGAGGTAGGGTAAATGGAAGTTGGAGGTGTAGGGAGGTATATGTAAGCGTAAATATAGGTGATGGGTAGTGGATGAGTATACTAGGATGGGGGAGGGTTAGGTAGGTGAAGGGTATGGAGGTGAATGAGATGGAAGGGGTGATGGAGGTAAAGGTAAAGGTAAAGGTAGTGGTAGTGGTAGGTTAAGGATATGGGATGGAAGTTAGGAAATATAAGGTAGGTCAAATAGGTAGAGTGAGTGCTACGGTGGGGTAGAGAGGTATAAAGGATAATGGAAGGAGTTAGGATATGGGGAGTAAAGTGGAAGTAGTGGAAGGGTAAAGGTGGGGTAGACTAGATGGAATGAGGATTGGGTAGGGTGGTAGCTAAAGGAAAAGGGTATGATGGAAGGTAGAAGGGCAAGGGGTGTGGTAGGGTGGAAAGGAATTGTTGTTAGTGTAGGAGATGGGGTAGGATATAAGGTAAGCATAGGGGAATAAGGAGGTAAAAGGTAAGGTAGGGAGGTAGAAGGTAGGAGGTAGGAGGTAGGGTAATTGGAAGTTGGAGGTGTAGGGAGGTATAGGTAAGTGTAAATGTAGGTGAAGGGTAGTGGATGAGTATACTAGGATGGGGGGAGGGGTGATGGAGGTAAAGGTAAAGGTAGTGGTAGGGGTAGGTTAAGGATATGGGATGTGTTGGTGTCTATTTTATCATCTACCAAACATTAGAATAGGATGCCCAAAGGCATTCTATCCTCTCTTGAAAAATCACTACTGATTCCAAGGTCTATATGTGCGAACAAGCGACTTTAGTGAAATAGCTTCTTGGGTAGTGTATGCTGAAAATCTCAAGGGGGACTTATGTTTAACAACTGTCTTTGAACTGCTGGACTTAGACTACTTTAGCAATTTTAGGCTCTTTTTTTTTCTGGGGATTAAGACTTTCAAAAGAAAAGGAAAAAGGGATAGGGTTTAGGAAGGCTAATCTAATCCTATGAACTCCGGAGACGGTATCAATTAGGTGCCCTCAAGAAACCAAACCTTGCTTTGCCACACTAGGGACAACTACACAAAGCCGATGCAATCTTCAATGGGTTTTGCTTGTGATTAAGATGTTGGGATGCACAGAGGATGGGCTCAGACTAACTTTACACAGTGAAATGGAAATCATCTATTCACCAAAAGTATGAGCAGAGATACACCATTGATTGACACTTATCAAAATCCTTCATTCAAATTAACAACGAAAGCAAATCTAAATTAACTCTAACTAAGTGTTGAGGAAATTGAAACCATGCAAATCATTCAAACAATAGGGATTACAAAGCAAGCGCACATGCAATATATTATTTGGAAATGACCTTACGCAACAATACATCAAAAACCTCGCACTCTCCAAATGAGAGGAGGTAGCCTTATATAGTTTTCAAAAATAAATAAACTGCCGAGATTGAACAGTGATCAAGGGCCAAGATTGAAAGCAATAAACCCTAATTAGGGTTTCCCAAAACACCATCAGTTTCAGTGAATAAGAAAGTGACACATGGCACAACTGCTAATCTCACTAGGGTGAGCGCCTACTTTCCTCCTTCGTAGATTTGATGTACCTAGACACAATAAGCGCGACTTCCTCCATCGTGACACTTGGCAAACTGCTAATTTGGAAGTTGATGATGTCCACATCATCGGTACATGTGGCGAGGATGCCTTCCCACTCAACTGCCTGGGCAAAAAAGTTTTCATCGATGAAGAGAAAGTTTGCAATCTTTGAAAGATCGCCCTTGTCAATCATCCCTGAATCCTTGAAGAAGCTTGCTTGAATCCTGGCTCTCAGGTTCTCTGCCTGCAAGTGTTTCTCCCTTATACTCTCTTTCTTCCAAATCCCGGATGCTACACGAAACACCTTGCTTAAAATCTCCTTGACACTCTCCTCTGTCTCAAAGCACTTGGTCTCGGATTTCTTCAAAACTTCGATCCGGGTGACCAAGGCATAATACCAGGTATTGAAGTCATACCTATCTCCAACCTGTATGACACCTACATCCACCAAACTTCTCTTCGACAAACCTCGGATTACCTTCAGATGGGGAAGTATTTCATCTTGAATTTCCTCCACGTCCTCCCAATTGGTAGCTAAGTCCTGGATACGGCTGACCAGTGAAGAGGCCGATTCATGTGCTGATACTAAATTCTCTACCAGTATGTCTGCACATGCTAAGGCATCCGAAATCCATTCCTTGGCCTGTGTGAATGTACCCTTCATGTCCCCATAATCTCTCATCGATTCCTGCTGAAGAGGCTATGGAGGGGTAATCAGGATCTCATGGTTAAGCGGCCTGGTGAGATGGAGAACATACTTTCTCCATTGCTGGTTTTCTTCTTCAACCTTCTTTCTCTTCTCTCTCTCCTGGGCTAAACTCGCTTTTAGAGCGTTACAAGAGTCATCGAAATACTGGACCTCTTGGTCTTGGGTGGGCTTGCCCAGCTCTATGGTAGTGATCTTGTAGTCATCTGCAGCGACGTTGTCCCTAAGTTTTCCTTCTTTAGGCACTGTGGATTGTCCTGTATCCTGCACTGTCTCTCTGGATGAAAGAAAACTTTCTAGCGGGCTTAGGCGGTTTGGCTACAATTGGCTCATTTACCCTCTCTAGAAATGCTGTTGTAATTTCTTCAAAACAAGCCTCCTTGGGGACCTTGGCCTTTATTCTTTCCCTTAGCCAATCCGGGATAGTCGACTGCTCCATGGTGTTCTGGTCAAATCCATCATCTGTTCCTCCCAGGTTTGCAGGTATGCCATCCAAGAAGACTATAGGCGCCTCCGTTTGCTCTCTGTCTGGACTTTGGACAACTTCCTTCATAACTTCCTCAATCGAAGGAGATGGCAGTCTCACTTCATCGTCAATCATGCACATATTCATCTCCTTCTCTCCAGCTGCATTCTGATCGAGCACAATAGAAGCGGCACTTAGGATGGACTGGCCTTCACCGGACTCCCTTCTTTCACCTCCAATCTTTTTCCTTGTGACCTTTACGGAGCTTCCAACCAACTCCTTCCTCTTCCGAGACCCAACACTTTCTAGATTCTGAGCATTACCTGTAGAGGTACAAGGATTGGCGGACAAAGAATCATCTACTCCCATCAATTCATAGGTCAAGGTCACACCTTTGGCCTTTAATTGCCTTGTCCTTTCAGATGTCCACCACCTTGAATACTCAACCACCTTCCTCATGAGGTCTGCTAAATCTGATTTCTCCCCCTCTATCCAATCTATTGAAACTAGTGGCTCATTTTTCATCTTTTCAAAACCTGGCTGCTGAATCTTTGGGCTATCCTCTACTTGATCGGCAACTCTGAATACCTTTGTTGCCCTCACCATGCTCAAAGGAATTCTCGACTAGAATCTCTTCCTGATCTCGAAGCTATCGGCTGTGTTAGCCCAATAATCTTCTAGATCAGCCCTGTGTTCATATGTTATCCCTTTGACCTTCTTTATTCTGTGGAATGGATCAAAATTCCTTCTCGCCTTGTACTGATAAAAGGGATACCAGGCTAGCTCCTTCTCAGTTGTCGCAGCAGCTTGTGCTGATGGACATGTTTCCAACCCATTACCAATTGTAAGAGAGGAAGTCCTTGCCTTTTTCTGTTTTTCCCTCTAAATTACCATATACTCTTCCAATTGCCTTACAACCTTGAGTAATACAACTCGGTTGGTAGGGTAGGCTGGAAGCTTGTACGGAGGCCCAGAGAATCCCTGAATTCTAAGGTAAGTGAACTTTGGATATTGGATATACCAATACCCGAATCGACTAATAAAGTCCATAGACTCCTGAGAGAGTCTCTGGTGCAGTCCACCTTGCAATGTCTGAGTGATGTGCATGAGGAAGGTATCATTCACTCTTTAAAATGGAACTTCTCTTCCATGTGGAGTTGGGGATAGCAATCATACACTGGAAACTGGTTCTCCTTGTTCCCTACTTCTCCTCTGCAAGTGAGACCTCTATATCTGTAGGTCCTGGCCAAGGAATAAAACAGGTACAAACTCATGAAGAAAGTCCTATTCGCCTCTAGGTTCCTCAGCTGGCTGTCTAGGTTGTCGCTAATCATCCTTGCCCAGTCTATCTTTTTTACTCCATTCATTATTTCATTAATGAAATAATACATCCAGGTCTCGAATGGAGCTCCATGAGGATTTCCCATTATTCTGTTGAGCAGGACGATCATGTCTCCAATGTCTTCCTTGAAGTATGCTCACACTAGGCTCTTCCTCTGAAGTTTAGAGGCGCCCTTCCTTGGCTTGTCTAGCCAGGAATGGTTGACTACGGCATCATATTCCTCCAGGTGGTTCTGATACAAACTGTTAGTTTCGTCCTTTGTCACATACACCGTGTTGTGATACTCTGGGATTCTGAAGGCCTCTCTAATGGCCTCATCACTAATGTTCGCTAGCACTCTTCCATCAGGTGCAACAATGTCCTTACTGGTGGGGTTGTAATGTTTAGCACATTCAACCACTAATTCAGTACATTGCATTATGGGGAGAAAACCAGCAGCATGCACGATCCCGCTCTTCATCATCTTTCGTGCGATTGTGGTAGGCACAAGGTTGTCCAGACCAAACATTCGCTTCTTAAATTCCCTCAGATTGATGTGTCAGAGGTTGGTGTCGCTAACATTTTTCCATTTTGAAGTCATCCTTGACTCCGGAGGAGCATCTTTATTCACTTGAAATTTCATAATGCCTAGGATCTGCAAACAAACAATGAAAATTCAAGTTAGGAATTAATTTGAAGAAAATGACGGGGCTGCGAAATGGCTAAGTGTTGGAAAATTTTATCTTATTCTCATACTTAGCCATAAAAACTGAAATTTCATCTTAAAACCCTTCAATCTTCAAGGATGGTCCTTTGGTGACCATTCCATCATTCCCATGGAAGATAACTCTTATTCTCTCCAACTCTCTAGCTTCTATAATCGTTCTAAGATCAATCTTCCTTTTGAAAACAATCTTATGCTATTTCCACTATCTTATCATGGATACGATGCATATCATCTTGAACTTGGCTGCATCCAATAGTCTTCTAGCTGCCAATGGTGTCCATACTTCTTCCCCAAAATCTCTTTCACATTATCATATGGATTGAAGCAATCTCTAGGCATGAATGGCTTGAGTGAATGGAGTGCCAACTCTCTCTCGGCATCCTCGGCTACATGAATGGAAGGGCATGCTTCAATAGAATCTCCGAGCGTGATAGGAAAAGAAACGTTGGTTCCATGCTTATGTCTATATGTCTTGACATATGCCACCAATTGTCTCACCATTTCAAGTAACACCACTCTATTTGTTGGGTAGGGCGGCAACATGTAGGGAGGAATAGGACATCCTTGAACTTTGATATAGGTGAATTTCGGGCATTGAATGAACCATGTACCATGTTGTTCTATCAATGCTTGTGCCTCTGAGGGAATCTTCGCTGCAATCCACCTCGAAGCGTCCTCATGATATGCATAGTGAATGCATCATTCACTCTCCTATAGTGTTGTTTTGGTGGATGATTAAGCTGCGGATAACACTCATACATCTTTATCTCTCTAGGTCTCCTTCCGACTACGCCTGTGTACATAAGTCCTGGATGCTCATAGTTTCTTGCAATGGAGTATATGACGTAGGAGCTCATATAGAATGTTCTGGTGCGCATTAGCCTCCTTAACTGTAGATCAATGTTGTTGTTGATGAGTCTTGCCCAATTGATTGCATCCTTGCCATGAGTGACAGTCTCCATGAAGTAGAACATCCAACTCTCGAAATATGAAGCCTCGGGTGTACCAACCAATCGATGGAGTAGGGTGATGAAGTCTCTAAATTCATCATTGAAGTCCACCCCATGTAATCTGTCAGGCCATCTGCTCCTACCATCTCTACTCAAATGACATCTAAATCCTATGAACTTACTCATTCACCTATAAGAGGGAAAGACTAAGCTAAGAGGCTAGGACTTAAAAAAAGGGGAGGTCCCCATCTTGATGGGATGATGTGTGAAATGGTCACAACACATTCCATTATTGTTTCATCTATCTATCTATTTTGCTGTTTGTGGAGGTGGAAACACCAAAGTGGGGGTCTGATTGTGGCAGACCTCTAAACGCAGCCCCAAAATTTTCTTCTCGCATTTGTGTGTAGGTTTTGATAAAGAGTTGCTATGCTAGAAGCTTCAAGAGTGGGATTGTTGTAAGCCTGCTGTTTCTTTCATCTCTTGTTAACATTGTCATTCTGCTACATTTATATTATGCAAAACATCTTAGATTTTGTAATCTAGTCACTCTATACTTTTTGTGTACGTCTTTCTGTTCTATTCGTATGACACGTTAGCCCACCGTCCTGTCATCCTAGATCCACGTGTACATCCTTGGGCAAAGACTGAAGCTTCAAGAGTGGGATTGTTGTAAGCCTGCTGTTTCTTTCATCTCTTGTTAACATTGTCATTCTGCTACATTTATATTATGCAAAACATCTTAGATTTTGTAATCTAGTCACTCTATACTTTTTGTGTACGTCTTTCTGTTCTATTCGTATGACACGTTAGCCCACTGTCCTGTCATCCTAGATCCACGTGTACATCCTTGGGCAAAGACTGTGCAAAGGTTACCAGAGAGTCTCTGTGACTTGTCCTTTCGAGTTGGGTAGTTTGACAAACTTTCAATCTGGTAAATTTTTCTTATAGGTTTGGGTAGCTAGTAGTTTGTATCTCCTGGCTCACTAGAGTGCCGGTTTAGTGAGGTGGAGTAGGCCTATTTGCTCCTCCAGGTTTTCATCACCTTGAGGGTGTTGAATTTCCTCCTCGACAATCCCCTAACATGCCTAAGGACAATTTCAGTTACATTTAAGAGAAAGCTTGCAACCTTTCAATGCTTGTTTGGTTAATGACATCTCAATTAGGATTTATCAAAAAACATGAAAATGTTGGTTTCCATGAAGGTCTATGTGGTTTCAAAGGTGTTAATTTGGGTCTGGTAGTGAGAGCTCCATCTCTCGATCCCGCTTTCTATCACAACAAAGATTGCATCTAGGGCACTCCTTTGAGACCCTGCGAGGGATGCTACCCCTCGACCCCATTGTGGGCATTGCCCCCAAACCCTCATCAAACTACAAGTCTAACCAATTAATAGACCAATGATGAATCATAATTACAAAGCTACAATTAGATATCTCCTATTGCAAATGTCCACATCTTCACAATCAAGGATTATCTTGTTTCATGCATTGGACAACTTGTTTAGTATACAAGGATTTCCATAGATAAAGTTGGCATGTTATAGTCATTAGATTGTTGAATACTAGTTAAGTCATAGTTGGCAGGAGTGCCATTTTCATAATATAAAATGTATTTGCACAAATAAGTCACAAAACAATTCCAACTAAGGTCAAAGTAGAACATAATCAGTTAGTTTTATACTTAACCATTCCTCTTTGTTTAATGAGTTTGACAACAAAACATGCAATATTGAAGACTTTGGAAAACTTTAATACTAAATCCCTCACTTGAGTATACAATGTCTTGAACTCATGCTTATACGTATATATATTAATATTATTATATAAAGAACATAATTATTATTTAATTACCCATGCTCACAAGGGTTCTATATTGTCTATGAAGAATGCTATATCAATATTCTCATATGAATATTTGAAATTTCTTTATATTTAGTAAATTTCTTTTTTTTTCGTTTAGTAGCCGTTCCTTGTTGTACACTAAAAAATGGCCAAAAAGAATGCTCGTATAGAAATATGTTTGATCGTCCCCTATTATCCCTGTCTCAGAAACTTGGGGGAAGCATAAAAAAATATTTAATAGTTAAAGGCTTAGTACCAAAAAGTTGAGGGGGACATGATTTTGGAATTTCATGGTATTAGCAACATGGTTGATGTAATACCACTTGGTGGTTTCTAGTTTTTATAAAAGCAAACACAGGTAGTTGTTGGGGTTCGATGCCATTTGTATTAAACTCTCTTGTGCATATGTAAAGCACAATATGGAATGTGGTAGCACTGCTACACATTATGCTTGGATACATGGAGGATTCATTGGTGGCTTTGTGTTAGCTAGTTTTTATAAAAGCAAACATGAGTAGTTGTTGGGGTTGGATGCCACTTGTATTAATCTCTCTTGTAAGTGCATATGTGAAGCACAATATGGAATATGTGGTTGCATTGCTACACATCATGCTCGGATACAAGGGGGATGCATTGGAGGAGTTTGATGTTTTAAAAATATTTATGCAGACTTTATAAGTGTATTGTAATTTCTCATTGGCGAATATTACATTGAGTATGAATGCTGTTGGTGGCTGGGTTTTTCCCTTTTAAATTTTTTTCCAAGATATATCTTGTCATCTTGATGGTATGATTATCTATTTTTTGTATGATGGATTCTGAATGCTTGCTCGCATATTTTTTTAACTTGGAGTTATGTGGAAATGCTTATTATTGCTGCATTTTTTTCTTTCAATCAACTCCTATTATTGAATGAGTAAGCAGCAAATGCCACTGTCCACTCATCATCTCTGAACGTCTGACGAAAGCAGTAATCCATTAGACATCAAAATTTCTGTTGGACTTTAGTCTGGATTGACTTAACATAGCTGACTTCTAACTCTCACATCTTCATTTAGCTTTACATAATAAAATTTATGCCTATAATATCAAATCATGTGCATTAAGTGAATTTTTAGTTTCATTTGCTTTGCCACGATGATTAGATATCGTTTATGTTTCAGGGTTAAGCTAGGACATATTTCTCTAATCAGTTTTGAATGCATTAAATATTGCTTTCATTGTTTTAGAAGCATGCATCTTATATCAAAACATAAGTCAATAATGCAGTCAGGAATACTAGCAATAAGTCAATTATAAGAGTGCAGTGTTCATCATTTTTTAAGCATTAGATCATGCTTTACACACTCTAGTGTATACAAAGAGAGGATTTTACTTATATCGAACCTAAATTATCATTATATCTTATCTTGCAGATATATGGTGCAGTGACCATGAACAATACATTATGTTTGGGAATCTTCTTAGCTATTGTTTATATCCGTGGCTTGGAATGGGACTTTTCAGCCGAAGTGTTAGTTATATTGCTTGTTGTTTTAGCAATGGGTCTTTTTGGCAGCTTTCGGACGACTTTCCCCTTGTGGATGAGTTTTGTTGCCTTCCTTTTGTATCCTCTAACTTTAGCCATTGTTTATGTCTTAGATTATGTTCTAGGATGGTCATGAAGAGAAGCATTCATAATATTTGTGCATTATGTCATGGTGTTAAGGAGTTGAAATCCATGTATATTTGGAATTCCACCATCATATTGCAATTATATGTATGTTATTATTCTCTTTATGCAAATTAGTTATGTTTTACAAACAGAAATTGTCAGATTGAACTGTTTTCATAGAATTCTTCAATAAGGAGTTTACTTTTGGTCTCTCCCGTCACCATATGTAAATCATGTTTCTAGATATTCGTATCTTGGTCATTTTTGAACTTCATTGCGTGCTAATGTATTTGATTCGCATGCGATGGATAAAGAGAAGTTATGCATCCGAATTTCAGGTACCATGGAACACGAACTATAGATAAAGCAATCATCAGCAGAGTTCCATGCATCCATGCATCAACATTTTCAATTGCTGATGAGACAAGTAAAAATAGCCATCTACATGTTGTCTATTGTGGTAGCAAATATTGATTATTAAATTATTCTAATCTCTGTTGACCCCGTCTTACAAGAATTTGGCATCTTTTCAAGATCTTTACATAATCGCGCTTTTTAGTATTTTTAGTATTTTTTTTTCAAAAGTGTGATAGTTGTTTTCCATGACATTTTCACAAGCTTCTCCTGCTTGTGTAAATTTTAAAATTTTCCATCGTAGTGAATCAAATTTTGGAGAGATATTCTGCTTGCTGGTGGCACATTTACAAGAGATTATATAGCCAAGAAGCAAAGTAAGTTTGTTGGCTCCATAATCTCCCAATTGTGCTAGAAGTGGCATGTAACTAAAAAGTCGAAGAGGTGACCTGTAATATTGTGTCGTACACATTCAAGGTTGCCGAGTGTTGGATCTTATATATTGCAAGCGTTGGGAAGAGATTACTGGCTGTGAAGAATTGTGTCTGTGACTGAAAAAGTTTTTGGTTTCAAATCTGCTATATCGATTTCTTGTTGCGCGGTTATATACTTTAGCCTGCCATTCAGAAGATTTTTTTGGAGAAAAAAATACTATTTAGACACAATCTCTAAGCATTTGTTACATAGAGATACATCTTTCTATATATTTGCTCTATTTAAAGGAGAAAATCTATTCAGAGATCGACACTTTTATCAATTGGTATTAGAGCTATATTATTTATGTGAACGAGTGAAGGGACCAAACGAGCTGCTTAACTGTTTATTGGCTGCTAACACTAAATTATGCTGGAGCGCTGTCAAAAGAGTGGCGATAGTGCCATTGCACATAAAATGCAGTCTTTGTCCTGTGAATCCAGAGATTTGCTTTAGTATATTGTGAATGAGAACGGTAAGCAGCATTCTTGGTGAAGCGCAACAGAAACATGGAAATATATAATACAGCTTCCATCCTGCCAGTTTGAATGTAGATGCTGCCAAGGGAAAGAAGTTTGATTGATTGTATCTGTTTGAAGATAAATTATAACATCTTGTTTTTCTTGTTTTTTTTTTGTTTTTTTAAAAGAAGGTAGGTAAATTATAACATCTTGTTTTTCTTGTAGGTCTCCATGGGGCTGCTTAGCTTATTTTGGCTAGCAGCTGCTCAATTTTTAAAATAAGCAGTCATCTTAAATTGCATTTAAAAGAAATATTTAATGTTAATTGGTCACATAAATTGTAGAGAAAAAATTGGAAACAAATAAAAAGAGGGAAATTGTTTTGGAGAGTCACATGTCACTCTTCTCAATAAGTAGTTTATTTCCAGCCCCTCATTTTTTCAAAGCTTATTTTTAAGTTTTAAGCAGCTGCTGTTCCACTTAAATAGGAAAAGATTTCAATTTATCCTTTCCTCTTAATTAAAAATTTGTATGGGAACACTTTGGCTGCTTAATTTTAAGCAGAAATTGCACTTAAGCAGTCGCATGGGGACATGGGGTAAGAGGCAGTGAGAATTTCTTTTTACAACAAATTCTATATTGAAATGAGCAAACATTAATGTGAGCTTGTAATTGAACACGATAAACTCATGATTTAAAAACAGGTGGTTGCAACGTAAAATATAAAACTTTGGCTATAGAATTGGAAATATTTTTTTAGGTTTGCCTCTTAAACAAGTTTTGGAGTGACAAATAGTATATTGGGTGTCCCTTCGATCAAGTTGACTAGTGTTGACAATTACGGAGAATGACATCATTAAATAAAAAGTATTGTTCTTTTGCAGACCTCACCATCATCTCGATGGAACTATAAGGAAACATCATTCAAATGCTTGTCTATAAGAAGATTTTGACAAAAAAAAATATAAATCAGTGTTTGCCATTGATAAACTTGTTCAACATTGAAAAAAATGTGCAGAATGTACCTAACCACACTAAAAGAAGCCTGGGATATAATCACCACAAATTTTCAGCACTATAATGATGTGAGAGCACGTATGTTCCAAACTCAGTTATATAATAAGTATGGATAGATTAGTAATTGAATATTTTTCAATGATCAAAGGTCTTTTAAATTGTCTTATTAATGCATGTGAGACTATTGTATATATAGATCTCATCCATCTAACCTTTAATAGTTTGTCAAAGTCATTTCAGATTCTCAAAGCTACACTTATATTAAGTGGAAAAATTTACAACCTTGAATTCAATTTGTTGGAGGGCATATTATTACAATATAAAGAATGTTTAAAAGAGACAATGAAGCTAAATCAGCAAATACTTTTTTGGTTTTAAGCTGGAGAAGAAGAAATCTCATTGACAAAGGTGTATTCTTGTGGATAATAGATAGTAGAAAGAAATGAAATGTTTGTTATTATTGGAATTTTGGTAGTCATTTTTAGTGCCAATGCATAAAAAAATGAGTTATAGATATGATAGTTGATACAAATATTGAAGAAGATGAGGAACACCACAAATTGTTTATAGTAGATGTTTCCAAATATGTTGAAAACAATGATGCTTGGATCATTGATTCATGTGTTACTTGTCACATGATTAGGAGAAATGTAACAAAGCAATTAAGAGGCATACATCAGGAGATGATTCACAACTGTATGTTGAAAAAGTTGGTAGAGATCCTCTTAATGTTTCAACTCAAGGTAAAACATGTACTGGTAATGTTTGGTAATGTTTTGCTTGTTCTAGGACTAAAGAAAAATGCTATCCTAGGAAGTCAAACCATTGCCAAAAAAACATGTCATTTTTAAATAGGGAACTTGTAAGGTGTTTTATAGTAAGAGAAAATTAGTATGTGATAGATATGAAAGTAGGATTGTTTTATTTGAGGACCTCTTCTAAAGCCTTAGTTTTAGGTGTTTCTTTGAGAAATTAGTTATTAATGAAAGGCTTGGCTAATTAACTTTAAGTGAGGAAATGTTCAATGAAAGGCTTGGCTAATGAAGTTTGAGACAGTCCATTTTGAACTTAGTGGACTAATGAAGACAATTTCCATAGTGAAATTTTAATATTTCATGACTTCACTTGAAACATATGGATTTACATTTTAAAGAACATGTCAAAAGCATTTTGGTGAGATTGGATAATGGAGAGTATACCTTTGACAATTTTGTTAACTATAGCCAACAAAAGGGAATCAAGAGGCAACTCTCAACTTCATATACTCCACAACAAAATGGAGTAGTTGAAAGAATAAACACGACACTTCAAGAAAACGTTAAATGAATGCTTAGGACTTCTAATTGTGGAGATGAAATATGGGGAGAAGCAATTCACATAGTGGCTTATTTGACTAATCATAATTTGTGTCATGCCCAAAATTTAGGGCAAAAACGGAATGATTTTTTTTTTAAAAATACTAATTTAATTAACAAGTTCGCTCACACGACAAGCGTTATTGAAACTTCCATAATTAAACTCGAGCTAATTCTGAAAAGAACCAAGCATCGAATTTTTGTTTAATTTTATTTGCGGAAAGCTATCTGGTTTAATTTTATCTCTACGAGATACCTAGTCATTAGGTTTATTAAATCCATCACGTTAAAGAAAATAGGAGAGGAAATTTAATTCAATTCCCAATAAGACACATAGTCTAAACATCCAATTTAAAATTTAAATACTCTAATTAAATTACCCGGGACAAAATTAAGTATTTATTACATTAAATACATTTAAAATTATAAAGGCTAGGCTTACTTCTTATAATTTATATATTTCACTTCCCTTTTTACTTCCTATGAGTAATCCTACAGAGGTATTTAAATGTTTAAAACTCTATTAAAAAAATATTTAAATATTTAAAACTTTATTAAAAACTTACTCCAATTTATAACCAGAATATATATATATATATATATATATATATATATATATATATATATATTTAAATATAATTTTACATTATTTTTAATCCATTTAGAATTATCTCCCCAAGATAATAGTTAATCTGCTTCCCAAACCTAATTAGGGTTTTATATTTTTTTTTACACATATTAATAACTCTAAAAACTATCATAATATTTTATTTCATTTACCCTAGCCCTACCCGGGCTAGGGTTTAATCCATTTTTTTGTTTATCACTGAGTTTTTTTTTTTACAGGGCCGAAACCCCAAGGCGGCGGCCATTTTTTGTCGCAGGTTCGAAGAAGGCGACGGGGAGGGCTGAGGCGCCACTGTGTGGGCGCATAGTGGGCGCCGCGGCACCACTGTGTGTCCACACAGTGGGCGCCGCTAGCGGCTCACACCACTATGTGGCCACACAGTGGCGGCCGCGCCACTGGCGGCTCACACCACTGTGTGGCCACACAGTGGCGGCCGCGGCCGAGCGCTGTGTGTCCACACAGTGGGAGCCGAGCGGCCCGCACTGTGTGTTCACACAGTGGGCGCCACGTGGCCCTCACTGTGCGTACACACAGTGGGGTCCGCGTGGAACCCAAATTTCCCCTTTTTTTTTATTTATTTTTTTAAATATATATATATATATTTATATAAATTTATAATCATAAAGTTATAAGGGTGAAAATATACCTATACCTATATATATATATATATATATATATATATATATTTTAAATAAGATTTACATGCAAAAATTTTATACTAAAATAACAAAGGAGAAGCATTATGTTAATTCAAATATATATATATATATATATATAGGCCCTTTTTTGTTTACTTGGTTTTAATTGCTGATAAAAGAATGAAGCAAAATCTATTGATAAGCTTTTTAATCAACACTAATTAGAAATACAATTTAGAAATACATTTTAGGAAATACAATATACTTCTCTAGAATAAATAGATTCAGTGATTTTTCCTCTAATAAAATAATTACTTAAAACTTTTTTTTTTAAATACTTAGGATCTTTCAGCAAAAATAAACTCCTATTTTTCATCAAGTAGAATATAGATAAAATTTAATTGGAAACTATTTTTTTTTTTTCATAATACAAAAGAAGCTTTTGCATGCAACTCAAAGTGGCTTTTCTTTTTCTAAAAAAAAATCAGAAGTAGAAATAAAACAAGCTTTTACAACTCTAAGATATTCTGCATATTTACAGGATGTTTCTTTGCTTAGCTACAACAATAAAACTCAAGTCTATTTTCAAGAATTACAACTTGCTTCTCTTTTCTATAAATGAGGCATACTTCTATAACAAATTTAAACAAATATTTGCAACTGGATTTAAGTATCTTCAACAATAATCTTCTGTGTCTTTTCATGGTTCCTATTCTCTTTTTCTTGACTTTCCTGCATAATAGAAAACACAAATATGACCACGGAGTGCTCACCTCCCAGCCTAGGCTAACTGGTAGCCACCCCCGAGCTCGGAGAACCAATTCCTAGATGGGTAACAAACAGGCAAACACATAGAAGGCAAATACATACAGATTTTCAAACACACTCCCAACTTGGCTTCACAGCACCACACCTTGGTGATGATCTTTTCAAAGGGTGGTAGTGGACCAATACCCTGAGGAGAACTGCAAGTATGAAATAAACAAGAAGCCACCTCATGGCACAATAATTATATCAAGAATCTCAACCCCTTATTCCTTATGCCCCCCAAAGGCATTCTAGCCTTATATCCCTCCTTATGACCCCCATTGCACAAACAGGCCATGCAGCAAGGGTCACACAAAGATCCCTTGTGATCGCTCTCAAAAGAGAGTCTCTCACTTGAGGGTTGTCACTGCTACCACCCACAGGATCCTCTTCTCTCCCAAGAGTAAGAGGTCTTGAGGAAACTCCCAAAACACAACACAAATCATAATGCAAAAATACCAAAAGATTTTTCAACAAAAACATTCAAGAACACAGATTTCTTACACCAACAAACTTCCAGACATAAGCAAGAAGACATTATAATGAATAACTGAAACCAACCTTAATCTGCCCAAAGGTATTATGATATTTGATGAAGAGCTGCCCAATCCACGAATCTTTTCCTTCTACCCTTAATCAATTTTTCTATTCCATAACATTATTTTCTTTTCAAAATTTCTCTTGTCTCCAAAAATGGAGAGTGGGTGATTACCCTTCAATTCTCAAAAATCTTCCTTAAGAAGCTCATTCTCTGAGTTCTCACAAGTTTCCAAAAACCAAAAAGGAAAGAAAAACAGAATGCAAAAAGACTCCCATTTGAATAAGAAAAATCTAAATTAGATTTAACTTCTAAATTTTCAATTTTCGCACAACTCAAAAAAACCAATTTTTAAAGCATTAAAAAGATCATTATAAAGTAGAAACTTGCCTAAAATTACCCCTAACCCCTAGGTATACCTTATGGGCTTTAGGAAACCCTATTAAACTACCCCTAGGTGTTCATTTAACCCATTTTAAACCCCTCTGAAGTTTATTTTCGGGTCAAACATAAGTTGACCACCCCAAATATTATATTCCCAAAGTATTTATGACAACACATTATTTTATTTAAGAAGAACTATAATTAAACACTTTCCCACCAAGAGACAAAATAAAACATTTAAATTTAAATCCACACATGTGTCAAGTGACACAAATAAAACACTTTTACAAAAATAAAACATGAAATTGTCTCTTGTGGTTTTTACACAATAAATTTAAATAACACTTAACACTCATGCAGCATATACTGTTATGAATAAAATACAACACAAACGGGGTGTTGTCTCTCCAAATAGACAAACCCTGGCTTACGAACATACATAAGTCTAGGTTTGATTCTCTGTAATTTTCCATGGTTACATGGTAAATTTCCTGCGCATCTCAATTTACACATTAGTACTTCCAAATATCCATATATAATATAATTCAATAATATAACAATACACATCATTACTTGCATACAATTTTCATCTGCACAGATTGAATACATCTTTTATCAAGCAAATTCACATAAGCAATTTCATCCCAATTCACATAAACTAAACATACATCATAGTTCTATATTCAGAGTAAAGTCCTGCAAATTCAATAACGACATCTATCATTGCAATATCATCCTATCTAACAATCATGTAGTGTTCTATCTCATAAAGCATATAAGTAAATCACCAAATCATAGCAATGTTATCCAAATCTTGAAATCATATAAGTTCTAAGTCTCAAAAAGCATCAAAATAAAGTATCCATCATAGTCTAAATATAAAATCCACTGAATGTCAGACTGAGTCGAGGTGAGGCCTCACAATTTGATTAAAAGTTTGGAAAGCATCTCCCCATGATAAGCTTAGTCAAGTAAAAAACCAATAGCTAGGAATTTATGAATCTTTAAGAACATTTCCTATAGACGCATTCCAAAAGTGAAGAGAATGTATTTAATTATAAGAGCCAAAAATGAATCCTTCTTGGATATGACAATTCTAGTAAAGCCTATTAGTTATATGATCTTAAGGAAAAGAAGAGGAAGAGTCTTGCCTTCCATGTGTTCATTGTGTTGATTTGCTAGAAGAGAAAGATGGCAATGATACATCATCTTACTCACCAAAAAAGGTCAAGCATAAATTAGAAAGTGTTATTGGATCTATTAAAGAAAGATATGGTATTAATAAGCCAAGTTCAAGCTCATTATCTACTACAAAATGCAATGTTCCTCTAAGAAGGCTAGAAAGAAAAGGATAATGCCCATCAAATTGCAAGACTATGAGGTCAAATTTGCATTGACGACAACTATTATAAGCTCACGGCCAAGCACTTAAGGTGTAGTTAGAAAAACAAAATTGACAACTTGTTATGAATCAAGATATGGATTCAATTATCAAAACTAGACATTGAAGTTGGAATTTTTATTTTCTAGTAAAGAAGTTGTTGGTTGTAAACAAGTGTCGTAAACCACGTTCAAATATGATGGCTTAATTGACAAGCACAAAATAAGATTGGTGGCTAAAGGCTACAAATATTATCAAAGCATGTTGAAGATATCTAGGAGTCTAGTGTTTCCTTCTTATAGAAAACAATAAAATTATGTAATTAAATATGTTTGTGTGATGAAATAAAATTGATGGATGAGTCTGGAAAATATAAACGTTTTTGAATCACAATTTATAGGCATATGTTATGTAAAGAGACATCTATAAAAAAAAGACACGTCTATCTATATATTTGTCCTATAACTTAGAGAAAATATATTCAAAGCTCTACAATTGCAATTGTTTTGTGTACATGTAAACATATTCTATTTAATTAGTTTTAATAACTCTTGATACATGTGTGCTAATTTGCTTTCCATTACATAAAATTATATCGTATGCAAATTCATGTTTAAAGGTTTACCTATAAACCATAAGATAATTTTTCACCTATTAATATTTGCATGAAATTTGTATTTTTTTTATGAATAGTAGCCATTTCCATTAATTAAGATAAGTACACTATTCACAAAAAGAGAGTAGGGGGATACAAGGTCACCCATCAGGTGTCAAACATGTAGAGCTCGGAGAGAAAAAAAGACAAAGAGAAACCTTTGAGCAGCTAAAATAGTGGCCAAAGTAGGTGGATCTCTATCATCCTTAGGACCACATACATTAGCAGGGTCAGGGTTGTCATCTGAAAGGGCCCACCCTTTTTTAGTATGAACATCTTCTCTTTCCTTGTCATGATTCTTGCGAGAGGGGGAGATTGCTAGAACCAAACGTAGGAAGCCTTTGGAGGAACTAGCCATCCACTATCACTTCCCGAAGTTGGCCAAGTGTTGTCATCATTGGAAGTTGACCACCCTTTGGCACCACCAGCACCCTGGTCCACACCCCTTGAGCCCCACTCAGAGGCAAAGCCCCTGTGTGACAGAGAGACAAAGCATTTCATGTTGAAAACACTTCCATTACCAAACTAGCAATGAGAAGCCTAAGACTACGAGGTCTAGGAACAACGAGTGGAAGAGCTACATCCACGTCGCCCTCATGAGCCGAAGATGGACCATGGGAGGCAGAAGGACCCGTAGAGGTGTTGGCAGAAGGACTTGGAGGCACTTTGGTAGCTATACAAGGAGCATTTCCCTAATGCTTTAGAAGGGTCTAAAGGTGGGCCATCTCTAACACAACCTTATTGACTTGCACTTGAATTTGAAGCATCACATTATTACATATACATGCTTTAGTAAAAAGAGAAAAATGAATATCTATTGAGCTGAGGAAACAAAATAAAAATTTTATCTTGTCATATTGTAAATTGGATTTCCATCCTAAAAGCATGCCAAATTTGGGTAAATTTAAAGGGGATGTGAGATGAATCCCCTAGAAGGGACATATGCCAAGAAGAGGACTTTGTCCGAAAAGGTTGAAAGAAATCATGAATCCAACTCCACAAGTTTTGAGCATGATGGAAGAACTAGAAAAGGTGTATGAAACTTTTGGGTTGTCCATAGAAAGGGAAACATGGATCGGGAATATCCATATACCTTAGCTGAGAGCCTAGAGGCAAGCCTTGGAAAAGAATGCACCAAGAAAAATGAGCGAGCTTGAGCTCAAGGATAGCATACCAAACATTATGGAATTTGTGACTCCAAACTGCCTAAGAGAATTGCAAATGCCACTAAAGGTTCAAGGCAAGCACCCTAGGCAGGTGCAGAGAGAGCCAATGATACCCCATCTGAGGCTTGTGACTACAAAAACAAGTATTGGGGAACCAACACCAATCGTTCCACCAAGGCTTCATTGAATGAATACCTAGCTTGTGTGCCATATTCATAGGCAAAGCAAACACTACAATGGCAAATGTCTATCGATTTGGCAGCTAAGCTAGAATTGGGTTCACATATCTTTCCAAGAGCGAAGATTCATAGTAACAGAGAAAAATTCTTGGGGTGTGCAGATGTCACGCTTATGATATTGTAAAGCACAAACTCTTAGCACACGAGCCAAGGTAAGCCCATGAAGCTAAATGAGTGGATACCACCAAATATTGTGCTAGTTGAAAGAAATACCATCCCTAAAACCAGACCCAACCCATCAAAGCTAGGGTTTAACAGCTTCCCATACATGCCAAATACTTTTGGCAACGAAAGTTCCTTCAATATGAACGACATCCTTCATAATGAGAAGGGTTTGAAAGTCAATCCCCTTCTAGGAAGGCCTGTTAACAAGAAATGTTAAATAAATACAATGTTGGAGAAGAATTTTTGAAGCCTCATTGCCAAAGATGGCACAAATGATCCATTTAACACATAAAGAGAGCCCTTGCTTCTAAGTAGAAAGAAGCCCAATTCCACTAGACTCACATGGGAGATGACAAAACCCCCCAAACCACTCTGTGGAAAGCGTGATGATCAACCAAAGAGACCCATAAAAAGTCTAGCTAAGAAGCTTCTCAAGCTTATTGTAAGAAGCTTTGGAAGGAGTCCAACAAGATGAGTTATAAACATGGAAGGCCACAAGAATCTTAGGGAAAATATGAAATTTACCAGCAAAAGAGAGTGGTTGGGTGATCCAGTAAGCGAAGTTTTTCTCAATTCTAGTGAGGACAAAATTCTAGAGGTCCATAAGAGAGCCCTAGAAATAAAAAGGGATACCCAAAAACCAAAATATATCACCACGAACTATCCACTTCCACCCATACTGGAGCATCCAATACGGAGTTGGGAGAAAGGATTGTCAATAATTTTGCCATTGAATCGTTGACCTAGAAGCTAAATAGAAAGTGTCAAGACATTGGAGAGCTTCCCGAACATTGTGCTCATCTTCAATGAGGGTGAGAAAAGAGTAATCTTCCAAATGGCCATTAAAAAGTTGTGAAGGTGACTTAAGAAGGGAAATTCCCTTGACCTACTCAATGGAGATAGAATTAGCAAGAAAATACCCAAATCCATCAATAGCTGAAAGATACAAGGAATGAGTCAAAGGGGAACCCTAATGAATAGATCCGAACAGCCTAAATGCCAAAGATTGGCGGCCATTGATGGTGATGCAAACAAATGCATCCCCAATAGCATCTTCACAAATTGGATGAACTTGGGGCTGAAACCAAGAGCTCCCAACATGGAGAGAATGAAAGGATACTCTATCCTATCATAAACTTTGGCAAAGTCGATCTTGACAAAGATGGCACTTTGTTTAGACTAACGGGACCATTCCATACCTTCCCACACTACAACGATGTTATTTCAGATGAATATAGATTTAATGTAACCATTTTGCTCAAGGCAGACAACATGTGAAAGCAAATGAATAATCTTCAGAGCCAGGGCCTTGACAATAATCTTATTGGAGACATTGAGCAATGTAATAGGTTGTCAGTCGCAAATGTCTTCAAAGTCATCTACCTTAGATATGAACTTGATGTTCCCTTTATTAATTAACTGATCTTTGGATTCCTTTATTCCATATGACCTTTCTTGATTCTCTTGATGTTTGATGATGAGTGATGTGCACGAAGAGCCAAGAAAATTTATTTGGAAGCACAATCACCAACCCTAGGCCAGTGAATCCTAGCTTTGATCTAGATACCGTGAGAAGAATGACTCAATAATCTATTTTTTTATGGTTGAGCTGAGCAACCTTAACTTGCAAGATGGGAGAGAAGGGATTGGCAACAAATGTCTTTGTGGTGTGACAAAGATCTAGGATGGTAGCCTCATATGACCACCCTTGGTACATTTCCAACTATTAACCATAAATCTAGAAATAGTGAGTCATACATTGAATAACACCATTCCACCAAGCAATCCACCCAAATTGTTGAGTTAGACGATTATGTAAATTCCAAATCCGCTAAATGTGGGCCATAGTGGGCTAATGACTCAACAAATAAGTGTTTAAAAAACTGAGCCTTGGATGGTCATACACAAACCACTTGCCATTCAATGTTGAACTTGATGGGATAGTGGTCTAACAGGGTAACCTCAGGGAGAGGTAAAATTGAGAGATCTTAACAATCCCCAAAAGACAAAAAATATTATGTCATTATCATAGCATGATCAAGCCATTTAAGAACTCTATTAGTACCAAATCAAATAAGTCCTTGTATGCCAAACACCATGGAGATGATGACAGTTAGAATTGGGATCAAAGAGCCCCAGTTTATTACACATATAAAACCATGTTTCCCTCTCACTAGTTGTCCATAAAAAGGGAATTAATCCTTCTTTGTTAGAGGAAACCTCAACCACATTAAAATTATCTCACAATACCTAATTAGCTAGCGGTAATGAATCTGCAATCCATCATTGCAGAAAAGACTGCAAAACATCATTGAGAGCATAAACATTAATGATCCCAAACAAATTATTATCTAGTGACATTAGGATCCAAACCAGTCACTAAGCAGGATCCAACTCGCAAGTCACAACAAAAGGTTGTCAATATGGTGCAAGGAGAGTGACAAAACCTCCCCGCCTTACCAGCCAAATAACTTGAAATGTAGCAACAAGAATGAACGAAGCAATTTTTATTCCTAAAGGCAAACAATATCTAAACTAGGATATTTACGTTGAGTATCCTAGACGAAATACTTCCTCGTGAGGCCAATAAGACCTTGGACATTCCATGACATAAAGTTCATGATTCAAATTCATGCATGGTATCCTCATCCCAAACAAAGAAGCTATTCTAGAAAAATTCAAACACCTTTTGGAAGCTAGGATAAGAAACCCTATGCTTTTCTAGAGCTCCATCTCGAACCTCTGCATGCCCAAAAGGGCTACAGGAGTGGCATACAAAGTTTGGTTGAGAGGTTAACACTGAGGCAGGTTGAGAAGTTCAAACCCAAGTGGTGCAAACATCACCATCACCAGCTACATGAGAAGAAGAATCTTTCCCCTTAGCTAAAGGGTTTGAAATAATGGGTTGTGGATGCAGTTGTAGTTGTGCCTATGATTATGATTGTAGCTATGGGTCAGTGAAACCTTGTTGCTTGTGATAAGCCAAATTAGACAAGGAATTCTTCCCTTTATGAGAAATTGTTGTCCAACCCTCCTCAACTTTAGGGGCCTCAAAAGAGTGTGAAGGTTTAGATTCCTTGGGGGAAGTCTTAACCTGCAAATTAGCCAAGGGGAAATCCTTCATTGTTCTCTATAGACTAGCACCAAAAAAAGTATTGGTTAGATTCCCATAGAACACTTGTTGTGAGTGACAAAGACCTATCTGAATATCAATAGTCTCTTTGAGGTCTCAAGACAAATCAACCTCCACATAGACCCTCTTTTGAGGGCAAGCATGGCAAAACTCTTTAGGCTCAACACAAACAACCTTGTTGATGAACTAGGCAATGGTTTGAAAAAAAAACCAACAAGGAAAAGGGAGACTGGTAAATTCAATCCAAATTGGGACCTTGAGATTATTATCATTAGAGATAGAGAACTCTCTTGACCATGACTGATAGACAAGCAGAGACAACTGACATAATAAGGCCCATGTTGGAGAACAACCTGAACATTGATTAGATTCAACAAAGTGAAACAAAAAAAGCCTTAGGCGAGATTCTAGATGCCATCAAGATGGACCCCATGAGGGGTCCAAGTCTTGGTAACCCAGTCAAGAAACACTCTTTTCAGGTGGAACCCTCCCCATAAATACCCTAACAAAGTAAACTATTCAAGTCACTAGCATGCACTATCAAAATCTTGAACAAGAAAAACAACGTCAAGGGTACTAGAAGACGTACCTCATGAAAGACTTTGGGAAAAAATTGCATGGGGTGTTTGTTCGAGGCTACCATGATTGCCAAACAACAAAGCTCCAACACCAATGTCAATTATTGGGATGAGGATGGTTGAGGACATAATAAACCTAAAGGATCCTGCAATAAACATGGTATCAAGGCAGACACACTCAAAAAAATAGACAGTAGGCAAAAACAAGCAAAACCCTAACAGAGCACACAACAACCATTAAAGCTTCCTCCTTATTACCATAATTTGTATTTTTGAAAAAGGGAGTGCGAATGATAATGGAAGGTAAGGAGTAGAGCAGAGCTTATGGAAGGTGATGCAGAGAGAGTTTTAGCTTGGGCAAAGAAATATGGTAGCTTAGAAATTCCTTCATTTGCACCAAGCTGAGTCAAAGGCAACCTAGGGTTTATGGTAGTCTCAAGCAAAGGAGGATTGGGGATAATAGAAGTGGTAATGAGAGAGTTGGGATGAAGAATCAAGATTTCAAGCAACCTCCAAAAAAGTAGTGATGAATATTCCCTCAAAAGTAGTGGACTTAGGTGTGGCTTACTTGTAGGCAAGGGTCTTTTTCACCAAGTGGTTCAAGAGGGGTTCTTCAAGGTCTCAAACTCATAAATAGTGGATAGATCAATGGGGAAAAAAGCTTAGGGTGAACTCCGTCTTGAATAAATTCTTCCTAATTCAATGCAACTCAAAAAGTCTTAAAAAATAGATTATGGAGGGAAGTGCCTTGATGAGGGATGAGATTGGTTTTTTTCTTAAAGATTGGCAACCAAACATTGTTTCGTTTATGCAAACCATTGGGAGAGATCCAATGTGGATTAGGATTTTTGATCTTCCTTCTAAGTATTAGAAGAAAGACTCACTCAAGCTAATAGTAAATGAATGGGGACCTTCATTAGAGTTGATCAAAACTTTGGTGAAGGGGAGATTGGATTGTAAATCACTATGTGAAGATTGATTTGAAAGATGGTTGTTGGGAGGAGTTGGAAATAACAACAAAGAATGAGAGCTATAAATAGAAGGTGGAGGTGGAAACCTCCCCGATTGGCAATAGTAGTAGGAAGAGTGGGTCTTCTCCTAAGAACAAATTTAAACCTACCACGTCAATGTTTGGGAAAATGGAAGATCTAGACAAGAATCCTCATTGTGACACCAAAGAGGTGACCTTAGAAACATGTGCAAGGTGGAGTTTGAGTTGATGATCAAATGAAAGGTGATAGGGCTCAATTACAGATAATTTTGATTGAGAATGATGGGGTTGGGGCTAGAGAGAAAACCAATCTTCCAGTAAATGTAACATACTTAGAAGGGATATATGATTATCAAATAAACAGGGATGCCTTAGTTTTGAAGTGTCTTGGGAGTTGTTTGGCATAACCATTGATCATGCCTCCCACCCAAAACTACAACTCCAAAACATAGTTTAGATCCTCTTTTGGTACAGTATCTAGGACTAATGTCTGAGCCCATGTAAGAGGGATAATTTAAAGAAGCAAAGGCGGATCTCTTGTCTAGAAGTGAAGAGGGGAGAGAACATCTAGAGGATGCAATGAAGAGTGTAGGAATCAGTCAGAAGGCATCTAAGAAATCCTCCCTAAATTGTGGGGAAAACAAAAGAAAGGGGAAGGGAAGAAAATTGAATAATGAAAATTATAGTATGGATGGGGTGGCAAAGGAACAAATCAAAATTACTGGAATGCTAAGATTAGGGAAGGGAATCCCTCTTCCTAAGGAGTATTTGATCAAGCGATGATTGAAACTCTCATAAACTAACATTTTTATGATTGGAGAATCAAAGTTGAGCAATGTTGAAGTAGAGCATTACAAAAAGAAAGTAAAGATCTAACAAATGGAATTAGTGCAAGTTGTGGGGGCTTCAGGTGGTCTAGCCATCTTTGGAGACCTCAATCCATTCTCTTGGAAAAAGTGGTCGAACAAACATGCTGGATGGATTGGAAAGTAAGGAGTTTGTCCTCTAGTCTACAGTTTATACTAATAAATGCATGTGGACCAAATGCTTGCATCAAGAAGAGGAAATTATGGTAGAATTAGAAGATTTCCTTGCTACAAATCAAAATGTTTTACATATCTTAGGTGGAGACTTCAATGTGATCTTAGAAATAGTTCATTAAAGTTCATTGAGAGCATATTAAATAGATTTTTTATTTTTATTTTTTTTAAATATTTAATTTGTAATAATATAATGGATTATTTTTATTTTGAACAATTGTATTGTGAAATAATTTATATTTTTTTAAAAGTAAAACTATTAGAGTTATCTTGTATTAGCTAATAATTATTTATTTAATTATTAGTCTATTATACTCTACACTTAAGCTAAACTTAGGCATTTAATAATATTGTAGGTATTTAATAATTCTAATTATTAAATACTCTTTATCCCTTTAGGGTTTCTTTAGGGTTGCATATCTTTAGTTTTTCTTTTTCCTTTCATAAGGATTGTATTGTAACTTTTCTAATTATTCCCTCTCTAAATGATAATCTCTTTTTCAGAGCCTTTTTTGTGTTTAGTCTGCAATCTTCTCTTGTGACAGGTATTCTTGCATACAGATGCTCTTGGGATCTCAGAAGTTGTATTTTCCCAACTTCTTCATGGTATCAGAGCTTTCATCTTCTGTTGCTTGTCCCTGATTTATTTTCAGAAGATTTTCTCTAGAGGTAAGGGTTTCAATTCTTTTTCAAAGGTTTTAGTTTGGATATGGGGCATCTTTTTTGTTTCTGGGTATTTTGAGCTCAAAAGGACCTCACCATTGACCTCAAAACACCCAAAAAACCCCATTTTTCGTATAAAATTTGTCCATTTTAGACAAATTTAGCTCTGGGAAATTTTTTTTTTATTCTGCCCTCTTTCTAGCACATTTCCTGAGGCAAAAAAAATCAAAAAAATAAAAAAAGTTTGATTTTTGGGCATTTTAACGGCTTGCCCAGGCCGGAATCGCCACAGCTCACCTGAGCTAGCCCTGTCGATAGTCGCAAGCAGCCAACGGACCGAGAGCTGCCAGCGCTACTCTGACCGCTAACCACCTTCCTCGCCCACAGTCTGAGTCTCGCCGCCGTCGTTACCACCCAGTGCCCGGCTTGCCTGTCACTGCACCGTGCCCAGCCACCACCGCCTTCTGCCCTTCACATGGCCACATCCCAAGCTCCGCCGCCGCCCAGCCAAAGAGTCGCCTCTCCTCCTCTAGCTTGCTCTTGCAAGCCCTTTTGACAAGGGGGAGGTTTTTTTGCCATAACTTGGGCAAACGGAGTCAGATTTTTGAAAATGAATAGGCACTGGAAAGATCTTTTCGAGCTCTACTCAGATTTGGAGGTGAGATTTGTTGATTTTTTCATCTAGTGCTTTTTTTCCCATCCAAGTTGGTGCTCTTTTCTGCACTCTGGGAGCCATATCTTGGGCAAACGGACTCCGTTTTCGGAAAACAAATAGGCGTTGGAAATTTCTTTGAGAGATATTCTCAGATTTGGAGTTATTGTTTCCAGAAATATCACCAGGTATACTGTTAGGATTCCCACAGATACTGAGAGGGGGGGGGGGTGAATCAGTATTTGACCGGTAATAAGAATTTATTAAGTTAAAACATGCAGAACATAAAATGACAGTATACTGGTATGCAAGAATTAATGCAATAAACAAAATCAGAAACATCCACATGAAAAGAACACCATAACACAAGAAGTTTAACGAGGAAACCCGGTGTGGGAAAAACCTCGGTGGGATTTGTGACACATAATATTCACTCACTGGCCAATAGGAGAATATTACTTACAATAGGGGCTTGCACATGCAGGAAGGCCAACTGCCTAGAGCTCACTGCTCAAAGAGAAGTCACATTGACTTACAATAAGGATTATACTAATCCAATGACTTGTACTGCTTTACAATAGCATCTCCAATGCCAGATTCAGTACCGGTTCTTTCTCTGTTCTTTACATATACCCTTGACCTATAATTCGCATATTAGGTCTACCTAATAATTTTCTTTATGCTTGCTATTTTTCCTCTCTAAATGTCTACAATGATATCCTTTATATACAAGAGTCATTTTACAATTTTCCAAGTTGGCTTTCAATAATAAACAAATTATTACATAACAAAAATCCTGTTGGCCTCTATGCCGGTATACATGTATTCTTCTGTGCCGGTGCTGGTGTAGAGTGATCTGTTGATGCCGGTGCACTGTCTTGCCTATGTAATGCTTTGCTGGTATGATGTCTTGTCGGTGCCATAGGATTGCAAGGTTGCCATCAATGACAAAACCTTCAATCACATACAATGTCTCATTGGAGTGTCCATATGCCAACGTATACAAGATAGTGTTTGACGCATTTTCCTAGCTCTTGTCTTCTTTTTGGCTCTCAGATTGTACTGATTTTTTGTTTTACATATTGTGGGGGGTGTTATTTTTTTTATATTTTATGTAACTTACTTCAAAAAATCAGAACACCTAAACTTAAAAAAACAAAAAAACCCCTTCTGCATCTTTTGTCTAGTCTGAAAGATCACTTAATTTAAAAAAATCAAGAGCAGGTCCAGGTTCAGGTACAGGTGCCCATGGCAAATTCTTCAGTTGAGCTCCTTACATCCTAGAACTATCACCTCTGGAAAGCTCGTATGACGAGGCTTCTCAAATCAAGGGGGTTATGGTCCTATTTGGATGCGGATCAGCCGTAGTTGTAGCGTCCTTTTGAGATTCTTCAACACCGGATTAAGATGGATGAGGCTATGGGTTTCATCTCCTTACATTTTTAGATAACTTGCTTTTTCACCTTGATGGTTTGCTCACTCCTTGAGCTATGTGGTCCAAGTTTGAAACTCTCTTTTGTACTGTCAATGAGTTTAGAGCACTACAGATTGAGGCAGAGCTCTCTTCCTTGTTACTTGAGTCTTTTCCTCACATTGAGGACTTTCTGAACAAGTTTAAAACCACCAAATCTATCATGTAGAGTTGTGGTAAGAATAAGATAGACCCAGAGTGTATCTACCTGATTCTCTCTAAGCTTCGAGGAACCTATCAAATATTTGCTTCCACTTTTTATTCTACTATGGATGCATTGGGTACACGCTTCACCATGCCTACTTTTGATGTGTTCTATGATCGCTTGACTCGTGAGCAGGCTCACCTATCTCAGGTTGACACTCTCACAAAATCAAAGCCCAAAGCATTGGTTTCTCAGACATATAAAGAGAATAAGAAGTGGAAACGGGCCTAAGAGGGATTCAACTAGAAGTGAGCATCCCTGCAAGACACCACCTAAGCCTGATTTCAAACCGAAGTCCAATCCCAAACATGAGCACTCTTCTAAGTCTGGTGAGTTTTCCTCCAAGACTAAGAAGAAGTCAGATGAAATTTGCAGTTTCTATGGCAAAGAAGGTCATCCAGTTTCTCATTGTTGGAAACGATTAGAGGTCTTGGAGGCAGCCATGCAACAACATCATATTTCTCCTCCTCAGCCTCCATCTTCCTCTTCTACTGTGAAAGGACATTCTCTTTCTGCATGAGCTATTCCTTTTGCATCCACTTGGATTATTGATTTCGAGGCTTCTCACCACATGACACACTCACCGCAGCTTGTTACCTCACTTGCTCACAGTAATACTTTACAGATTGTAGTTGGTGACTCAGCACAACTTTTAGTTTCAGGTTCAGGTTCTGTTTCATTGATAGGTGGTTGTTTTTAGGATGTTCTTTTGGTTCCTGATATTTCTATGAACCTCCTCTCTATTTATCAGATTTGCCATTCTGGCTCTGGTAAAATGATTGAGTTCTCACCACATGATGTGGTTACTCGAGAGCTCCATGATCCTGATTTGGTTGTGGCTACTGGCAGTGTTGATCATGATTCTCGGTTATATCGGTTTGATGGCTTTGAGAGTCCAGATGGTTCAAGTGTTTCTCTTATAGCACATGCAGATTCAGTGAGCAGACTATGGCCTGAACGTTTTGGCCATTTCAACTACATATACTTACAACAGATGAGCACATATGCACTTGTTATTGGGATCCCTCAGGTATCATGTACTGATGGTGTATGTCGAGGTTGTGCACTTGGCAAGCATCACTGTGATCCTTTTCCTACAGGCAGAGCCACCCATGCTAAGGCACCCTTGGATTTGATCCACAATGATCTTAAGTCATTTCCCACTCCATCTTTTTCAGGGTCCAAGTATGTGCTCACTTTCATTGATGACTTCTCCAGACGCACATGGGTGTACTTTCTTAAGTACAAGTCTGATGTCTTTGATTCATTTCGAGTCTTTAAGACATTTGTAGAGAAGCAATCTGGTCTTTCTATAAAGAGGATACACACAGATAATAGGAGAGAATATGTGAATCAATCTTTTACAAATTTTTGCACAGAGCATGGTTTGCAGCATCAGTTATCAGTTTCTCACACCCCTTAGCAGAATGGTGTTGTTGAGAGAAAGAACAGAACACTAAGGGAGATGGCCAATTGTATGCTTCAGTCACATTCTATGCATCCTGCTTTTTGGGCTGAGGTAGTTAATTGTGCCACCTATATTGAGAATTGGATGCCTCATAAGGCATTGCGTCAGTTGACTCTTGAGGAGGCTTGGTCCCAGGTCAAGCCTAATGTTTCTTCATTCTGAGTTTTTGGTAGTGAGGATTGGGTGTTTGTTCTAGATGCTCAAAAGAAAGCCATGGAGAGGAAGAGTTGACCACTCATTTTTGTTGGCTACTATGAGGATGTTAAGGCGTACAGGTTGTTTGATCCTGATTCTAGAGAGGTCCTGTTTAGGTGGGATGTCCAGTTTGTTGAGCGCCTTCCTCAAATGGACTCTCCATCAGCAGCTTCTCCATCACTGTCTCCTCCTCCCTCTTCATCTTTTGGGGATTGCTTTTCCTTGAGGATGATGCAGATGATGGTCCACCTTCACCACCATCACCACCACCACTACCACCACCCATTGCTCAGCCTTTGTCCAAGTGGGCCTGGTTTATAGTTGATATTGTTGGTTCTATGGCAGGTGATCCTACTAACACTCATTGTACTCATGCATATACATCTAGTTCCAGTCTTTTGATTCATGCCATTTCGAATGATCCTCAAAAATTTTCAGAGGCGATAGGTCACCCAGAGTGGGATAGGGCCATAGATGAGGAGTATTCTTCTTTGATGAAGAATCATACTTGGGATCTTTATTCTCTTATGAAGGGAAGAAAGTTGGTTCGGTGCAAGTGGGTGTATCGTACCAAGTATGTTGTGGATGGTTCTATTAATAAGTATAAGGCTTGTCTTGTTGCGAAGGGGTTTTCTCAGGTGGAGGGTATTGATTACTCTGAGACCTTTGCTCTTGTTGCCAAGATGAATTCTATTCATTTTGTACTTTCTCTGGCAACTTCACAGGGATGTACAGTTTTTCAGATGGATGTGAAGATTGCTTTCTTGCATGGAGACCTTCGTGAGGAGATCTATATAGAGCAGCCTTAGGGATTTGTGTAGGATTCCTCTTTGGTTTGCAGATTTCAACGTTTATTATATGGTCTCAAATAGGCTCCTCGGGCCTGGTATGAGAAGATGGACTCCTTCTTGCTTTCCACACTCTTTACACGATGTCATTTTGATCCTACAATCTACATTAACCATGAAGGGAATGATATAGTAATTCTTGTGCTCTATGTTGATGATCTTATCATTATCGGTAGCTCATCCTCCTTGAATCAAGATATTCAACGAGCCTTGATGGAGCAGTTTGAGATGACAAATCTTGGCCTTCTGCACTATTTTTTGGGCCTACAGGTTATTTAGTCTTCCGATGGGATTTCCATTCTTCAACAGAAGTATGCTCTTGATATTCTTCACAGATTTGACATGCTTACTTGCAAGCCTGCACCCACACCATTTGAGTCAGGTGTTGTTTTGTCTACCACTTGTTCTACACCTTCTGTGGATTCTACCTTATATAGGCAGTTGGTTGGCAGTTTGTTGTACTTGACGCATACCCGCCTGGATCTTTCTTTTGCAGTTGGTATTGTCTCTTGGTTCTCCCATGATCCTCATGAGAGCCATTGGCAAGCATCCAAACATATTTTGAGGTACATTCAGGGCACTACACAGTTTGGCATTCACTATACTTCAGGATCCCCTCACATTGTTGGCTTCACTAACTCAGATTGGGCTAGTGATGCTCAAGATCGGAAGTCTACTTCTGGCTTTGTTTTCTGGCTTGGTTCTGGTCCTATCACATGGTCTTGCAATAAGTAGTCTGCTATTGCATTATCATCTACAGAGGTTGAGTATCGAGCAGCGGTGTTAGCTAGTCAAGAGGTTTTATGGTTTCGACAGTTGATGACTGAGTTTGGGTTTCCTCCTGTTATTCCCACTATTATTTGGTGTGACAATCAGAGTGCCATTCATCTTTCCTGCAACCCAGTGGAGCACCAGAGGTCTAAACACATTGAGCTTCACATGCACTTCATCAGATAGCTGATTCAGGATGGCTTTCTCATCTTGGAGTACATTCTTACAGAGGAGCAGGTTGTTGACATCTTCACTAAACCTTTTGCATCTCCGCACTATCTTCAGTTGCGCTCTATGATTAGGGTGAAGGAAGTTGTCCTCTGGGGGTCTCATTGTGGCCTTCCTTCCTTCATGTTCTCTTTTTGCATGCCTTTCCCATCTCTTTTTGGAGTAGAGTTTTTTCCCATGTGGTTTTCTTTGTTTCTCCATTTCATAGAGATTTGGTTGTGATTGGGTACCTCATCAGGCCTTGTTGTTGGGACCCAAATTTGCCTTCTTCTTGTAGTTGCATTTTGTTTTCCTACATTTAGTTTTTTAGCTACTCCCTAAGTTCATCTTAAGGGGGGGTGTTAGAGTTATCTTGTATTAGCTAATAATTATTTATTTAATTATTAGTCTATTATACTCTACGCTTAAGCTAAACTTAGGCATTTAATAATATTGTAGGTATTTAATAATTATTCTAATTATTAGATACTCTTTATCCCTTTAGGGTTGCATATCTTTAGTGTTTCTTTTTCCTTTCATAAGGATTGTATTGTAACTTTTCTAATTGTTCCCTCTCTGAATGATAATCTCTTTTTCAGAACCTTTTTTGTGTTCAGTCTCCAATCTTCTCTTGTGACAGGTATTCTTGCATACAGATGCTCTTGGGATCTCAGAAGTTGTATTTTCCCAACTTCTTCAAAAAATATTTTTTAAAACTGGATAGTAATATTATCTATATTAAGATAATTTAATTAGTTATATAATATATTACTTGATTAAAATTTAATTTAATATTTATTATTACCAAAGAAATAATCTGTCTACTTGTTTTAGTTTTTTTGAAATATTATGTTATTTTTTCTTCAATAAAGATAGATGTACAAACTACATAGGTAGTTTTCTAGGCAAATTTGACTACATTATTGATTGACTATAGAAGCTTTCATTAGTTTGTCAATGAACAAGGAATTAGACCCACTAGTCTGATAATACCAATACCTAAGTTCCATGTACACTCCTATCCCTTTCTCTTTAGTTGCCTCTTTTTAAGTTTATGGTTGTAATGTGATTTATTCTTCACTCCCCTCTTATTGATGATAGAGTTTTGAGTGTGGTCTAAAATGTCTAGATGCAATCTTATCAATTCTACTTTATAAGATTGCATCTAAACATTTTAGATCACACTTTATAATCTACCATTGGAAAGAGGAGAGTGAAGGATTACATTACAAATTAGAAATGATAAGATTGCATCTAGACAAGAAAAACATACTTAACAATGACAATTGAAACTCATCGAAATATTAATTTGGGTGGGGGTAAATACAAATTTTTAAATATTATGATAAAATATATGGTCATTATGCCAGTTATTAGATCCATTTCATAAGAGCTAAATGTTATCTATTGATTAGTAATATTTTTGGTAAATCATAATGCCATGACTCCACTATTTACTTTTGTGATCATTCCAATTATATACAATATTTGATGTAATGTAAGTTATTATACTTTATACTATTTTAAGATTTATTTTTAATAGTTTTAGATAACATTTTATTTTTAACTTTTTAATTTCTATTTTAGATTATAATATATAATTTTTTAAATATTTTAAATATAATATTATAAAATAAAATCCCAGATAAATAAAATATATTAGATTTGAATATTTATTAGTATAATTTTATATATGTGTATAAATTGTATATTACTAAACATAAATATAATTTAATAGATAATAATATATAATATAAATTTTACATAGTACAATAAATAAATTAAATTTATTGAGAAATACAATATAAAAATATTTATTGTTACATATTATATAAAAATATAATGTACATTATTAAATATAAATAATGCATAATATTTTACTATCAATAATAGTATTAGAAATTGGATATACATATACTATAATGTAATTATTATATATCTTATATAATATATTATTTGAATTATAAGAGATCTAAGTTCACCAGACATTTATTAGAGAAGAAACATTCATTGTTCCTCTCTCCATCTATCTCTATATCTCTCTCACACACACTCTATCTCTTGTAGCGTCCTAAATTGTACTCGCCTACAATTTTGTCCTCACTTTGGCCTCACTTTGGCGTCCATCCTCTAAGGCCTAACTAAAGCATTGATTTTGCCCACATCAACTATCAAACATAAATTTTCACTATCTAGACCCTACACTATCTCCCCTTGATCTTGGAGCCCTGATTTCAAGGACCATAGTGACCAACACCATGGTCCTCTCAAAAAGGGGCCATATTGGGGCCTCATAATTGTTGTCTTAATTTTTGAATTTTTAAAAAATTAAACGACTCCTATAGATTTTTTCCTTAAAATTCATAATTTATTTTCTCTAAGGTATGTTTTATGAGGTAAATACTCATACTGGTTTGCGTCTAATCACACGTCAGTGTTTTTGACATCTTTATCCAAGTTTTGATTGTTAAATTTTATGTTGTTCTTCCTCTTGTTTGTGCAATTTCAGGTTTTGGGTCTGATCATTGCAAGCAATAAGGACTTTTGAATGCAATTACAAGTATATGTATTTTACTTGTAGTTAGGTCTTAGAGGCCTTATTACAAGCTAGTTCATATTTAAAATCAAAGTACTTGTAATCGGGCCTCTATAACCCGACTACAAGTGAGGATCATTTTCTTTTAAAAAAGAAATGAGTAAATCTACTTGTCATCGGAGGTTTATAACCCGATTACAATTATGTTTTGTGAGAGACAAAGTGGAATATTTCTTACTTGTATCGAGCTTCCCAAAACCTGACTTACTTTGAGTTTCTTGCCCATTTCAAGTTCTATGTTTTTCAGGATTGGCTTCAAGACATTGTTGTGAAATAGGAGTGCTCCTCCTCATTTTCTTGTTAAACCCTCATGTGAAGGTTCTCGAATCATTTTATTTTTTCCCTTGGAGCTGCATAAGAGTTTGAGTAGGTTTTACTTCATTTCTATAGGGTTTTTCATCTTGAGGTAAGTACATTTTGTTCTTTTTGTTCCTTCATTTTGTTCTTCTCCCTAGGTTACATCAATCCATTTGTAGACACTGTTTCAAATTCATTGTCAATGGAAAAGTATGGATGCATTTTTTATAGAAAATATTAGCTTCCCTTTGTGTGACATTTCAAGTGTTTGCAAACCTTCCTTATATTGGTATTGCATTTGTATTTGAGTTGGATGTTTGACTTGAATCACATAGTTTATTACCTCGCCGCTTGCAAATCTCATACTTGCAATCAGGTTTCCCAAGCCCGATTGTAAACTATTTTCTTCCCATCACTTATTTTATTTGCAAGCTGGTCTTTTCATGCAATCCCATGATAACTTGTAGTCGGATTCTTGACACCTAATGACAAGTCTTTGTTTGCCATATAATCACTTGTTCACTTGCAATCCAGTCTTAAATATGACTACAAGTTCAACATCTAACTTCCCTATACTTGGATTTCAGATTTCAAGTTTCCAATTGCAAGTTCATCCTCCCCATTCGATCGCAATTATGCAAGCTCATATCTTTCCCACAAGCTTATATTCTTGCATTTGAGTCCCAGAAACCCGATTACAAGTAAGATCTTCAACGTTTTCCCACAAAGTTTATGCTTTCCCGCTTGCACATTTTGAGTTCATTCCACTTGCAGTCTGCCCTTTGAGATCCAAAAATTTTCTCGTCACTATCCACAAGGCATCTTTCAAATTCATGCATTCTTTTTCACCTCTTTCATGATAAATATCATGAAAGGTCTAGCGTTGGGCATTTTTTTTCAATCTCTTTCAGTTAAGGAGAGAGAGAGATCATGGCTTCTCCAATAGCCTATGAAGACATTCTTACTTTTTGGAGTTTTCATCACAATGTTGCAAATTCTTGTTCAGTGATAGAAAAGACAACATCTCCTTCCAACAAGAAGATGAAATACAAGTATGATAAGTATCAAAATGAAATTGTTCCTTCTCAAGTGAACTCTCCTATTGATGAGATTAAGGACATAGAGATTGGAAATATTGACATGTCCGAGTTTATTGAAAGAGAAGAAGGATCACCCAAGCCATGGCATGCAGTTGCTCCTAAATAGTCATATCAATTTGGTTTCTAATTTTCCAGTGGAAGCCTTGGAGTTGTTCTTGCCTATGCTCCTCATTTTGATAGAGGGTCTAGGACAATCAAATATGATGATGGTAATACTATCATCAGGTTGGATGTAAAAATCATCGATAAGATATTTAAGGTTCCTTTTACTCTAGTAAATGTAGATATTTCCATGAAGAGTACCCTAGATCACTACAACTAGAAGAGATCAGATTGCATAAGACATGTCAACTCAAAATGACTCAAGATTCCCAAGACCTGTTTCTCTAAATGGTCAAAATTATATCAGTTTGATTTTATTAAGGAAGTCAATGATATGATCACACTTTTGAGGAGGATAATGGGGTTGAAATAGTCCAATTTATTTGAGATCTGGATGTAAAAATACATTGTAGTCATGAGGAAAGGGCGGTCTCATTTCTTTTGCGGTGAAGTCATCAATGATAACCTGTGTGAGAAGCTATCACAAGTTTCAACCACCTTTATCTTCTACATGAATTCCTACTTAGTGTACATAGCAGTGTCACTTAAGACAATTTCCTAGTCTTTTTACCAAAGGTGATAAGTTGTTGGTACTAGTATGGAAATATTTTGAACAAATCACTTTGAGACCTAATAGGATTCACTATAGGAGGGTGCAAGATGTCTTCTTTGGGAATTTCATGTGTTTATTTTATAAACTACTTAAGAATAAGAGAATGTTTGAGGCAGCTTGGAAGAAGGTGAATGAGTATGGATGTTTGTTCCTTCCATTCCCAACTTTCACTTACATGAGAGTTGGATGTTTTGAAGATCAACCGTATATGCTTCTTAGATATCCTACCGACAAGATCATCCTAATGGAGTTGGCTAGGCAACTAATGATAGTTCATGTAGTCCAATTAGATAACCATAAGTTAGGCATCAACATATCCTCTCACAATCCACCGCAAATTGTCGATATTTCTTGACAGCCTCAGCAAGAGCCAAATAAATAGAGATACAAATTAAAGAAGTCAGATTGAAAAAGTTCAAGGTGAGGAAGGATTTTGATTATCGAGGAATGAAGGATAAAATCAAGAGAGCCTTCACTCATGTTCATCCCCTCAAATATGTTTGGGTTGATCTTTGTACATAAGAGGATATCAGAAAAATGGACTACAATAGGCTTGGTTTGGAGAATATTGTAGATTTGGATTTGACCAAGATTTTACTAAGGCTCCTCTTCCATCTCCCCAATGGTTGCACAAGGAGTGTACCTCAATCTTTGATAGAATTCAGCCAATCCTTGCCAAAACCAATGCTTGGATGAAAAACAATAATGTCAAAAATATTAAGATCAAGGTTGAGGTGGAAAGTGATTCAGCGGGGCGAGTTGGGCATAAGTCTGAATTCAGGGTCAAATCCAAAGAGGGTGCGTCTTCCTTGGGCACTAGGATCAAGCTAAAAGTAAGTAGAGATTTGGTTTTTCCTCCACAAGAGTTGTCATTGAAGGGAAAAGAGAAGTCTCAAGTGCAGATTCATGTCATTGATCCTAAGGATGAAACACATAAGGAGAATACAACAAGATCCCCTCCTACTATGGACTCAGATTCTCCTCACAAGATCATTTGTCAATTTTATTTGGATTTTCCTCTTGGCAATTGATACTCATCTAAGTTATAGGTGTTGTCCTTTATGGAAACACACTCTAGGGGAGATCTGACAATCATGGTAGTTGATATTCACTTCACCGAAAATCAGGGAACCAGCAAGCATGTAACTAACTAACTTGGAACCGGTATTCTAAGGCCAACATAGGAGATTGATCTGGCAAGCGTGGAAGCAACAACGGTCATATTGCTTCATGTTTATATTTTTTTTGGATCGACATGTGTCTTATCTTTTGGAATATGATCGTAAGCCGACATAAGGTATTTGTGTTTATTCATGTAAATGGGTATACAAGTCAATCCGGGTTAGGTCATTGGTGATATGACAGATAAGAGATGTGATAGGTTATGTGGTGTTATGCGAGAAAGATCTTGATAGATAGAATGCGAATATAAAGATCTATGAGCGGTGTTGATTATTTTTCTAGAGGTTTGGGAAGAAATCTAAGTTACCGGAAAGGGAGGTTACAGTATAAATTGGTATAGACAGTGCTTAAATCGGAACTCGTCCAGCATAACAGATGCACATTCTGAGTTTAATTTTTGTCTGTAATCCAGTATTTTGGATCTGTAGTCAGTGAGGCTCCTTTTGTGATGAGGAGTGTGCTCTAGGCAGTGCTCCTTCCTGCATGTGAAGGCCCCTCTTGTAATATTTATTCAGTTGGCTAGTGGGTAGATATTGTGGGTCTCTAATCCCACCATGGTTTTTCCTCTATGGGGTTTTCCATGTATAAATATATGTGTTGTGGTTTTGATTCATGTGGTTTCATTAACATTACTAGTTGTTACTTTCTTCTATGCATATCGGTTAATAAGTGAATTTGTTAATAAGGCTAAAAATATTATAACTGGCAGAACACTAATTCACCCCCCCCCCCCTCTCAGTGTTCTTGGATTCTAACAGTTCCAATGTCTTCAATTGACATATTTTTCTATAGTTCATGTGGATCCTGTTATGCCAAGTGCGTCTATTTGCACGAATATATCATTATCAGTTGCAAATACTTCTCATGGAGATAGAGAGAGTGTTTTTTATGTTAATCCTTCATATGCCATTCTATCAAGCATATCACTTCTAAAAATTGATACTTATGCTATAAGTTTTGATAAGATCATGTCCAAAGCCTACCATGATTTGTCGTTGGAGAAAATACTTGTCGTTGTCCAAATTGAGGCTTCACCTAGAGTGACAACTGTGGTATATGAAGAGCCTATTTCTACACAAACCATAGTTGTTGTCACAAATTGAATCTCATTAGATCTACCCCCATAGATAAGATTAACCACTCCCTAGAGGAAGAAACATGAGATTTCTCCTTATGTGTTTGATTTTCAGCAGCTTAGGAAATCTAAGCCAATGGATGCGAAGAAGGCAAAAACAGTCTCACGAGTGGTTGTGGACAACAATAAGATGAAATATGCAGAGGTGGAAGAGCCCCTTGCTGATAAACCACTAGAAGAAATGTAGCTATCTGATTACATATTCACAAGGGTGAAGCTAGGAAGGCAAACACATGCTGAATGATGCACAATGTTCAAGACTTGGTAGCTTTTTTGGTTCAAAGTTATGATGAACTCTTAGAAAAGACAAATAAGGTCAAGGAGGGAAACACACAACTCATTTCAAGGATTCAAAATATCACTAATTCCTTAGAGAAGGTTGATCCTTTAACTTCCTCTACTTCTGAAGATTCCATCAAATGAGTTGAGAAAGATACTCAATAGACCAAAGCTATTGATTCTTGGGTTGATCAATTGGTTGATCAAAGTGGTCAAGTAATAAATAAGGCACTATAGGTATTGAAAAGCGTAAAGGAAACAAAGACAAAATTAAACTAGACTTAAGAAGCTTTCACACAAAGTATGGAATCCATAGAGAAAGATTTAAAAATCTGGCATGAGATGGATCATGTCAAATTGAAAACCCTATGTGACAACATTGTGATATCAAGAAGAGAGAGGTATATTGAATTCAAGGAGATTGTGATCAATAGATCATTAGTTCTAAATAATTTAATCAAATATATTGAGGCTACTCTAGAAATGAGTACTAAAGTGGAGCAAGATAATATCTCTAACTTTGAGAGAATGTCTTGCAAAATGGCAAGTCAAGATGAATAATTGCTTCCTGAGGATGTGATACTTTTTGAGTTGATGTCAAGGATTCATCATGAATTAGAATCTGAGCAATTTATAATGACCTAATTCAAGAGGTTTGTGGAAAGCCAAGTTTCCCTTGACAAGATGCAGACTATTCTCGAGGAACACAGAGTAGTGACAATAAGATATTTTGTTGTCATCATCAAAACTACTGTTGTTGGGAAGAATACAGTAGGACCAAATCCTGGTGAATTGCAGGAATCAATTGATAGGTTTCAAGATTTCATGGCCAAGGAGAGAGAACAACAAGAAATGCCTCATGACACTTGAGTTTTACTTTTGTTTTATGTATTTTCCTTTTGAAAAATTACATGTAGTATCCAAACTTATAATTACAAGTAGACTCATAACTTGCAATCTTGCAACTTGTAATTACATGTAAATAAATTACAAGTTGAAATACAGTAGGATTGTAATTTGGAATGAGTGATAGTTAGTTATAGGGGTTATGTAAAAGTCTTAGTTGGACTTCTCCCATTTTTTTCTTTTAGCCCATCTCATATATATATATATATATATATATATATATATATATATATATATATATGAGATGGGCTAAAAGAAAAAAATGGGAGAAGTCCAACTAAGACTTTTACATAACCCCTATAACTAACTATCACTCATTCCAAATTACAATCCTACTGTATTTCAACTTGTATATATATATGCATACATACACACACACACACACACACACACACACACACACACACACACACACACACACACACACACACACACACACACACACACACACACACACACACACACACACACACACACACACACACACAGAGAGAGAGAGAGAGATATATATGTATGTATGTATATATCGAAAGGCACTCTATGTAATATTGGTCTTTTTAGCAAGCAAGAAAACTTTGCAAAAATTTATAGTTATAAATACTTTGTGCTTCATAATTGAGTATCGGTTTCTCAAGTAATATCAAGAAGGCATTTGAGTTTCAAACTTTGTTTTGAAGTCTTACTCTTATATCTATTGTGTTCTTGTTCCAAAGTGGCATATTTTTCTGCATTTGCTTGAGGTCCTAACAAGATTGATGAAAGGAGCTTTGATATGATTTATTATAGACTTTGTGCTGCAATTATTAAGTATTAAATTATTATAGCTAAGTGTTCATAACTGAGAGGAATTGCAGGACTTTATGCTAGTTGTTGTTCACATTTGTAGTGGTTCAGAAGTGCACCATATCAACGGATTTTGTGTTGTTATATGCCATGTGTTGTTCTTATTTTAATTCTTTTGAAAATGTAGAGAGGATATTGGATAGTAAAGTATTTGAGCTTTTTTTCTATTTTATAGTCATAGGGAAGTGACGAAAGACTAAGATTCACATAAACTTCGCTTCCTTTTTTCTTAAACATTTTGTAATTGTTGAAGTTCCTCAAGTTGATATATTTGTTTTCTTAATTGTTGTTTATTTTCTAAAAAGAGAAAATAATATCATATTTTCTCAAGAAAGAGAAAAGTATGTTATCCCGCCCAAGTTATATTAGTGTTTAGTTAATTGGTAATAGTAAAAAGGAGGAGCCTTACCTTAAAATTAGGAGAGTTTTTAACTCACACATTGTGGTTGAAACCACAATTTTGTATGCCTCCCCACATGTACAAAATTTTCAACCAACTATTTTTAGCAACTCTATTGGGGATATGAATGCTTTCAGATTCCTCACACTTTCGTTTTAAGTTTAGTGTCTTATTGTTTTCAGAATTTCTTTTCTTGGGTTTCTTGCTAATTCTCTATGTTGAAAGGAATTTGTCATTGCGTTCAGTGCAAGAAGGGTGAAAGTTCTCAAGAAATTACACCAAGTTTGGTTGAACAAGCTAAGTTTGATATCATTACTACCACATCCTCTCTTTCACAAACTACCAACTTCCCACCATACAAGAAGAAAAAGCCTATCCCAAGTGAAGTTTCACCTTTTTTTTTAAAGCCATTAATTCCTTCCATTCTTGTTATTCCCAAGATGATTGTTGTTGCTACTACATGTCCTTGGGGAGAAAATTTTGGTCCTTTTTCTCAAAATCCACCCCTCCATCCTCTTTCACAAGGCTCCCAAAAGAATCTTCCTAAATTTTGTGGGGATGTAAAATGACATCATGGTGAGCATATCAAAGCCTTTTATATGGCTCATGGTGTTCTCAGAGTAGAGAATCAAGATGTTGCAGTACAATTATTTATGTAAACCTTGCAGGTTATTGTAGCTTATTGGTTCTATAATCTTTTCGCGAGTTCCATCACCTCTTAGAACATGCTCAAAGATAAGTTTGAGGAATGTTTCAAGCCTTTCAAAGACAAACATGCTTTGTTGGCTCAACTAACACAAATGAAGAAAGATACACATGAAGGCATGTGTGAATCCATCGCCAAGTTTAATAAGCCGACAAACAGAATTCCCACTGTTTCTCAACCCACTCTTGTGAATCTCAAGTGTTTTTTCAGCAATACACAACTTCCTGAAATTAGTTTTATACTAAGAAGAGTTGTTCCAAGAGATCTAATAGCCACTCAAGTTTTGGCAATAGAAATTGAAGATGATTTGATCGTGGATGGAAATATCAAAAAATATCCTAACCGATCTAAAGGAGATTCATTATAAGAAGTGTCTACCTCAGGCACTACTGATCCTATGGTGCAGAAATTAGAAAATGAACTTCTTGCTTTGAAGAAGCAGATTTCTCAAGGTTCTTTTGTTGCCCCTTACGAGGATATTCCTAGAAGAACATATCCCAATTTTGCTACCAGTTATGTTGCTAAGAATCAGTCCAAGTTGTCTCCTCCTCTTGAGAGGCTTGCACTTGATCCACCTCCACAAAATATAGTTGTGGGATATTATGAAATTGATCAAAATAAATTTTCATTCTTTGATTTTCAGACCGAAGATGTTGCTATTCTTCACCAAGAATAAGATTAGGCATCTGACGACTCTACCATAAGGTATATGCATAATAATGATTCAACAATAGCTGAAGGAGTTTATAGTCAAGCATATGCTATGATGACATGTTCCCAAACATGGCTGGCTCGACAATAATTAACAAAAATGATGGGTGACTTCCAAGCACTCGTTACTATTGCCAAGAGAGGAACATAGTTGCCTACCCTTCCTAAGGATGCAATGAAAAATAAAGTGGTAATGGCCCTCCTTTTGTTTCTTCTAATAATATAAAGCCTAGTGTGCCTAACCTTAAGCCATAAGCTGAAAGATTTCCTTCTTCCTTAGCTGGTTCGTTTAAGCCTTTGATATTATTGACCATGCTAGGAAGACTAAAATGCAGATGTTTGAGGTTGAATACTTACAAGTCAACCCAGATCAATTTGAAAGGCTGACCAAGTTTGTTAAAAGCAAGGACACTCATCCTATTACTGAAAATACCTCTATTATTCTAGAACCCATGAACTTTCCTAATAAGTTGGTGACCATTCCATTAGTTGTTCTAGGAAAGATAAAACCTTTTTATATTTCTCTGTTTATTAATGGTTTTAAACTGAGTAATTGTGTTATAGATTCTAGTGCTTCTGATAATTTTATGCCAACCAATGTAGCTCATGCCTTAGGGTTAACCATGAGCAAAACTTTTGGTAATTGTTATTCTATGAAAAATAAGGAAGTCCCTCTAATTGGGAAAATAAAGGATGCTCAATTCACATTTGTAGTTTTTCTTGATAAGAAGATAAAGATGACAGTCTTAGTTGCAAATGTCCCCGCCTCTTACAGAATTTTACTTGGTCGTAACTTATGTAAATATGTAGGGGTGAACTTAACATGGACACGACTAAGGCAAGAATACTTGTTAAAGGTGTTGTGCATAAATTGGTACCTAAAAGGGAAACTAGGTATACTGTGGTCAAGTCTAATGATCCTCATGCTCAAATTATTTTTGAATTTGTAAGATTTGGGAATTATTACTTGCATATTGATGAATTTTTCAGAGTTTGTTGAAGATTGGCTGTCTGATGGTTCAGATTCTTCACTTCTTTCATACAATGAGAGGTTTGTTGATACTAACGAGGATCAAATATCAAAGCTCGCTCTTTTGAGTCTTATGTCATGGTTGAAAATACTCAATCTTCTATTCCAACAGAAGATTAATCTCAATCTTCTAATTTTATAGAAGAAACACAATCACCTATTTTAGGTGGAGAAGATATAAGTTCACCTCAAAGTATTCAAAGCATTAAAAGAGAAAGCATCACTAGATCTAATGATATTTGGACCTTGGAGTTTGATGGAAGTTGTGTTACCAATGGGTCAGGGGTTGGTGTTGTTTTTTCCCAAGGGAGATATCCTTCCCTATTCTTTGAATTGTAGTTTGCTAACACCAACAATATAGTTGAATATGAGTCACTCTTGTTGGGTATGGATGTTTCTACTAAAAGAGGAATCAAGAATCTCAATGCACAAGGTGATGCAGAATTGGTAGTTTGCCAGATAAGAAATGTGTATCAGACAAAGAATGATAGAATCAAGCATTATAACAACCTTGTGTGGGAAAATATTGAAAATGTTGATGCTTTCAATATTTCACTAGTACCTAGGGAATATAATGATAGAGTTAATACTCTTGCAGTTTTAGCTACTCTCTTAATCCCACATCAAGATTTTGGTCAAGACAAGTATGTCATTGGGTTAATATGTACACCTAGTGTGCCTAATAATTGGGATCATTGGTAGATTTTCAGTAATGACAAACAAATTATAAATTTTCTTTAGACTGAAGATAATTTTAATAATTTGTATTTTGAAAGAAGTAACCCCTCTTCTTCTTCTAACTCAATATCATATACAACATCTGAAACTGATGAAGAGATTTTGAAACTAAAGGGAAACATGATTCCTAAAGGTTTAGTTTCTCTTGAGAAATTGTTTGACAAGCATGATCGCTATATAAAGAAACAACAACAGGTGAATACAAACTCTTTTATGGGATATGATAAGTACAACATTTGATCAGAAGATGATCCAAAGTTTGTAAATATTGGGAGCTGTTAAGTCACAAATTTGCACCCTACTAAACTATAAGTTTAGCAATCTGGCCTAACATGGGATTCACTTCTGCATGTGGGCAATGCATAACCTGAAATTAAACCTCCGGTTCCTAGGCCTGTTCCTATTGGATAATCATCTGATACTCTCTAATATTGAACTAACTTTGCAGGGTAAAGGATAAGAATTGCAGAAATGGAACTTAAAACTGAACTAAACTTAACTAGAACCTGGTGATACACCAAAATGTGAGAGATAAATGATAAAAACCGATCTCAGTCTACAATATTCTACTTTAATTGATAAACACTTCTTTCCTTTTATAAGTTTGCATAAGTGTTTCATAATAAGGTCCTGAGATGAACCAATGAGGAACAGTAATTCTTCACTCAAAAGTTTTGAACTCTTAAACACATACTATGACCTGCAAACATACACACGTTCCTATATTAAGGTACTACCTGAGACAAGTAAACAAGGAGCAATATAACTCACAAATTTAACTTCATCAATCATGCTTGTACACAAAAAAAAATGGAAGGAAAACAAGGCTTGATTCCATAGAATACTGTTCCAAAAGATGCTGTCACATATAAAATATCTCTAAATCTGAGTTACATAATCCATGCAAAAGAAATGCTAAGGACAAGAAGCTGTCTCTGAAAACACTGTTCTTGCATAAATCTGAACTCTCTAAAATCAAGTGTCCCAAGGCACTAAGTAAAAAACCTCTCCAACTGATTGGGTCGGATGCAAGAAAAGGGCCTCAAAAAGAGGAGTCTAGAAGACACCAAAAAGGGCTACAAACATGGAAAAGTCTTCTTCAATCAATAACCAACCCAACAGATCACTAGAAACGGCCTAAAAAAGCTCAACCAAGTAATAAAAGCTCCCTAAAATAGTGGAAAAGTCCAACCTCGACCCTTTGCCTAAAAGTGCTCCAACCTCCCTAAATTCACTCCATTTGATTTCAAACAACCTCATGTTCCTATAAAAATGTTCTTTTCTCCAAAATTATCTCAACTTCTTTTGAATATTTCCCAAGTGGTAATGAATACTCCTATATGCTCTCCTTATGTCTCCAAACCGAAAAGACTTCTTCAATGGTAGCCTTATCTCTCCAAAATTAACTCATCCTTCAAGAATTAAGTCAAAAGACTTAATCTTCTTTTAGCACATGGATACACCCTTTTCACCTTAAATAATAATAATACTTAATTACAATTTATAATCATATTGTAATTAAATATTTTTACAAAATAATACAAGCTTGGACAAAGAAAGAAAACAGAATATAAAAAATAAAACATACTTGATAATATCAATGCTTAATGAAAAATTAAAACATTGATATCACCAAATATATTTTATTATTGTTTTCTTTTTGTTTTCTATGTTTGCAAAGCCTAACAGACTTGAAGGAAAAAATAAAAATTACAAAGGGCTTTGTGATAACCCTAAAAGCTTATACTCCTTTCGCAATGACTTAGCCCCTCATTTTGCAAAATGAAAACAACTGGAGAAGCTTTTCGAGGGTTTGAGACCCTAAGGTGCCGCCATTGCTGTTTGGATTTCCGTCGCTTTGTGAAGTCTTTGATGAAGAATATGTATTTGCTACTGGTGTTTCCGCCCAAGATAAATTTGATTGCAGTTTTCGAACAATCCAGGTCGCGACTGTGCATTAAAAGTTAGACTTTTTCCTGAAGGCATGCTGAAGTTTTCTGAATCTTCTCTTAAATGCAAGTCCCATTTTCTACAGGTATCAAATGGCTTCTTCTTGCTTTATTTTCTGTTAATATGCCATTGCTGGAAGTATGAAGAGGGTTTTTACTATGATACATCTTCTCTTTCTATGATGATAATGAATACATTCATAACACCCTACTGCAGATGAAGGATATTATATTCAAACCGATAGAGTGAAAAAATTGAGATGTATGAATACATCCCAACACCACCAATAAAAATGAGTATGGAAATTAATTGAGTGGATGCAGAAGTAGACCCAACTCTTGGAAAAAGATGTAATCATAGCACATCAAGAAGACGAAGAGCCTTAGCTGTATTAAGTATCTAGCTTATTTTCTTTTTACAATGTGTATCTGTACCCTGTTTTGTACAAGAATTATAACCCATGCTGGCTAAAAATTCTTTGATGTCATTACTGCTTGTGTTGCTCTCATGCAGTAGTCTCTCATCATCTTCATATATAATGTAGGGAGCATCACCAGGCTTTCTTGACAATAATGAGGTTGCACCTTTCAGAACATGGTATTCCCAACCTTGCACATCAATCTTGAGTAGAATTACTAGCTCAGACTGATGAATCACTGTATCTAGGGTTATGGATCTTACACTAACTGGTATGAGTTCATTGGACTTGAATGCCAACTTTGCACCAGTTGCAGAAACTACACTGTTGTCAAGTCGTCCGACCACCTTATGCATAGTTAGGTTTCCTGGCACATCTGACACAGCTGCATGGTAGAAAGTCACCATATCACCTGCTCGATTCAGGTACATTCCATCACAAAGACGCTGCAAGTTCTCAAAGACAGCCTCAAAAGCCACTACCTTGTAACCCATTGCTGTAGCTACAAATGCTGCCATTCCCACATTTGCACCAACATCAACAACAATTCCTTTTCTTGAATGAAATCCACTTGTCTCTAGATTTCCAAGCACTTCCTGAATGGTATGAGATATGTCTGGCTTACGAAAAGGCTTTCCCTTAAGCATCCTGAGGAAATTCCTATTTGGCTTTTCTGGTGAACCCAGGTCAGCAAGTGAGATGAAAAAAGGATGCTGAACACCCTCAACCTTGTTCGCAACTACAGGAGCAGCTTGTGGGCATCTTATACAATTGAGCTTTTCAATATTTCCTGTGGCTTTACCATCGGTAATAGGTTCTTCCATTATATGCACACCATACAAGGATTCTTTCCCATTATTGCAAAGTGAAAGGGGCTTTACAGCCACCCAAACAAGCAATAGTAACGCACATACAGCTGCAAATAGAAATACATGCACAATGAATGGCATAATCCCTTTGTCCCTCTTCCACATAGGAAATTTAGTTGCCGCCATCCAAAGCATTGATTCTCAAGGAATCATAGCCCAGATATGCAACAGAATATGCAGCATGAAATGAATTATTTTATATCATAACCTGGAGATAAAGAAATGACTGTGGCTTTTGGTATACTTGGATGCAACCTAGAAAACTTTGGCCAAACCACTGAGCACTTTGAATATTGTTGTAAGAGCCCAGACAAAAACCGAACTTTAGCAATCTACTGAAAATGCTCCCAGGCTTACCAACATAGATTGAATAACAGTACACATTTTCCTTGCTCCAATTAGTCATAAAATACTAATGCTAGCCACCCCTCATCTCAATCTCACAACATTGTGTAGAGAGGGCAATTTTATGTTTGAAACTTTGAAATTTTCCCAAACCTGATGTCTCCTTTTGATATAGATATTAACAAGAGAAACAACCAGCCACAATTTTTGGTGGACAAAACTTCGGTTTGAACATGCATTCCTTACGTCTCCTGACTGTGCATTTTAATCTTATGTAGAAATGAAGTTCGAGCACGGGCTCGTGACACTCATTTCATTACCAGTTCATTATGATTTCATTGAAGTTTGTTGTTTGAACATGTGTTAAAATATTTCAAATGCTCTGTTTCTATACCAACCTGTTGCATTGAATCATTTATCTTCACTATGTAGCATTGACCCCTTTTTAAAAAAAAAAAAATACTGTAAGGTTTCATATTGGAATAATATGTCCCTTAAAACAGTTTATCCATTAATGCTTTCTTTTTATATATATCATGAATAGTAAAGTAAAAGGTTTCATATTTAAAACAAATATGTCCCTTTGATACTTCAGTTGGTTTCTTCATCATTCCATTTTGACATTACGAGATTAGTTACTCTAAAGGGTATGTCGGGCTCATACCCGAAGGGACCCTTGGTCAGAGGCGCATGCCAATTAGAGTAACTAATTATCTGCACATGAAACAAACACATTAGCATAAACTTTTCTTTCTCCTGAAGCAGTGATTTGTGTCTTTATCTTTCCTGCCCTTTCGAAACAGAAAATAAGATAGGATATGATAAATGGTATATTGTAGGACAATCTTTCATTGCTTAGATATGTTGGATCTGACACCTTTTCTCTTTTGTGCAGGAAAGCAGGGTTTGTTAAGAATTTGAAGACTGAGAAAATAGTCATAAGGGCAACGGGACAGCCAATAACCAGTCAAAGCAACCCAAGGCAATGACTGGTTATCCTTACACTCACTATTTAATTCTATCCTTTTCTGTTTTGGATATGTAGGAAATATAGAAATGCTAAGCTCACGGCTTGTGTGAGGTTTTAAGGAATTCAATGCATGTATAAATATGCTTCAAATGCATGAACTCAATTTGTAATCTATCATTGTTCAATACAAATGAAAATACCTTCTTTTTTTTTTTTTTTTTTTAAAAAGACACTGCAATGTACCTTCTGTAAATGCAATCATTTGATAAAAATGCATCCTTTGGCTAAAATTACATGGGTAATGAAATTTTGGGTAACATTTTGGCGACCTCTACTGTATGTATGCCTGCTATACAGGAACCAGTAGCCTTAGAAATCCATTGGGCTGTGAGTCTTTTAGGAACAACTCTGGACTAAGGTAAATAGCTGAGATAAAATAGTGTAAGATAGAATTCTGAGTGCAGATTTATGGCTCTGGATAGCTTGGCTCCCCTATCCCGAGGGATAGGTGTATTCTCAAAATCTTATAGTGGACTATTTTGCTTGAGCTATCTATCAGATTTGGATATTTACAACAGCAACTCGTGTTCAAAACACTTATTGAAAACAGGGAAACTAAAAGTTAGCAAGACATTAGAGATACTAATTATAGGCAAGGTAGTACGAAGTAAGAGGGCTGGGTAATGAGGTTTTTCATTATGTATGTATGTTGAGTACACTCCAGCATATATAATGCAGGATTTGATTACACAACCCTCTTAGTTTGTATGTGTAAAGCAGAAAAATTGAACCCTAGTAGTTCTCCCCTCCCCAACTCCAAGGAGAGAGAAGGGAAAGTCACTAGGGTTGATGGTTTTCACTTAGGGGAGACTTTACATTCAAAAGAGGGGTTGAAACCCACAAGATCCAATCCCACGCAATGCAAGATTGGATTCTATATGAGTTTCAAGGGTTAAGACAGCAGGGCTACCCTCTTTTGTAAAGAATGTAGATAGAATGATTAAGCTAGGAATACATAGAAAGTGAGAAAGATTCGCTTATAAATTGAGATAGGGATATAGAATGAAGCTGCGGACCTGGAATTAGTAGTAAAATGTCGAGACGGCGCTTTCCTGCAAATTTGAGCAAAAGTTGACGGGACGATGGCGCCCGGCGTGCACACGGTCCTCCGAAAAATCCGCGAAACGAAGGGGGATCTGTTCGTCTCTGCACAAGGATTCCAGATCTTCAATTTCAGCTGCGTACCTGCAACCTACACACAGAAAAGCGAAGACGATTGGGGGATTAGGGATTAGGGGTTTGCCCTTAGGTCAAACCCCAATTTTGGAATTAACCAAGAAATGAGAAATGCTGTAAATGTAAATGACTGTAATGTAAAACAAGTACTAGTACCTTGTTGTAAGGATGTTTGTATCCTTATATGCGAAGGTATAGATGTTGTTGTTTGTTGTATGTTGTATGTTGTAGCATGTGATCTCCTCTTCAATGGTTGAATCCTTGTCTTGAATGCAACACTTAGCCTTGAATGGAGACTTAGAATGATCAATTGCTTGAAGGAATGTTTGAATGCTTGAATGCTTGAATGCTTGAATGTTTGAGTATCGTTTCCACCTTTTTCGCCTCTCCCCAAAATGAGAGAAGAAAAGTAGTTTATATACTTGCCAATTAGGGTTGATAGACTGATTTTCCTGACCTTAGGCCGACCAGGAAATGTTATTTTCCAATTTGCAAACCAAAAGACCCGAAGTCCCATAGGAGACCGAGCCCAAAATAGGGCCAGGGACCAGGGCGCTGGGCACCATGGTCCTAGGGGACCAGGGCACTGGGCGCCCTAGTCCTAAAGGACCAGGGTGCTGCACGCTCTGGTCCCACCTCCTGGGACAGCAGGGTGCAAGGAGGGATCAGACAGGGTGCTGGAAAAATGCAGTTTTTGATGTTGTGAACAAGTTTCGGGGTCTCCATTCAGGTTCAGTGTTGCGTCGCCATCGTGAAGACCCAAATGCGGTCGAAATTGCAAGTGTCACAATTTTAGGACGCTACATTTAGCCCCCACTTTAGCGAGAGTATAAGCGTACGCTCATACTTCCGGTAAAGTACAAGGAGACAACATTGAAAAACTTTCACCACGTCAAGGAGGCAAGATACACCAAGCCCCCAGTGGACTAAGGATCTTACGACTTCGATTGACAAAGTAAAAGGGAAGATCACGAGGGAGAACCATGACTGTCAGTAGTAAGGTTCCCTCACTATGAGTCATGCAAGAAAGATATCAAAAATTTTCAAGGCAAAGCTAAATTTGCCAAGAAATCTTCAAGTATCTTGAAAAGATATGAACGGGATGTATGCCCCCCTACGTTGAAGCGATCGCACACGCCTCACCGGGGGTGATTGCTTTAAGGTAGTGATACATATAATAAATGAGAAAGGAGCACGTTATCACAAGGATTTAGCCCCCAAGTGTGAGATAAGCCCAAGGATAATAGACACAAAACACAAAGCACAAGGTGACTTCGCTTTCCTCGGGGTCAGTATGCTGTATGATAATTCATGTATATCATATGTATGTATGCATAATTGTTCTTCATTCCCCAATCAAGGAAGGTCACCTAGAAGAAGGTAACACATGTGTCTTTTGAGTCAACATGAGAGAGACCAAAAGAGATCTCAATGTTTTGCATCGTCCTCAAGTAGACAACACTAAGGACAACAAATAGAAGAATGAGAATAACACATAGAAGAAGTAACACAAGAGAGGAGGAGAGAATCTGCTATGCTAATGAACTAGTCTAGCATGTCATCTACCCCCCGATCTTGCTGATCAATGTTTCGGGAAGGTAGGAAACACGCTAGAGGAGGAACATCCAACACAGCAGATGGAGCTATCACAAGATCCAAACAAGGGCTATGTTCATGTTTCAAGCCACGGTGTTCTTGTCTAGGAGCTAGTATAAGTGCTTTAGAAAATTCGTTAGATAAATGGTTATCAACATCAACAAGTTCATATTCACTATCAGAAGCAAGAGAAGTAACATTTTCATCTATATCATCATCAAGATTTATAAAAATAGGATCTTTAACTCGCACAGGATCAAGACCATCATGCATCTTATGTTTAGGAGATTTTGGCTCAATTTCCGGCTGAGGAGAAAATGGAATAATGCTTGTTGAAGGTGTTTTTGGGGATTGCAAAGTTTGAGCTCTAAGACGACGCTTTCGCCGGCGTTCACGTGCAGAACGATTTCGTCTAGTCTTAGTAGGAAGTTGAGAAGATTGAGGAGGAGGAATGTTCTCATCCTTATCACTTGGGTGTTTAGGTTGTGGTCTCTTAGGCTGAACAATAGGAGAAGAGGAAGGTCTCTTCTCTCCATAAGAGGAAGGAGGAGGAACTGCTCCATACAAAGGAGGAATATTCGGTTTAGGAAGGAGACCAAGTCCATCATGACGAGGAGGTATAGGTCTACCTTTAGAAGGTTTATTAGACATAGACATAGTCACATCCATAGGGATGGGTTGGGAATCTTCTTGAGGAAAGACATTAGTTTTATCTTTCAAAGGAAGAATTTCCTTCTCAAGAATGATAGGAATGTCAAGTTTGGGTGTTCTAGGTTCACTTAGAGATAGGATCATATCTTTTTTCCACTTTTGATAAGATTTGAAAAGATGATCACTTCGCGGAGGAAGAGATTGGAATTGTTTAGGCCAAAAATAATCAATAGGAACGCTAGAAGTTCTTTCAGCTGGTTTAAAGAGACTATGATTGACAGTAACAACTTCACCATTATGGGGAAATTTCAAACACTTGTGAATAGGAGAAGCAATAGCTTTCATGGAAGATAGCCAAGGATAGCCTAGCTTCACACGAAATTGTTCGGATGATGGAATAATAGCAAAGTCCACCTCAAGGGATTTGTTATGGACCTCAATAGGTAATGTAATAGAACCAATTGCAGGAGAAGAAAATGCATCAAATAATTTCACAATCACATCTGTTTTGTCATAGATCACTTGATTCAATTGCAAAGTAAAAAGAAATTCTTCAGTAATGACATTAACCATGCAAGAAGGATCAATAAGCACTCCACGGCAAGGTGTATTTTTGACTTTTGCAACTATATATAAAGGACCATCAGGTGCCCTGATAGTTTCGCTAGAATCAAAGGTGATGGAAAGTTCTTTAGGGATTTTCTGCTGCTCCACAAAGTTAATCACATTCGGAGTCATGCACACAAGATCATCAGGTGAGACAGAGGAATTATTAGTATCAATCGCATTAGAGGTATGAGAAGGTAATGGATCAGTAAAAATCTAAAGATTTTGATTAGGAGGAGCTACAGATGTATTGCCTTTATCATTCACTCCAGAAACAGAGATAGTATTATTATCAATCAAATCTTGAATTTTACCCTTTAAAGCAAAACATTTTTCAGTATCATGCCCAGGTTGACGATGAAATTGACAAAAAGATTTGTTATCAAAATAGGGTGAATTAATCTTTGCAGGATGTATTTTCCTTATAGGAGGAAGAGTAAGCACATTTTGTTCCAATAACTTATTCATAATACTATGCAATGATTCATTCAAAGGAGTAAACTTTCTTTCTTTCTTGAAAAACTTAGAAATAGGAGGCACACCTGATGCTGCATTCACATTGTTGTTGATGATGTGTTCATTGAATTTAATGGACTCTCTGTTCGGTTTAAACTTCCCAAATGGTTGTTGACTACTATCACCCTTATCACTCGGAGCCATAGGATGTGATTGTTCCATTTGACTCACAGTCAGTTGCTAATTGTGAAGAGTTGCGCACAACTGTTGGAAAGAAGTAAACTCAGAAAACAGGAGTTTTTCTCTAATGTCTTTTTGTAAATTAGAAATAAAGATTCTTTGAATATCATTGTCAGGCACTGGAAAAGAAATTTGAGCATACAAATGCTTATATCTACCAATGAAATCAGTCACTTTTTCTTTAACACCTTGTTTACAATGCATTAAATCAATCAAAGTAACTTTAGGACTTATATTGTTTTGAAATTGTTGAATGAAAGCATTTGCAAGTTGTTCGAAAGAAGAAATAGAATAGGAAGGCAACGAGCAATACCATTGTAGGGCTTTGTCTCTTAATGTTCTAGTAAACAGTTTTGCAAGCAACCTTTGGTCATAAGCAAAATCAGTACATATTGTTTAACATGTGTTAGAGGATCACCCTTACCATTATAAAGCTCCAAATGCGGAATTTCAACATGTTTAGGGGGAATAGCTCGAACAATGTCAAGAGAAAGTGGGCTCGCAACATCAAATGTGGGCACACTAAACTTAGATTGATTCATAGAGGCAATTTGTTGCTGTAAAGAAGAGACAGTTTGTGCAAGATTGTTAATGGTCGCTTTAGTCGAAGAGTTCATATTAGACGTGTTAGATTGTGATGGAGGTGTTATGTTATTGAAAGAAGGTAGAGAGTAAGGTGGTGGGACACTATGATAGTTAGTCATAGGAGATGATTGGAAAGGAGGAACACTACAAGGAGGAATGGAATGGTTAAATGAATTGCCCCCTTGCGTCATGTTCATTTGTGGTGATATAATAGGAACACTTATTGAAGGAATGAATGAAGAAGTTGGATTGAATGAAGGAAGAGGGTTGATTGAAGAAGAGGGATTGCCCCCATGACTAGTGATCATAGGAGGAATGTCTTGTATTGAAGTAGTCATTATGTTTGATGTAAAAGTAGGTATACTAGCAATAGAAGTCGTCAAAGGAATAGAATGATTGTCTTGAGTAGGAGGTTGTGTATAACCTAAGGTTTCGGCACAACTTTTCATAGGCATCACATTTGAATCCACAATGTGTGCAATACCACGCAAAATATCAATTCCATTCTTATCACTTTGAAGCATACATTTTAGACCCTCAATTAAAGGAAGAGCTTGACTATCAGGGTATTCTTGAGACATCCATTGTCGAAAATCGTCAAATTGGTTATCCAATTTTGAAAGTTGTTCTACAGAAACCTCATGGAGAGCTTCTTCATCATTAAGAGGATTAGAGGAATTACCCATGTCCTCGTTAAAAAGGCCATTCAAATTAGGTTCCATCTCCTCAGTAATTAAACCTTGGAAGGACTTAATTCTAAGGCTTCGTCTAACGGGAATAGTGTAAGTAGGACTTATTGTTGTAAAACTCATGCACTAAAGAAAGAGAGAAGATTTTGAATTTTAGAGGTAGCAAATTTTAGTAAAACTAGCCAATCTTCTAGATTTAAGCTGTTAAATACAATCAGGACAATCTCTCGAAATTTCGGAAAAAATGTCCGGGACCGTGGCGCTCAGGGTGCACACGGTCCTCGCAACTTTTTTCGAAATTTGCATGGATGAAAGTTATGATGATTTTAAAGCTAATCTGAAAAAATTGAGTGATTTTACGATCTGTAGATAGGCCAAATTAAAGTTGCAACCTCAAAATTGAACCCTACCCAGATTGTCGAAAAATGCAAAATTTGAATTTTATGATTTTAGAGGGAATGTTAAGAGCAATGCAAGTTTTGAAAATTAACAGTTGACTCAATTTCACGCAAAATTCAATTTTGAAAGCGGAAATCAAAGTTGTTGTAATTAAGCACTTAATTTCAAAAGTCACAAATTGCAAAAATTTGAATAAAACACTGAAATTTCGAATGAATGCTAACACACTTTTCAGATTTAGGACTGTAAGAAACACAATTTTGATAGGAATTTCAATTTCAACAATTTTTGAATGATTAGAAGCCTCAATCCAAGCAATCACTAGACCAACTTTGACTGTAATTTTGAAAGTGTTAGGATTGATGAAATCAGCCAAAATTCTGGATTTTAGCAGAAAAATACAGTAAGATCTAGCTCCTGAAATTTCGGAAAAAATGTCAGGGACGATGGCGCTCGGAGTGCACACGGTCCTCGCAACTTTTTTCCAAATTTTCAGGGATGAAAGATATTATGATTTTATTGCGGAATCCAAAGTTACAGCTGATTTGGAGATGTTTTGATCAGTGAAATTGTCGGACAAAGGTTGAATCAAGAGGGTTTCAAAAATTAGGGTTTTGACACTTAACCACTTAATTTTCAAAATTAACGCACAAATATAAATTGATAATTTGCAATAGAAGGGCAGATCTGAAACAAGCATTAACAATTAAACATTTCACAAGCTCAATTACTAAAAAGAAAATTTAGGGTTTTTATGCAATTAACCTCTAAAATTTTGTAAAAGATCAAACATGGAAATGTAATCAAGGCATCCAATTTTCAGATCTAACCATGAATAATTAGAAAGGATGTTCACGTCGGGTTCACCAAATTGTAAAGCGGAAAAATCGAACCCTAGTAGTTCTCCCCTCCCCAACTCCAAGGAGAGAGAAGGGAGAGTCACTAGGGTTGATGGTTTTCACTTAGGGGAGACTTTACATTCAAAAGAGGGGTTGAAACCCACAAGATCCAATCCCACGCAATGCAAGATTGGATTCTATATGAGTTTCAAGGGTTAAGACAACAGGGCTACCCTCTTTTGTAAAGAATGTAGATAGAATGATTAAGCTAGGAATACATAGAAAGTGAGAAAGATTCGCTTATAAACTGAGATAGGGATATAGAATGAAGCTGCGGACCTGGAATTAGCAGTAAAATGTCGAGACGGCACTGTGCTACAAATTTGAGCAAAAGTTGACGGGACGATGGCGCCCGGTGTGCACACGGTCCTCCGAAAAATCCGCGAAACGAAGGGGGACCTGTTCGTCTCTGCACAAGGATTCCAGATCTTCAATTTCAGCTGCGTACCTGCAACCTACACATAGAAAAGCGAAGACGATTGGGGGATTAGGGATTAGGGGTTTGCCCTTAGGTCAAACCCCAGTTTTGGAATTAACCAAGAAATGAGAAATGCTGTAAATGTAAATGACTGTAATGTAAAACAAGTACTAGTACCTTGTTGTAAGGATGTTTGTATCCTTATATGCGAAGGTATAGATGTTGTTGTTTGTTGTATGTTGTATGTTGTAGCATGTGATCTCCTCTTCAATGGTTGAATCCTTGTCTTGAATGCAACACTTAGCCTTGAATGGAGACTTAGAATGATCAATTGCTTGAAGGAATGTTTGAATGCTTGAATGCTTGAATGCTTGAATGTTTGAGTATCGTTTCCACCTTTTTCGCCTCTCCCCAAAATGAGAGAAGAAAAGTAGTTTATATACTTGCCAATTAGGGTTGATAGACTGATTTTCCCGACCTTAGGCCGACCAGGAAATGTTATTTTCCAATTTGCAAACAAAAAGACCCGAAGTCCCATAGGAGACCGGGCCCAAAATAGGGCTAGGGACCAAGGCGCTGGGCACCATGGTCCTGGGGGACCAGGGCACTGGGCGCCCTAGTCCTGAAGGACCAGGGCGCTGGGCACTCTGGTCCCACCTCCCGGGACAGCAGGGTGCAAGGAGGGATCAGACAGGGTGCTGGAAAAATGCAGTTTTTGATGTTGTGAACAAGTTTCGGGGTCTCCATTCAGGTTCAGTGTTGCATCGCCATCGTGAAGACCCAAATGCGGTTGAAATTGCAAGTGTCACAATTTTAGGACACTATAGTATGAACGTACTACTATTAGTATCTCTAATGCCTAGTTAACTGCTAACTTTGCAACAGCACTTAGGAGCACCAAAACTAAAAGTAAATAGTGCAGCAGCACTTTATTCAACCACTAATCTATTACTTATAAAATAGGATAGACCTCAAAACAAGGTTTGAGGTGAATACCGTTTACTATTAATGGCAGATTTTCCCCTTCCAGCGTGGCCAGCTGAAAAGCATTGTATTCCTTGCATTCTGTGATGACAAACGGACCTCCCCAAAATGAATCAAACTTGGTGTGCTTGCCTGGTCTGCTCTTGAGCTCATCCCATTTGAGTGCAATATCTCCCACATTGAATTCCCTGGCTCTAGCTTTCCTATCAAAGCTCTTCTTCACCTGCAACTGTTGAAACTCCATTGTTTGTCCCGCCTTTCTCCTACTTTCCTCCAATTCCATTAACTGTGCATAACGCACTTGCATAGGATCTTCTTCCTCAAATAGCACCATTTGAGTGGCCATATCTAGTGCTGGCAATTCTGTTTCTATTGATAACCTTGCTTCCTTCCCATATACCAACCGATAAGGTGAATTGCCAATAATTTGCTTTGGTGTGATTCTGTCCACCCACAAGGCTGCCTTCAGCTTTGAATGCCAATCACACTGATTTTCTTGCAAAGTCCGTTTGATGATTTTGATTAAGTTCTTATTCGTGGACTCTGCCAATCCGTTGCCTTGAGGATAATAATTTGAGCTAGTATTGATATATATGTTGTGTTTGATAGCCCAATCTGTCACCCTTAAGCCTACAAAAGCGAGTGCATTGTCTGACACTATGGAGTCAGGAACTCCAAACCTGTTCACAATATCATCATAAAAATTAAGAACAGCCATCTCATTAGCATCCTTCAGTGCTGCAGCCTCAGTCCATCTAGTAAAATAATCGGTTGCAGTGATTATCCACTGGTGGCCTGTACTTGACGGTGGGTTAATAGGACCAATAAAATCAACACCCCATCTGTCAAAAGGTTGTTCTGCTTTTATGGGATGTAAAGGTAATGCTGGCAGCCGTTCTTTCCCTGCAAACATAACACATTTAACACACTTCCTTACATATGCATGACAGTCCTTGAAAACATCTGGCCAATAGTAACCAGCCCTTAGGATTTTATATGCAGTAGTCGTGGGAGAGAAATGACCTCCTGAATGGCCATCATGGAATTCATGCAAGATTTTTGTAATCTGATTTGAATCAATACATTGAAGGAGGACACCATTGTGATCTTTCCTGTACAATATATCATTAATCAAGATAAAAGGAACTGATTGTAACCGATAGTACCTTCTTTTTGCCTTATCTAGGTTTGCTAGACACTCACTAGTTTTTAGAAAATGAATCATATCCTGCAACCAGCTTGATGCACTGTCATGATCAGCAATCAAATCAATCACCAGAGCTGTTTCTACTCCTTCTTCCTTTCTTTAAATTTCATTTGTAGTAATCTATTCACACAGGCCTCTACCTCTAACCAATTTGGTGACCTGAATATCTATGTCGTATTCCATGGCCCATGTTATCCAACCAGCTCTTTTCTCACTGAGATCCTTACTGAGGAGAAATTCTTTTACACTTGGATGAGCAACCTTCAGGTGTATCTTGTTATGAGACAGCAAATGCCGAAACTTTTTAAGGCTCTTTACAACAGCAAGGACATGCTTTTCAACAAAGCTATATCTCTGCTCATAATCTTCGAATCCTTTGCTAAAAAATGCTATAGGCTGTTCCAATCCTTCTGTGTTTCTTTGGACCAGCATTGCAGAAATAGCCTCATAACCACCATACGCATACAAAATGAAATCTTTGCTAAAGTCTAGATTTATTAGAGCAGGAGCTGCCACGAGTGACTCCTTGATAGTTTGAAAATTAAGCTTTGCTTCTTTTGTCCAGTGGAAAACAACATTCTTCTTTAACATGGCTGTAAGTGGTTTCAATAAATCTGCGATATTAGGCAAGAAACACCTAACGAAATTAATCCTCCCAATGAAAGATTGCAATCCCTTCTTGTGATGTGGCAGGGGTAGCTCCAAGATTGCTGCTATTCTTTCCGGATCCACTGTGACACCTTGCTTAGAAACAACATAACCCAACAACTTTCCCTTATGAACAACAAACATGCATTTCCTAGGGTTAAGTGAAACACCAAACTCCTTGCAGCGCTCAAAAATCTGCCTTAAGTGCCCAAGATGATCTACTGCCTTCTTAGAATAAACTGTGATATCATCAAGATAAACCAAAACAAACTGGTACATCAGATTACTAAATGCCATATCCATGGCTTTCTGGAATGTTGCCCCTGCATTTGGATAAACCAAAGGGCATTCTTTTGTAGGCCATGGTACCCCATTTAGTGGTAAAAGCTGTTTTATACTGGTCTTCATTTCTGACCAGTATTTGGTTATATCCTGAATAACCATCTAGCAGTGAGAATCTCTCCGAACCAGCCACATACTGCAATATTTGTTCCATTGAAGGAAGGGGATGCCTATCCTTCAAGGATGCTCTATTCAGATCTTTGAAATCAACACATAATCTAAGCTCTCCATTCTTTTTCCTAACAGGTACAAGATTGGACACCCAGCTGGTGTGTTTGATGGGAAAGATAATGCCACTTTCAATCAGCCTAAAAAATTCCTTTTGCATTAATGGCTCTATCTTTGGGTTGATAGGACGTTGCCTTTGTCTCACTGGCTTAGCATTTGGTTCTAACTCGATGGTATGTTGTGCTAATTCAGGATTAAAACCTTTCAAATCACCATATTCCCATGCAAAAATGTCTGCAAACTCTTGAAAAAGCCGAACATATGACTCCTTTTCAGCAGGGGTATTCACTTTACCTACCTTTAAGCTTTTCCCGGGTGCAATCTCCAACTCTTCATAATGCTCTTGCGGGACTAGCAAACTGGTCTTATTCTTTTTAGCTTGATCATCCGAATTAAAAATTGACTCCAAAGTAACAAGACCCTTGGGCAATTTGTTTGACTTCAGTTGAATGACTTGATCTTGATATTGTTGCTCAATTCTGTTCTGATTTGAGGCAGCGAACACATCTTCCTCCAATAGGAACTGTAAAATTTGTTCATCTGATTCAAACACTTGCCAATTAACATTATTATCTGGAACTGAGGGCCGGATAATAATCTTGATATGATGCTGATCACAGACCCTTTTTATACTATTTGGTATATCATATTGGGCTCCAACTGCAGCTAACCGATCAGCATGCTGATTTCTACTTCTTGGAACAGCTACAATGTTAAATGCATCAAAAACTTCAATGGAATCCCAAACCCTGAGCTTGTATGCTTTTAAAGTATCATTTTTTACCGCATTCAAACCTCTAACTTGATTAACAATTAGCTCACTATCACCATGCACCTTCAGGTTTTTTATTCCACACTTTCTTGCCCACTCCAAACCTTGAATCAGCCCCTCATACTCTGCTGTATTATTAGTACAGGCAAAACCAAACTTGAAAGATGCATAATATTTCTCACCCTTAGGTGAAACAAGCATAACCCCACCTCCTGAACCATTCCTGCTTCGTGACCCATCAAAGAACATCTCCCAAACATCATTCCGAGATTCAATATTAGCTTCTTGTCCTTTAACCAGATTAGGCATAATTAAACCAGCTTCTTGAAACATATAGTTTCCCAAACCAGCATCCACAAGGAGACTAGTTTCATCCTCCAAAACATTCTTTGCTGCCCATTCATCTAACAGGACATCCAGTATTTCACTAACCTGAGTTACAGGCTCATGAACAACTGTATACTCATCACGCTCAAAAACCATACAATTAGCATTAATGATGTTAGGCATATAAGGCTCTATATGGTTCTTAGACAACAATTCGGATTGGATAGTCACTTTGGTTCCATATCTAGTTCGGAACAGCATGTGTGACCAGTCAGATGATAAATATCCTCCTATTTTGGTAGTAAACTCTCTTGATAAACACAGGGCAAAATATGGGGGCAGATCTATGACATAAATATCTTGAGATATAGAGAAATTAGGACAAGCATGTAAGGTTAAACTAGCATCTTTGATAAAGCCTATAGTCCTAACAGCCGAACCATCAAGCTGTACTATGCCTTTCTCTAATAAATCATATTTCAGACCAAGTTGGTCAGCTATCTTCTTAGGCATAACAGAGCATGTAGCTCCGCTATCCACCATGCAGTTATGTACCAAATTATCACCAATAATAAGAGAAACGTAAAACGGGGGAGGTTTCACGCTCTTACCTTGGATTGAAGTTGCTTCTTTATTGTTGTTCCCCTTTTCATCATTTTGGACAACAACATTAGTCAACACAGCCTCCTTACCAGCATCAGCAAATGTCACCTTAGGAGGAATTTTTTCATTCAATGCCTTCTTCAAACTATTAACTTGTCCAGGAATAGCCAAAGAATCCCACATGCTCATGGTAACATTCATCTTTTTCATGGTGTCCACAATGCTGTAAGGTATAGCTGAATGTACCTTCTGTTGTGTCTTGACAACAGACGTGTCTGCATCCTTTTGAAACTGCTCCTTAGCTACTGCAACAGGTACTTTCTTCAGAATGCTTGGTATTTGCGTGGATTTGGATGACGATTCTTCGGTTGCATATCCTTTACCTTTCTCTGATGTTTGGCCTATATCAAGAGCTCTTTTCTTAGCTCGAGTATTGGCTGCAATCGGTGAGTCGTCATTCATGCCATTGAATTCTTCACCTTGCTAGTTAAGAAAACCGGTTTCCATAGTATGCATATCCTGTTGTTGTTCAGGCACAGCAGGAGGTATATCCGGTTGTGAACTTGCAGCATTTTGTACCATGAGAGCTTGATTTATCATGCCATTAGAGCATGTAGACTGATTATGAGCTTGGTTGCAGGGATAACACCAATCTACCTCTGATATTAAATTGTTTTGAGTAGGTACAATGTCTCTGACTACATTTGCGGCATTCAAAGGTGCTGGATTGTAAGGCTGATAAGACCTTTGATTAATATTTTGCCTCGCACCTTGGTAATTATTCTGATAAGGCTGTCTATTCTGTTGGTACTGCTGATTGTAGCCTTGATTTTGAATCTGCTGACTATAACCTTGATTTGGTTGCTGAAAAGTTGGCCTTGGGGCTTGGTAATGCTTCTTAATACTTGTCAACTCATTTCCCAAAGTCTGCAAAATATTTTCTATCTTCTGTTGGCTGCTCCTTATCTCATGTATTTGATTTGACGTGCCTGCTACCGTTGTCTCTTGAGGAACAACAATAGGCATTGCTGGTATAACAGGCAAAGAGGCAAGAGGTGGTATATTAATTGGCATGTTAGGTTGAATGGCTGGAAAATAAGGCATTGGAGGCCTAGGTGCTATCTTACTAGCTTGTATGAGGCTATTCTCTGCTCTAACAGCAATGCCAAAAGCTTGGGGCAGTGAAGTACCACCCATCGATTGAATCATTACTGAGATATCACTATTCAAACTTTTTAGAAAATACAAAAATGCATGTTTTGCACTTGGTCTTATCGCTGCTGGTATTCGTTTCCATGTCTTTTGAAAATGAGAGTTGAAATTTGTCATCTGCTCCTGAGGAGCACGCTTGATAGTTGTGAGCTGCTCCACCAGGGACAAGTGATCAGACTTGTCCTCAAAAAACTTGGTTAACAGATCCCCAAGCTCATCCCATGAGTTAATTGACCCCACAGCCAGAGTTCTGAACCATTCTAAAGCTTTTCCCTTCAAGGATGCTGCTAACAGTTTTACAGCAACATCTTCCTCTGTAACGTGGTGCACATTACATAAACTTGCCACATCACGGATGTGGTCTATTGCCAGTGTTTGGCCTTCTCCAGTGAAATCTGGTAAGCCTTTTAGTGCCGCCAAAGGCACGTCATGATGCTGGGCGAAATTTAATGGGCTTCCTTGATTGAAAGGCACGAAAGCAAAGGCTCTTGGTAAGGCCATAGCACCAAGTTGAACTGATGTACTTGCTGCAGCTGAGCTTCCTCCTATAAAAAATGAAAAATTAAAAGGAAAAGGAGCAACAATTCTGCAAGTGGGTGAGGCTGAATGCCTATCTCTTTGATTTCTGTTTGCAGCTTTACCTTTTCTTTGATAAACTCTTGTAGGAGGTGATGACTTGCCTCTTTTTGTATATGCAGTTCTTTTGGTTGATCTTCCTTCTCTTTTTGGCGAAGAAAGCTGCAAATATTCAAAGTTTGTGGAACTTCTAGTTTCAATTCTTCTCATAAGGCAAAATAGTTATACTCACACTTGATCCTTTTCTCAGGGAGTCGCCAGATACACTTGAAAATAAGCTCTTACAGGTCTATATTATGCTGACAGCATATCAAAATCAGCATAAAACATGCAAATGGACTTCTTTTAAGGTCCCACCGGGCGTGCCAAAACTGTTAAGTCACAAATTTGCACCCTACTAAACTATAAGTTTAGCAATCTAGCCTAACATGGGATTCACTTCTGCATGTGGGCAATGCATAACCTGAAATGAAACCTCTAGTTCCTAGGCCTATTCCTATTGGATAATCACCTGATACTCTCTAATATTGAACTAACTTTGCAGGGTAAAGGATAAGAATTGCAGAAATGGAACTTAAAACTAAACTAAACTTAACTAGAACCTGGTGATACACCAAAATGTGAGAGATAAATGATAAAAACCGATCTTAGTCTACAATATTCTACTTTAATTGATAAACACTTCTTTCCTTTTATAATTTTGCATAAGTGTTTCATAATAAGGTCCTGAGATGAACCAATGAGGAAGAGTAATTCTTCACTCAAAAGTTTTGAACTCTTAAACAAATACTATGACCTGCAAACATACACACGTTCCTATATTAAGGTACTATCTGAGACAAGTAAACAAGGAGCAATATAACTCACAAATTTAACTTCATCAATCATGCTTGTGCACATAAAAAATGGAAGGAAAACAAGGCTTGATTCCATAGAATACCGTTCCAAAAGATGCTGTCACATACAAAATATCTCTAAATCTGAGTTACAGAATCCATGCAAAAGAAATGCTAAGGACAAGAAACTGTCTCTGAAAACACTGTTCTTGCATAAATCTGAACTCTCTAAAATCAAGTGTCCCAAGGCACTAAGTACAAAACCTCTCCAACTGATTGGGTCGGATGCAAGAAAAGGGCCTCAAAAAGAGGAGTCTAGAAGACACCAAAAAGGGCTACAAACATGGAAAAGTCTTCTTCAATCATTAACCAACCTAACAGATCACTAGAAACGGCCTAAAAAAGCTCAACCAAGTAATAAAAGCTCCCTAAAATAGTGGAAAAGTCCAACCTCGACCCTTTGCCTAAAAGTGCTCCAACCTCCCTAAATTCACTCCATTTGATTTCAAACAACCTCATGTTCCTATAAAAATGTTCTTTTCTCCAAAATTATCTCAACTTCTTTTGAATATTTCCCAAGTGGTAATGAATGCTCCTATATGCTCTCCTTATGTCTCCAAACCGAAAAGACTTCTTCAATGGTAGCCTTATCTCTCCAAAATTAACTCATCCTTCAAGAATTAAGTCAAAAGACTTAATCTCCTTTTAGCACATGGATACACCCTTTTCACCTTAAATAATAATAATACTTAATTACAATTTATAATCATATTGTAATTAAATATTTTTACAAAATAATACAAGCTTTGGACAAAGAAAGAAAACAGAATATAAAAAATAAAACATACTTGATAATATCAATGCTTAATGAAAAATTAAAACATTGATATCACCAAATATATTTTATTATTGTTTTCTTTTTGTTTTCTATGTTTGCAAAGCCTAACGGACTTGAAGGAAAAAATAAAAATTACAAAGGGCTTTGTGATAACCCTAAAAGCTTATACTCCTTTCGCAATGACTTAGCCTCTCATTTTGCAAAATGAAAACAACTGGAGAAGCTTTTCGAGGGTTTGAGACCCTAAGGTGCCACCATTGCTGTTTGGATTTCCGTCACTTTGTGAAGTCTTTGATGAAGAATATGTATTTGCTACTGGTGCTGCCGCCCAAGATAAATTTGATTGCAGTTTTCGAACAATCCAGGTCGCGACTGTGCATTAAAAGTTAGACTTTTTCCTGAAGGCATGCTGAAGTTTTCTGAATCTTCTCCTAAATGCAAGTCCCATTTTCTACAGGTATGAAACGGCTTCTTCTTGCTTTATTTTCTGTTAATATGCCATTGCTGGAAGTACGAAGAGGGTTTTTACTATGATACATCTTCTCTTTCTATGACGATAATGAATACATTCATAACACCCTACTGCAGATGAAGGATATTATATTCAAACCGATAGAGTGAAAAAATTGAGATGTATGAATACATCCCAACACCACCAATAAAAATGAGTATGGAAATTAATTGAGTGGATGCAGAAGTAGACCCAACTCTTGGGAAAAGATGTAATCATAGCACATCAAGAAGACGAAGAGCCTTAGCTGTATTAAGTATCTAGCTTATTTTCTTTTTACAATGTGTATCTGTACCCTGTTTTGTACAAGAATTATAACCCATGCTGGCTAAAAATTCTTTGATTTCGTTACTGCTTGTGTTTCTCTCATGCAACAGTCTCTCATCATCTTCATATATAATGTAGGGAGCATCACCAGGCTTTCTTGACAATAAGGAGGTTGCACCTTTCAGAACATGGTATTCCCAACCTTGCACATCAATCTTGAGTAGAATTACTAGCTCAGACTTATGAATCACTGTATCTAGGGTTATGGATCTTACACTAACTGGTATGAGTTCATTGGACTTGAATGCCAACTTTGCACCAGTTGCAGAAACTGCACTGTTGTCAAGTCGTCCGACCACCTTATGCATAGTTAGGTTGCCTGGCACATCTGACACAGCTGCATGGTAGAAAGTCACCATATCACCTGCTCGATTCAGGTACATTCCATCACAAAGATGCTGCAAGTTCTCAAAGACAGCCTCAAAAGCCACTACCTTGTAACCCATTATTGTAGCTGCAAATGCTGCCATTCCCACATTTGCACCAACATCAACAACAATTCCTTTTCTTGAATGAAATCCACTTGTCTCTAGATTTCCAAGCACTTCCTGAATGGTATGAGATATGTCTGGCTTACGAAAAGGCTTTCCCTTAAGCATCCTGAGGAAATTCCTATTTGGCTTTTCTGGTGAACCCAGGTCAGCAAGTGAGATGAAAAAAGGATGTTGAACACCCTCAACCTTGTTCGCAACTACAGGAGCAGCTTGGGGGCATCTTATACAATTGAGCTTTTCAATATTTCCTGTGGCTTTACCATCGGTAATAGGTTCTTCCATTATATGCACACCATGCAAGGATTCTTTCCCATTATTGCAAAGTGAAAGGGGCTTTACAGCCACCCAAACAAGCAATAGTAACGCACATACAGCTGCAAATAGAAATACACGCACAATGCATGGCATAATCCCTTTGTCCCTCTTCCACATAGGAAATTTAGTTGGCTCCATCCAAAGCACTGATTCTCAAGGAATCACAGCCCAGATATGCAACAGAATATGCAGCATGAAATGAATTATTTTATATCATAACCTGGAGATAAAGAAATGACTGTGGCTTTTGGTATACTTGGATGCAACCTAGAAAACTTTGGCCAAACCACTGAGCACTTTGAATACTGTTGTAAGAGCCCAAACAAAAACCGAACTTAATCAATCTACTGAAAATGCTCCGAGGCTTACCAACATAGATTGAATAACAGTACACATTTTCCTTGCTCCAATTAGTCATAAAATACTAATGCTAGCCACCCCTCATCTCAATCTCATAGCATTGTGTAGAGAGGGCAATTTTATGTTTGAAACTTCAAAATTTTCCCAAACCTGATGTCTCCTTTTGATATAGATATTGACAAGAGAAACAACCAGCCACAATTTTTGGTGGACAAAACTTCTGTTTGAACATGCATTCCTTACGTCTCCTGACTATGCATTTTAATCTTATGTAGAAATGAAGTTCGAGCACAGGCTCGTGACACTCATTTCATTACCAGTTGATTCTGATTTCATTGAAGTTTGCTGTTTGAACATGTGTTAAAATATTTCAAATGCTCTGTTTCTATACCAACCTGTTGCATTGAATCATTTATCTTCACTATGTAGCATTGACCCCTTTTTTTAAAAAAAAAAATACTGTAAGGTTTCATATTGGAATAATATGTCCCTTAAAACAGTTTATCCATTAATGCTTTCTTTTTATATATATCATGAATAGTAAAGTAAAAGGTTTCATATTTAAAACAAATATGTCCCTTTGATACTTCAGTTGGTTTCTTCATCATTCCATTTTGACATTTTGAGATTAGTTACTCTAAAGGGTATGTTGGGCTCATACCCGAAGGGAGCCTCGGTCAGGGGCGCATGCCAATTAGATTAACTAATTATCTGCACATGAAACAAACACATTAGCATAAACTTTTCTTTCTCCTGAAGCAGTGATTTGTGTCTTTATCTTTCCTGCCCTTTCGAAACAGAAAATAAGATAGGATATGATAAATGGTATATTGTAGGACAATCTTTCATTGCTTATATATGTTGGATCTGACACCTTTTCTCTTTTGTGCAGGAAAGCAGGGTTTGTTCAGAATTTGAAGATCGAGAAAACAGTCATAAGAGCAACGGGACAGCCAATAACCAGTCAAAGCAACCCAAGGCAATGACTGGTTATCCTTACACTCACTATTTAATTCTATCCTTTTCTGTTTTGGATATGTAGGAAAGATAGAAATGCTAAGCTCACGGCTTGTGTGAGGTTTTAAGGAATTCAGTGCATGTATAAATATGCTTCAAATGCATGAACTCAATTTGTAATCTATCATTGTTCAATACAAATGAAAATACCTTTTTTTTTTTTTTTTTTTTAAAAAAAAACACTGCAATGTACCTTCTGTAAATGCAATCATTTGATAAAAATGCATCCTTTGGCTAAAATTACATGGGTAATGAAATTTTAGGTAACAAGAACAATTGCACTCTTGAAGAGAAAGATTAATTTATTCAACCTTTACATACAATTGCACTCCTAAAGAGAAAGATTAATTTATTCAACTTTTACACCTATACAGGGATGTACTGGCATATTATTATGATGATCTCAAGTATTTTTATCCTAAGGAGGTGCAACATGATATCCCTCTTAAAGTTGACCCAATACCCTTCAGGCAAAATAAATGCCAATATAATTCCAAAGTATCATGTACTATTCTCTTAGAAATTCAAAAAATGTTGAATGCTCAAATTATTTTTCCTATTCACCATTCAACATGGGTAGCAAATATAGTTCTAGTGCATAAAAGAATGCATAAATACATATGTGTGTAGATTTCATAATTCTTAATCAGTTGTCACTAAAGTATAATTATCCTTTACCAATAATGGATCAAGTGTTATAGACAGTGACAGGAGTTCAAACGATGTCTATGTTGGATGGATTTTTTAGGCTATAATCAAAATGAGGTAAGTGAATCTGATCAACACAAGACTGCATTCACTACTCCATGGGGTACGTCTGCATACTGCAGGATACCCTTTGGGTTTAGTAATGCAGGTGGTACCTTCTAGAGATATATGGACTTAGCCTTCTATGGTATCCTTGGCAGGTATATTTTTGTATACCTAGATGATCTCATTGTTTTCTCCAAGGATCGTAAGAATTGCCTTTTTTGTTTGCAAGATGTGCTTGAAAGGTGTCTTGGGCATGATATTCCCTTAATCCTAAGAAATTAAATTTTGGGGTTACAGAAGGTAAACTCTTTGGACACATTGTGTCTAAAGAAGGGATTAAGATTGATCTAGAAAAGGTTAAATCTATTTAGAATCTTCCTATACCTGCTAATAAAACTATTGTTCATTCTTTCTTTGGAAAGGTCAATTTTCTATGTGGGTTCATTCCTGATTTTGCTAAGAAGAACCGTCATATTGTTGATATGATGAAGGGTAAAACTATTTTTTTTTGGATTCCTAAAGGAAATGGTACATTCAGTGAAATTAAGGAGGCAATAGGTCATGCATCTGTGTTGTTCTGCCCAAACTATACAAAGGATTTTTTCATGTATAGTTATGCTTTTGAGGATACTATGTCTGCTATTTTGATGTAAAAAAATACTGAGGGAATCAAGTCTCCCATTGCTTTCATGAGCTATCCATTGAAGTATCATGAATTCAAGTATTCCCAATAGAGAAAAATGCTTATGTTGTGGTAAAAGCAATAAAGTGTTTTAGATTTTATGTTTTGAATTCCCACGCTTTTGTCTTAGTTCTTGATACACTAGTTAAGTCTATCCTAATGCAACAAGATTTTGGTACAAAAAGAGGCAATTGGATCAATTGCTAAAATCCAATAATATGATTTGGAAACCAAGCCAACTAAGCTTGTTCGAGGTAAAGGTCTTTGTGAGCTCATTGTTGAAAATAATTTGGAGGAACAAGAACAAGATGTTTCTGAATATCTTCCAAGAGTATTGTTTGTTAGTACAACTGATTAATGGTATTCAAACATAGCTTATTTTTTGACTTATGGTGAATGTCCAACTCATTTATCATTCAAAGAAAAGAGGAATATAAAGCTCAAAGCTACAAACTTTGTTCTTTGGGGCAGTGGCTTGTATAAATGGGCTATTGATGGCACTTTCCTCTGTTGTGTTGATAAGGCACAACAAGTCAGATTATTAGAATCTTTTTCATAATTTGGCATGTGGTGGACACTTCTCTACACCAGTTACTTCTCACAATATTTTGAAAGAAAATTATTATTGGCTACCATAAAGTAATAAGAATTTGATTACCGTCATACAAAAGCTTGTGGAGGAAAATCAGAGATCCTGGCATAAGGTTCTATATATTTCTTTATGGGTAGATATAATTACACCTAAAAGAGTTATTGGCATGTTACCATTTCAGCTACTCTATGGGATGAATGTAGAGATACCTCTTACTTTAGAGCTTCTAGCTTTAAATCTAGCTAAGGCCATTGAAGATGATACATTTGAAAATGCCTTAGATAAGAGGATAATGTTTCTTTCTCAGCTAGAGGAACAATGATCACAAGTGTAGTTGACCAGATTGCCAAACATCATAAACAAGTTAAGGCTTTTTTTATAAAAAGGCAAAGAAAAGATAATTTCAAGTTGGGGATTGTGTTCTGCTATGGGATAAAAGAAGAGAACCAAAGGGTATGCATGAGAAATTTGATACCCTTTGGCGTGGAGATTTTAGCATTCCTTGAGTTATTGGTGAAAATAGTTTTATGTTCTCATATCAAGATGGAACTCCATTTTCACTTCCCTATAGTGGACAACGCTTGAAGCATTATTATGAATAAATCCCAGATAAGTTTTTGTACATAAGTTTAAGTCTTTGAGCCTTTTTGTTTTTCTTTAGTTTTCTTTTGTTTTGTTTTGGTTACTTGACTCTATTGCCCAATGGGCAGGCGAAGGCACTTAGAGATTTAGTTTCTATTTCTCTCCTCTTCTAAAGTACAAGCGAAATAAATTCCCAAGTTAGAGACAGTTGTTGTCTTAATTTTTGAGTTTTCAAAAATTTAAACAATCCATATGGATTTTTTTCTTAAAATTCATAATTTCTTTTCTCTAAGGCAGGTTTTATGAGGTAAAAATTCGTACTGGTTTGCGTCTAATCATGCATCATTTTTTTACATCTTTATCCAAGTTTTGATTGTTTTTAGATGTCATTATTCCTCTTGTTCGTGCAATTTTAGGTTTTGGTGTGATCATTGTAAGCAATAGGGACTTATGAATGCAATTACAAGTATATGTATTTTACTTTTATTCAAGTCTTAGAGGTCCGATTACAAGCTAGTTCATAATTTTAAAATCAAAGTACTTGTAATTAGGCCTCTATAAGTCGACTACAAGTGAGGATCATTTTATTTTAAAAAAGAAATGAGTAAATGTACTTGTCATTGAAGGTTTATAACTTGATTACAAGTATGTTTTGTGAGAGACAAAGTGAAATATTTCTTACTTGTATCGAGCTTCCCAAAAACTGACTTACTTTGAGTTTCTTTCCCATTGCAAATTCTATTTTTTGAGGAGTGTCTTCAAGACATTATTGTGAAATAGGAGTGTTCCTCCCCATTTTCTTATTAAACCCTCACATGAAGGTCCTTGAAACATTTTCTTTTCTCGCTTAGAGCTACGTGAGAGTCTAAGTAGGTTTTATTTCATTTCTTTGGGGTTTTTCATCTTGGTTTTGTTCTTTTTGTTCTTCTCCCTAGGTTACATCAATTCATTTGCAATCACTCTTTCAATTTCGTGATCAATGGAAAAGTATGGATGCCTTTTTTATAGAAAATATTAGCTTCCCTTTTTATGGCATTTTAAGTGTTTACAAACTTTCCTTATTTTGGTATTGTGTATGCATTTGAGTTGTATGTTTGACTCCCATCACAAAGTTTGTTACCTCGCCACTTGCAAATCTCATACTTGCAATCGGGTCTCCCAAGCCCAATTGCAAGCCTATTTTCTTCACATTGATTCTTTTATTTTCAAGATGGTCTTTCCATATAATCCTCTGATATCTCACAGTCAAGTTCTTGAGACCTGATGGCAAGTATTTTCTTGCCATATAATCACTTATTCACTTGCAATTGGGTCTTAAAGACCCGACTGCAAGTCCTATATTTGCATTTTGAATTTTAAGTTTCCAGATACAAATTAATCCTCCCCATTCGATGGAAATTATGCATGCTTGTAATCAGGTCTTTGAAACATGATTAAAAGCTCATATCTTTCCCACAAGCTTGTATACTTGCATTTGAGTCCCAGAGACCCGATTACAAGTAAAAGTTTCAACATCTTTCCACAAAGTTAGTGCTTTCTCACTTGCCCATTGTGAGTTCATTCCACTTGTATTCTGCCCCTTAAGATCCAAATTTTTTCTCTTGTCACTATCAACAAAGAATTTTTCAAATTCATCCATTTTTTGTCACCTCTTTCATGCTAAATATCTTGATAGGTTTAAGGTTGGGCATTGTTTTTCCAAGCTCTTTCATTTAAGGATGTTAGGATAACTGGTGAACAACTGATAGGGAGGGTGAATCAATTGTTAGCACATTATGAAACTTTAAGTACACCAAACCTTATATTAGAATGCATAAACCAAATACCAGAATAGAAAATATGTCAACTAAGCACAAACATAAATCATAAATCAATTGCCATGTATCCAAACACAAAACACCAAGTTTTGTATGTGGAAAACCTAGTAAAGGGAAAAACCATGGTGAGAAGCCTACTCATAGTCAAATAATACTTCTACAGTAAGTATGTGATCACAATAAAGGGATTGCACATGCAGGAAGGCCAATAGCCTAGAGTGCACTACTCATCACAAAGGATCCTCACTGACTACAAAAGAAATCCAGACTACAATCTGGAAATAAGAATGAACTGCAAGAATAGAATCTTGTATGCCTGAGTACGATTTCGGTTAAGATCAATACCAGAGGCCTTAAACCTCTTACATAAACCCAATTAGATCACCCATGATTGACCAAACCTTTTGCATATGATTAGAACTTTATTCACACACAGATAATCCTCTATCCCATACCACATGCCACGATCTACAAAGAGACCGTACATCATATTTATACCAACTCGGGACCTAAATAATTTGGATGACCACTTAAAAGATTATACAATAAATCCATTACATAATCTCATAAACCAATGATAAACCAAGTCGGTCTAAGACCGAAACAACATTAACCAAATAATAAATCCAACCGGTAACACATCGAGAGCATCCACCAACACGTTACATAAACTGGTCCATAACCTAGTAGAATAAGACCAGGCCCAAAATAGGTCACCATAAGCCAAATAAAATACCACTAATCAACTAGAACACGAACATGATAACCATCGACATCCTGATAACCTTCTAGAAGCCGCACCAACACCACTTATCGAATTCATCAAAAGGTCTTCAACAAAGCTCTATTGGTAGAACCCTTACTGGTAACCAAAAGGCTTACTAGAACATATGATAGCTTCTAGATCACCATATCCCAGACCAAATGAATGTGACAAGCATCTTAACTACATGAATAACCAAACTAAGCCAATTCCACCAATCAAAATATACCAGAGACAAATCTCCTGATCCATCAAAGTCCAATCACTCTACTAGAATTTGGTAGACAACCAAATAAGCTAGTGCCGACATCAATGACAAATATCAATGCAACACATAATCAATTCCTCCAAATTGCCAACAATCTCCCCCTTTGACATTGATAACAACACTAGATGTGAAAAAAACCAAGTGCCAAGAAGTACCAAACAAGTCTCCCCAATGGATGACATCCAATAATCTCCCCAAGATGATATAACAATGAAGTTCTGAACCAAAGGCCAAACTCCCCCTGTGACCAATATATCTCTTAAGATCTATTTTTCACATGAATAAGTCTCCCCCTTTGACATCAATACCATAAATTTGACATAAACATCAAAGAAAAATCATAAAACTTCTAAACCATACAACTGACTTCTCCCCCTTAGTAATAGCACCAACTCATCAATCCAGAAAGAATAATAATTCTAATAAATGCATACCAAGCTAATGCCAATCTTCCTCACTCAAGTCTTTACCGGAGGGGTAGAGACCCCCAATCTATCTCTAAAATAATCAAATTATTCCTTAGGTAAAGGTTTAGTGAAGATATCTGCAATCTGCTATTTACTGTTCACATAAACTAATCTGACTTAATTGGATTCCACCTTTTCCTTCAAAAACTCATACTTGATTGATATATGCTTTGTCTTTTTTATCCCTGAAATAAGTTTCTTTCCAAGAAAGAAAGCTCCACTGTATGTGCTCTTCCATTCATCAACATCTTCAGCCCAATCTGTATCTGTATATGCACCTAGTGTAAAGTCATGATTTTTAGGATACCATAAACTATATTCAATTGTTCCCTGCAAATATCTAAAAAATCCTTTTCACTGCACTCTCATGATTCTCTCTAGGATCACTTTGATATCTTGATACAATACAACCAACATTCATAATATCTGGTCTAGTCTGTGTCAAATATAACACACCTTCAATCATGGATTTAGACCTTGTAGGATTTACCAGAGTTGATTCATCTTTGCATGTTTCATCTACCGATGTTAGTTCAATTTGAGAAATTAAACATACCTCTTTAGCTGCCAACCTTCTTCTTGGCATTACTCATTTTCTCTTGTCTCCAATGATATGATCTTCTAAATGATTCATCCTTAAATACCAAGGAGTCTTCTAACTTTTTGATTCCCTACTCTGATCTTCAGTTACTATTGAATTTTCTAATAATGTCAGGGTAACTGGTTCACCATTTTTTGTTCCAGTACAGGTGCTACCAGTTTAGTTATAACCATCTCCACTTTCGGTTCTCTCACATAAGTTCTAATTTGACCTTTGTTCAGCTCATCCACCTTGATATTAGCACTCTCCATAATTCTCTACAATCTATTGTTAAAACATTTATATGCTTTAATTTGATTAGAATAACCAAGAAATGTTCCTTCATCACATCTAGGATCAAACTTTCCAATGGAATATTCTCTTTTGATATAGCATTTAATACCAAATATTCTGAAATACTTAACTGTAGGTGTATGACCAAACCATAACTCATAAGGTGTCTTACTGGCGTCTCCTATGATATGAACTTTGTTGAATGTGTACACCGTCGTGCTCATGGATTCTCTCCAATACATATGTGGAAAATTAGCTTGCATCATCATAGATCTAGCCGCATCCAGGATAGTTATGTTCTTTCTTTCCATAACACCATTATGCTAAGGTGTTCGGGGTGCAGACAATTCTCTCCTTATCCCATGTTTCTCACAATAACTGCTAAATTCACCGGATGTGAATTCACCACCCTGATCGAATCTTAAGCATTTTATTTTGAATCATGTCTCTATCTCAACCATAGCTTTAAAGATCTTGAACTTTTCAAAGGCTTCAAATTTCTCCCTTAGAAAAGTAACCCACATCATTCTAGAATATTCATCAATGATTAGCATGAGATATCTATCACTCTGAAAAATTCTTAATCTAGTAAGACCACACAGATCAGTATGAATAAGATCAAGAACATCATTAGATTTATCTTTTGAATACTCTTAAAGTAAGTTCTGACTTTCTTTCCCATTTGACATTCCTTACATACCAGAGTATGAGGCTTCATAATCCTAAGTATATCTCTTATTGCCTTAGTTTAACTGATCTTTACAATTCAATCAAAATTAACATGACACAACCTCTTATGTCATAGCCAATTCTCATAAATATGTACAATCAAACATGTCTTCTCACCAAAGTTCAAATGAAATATGTTACCTCTAGTCTGAGTACCAGTTGCAATCTCCAAACTAGATTTGTTAATGATTTTGCATTTTCCATCCTTGAACTGTAATTGAAATCCCTTATCCACTAACTGACCTACACTCAAAATATTATGCCTTAAACCTTCAACATAATAAACATTATCATTTTTATCCTTACCATCCAATTATATAGTTTCTCTTCCTCTGATCATGCATGCTTTGTCATCTCCAAATTTGACAAGACCACCATCAAATTCTTGCAAAGATATAAAATTCCTTTTATCTCTAGTCATATGATGTGAACATCCATTGTCTATCATCCATTCATCCTCGTCTTCAACCTTAGCAACAAGGGCCTTCTCTTCATTATTAATGAAAGGTTTCAGAGTATCTTCCTTGATAGCCAAGAATACCCATTCCTTTCCATTGTCAGATCCACCAACTAAATCTTTTGTTGGTTCATCATTAGAATCATTAGTTACACCTTCCTCATAAGCATAGTAGCATAATTTATCTTTGTTCCTTCTATACTTAATCTTTTCCTGATAATCATGGTTAGGCCTAAAATATTGTCTATCTTTTTCTTCAAATCTTGAATTCCTCTTAGGACATCTAGATGCAAAATGACCTATCTTATTACATGGAAAACATTTGAAAGGTGATTTTCCTTCATACTTACTTCCTTTCAGACCTTTAGGTACTCTTCTAGTAGATAGGGCTTCAAGTTCTTCAAATTCTTCATCCTCTTTCTTCATATCCTCCAATTCCTTTGCATATAATGCTTTCCAATCACTCTTGCTGATTGATGATGTAGATGCCTTGAATACAAAATCTATCCTTGCAGCTCCTTGAGGACCAAATTCTTCAATCTCAAAAGCAGATAGCTTTCCAAATAAAGTATCCCTATTAACATAAGTGTTAGACATAATTCTCAGCTCATTAATTGTAGTAGCCTTCATCTTGTAAGTTGGAGGCAAATCTCTCAATACTTTAGAAACAAACTGCTCAAAGATCCACCACAACATTGAATTCCCAAGACAATTTCATTCTTTTTATAAAAGCAGTAATTCTCTCATCTTCTTCCATTCCGAGGTTCTCATACCTTACCTGGTAACCATCAAGTTTAGCAATTTTAATAGTAGGGTCACCTTCATTCAAGGTCTCCAACTTATCCCATATAGCCTTTGCAGATGATTTGTCTGTTGATCCCATTACCTGTTGATCTGAAAGGGCGCTCAAGAGCGCTTATCTAGCTGATCTACAATCATTTTCAATGTTCTTATATAAGTCTATCAGAGGAGGATTTTCAGATGCCAAATCATAAGGTGTATAGCCTTTCTTAGTGATCTCCCAAATCTCCTTGCTAAGACATATCAGATGAGTCTCCATTTGAAGCTTCCACACTCTGTAATTTGTTCTTTCAAGTCTAGGGCTATCCTTCCGGTAAGAAATTGAAGTTGAATGATTACTTGCCATAGGATCTTCCTCAAAGTGGTTAAGCTTCTGCAAAGAGGACTAGGCTCTGATGCCAATAGTTAGAATAACTGGTGAACAATTGAGGGGGGGGATCAATTATTAATAGATTATGAAACTTTAAGCACATAATTTTTTTTACTAGAATGCATAAACCAAATACCAGAATAGAAGATATATCAATTAAGCACAAACATAAATCATAAACCAGTTACTATGCATCCACAACACATAAGACCAATATTTGTACATGGAAAACTCGGTAAAGGGAAAAACTATGGTGGGAAGCCTACCCATAGTCAGATAATACTTCTACAGTAAGTATGTGAGTACAATAAGGGGCCTTCACATGCAGGAAGGCCAATAGCCTAAAGTGCATTTCTCATCACAAAGGAGCCTCACTGACTACAAAAGAAATACATACTACAATCTGGAAATAATAATGAACTGCAAGAATAGCATCTCCTTGATGAACTTATAAGGCACTAAAAGGGGGGGGCGAGCCAGTGATAGTAAAAATAATACAAATCTAAATATCGATTTCACCAACTTAAAACTTAATAGACATGTAAGAAATAACACCAAGTATGCAATCACCACAGAAAGCATAAACCACATGACACAAGAGTTTATACGTGGAAAACCTAAATGGGAAAAACCACGATGGGAGTTAGTACACACAAGATCCACTATCTACAGTATAGAGATCTGACTAGTTAAGGTTTACAACACCTGATTAGGGGAACACCCTGTTAGAAGTGTCTAAGCTTGGTTAAGAGCTTTACAAAAATCCTATGAGGACCAGCCCTGTTAGGAGCTACCCAAGTAACTGGCATTTGCAAACACAAGTTAATGTGTCACCTGGCTAGAGGATTTAATAATCTAAACTATTAGGATCTAATTACTACACCCTGTTAGGAGTGACCATGTAAGAGGATTTTCTTGTTGCAACTATTAGGGAGACAAAAAGTACAAATGATCTCAGTATAACACCTTCCATGTCTAATAAGATCCACTTCAGAATATTAAAACATCACAAAGACTTCATCTCTCAACTCCTCTGATCTTCACACTATCAGAAATACAAAATTCACTCATCTCATATCATACTATCAAGATCATGTATATATATCCTTTCATACCTCATCACACAATTAAAATTATCGTAAGGTTGGCTAGAACCTTGTTACAATTCCCTAGGTTCAATGCATCTAGACAATCTTGCATTGTACACTTTAGTTATGTCGACCATTGACATAACAAATCCAATTCTGTGTCGTTTTATCGATCTAAGTGATTGTCATCACTACCAGTTGAGTCTCCATCAACTACTCTATTATGTCAAACAAATCTCGTTCACCTTATTGGTTCAGTACATGTGGTAACGAACATGTCTTCATCTGAAAGTCTTCAATGCTGCTGCAAAACCACATTCCTTCATCATTCATGGATTTATGTACCGATTGTTGGTGTGAAACTCTGTTAGTCATTTTACCGGCTGAAGTCCTAATTATCGGTTCTGATGAAACTGTCTCTGCTTTACTGGTTAATTTTATCCTGTTGAAGTGTAGGAATAAGATGACTCGAAGAAACATAGTTACCATCAATGACAACATAGAAAATAGTCATCATAAATAAATCTAATCTTTATGCACAACAAACATATATTAGTTGCATCAAGCAAACACACATTACCAGTTTAGTTCAAATGATCAAATGCCAACAATCTCCCCCTTCGGCATTGATGACAACACTTAGGAAAAATTTGTCAACCAAGTGTGTAAAACAAAAACTTGATTTCATGACATACACTCCCCCTTAGAAATTGCATGCCATTACAAAAATGAAATCATTACTCCCCCTTAATAGTACATACAAAATTTTGACTCACTTAAACTAATTCTACTCCCCCTTTGACAACAATGCCAAATAAAAAAGTAAAATACATACATTAAATCAAAATTTGTCATCAAAAACTACATGTATATATAGAGATAAAAGTTTTAAGGTCTTTACAATGTAATTCTTAAGAAAACATCACTAAAATGAAACTTCAACTATTTTACATCATTGCCCCAAGTTTCTAACAGTGTCTTGGTAATCTCAACATGTATCAAGATTTGAGCTACAAACTCCTCCATAGTATCAATTGTACTCATATCTGGGATAGCCAAAATTGCTTTGGACTCCCTGTATTCTCTTTGTAAGGTTTCAACTTTTAGAATTAACAGCTTCTTCAGATCCTTCAAGTATCTTATCTGCTTCACCTATTCAAAATCATAAATATCTAATATGTGTTGTAAGCCATCAATTGATTTACCAAAAACCAAAGCAGAGTCCTATACCGGTATGTATGCTTCACTTATTCTTTCTAGTTCCTTCTCTATATCTTCTCTCTTTTTCTTTAGGTCAGAATAGAATAATGATACTTTAGATATAGTGGTTAAAATTCTACCTCCAATTTCTATTCCGATTTTCAAAAGATCTTTGTTCACTATTAAAGCAGCCTTACCTTTGTCAATTTCTAAAATCAATTGTTTTCCCCTTCTCTTCTTGTAATCTTTTTTCTGCTAAAGCATGAGCTACCTCTTCAAGTGATTTTAATTATTCACTGGCATCAACAACTAACTATCCAAGATTTGCAATAGGGGTGGATACATTATCTGTATCAGTCTCAATTAGGAGAATTGACAGAATTTCAACAGTTTGAATGGCCTCTGGTTCTCATTTCTTCTCTTTCAACCTCTTCTTTTGTGCTCAGGATTGCATAGCAGTAGAAACCTCCATTAATACAGAGGAACTCAGATTGTCCATATCTATAGGACCTTTCATACTCACAGAGTCATCAACATCATCATCAATCAAGGTTTTCTTCTTCTCCTTTGTTTTCTTCTCTTCATCATTTTTCTCTTCAGACTTCTTCTCTGGTTTCTCTTTCCCTATCTTTGTTTGTTCCCTCTGTGTTATTGTAGTGACCGGTGGTAGTTTACTTTCAACATGATGTTCCTTTACCAATGGTGGTTGCATTTTCACACTTTGTTCAGTAGTCGGTGCCTAGCTCCTCTGCCTTCTTTTCCTCAACCATATCCTTCCAGCTGTCATTGATAGCATCATTTACATTTGTATCTATGGTTGCATTTACCAGTGGATTTTGTGTTCCTATGGATTGAGAATTCACCGGTTTCTCACTTGATCTCTTAACAGTTTCCTTATCTCCTTCATTATTTAGATCTTGTTGTTTCTCTTGGGGATCATCCATTTGTACATCAATATCTACTGCATTTACATTATCTCTGGTATTGTCAACATTATATGTGTCATCATTAATTACATTGTCGGTGTCGTCATCATCCAGTATATCTATAGGCTCAATATCAATAGGGTCATCATACAAGTACTTATTATCCGGCTCAAAATTTGTAGGCTTAACAGCCTCAGGAAAATCTTCCCCCTTTAACTTAACAAGTGTATCATCCTCATCTTCTTCATCTTTTTCTTCTTCTTTAGGGATGAGACCTAAAGATTTCTTTATCAAAATTTTGGTCTCCTTTTGGATTGATTCAGTATCACCTATTAACATTCTAGTCAATCTTTTCTTGAATCTAAGAAAAGATTTTGCATTTACTCGTGCATCTTCTATTTCTTCCCCACTGGCTTTCGGTTGCAGGTGCTTAAGTGTATAATTAATAAATTATTTATCAAGGCTAATTGCCCCTTTCCACCTAGCATCAATCAAATTATATAAGGAATCTAGAATTTTCCCTTGTAATTCAATGAGGGCTCTACTAAACTTGTTCATACTAAAGATGGTTGCATCTTCAATCTCCCTTCATTGACTTTTAGACAAATGAGTAAACAGTATGTTTAGAACCTTTATAAATACCACACTCCTTAATAATCTTAATCATTCTAGTGAAATAATCTTCAAGTGTCAATATTTTCGTAGTTGTTTTACCTTTTTGAGTAGTCTTCTTCTTCTTAGCACTCTCCCTTAGTGCTCTCTTATGTTCTTCTAATTCTATCTCCTCTATATTTGTCACTAGTTTGTGAGATTTCTCCTTCTTTCTTTTTTGGTTTGGATAGGCACAATAGGAGGTTCAACAATTTTACCTTTCCTTTGGAACTGTATTTTAGAGGTTTTCCCTCTTTGGGATTCAACAGGCTTCACCTTAGTTTCTTCTGCTTTCTTCTTCTCAACTGCTTTGGTTGCTCTGGTCTTATTGGTGGGGGTACCGGTTGGCACACTAGAAGTTCCACCTTGTTGAGCCTCATATTTGACTCTTGTTGCAGCTATCTATTCTTTTGTGAATCCGGCCTGCTCACCAAATGCTTGTACCTATTTTTTTACTTTCTTTGCAATCATCGGTTTCTATAATTCAGAGTGCACTTTCAGTAGTTTCTCTTTGTAGGTTCCAAACCTCTTAGCAGTGGTATCGATCGGTTGAGCTAACAAATGATAAGCATAAGAAACAAGTAGATCTTTATCTACTTCATAACCCATGGGCATTGCCCATGTGGTCCTGGGAATAACAGCTTCCATCAACCATTAAATAGATAGAATCCTCATATTGATTGACTACCTTTGCTGGTATGTGTTCCCTAGCATGCATTTCCTTCTGAAATTTCTTAAAATATGCCCATGAAATATCATCGAACTTTTTTTTAAGCATCCTAATGTTGTTCTTCATTTGCAATAGGGCAGGTATCCCAGTTATCCATTGTACATCACCAATACCGAGGAAAAAAATTGGAAATAAAAGAATAAGCCCATGATAATTGTCCAAACTTGAATCTAATGATCACCATATCCTGAACCAATTAAATATGATAAGCATCTAAACCACATGAATGACCAAACCAAACCAATTCCACCAATCAGAATACCGTAGACAAATCTCTTGATCATCATCAAAGTCCAACCACTCTACTGGAATCTGGTAGACAACCAAATAAGCTAGTGTTGACATAAATGACAAACATCAATGCAACACATAATCAATTCCTCTAAATTGTGAATGAAGGAGAGAGAGAGATCATGGCTTCTCTAATAGCCTATGAAGACATCCTAACTTTTTGGAGTTTTCATCGCAATGTAGATTCTTGTTCAATGATAGAAGAGCTAGCATTTCCTTCCAACAAGAAGATGAAATACAAGTATGATAAGTATCAAAATGAAATGGTTCCTTCTAAAGTGAGTTCTCATGTTGATGAGATTATGGACATGGAGATCAGACATTATTTAGCATTTCCCTTAGAAGGAGAATCTTCCTGTACAACAATTCAATTATATTTTTATCTCTATTTCATGGTTAATTCCAAAACTGGGGTTTGACTTAGACAAGCCCCTATTACCAACCTATTTCCCCTTCTTTATGTGTGTAGGAGATAGGTATAGAGCTACGATCTTTAGAATAGGCATTATTTGCAAAAACGAATCAACCCTTTTTGGTGTACGAAAAGTTAGGAGGACCAGAGCGACTGACACTCTAGTCTTGACATTTTTGGATCTTTTTCAGGGATCAGATTTGAATCTGCATATACTACTCAGATCCAATTGTGTGCCTCAATTTGATGACTGTAGCTCATTGTTTCCATATTTTTACCTTCATTTTTCAGCACACTTCCCTAATTTCAATATTTCAACTCATAAAAGAGGGCAAATCAACATCATTCCCTTGCATCCAATTAGTATATCAGTCCTTATCAGGTATATCATTTGGTTTTTGGTCATTGTTTAACATCTCCCTTAGAAGGGGAATCTTCATTTACAACAATTCAATTATATTTTATCTCTATTTCATGGTTAATTCCAAAACTGGGGTTTGACTTAGGCAAGCCCCTATTCCCAACCTATTTCCCGTTCTTTATGTGTGTAGTAAATATGTATAGATCTACGATCTTGAGAATATCAATCCTTTTTGGTGTACAAAAAGTTAGGAGGACCAAAGCGACAAGCACTCTAGTTCCAACATTTTTGGATCTTTTTTAGGGATCAAGTCCGAATCTGCATAGACTACTCAAATCCAAGTGTGTGCCTCAATTTGATGACTGTAGCTCACTGTTTCCACATTTTACCTTCATTTTTAGCAAACTTCCCTAATTTCAACATTTCAACTCATAAAAGAGCACAAATCAACATCATTTCCTTGCATCCAATTAGTATATTAGTCCTTATCATTATTGATTTGTGACTAAATCTATTGGATTCACCCCTCTTTTGAATGTAATGACAAATAAGTGGTTTTCATACATCTAATGGCAAAAACCCTAATTTTCCAATCATTACATTCTGGTGAACCCAACTCCTTACACCTTTAATTATGATTTATGTTCTTATATCTAAGTGTGTATGCAGTTTAAAATTAAATTTTTCATTTACAAGTTTGATTTCTAGGTGAGTTTTAAAACTTATAGGTTAAATTCAACAAAACTCTAATTTTAAAATTTAAAATTGAGCTTATGATTTGCTTAATTTGGATTATTTATTTCTGAATATTTTCATTTCACAATTCAAATTTTCACTTGCAAGTTTAACTTCCAATTAAATTTAAAAACTTTAGAGGTTAATTTCAAAAACCCTAATTTTTAAATTTAAAATTGAGCTTGTGGGTTGTCCAAATTTTGGATTAATTATTTTAGATCTAATTCAAATTCAAAATTGCAATCTTAGATCCAATTTCAAATTAATTTTTAAAATTAAGAGGTTATTTTCACAAAACCCTGATTAAAAAAAATTACTAGTGGGTTGCATGCTCTTTATGCTCTTATCTTTTCAAAATCACAAATTAATTTTCTTGATTAAATGAACAATTATTTTTACCCATAGTTTGCATTGTTTAATTATTTCAAAATTTAGATTTCATCCAAATTTCCTTGTGAGAAGAAGTTGTAGAATTAAGGCTTCCCAAGGTTTAGTTACTGAGGAGATGAAGCCTAATTTGGATACATTATTCCATGAGGATGTTGGTGGTTCTTCTAATCCTACAAATTACCTCGCTTATCCCCATTCTTTTCTTAATACTCATGATGTGGATGAATTACTAAATAGGGTTTTCGTTGACTAATTGGAAAAGATTGACAATCAAATTGAAAATCTTCAACAATGGATGAGTCAACAATAACCAGAAAGTGAGGCTCTACCATTTATTGAAGGATTAAAAAGAATGGTCCAAAGTGATAAACTTGGTGTTGATGTGTTGTGTGTTATTGCTCATATTGTGGACACTAATATTATGCCTATGAAGAGTTGTGTTGAATTCCTTAGCTATACACAACCTCCTTTTCAAGTTAATCATCACATTCCTTTGACTACTCCTATGGCTAGTGTTCCACATTTATATAAAACATTATGGCTACCTCTACACAAAACGTCATACAGGCACAAATATTAGTCAAGGGGTCAACTCCTCTAATCATAATTCCATCATGTATCCTCTTATGAGTCTTCCATTAATTACCCAATCATCTCACATACCTACCTATCATAGTTTCCCACCTCCCTGATGGCATAACTGATGGAGATGATGATGAGATGAGAAGATGACCAATAAAGTTGATATGATTAGGTATATGTTGTCATTGATGTCAACTAGTTTGATTGGATGCAAAACTAGTAGAGGAGAGAAGGAGAAGCTGAATCAAACATTATGGTTAGAATTAATTTTTGTGGTTTAGAATATATGTTCATAACATTGGCACGACTCTATAATTGAAATCGCATCAAGTTTGGTGAACTGGAAAGCACATTTATAATTGACTGTTATGAACTCTAAGAAGAAGAATGAATACCGGTATCAGATCTTTCACCGGTAATGATTTAAGGTGTGGTGGTGGATGTTATCATGATCATAACTTAGTGATGATGTTTCATAGTCCATGTGTAATGATAAGATAGTATTTGAGCGCGTACAAGGATCAAAATTCTTGGGAAACAACAAAGTGCTTAGAAGAATGAAACAAAGGTTTGTTTTCTTATCAAATCAATGTGCGGTGATCATTCAATCACATAAATCATCTAGAAATTTGTTGTAATGGTCTGCAATGTATTTTGGCAGAGTGTTTTCCCATGCTAAATGTAAGTTCATTATATCTTGTTGATGTAATTAGGGTTTGTAGCCTCCCTAACTGAAAAGTGTATTTAGGGCTAGTTGGAGAAGAGATTTTATATCGGTGGTTTGAGAAGAAGGTTTTGCCAAACCAATTTGAAGTGTTTGCATGTGTGTAGAAAAGTTATGCTAAAAAGGATCTGTATTAGCAAGCAAGGAAGTGTTGTAATCAGATCATTTTCCCTATTCTTCCCTAACAGTTACAATAGTTTTAAATCCCTTAATCGAGTAGATCCTAACAGGTTTGATATTGTAAATCCCTTCACCAGGTGGCTCATTAACTTGAGTTTTAAATCCTCTAACAAGGTTACTCTTAACAAGGTAGAGCTCCTAACAGGGCTGAGGCAAAATCCCTTGACCGAGTGACTCCTAATAGGGTATGCTCTTAACCGGACATATTGTAAGCTTTTAACTAGGCTAGGCCTTTAACCAAGTGCATTCCAAAAGAGTACAAATACATATTGTGGGTGCTAATTCCCACCGTGCTTTTGCCAGTTGGGTTTCCATGTCAAAAATCTATGTGTTCATATGGTGGATGCATTGTTGATTTGTACATTTGATATCTTTACTTTCTTTGCATATTGATAAACACTTGAGTGAATGGTTTGTTAAATCAGCTTAGAAGATTGTTTGAGTAGTTACCAGTAAATTTTTGTGAACTATTGCAGATTTGTTTTATTACTGATTTACCCCCTCTTAGTAATAACTGGATCCTCGTAATAATAATTTGTATCAGAGCCCTAGGTTCTCTTTGTGCAGAAGCTTAACCACTTGAGTGAGGTAAAGATCCAAGATGATGAAGAAGGAGGGTCCTAAGTTCACAAGGGATAACTACAGAATCTAAAGCGACTGAATGAAGATCTACATCAAAGGTATGAAGACATAGTTTTGGTAGCATGTGATTAATCAATACACCTCCTATAGGTACTCTGACTACTGATCATCTCAAGGAGAAGCAAGACAATATTCAAGCATTGGAATCCATTGTAAGTACTCTTTCTGATTTTGAGTATATTGATGTTCATGGTATCGAAACTGCTTATGAAGTTTGGGAAAAGTTAAAGTTGATTTATGGTGGATATGAGCATGTGAAAAAATCAAAATAAGAAAGCCTAAGAAGCAAGTTTGATGACATGAGGATGATGGAAGGTGAGAACATCACCCAGTATAGAAAAAGAATAAAAGTAGTTGGAGGAATCAAAAGTGATGGTGTAACCATAGTAGAAGACACAATGGTAAGTAAAATGCTTACAACTTTAATGTCTACTTATGCTATTACAGTATCTATTGTCCAAGAATTGAGGTCAGTTAGCAAAGATAAAGTTACAGTTGATTCATTGATAGGAAAGCTTACTGCTTTTGAATTGAATAGCATTGACAATAGTGTACCTAAAGTAGAATCTTCTTTCAAAGCATCAGTATCTAATGCACCAGTAATAAAAGGAAAGGATGTCTATCATAACCATGAATATAGGTCAAGTCATCATGGCAGTGGTAATAAAGAAGTGGATGATGAATATAACTTGATGGGAATTGAGGCTTTATTGGCAAAGAAACTTCCTAGAGGCACCGATAAGTACAAAGGTAAGCTTCCTCTTAAGTGCTTCTCATGTAACAAAATAAGACATATTATTGCTAATTTTCCTAAAAGTTATCAAAAAGAAAAGTTCAGAAAGTTTAAGGGAAAATGTAAGAAACAATGTTATGTTGCAGTAGATGAAGGTGTTACCGATGAGGAATCAGAGAATGAAGATAATGAGGAAATTATTTTTGTAGCAGTTAAGGAATATCTCTCTCACAAGAAAGCTTTAGTGTCCCATATTGATAGAAATGATGAGTGGGTCATTTATAGTGGTTGCTCACACCACATGACCAGTGACAAGAACAATTTCATCTCACTTGAAGAATTTGATGGTGGAGTAGTGAGATTTGGCAACAATACACCATGCATGGTAAAAGGTAAAGGTTCAATTTCCTTAAATGGAAAAAGTATTGTTGATGATGTGTATTGGGTTGAAGGATTGAAGCATAACTTATTGAGTGTTGGTCAGCTAAATGATAAAGGTTATCATCTTGAGTTCAAGAATGGAGTGTGCAAGATTTTAGGAAGCAAAGGTGAACTGATTGCTACCGGTAAACAAACAAAAGGTAACTTATTCCATTTGAACACTAATGTTAATAGTTGTTTGGTTGCAAAAGTTGAGGACAATTGGCTATGGCATAGAAGATTTTGTCATGTAAATTTTGATAATTTAGTCAAGGTTAGCAAGTCAAGTATGGCTAGAGGTATAGCACAACTAGTCAAACCAGACAATGTGATTTGTAAGGAGTGTCAGTTGGGCAAGATGACTACTTCCTCTTTAAAACGTAAATCATTTTCTTTTGAAAATATTTTAGATTTGGTGCACACTAATTTATGTGGTCCTATGAGGACTAGGAGTTTTCAAGGTGATAAATATTTCATGATATTTACTAACGATTATTAAAGAATGATGTGGGCTATGTTTTTTAAGGAGAAGTTTGATTCTTCCATCAAGTTTAAGCCATTCAAAGCCTTAGTGGAGAAAGAAACTGGTAAGAACCTAAAGTGTCTGAGATCTGACTGGGGTGGAGAATTCACATCAGCTAAATTTGTGAAATAATGTAATGAGAATGGAATCAAGAGACAACTATCTGCACCAAGGACACCATAGCTGAATGGGATTGTAGAAAGGAGGAACCAGACCATAGTTGAAGCAGAAAGAACAATGTTGATACAAGGGGATGTACCTAAAATGTTTTGGAGAGAAGCAGTCAGCACTGCAATATACACAATGAACCAGATATTGGTCAAGAAAGGTAGTGACAAAACTCCCTATGAATTATGGTATGGTCATATTCCTATTGTTGGTCATTTCTCAGTCTTTGGCAGCAGGTGTTACATAAAGAGAGATGAGTATACTAGAAAGTTTAATCCTAAAAGTGATGAAGGAACTTTCCTTGGTTACTCAACTAAGAATAAAGCATTCAAGTGCTTTAACAAAAGAACCAAGAAGATTGTGGAAAGTGTTAATGTGAAAGTTGACGAGTATTCAAACAAATCTGGTGATAATAGCAAGTCTGATGCAGTAGATGAAAAGAAGCTAGTGATCATTGAACCAGAAGTTCAAAATGATGTTGAGCAGAACAATGCAGATGATGTTGCTCAACCGGTGGAAGAAGAAGAAGAGGCTTCCACATCAGAACCAATTATACCTAGATATGCAAGGTTGAATCACTCTGTAGATTAGATAATTGGAGACAGGAATGTTGAAGTACAAACAAGAAGAAAGATCAGAGAAAGTGCTTGTCTGATTTCCAGAATTGAGCCTAAGACAATGAGAAAAGATCTCAAGGATGATGATTAGATAAAGGCTATGAAGGATGAGATTGATCAAATAGAGAAAAACAACACTTGGTCACTTGTCCCTAGACCAGCTGCTAAAAATGTGATTGGTACTAAGTGGGTGTTCAGAAACAAATTGAATGAAGATGGTGAAGTGGTTAGGAACAAGGCTAGACTAGTTTGCAAAGGATATGCACAAGAAGAAGGTGAGGATTATGGAGAAACCTTTTCACCGGTTGCTACACTTGAACGAGTAAGAATTCTACTTGCATTTTCAGCATTCAAAGGATTCAAGGTATACCAAATGGATGTCAAGTCTACATTTTTTAATGGAATTCTAGAAGAAGAGGTTTACATTGAACAATCGGATGGGTTTGCATTGACTGAAGACAAGGACATGGTGTGAAAACTTCATAAATCTTTATATGGGTTAAAGCAAGCTCCAAGGGCATGGTATGAGAGATTCAATTCACACCTAATAAAGATTGGATTTCAAAGAACCGTTGAGGACAACAACATTTACTTGAAGACAAAAGAAGACAAGTTATTGATTACAGAAGTGTTTGTAGATGATATCATATTTGGAGGAGATGATGACATGAGTTTAACTTTTACAGAAGAAATGAAAAAGGAATTTGAAATGTCTTTGATAGGTGTAATCAAATTTTTCATTGGCTTTCAAGTCCAACAGATGAAAGGAGGAATCTTTATTAGCTAATCCAAATATGTGAAGGAGGTATTGAAAACCTTTGGAATGGAAGACTCTAAATCGATTGGAACCCTTATGGTCACTGGTTGCAGATTATCCAAGGAAGATGGTTTAGATCCAATGGATGAAATTGAGTATATATCAATGGTTAGTAAACTATACTATGTTGTTCATAGCAAATCAGATATTGCTCATGTAATTGGTATAGTGGCTAGATTTTAGAAAATTCCTAAAGAGACTCATATGGTGGTAATGAAGAGAATTTTTTAGGTATCTTAGAGGAACTATTGATTATGGATTATGGTATCCATACAAAGGAAACTTCTCTTTGAAGGTGTTCATAGATTCTGATTGGGAAAGCAATGCAGATGACTAGAAGAGCACAAATGGTGGTGCATTCTTTCTAGGAGGAAGACTGGTATCCTGGACTAGTAAGAAACAAAGTTGCATTTCGTAGTCTATAGCAAAAAGTAGACTATGTGGTTGTAATTATGAACTGTACTCAAGCAATATGGATGAGAAAATGATTAGAAGGATTCAAGAAGAATATGATAGAATAGGTGGTCATATATTATGATAATACAAGTGCAATAAAAATTTCAAAGAATTTTGTATTGCATGATAGAACAAAGCATATTGAATTGAAGTATCATTATCTGAGAGAAAGAGTGCAGGAAAAGAAAGTCGTGCTGGATGATGTGTCAAGCAAGGAGTAGTTGGCTGACATCTTCACTAAGCCATTTCCTAAAGCAACCTTTGAGTATCTCAAAGGCAATCTAGGGGTTATACCCCTACAGAAGGTCAACTAAGATGTTGTTGCAACATCAATCCAGTGGACTAATTGAAGATCTTTCACTGTGGATTGATGAGAAAAGAGCCACTCTTTAGGGGGAGTAGCAAAGATAAAGAAAACAATAGCAGCAAAAGATGAATTTGACACTTTGCACCCTTGGCATTCTTGTCAAAGGGGGAGAAGAACAGTGGAGAGAAAAAAGAGAAGAACTGGTGAAGGGAGAAGAACAATTGAAATAGAATAGAAAAATAAAACAACAGTATAACAGTCATAATAGTTAGAGTTCCAGTTTTGCATGGTGAGATTTTGGTGTTGCCATCAATGCCAAAGGGGGAGATTGCTGGCATAACTGATGGATTTGATGATGAGATGAGAAGATGATCGGTAAAGTTGATAAGATCAGGTATATGTTGTCATTGATTTTAACTAGTTTTACCGGATTCAAAACTAGCAAAGGAGAGAAGGAGAAGCTTAATCATGCATTGTGGTTAGCATTGATTGTTGTGGTTCAACATATATGTTCATAACATTGGCATGAGTCTGTGATTTAAATCGCATCAAGTTTGGTGAACTAGAAAGCACATTTATAATTGACTGTTGTGAACTCTTATGAAGAAGAATGAATACTGGTATCGTATCTTTCACCGGTAATGATTTAAGGTTTGGTGGTGGATCTTATCATGATCATAACTTAGTGATGACATGTCATAATCCATGTGTAATGATAAGATGGTATTTGAGCGCGTACAAGGATCAGATTTCTTGGGAAACAACAAAGTGCTTATAATAATGAAACAAGGGTTTGATTGCTTATAAAATCAATGTGTGATGATCATTCAATGACGTAAATCATCTATAAGTTTTTGTAATGATCTATAATGTATTTTGGCAAAGTGTTTTGTCATGCTAAATGTAAATTCATTATATCTTGTTGATGTAATTAGGGTTTGTAGCTAGCCTAACTGAAAAGTGTATTTAGGGCTAGTTGGAGAAGAGATTTTGTGTCGGTGGTTTGAGAAGAAAGTTTTTCTGAACCAATTTGAAGTGTCTGCATGTGTGTAGCAGAGTTGCATTGAAAAGGATTTGTACTAGAAAGAAAGGAAGTGTTGTAATCAGATCTTTTTCCCTGTTATTCCCTAACAGTTACAACAATTTGAAATCCCTTAACCGGGTAGATCCTAATAGGTCTGATATTGTAAATCCCTTCATTAGGTGGCTCATTAACTTGAGTTTGAAATCCTCTAGCAAGGTTACTCTTAAAAGGGTAGAGCTCCTAACAGGGCTGAGGCAAAATCCCTTGACTGGGTGACTCCTAACAGGGTCTTCTGTTAACTGGGCATATTGTAAGCTCTTAACTGGACTAGTCCTTTAACCAGGCGTATTCCAAAAGAGTGCAAATACATATTGTGGGTACTAATTCCCACCATGGTTTTCTTAGTTGGGTACATAAAAAATATTTGTGTTCATATGGCGGATGCATTGGTTATTTGTGCATTTGATATCTTTACTTTGTTTGCATATTGATGAACACTTGAGTGAATAGTTTGTTAAATCAGCTTAGAAGATTGTTTGAGTAGTTACCAATAAAGTTTTGTGAACTGTTGCAGATTTATTTTATTACTGATTCACCCCCCCCCCCTCTCAATAATAATTGGATCCTCATAATAACACTCCTTATTATCAAATTTCTCCTTCATTCAACAATGTTACCCCTCCTCAATCCAACATGTCTAATTTCAATCCTTCCATCGAAGCTACCATTAATAATCTAGCCTAAACAGTGTTTTCCTTACAATAACAAATAACTTCCATGAATCAATCTAAGTATAATGTGCCCACATTTGATGTAGCGAGCCCATTATCCAATGACATTGTTTGAAGTGTCCCTCCTAAACATGTGGAAGTCCCTTAATTGGATCTTTATAATGGAAAAGGGGATCCTTTGACTCATGTTAAAATATTCCAAACTTTGTGTAGTGAAATTTCTCACAACCAAAGACTTTTGGCTAAATTGTTTACTAGAACACTTAGGGACAAAGCTTTGTATTGTTTTTTTCCTCCTTAATCTATTAATTCTTTTCTACAATTGGCTAATACTTTCATTCAACAATTTCACAATAATATTGGTCGTAAGATTACTTTGACTGATTTAATGCATTCTAAGCATGTTGTTAAAGAAAAAGTGATTGATTTTATTGGTAGATATAAACATTTGCATTCTCAAAAGAAAATTCATGTGCCTAATCAAGATATTAAAATAATTTTCATTTCTAATTTGCAAAAAGATATTAGAGATATACTTCTCTTTTCAGAGTTTACTTCCTTTACATAGTTGTGCGCAGTATTCCACAATTATCACCTTACTGTGAATCAAATGGAACAATCATCTTCAATGGATTTGAGTGATAAAATTGAATATTGTTTTTTTCCTCCTTATTCTATTAATTCTTTTCTACAATTGGCTAATACTTTCATTCAACAATTTCACAATAATATTGGTCGTAAGATTACTTTGACTGATTTAATGCATTCTAAGCATGTTGTTAAAGAAAAAGTGATTGATTTTATTGGTAGATATAAACATTTGCATTCTCAAAAGAAAATTCATGTGCCTAATCAAGATATTAAAATAATTTTCATTTCTAATTTGCAAAAAGATATTAGAGATATACTTCTCTTTTCAGAGTTTACTTCCTTTACATAGTTGTGTGCAGTATTCCACAATTATCACCTTACTGTGAATCAATTGGAACAATCATCTTCAATGGATTTGAGTGATAAAATTGAAAGTGCTCAACAACCTTTTGTGAAGCTCAATTCGAAAAAGGGATTCATCAAGTTCAATCACAACAACAACACTCAAGTGGCAGACACAACAACATGCATGCCTCCTTTGTCCAAATACTTTAAAAAATAATTCACTCCTCTTAATGAATATTTGAATAGTATTATGACACAATTATTACAAAGGAATGTGTTGATCATTCTCCCTATTAAACCAATTAGCACAACTAAGCCTTTGTCGTCTTCCTTTGATTACAAATCTTTTTGCCAATACCATTGTCAACCTGGTTACAACACTAAAAGTTGTTATTCCTTAAGGAGTAAGATTCAAGACTTGATTGATAACAATATTGTTAATGTGGTTGGTTTGAATGATAAAGGAAACAAATCAGTACCTCCTCCAAATCAAAATTTTCAAATTTTCATTGATCCTTTACATTCTCATTCCACTAATGTGATCAAGACTGATCGTCTGGCCTTCTCTCCCAATTATTTTGGCCTTGAGTCAAATAATGTGGTGAAACTTATTGATAAAAATGAGCCTCCTAAGGACTTATTCAATACATTTGATCCTAGTGAGACTATTGAAGCACTTTATGGCCCATTATATATCAATGTGAGAATCAAAGCCATACCCTCTCGAGGGGTGCTCATTGATCTGGCTTGTAGAGTTAGTGTCATAACTAAAGAATTTCCTTATACCTTACAATTGCATCAAGTGACATATGAGGAATTTTATGTGGTGATTAAAATCTTTGATGGTTTCTCTTATCCTACCATTGGTTCTATTTCTCTTCCCATTGAGGTTGGTACTAAAACTTTAGATGTTAACTTTTCTATAATTCCTACATCAGAACAATTTTGTTTGAAGTTGGGATATCCTTGGCTCTCTTCCATGAAAGAAATACATTCTATTTTTCATAAATGCTTGAAATTCTCTCTTGATGACAAGACCATAACTATTAATCATAGCATGTACCGACCCATGATTAGGCAAAGAGATGTTTGTCTTGATTATTTTTGGTTTGAACAATTCCAACCTCTTAAACCTAGAAGTGGTCCTTATTTTCAATCTTACAAAAAATGGAATAATGAGATGATCTTATCTTGGAGTGAACCTATAAATACAAAACTTGTCTTCCTCCTAAAAAGGACCATATTCCTTCTCCTAAGGATCTTCTCCCCCTTCCTCCTAAGACTAAATTCGTTATTCCTCCTAAGCATGAACCTATTATTCCTCCTAAGGATAAACATATTATTCCTCCTAAGGATAGACCCATTCCTCCTCATGATGGACTTGGTCTCCTTCCTAGATCTACCATTCTTCCTTTATATGGTGTGGTTCTGCCTCCTAAATCTTAAAAAGGGAAGCGTTTGGCATCTCCTATTGTTCAACCTAAAAGATCTTTTCATATGAATCCTTCCTTAAAAGAATAAAAGAGGCATATACCTCATAAAACTAAACCTTCACAACCTTCAGCTAAAACTAAACGAAACCATTTTGCAAGAGAATGTCAATGGAGATGTTGTGCTAGGGCTCGCGAACTTTCTTCTCAAACTATTTTGTCTCTGAAGACACCAACAATTGATCCTAATGAAAAGGTTCAACCTAAATCTCCAAGGTGTAAAATGATTAAGACAAATGATGGTCAAGTTCTATTCCAATTAGAGCTCCTATTTTTTTTAATCTTGATGATGAAATAATTGAGAATTTTGTTCATGATGAAAATGTTGATCCTAATAATTCAGATGATGAATATGAATATATTGATGTTGACAATAAATTAGCTCAACAATTTTTAAAAACATTAATTCTAGCTCCAAGTAACAAACAAAGTGAATCATCATTAGAGCATAGTCCTTGTTTGGAACTTGTGGTATCTTTGGCTACTATTATTAATGTTGCTCCTCTTGCATGTCATCCACCTTCCCTAAACAGTGATGACCAAGATGGGGAGGTGGATGGTCTACTTGATTAGCCTCATTCATGTTGTAGATTCTTTCTATTTCTCTTATTTCTTACTTGTTTGTGATCTTCTTCTATTTGTTCTCCCTAGTGTTGTGTACTTGAGGATGATGCAAAGTGTTCAGATCTCTTTTAGTCTCTCCCATGTTGACTCAAAAGAAACATGTTCCCTTCTTCCATGGTGGTTTTTCTTTCTTTGGGGGATGAGAAAAATTCTATGCATATATATATATATATATGATAGGCATTATTTATCATAAAAATCTTACTGGTCCTAGAGTTAAGTGAAACCACCTTGTGTTTTATGTCTTGTAATCATCATTCTTTGATTTTCCCTTTCTTGGGGGCATATTATTGTGACAATGTGCTTGTCTTTTTTAGTGTATCCTACTTTAAAGCCATTTCTCCCAATGGGGCGTACGCAATCACTTTAATATGGAGGCATACATTTTTCTCAATGTCTCTCTTTTGCATATCTTGACACTTAAGTTACTTAGCAGACTTATTCTTTTGCTTTGTAATTTTGGTATTTTAGTTTTCATGACTAATAGTAAGAGAACCTTACTAGATTTTAGTCATGGTTGTCTCTTTCTCTTTCTCTCATGATCTCCCTTTTATATTATCATCAAAGTTGTAAGATCCTAAAGTCCACTAGGGGCTTGGTGTATCTTTCCTTCTTGGTGACTTGGTGAAATTGTTTTGATGTGAACCCTTGTACTTTACCGAGAGTATTATTGACTTCACAATCTTGCTAAAGTGGGGCCTAAATATAGCATCCTAAACTTGCACCCTTGTACAATTTTGATCGCATTGGGTCCCTACCTTAGCGTTTGCAACCCTAGGCCTAATTGAGACCTAATTATTCTCACACCATGCAAGAATTTATTTATTTTAACCCTGCCCATTATCATGGCACCTTGTCCTAGCCTTGAATTGGGGTAGGACTAGAGTGCCACGATTGGGTCCTAATTAGGACTAGAGAGCCATGATCTGGTCCTCCTCAATTGGGTCCACTTTAAAACCCTTTTCTTGATTGCAAATTTGAGTGCGATTCCCTGCTCCGTGCAACTCATGTCGAGAAGTTGGCGAGTTTTCCGATGGGCAAGTATAAAAGGAGTTTTTCCCCTCTCATGTTGACATCCACAAGAATACATCAACAAGAATACACACATGAGATCAAGCATTCAAGCAATTGAGAAAGTAATCAATCTTCCTTAAATCCTTGGAGCAGCAACAAAGTCAAGATTCAAGCATTGAAGTGGAAACTTACATCATACTTTATGAAAGACTTCATGAAACCCTAATCCTATGTGGAGACAAAAAAAACTTCACATAGAGGTATATCATTCAATTTTCAATCATTATTCAACATCTCCATCAAAAGGAGAATCTTCATTTATAGAAATTCAATTATCTTTTATCTCTATTTCATGGTTAATTCCAAAACTGGGGTTTGACTTAGAAAAGCCCCTATTCCCTACCTTAGTGTTTGTGACCCTAGGCCTAATTGGGACTTGATTTTTCTTGCACCATGCAAGAATTTCTTTATTTTGACTCTAAACATTATCATGGAACCTTGTCCTAGCCTTAAATTGGGGTAGGATAAGAGTGTCATGTTTTGGTCCTAATTAGGACTAGAGAACCACACATTGGTTCTCCTCAATTGGAGACCCTTTACAACCCTTTGCCCTATTTCAAATTTGAGTGGCATTCCCAGCTCTATGCAGCTCATGTCGATAAATTAGAAATTTTTATGATGGGCAGGTATAAAAGGAGGCTTTCCCCTCTCATTTTTACATCCACAAGAATACATCAACAAGAATAAACAAATGAGATCCAGCATTGAAGCAACTAAGAAAGTAATCAATCTTCCTTAAAGCCTTGGAGCAGCAACAAAGTCAAGATTCAAGCATTGAAGTGGAAATTAACATCATACTTTATCAAAGACTTTATGAAACCCTAATCCCATGTAGAGACAAATACTTCACATAGAGGTATATCATTCGGTTTTTAGTCATTATTCAACATTTCCCTCAAAAGGAGAGTCTTCATTTATAGAAATTCAATTATCTTTTATCTCTATTTCATGGTTAATTCCAAAACCGGGGTTTGAATTAGGCAAGCTCCTATTCCCAATCTATTTCCCCTTCTTTCTGTGTGTAGGAAACAGGTGCAAAGTTGTGATATTCAAAATATGTATTATTTACAGAGATGAATCAACCCTTTTTGGTGTGCGAAAAGTTAGGAGGACCAGAGCAATGGGCACTCCGGTCTCACCATTTTTGGATATTTTTTGGGGATCAGATTTGAATCTACATATATTGCTTAGATCCAGGTGTGTGCCTCAATTTGATGACTGTAGCTCATTGTTTCTGCATTTTTACTTCATTTTTCAGCACTTTTCCCTAATTTCAACATTTCAACTCACAAAAGAGGGAAAATCAACACCATCCCCTAAATCCAATTAGTATTTCAGTCCTTATCATTATTAATTTGTGACTAAATCTATTGGATTTGCATCTCTTTTGAATGTAATGGAAAATTAGTGGTTTTCACACATCTAATGCTGGAAACCCTAAGTTTCCAACCATTACAAGTTAATACTTTCCCAGTGGTAGCCTTGGAGCCAAAATTTATTCTTGCCTGTGTTGCTCATTTTGACAGAGTTTCTAGGACGATCAAAGATGATGATGATAATACTATCATCAAGTTGGATGCAAAAACCATCAATAAGATCTTCAAGGTTCCTATTGCTCCAGTATATACAAATATTTCTATGAAGAGTGCCTTGGATCACTAGAACTAGAAGAGATCAGATTGCATAAGACATATAAACTCAAAATGGCTCAAGACTCCCAAGACCTATTTCTCTAGATGACACAAATTATATAGGTCTGATTTCATTGAGGAAGTTAGTGATATGATCACACTTCTGTGGAGGATAATGGGGTTGAAACAATCCAATGTATTTGGGATTTGGAGGTACAAATGCATTGTAGTCATGAGGAAAGGGAAATCTCATATCTTTTGGGGTGAAGTCATTAGTGATAACCTGTGTGAGAATCTATCACAAGTTTCAACCCCCTTACCTTCTACAAGAATTCCTAGTTAGTGTACATAGCTATGTCACTTAGACAATTTCTTGGTCTTTCTACCAAATGTGACAGGTCATTGGTATCAGTATGGAAATATTTTGATCAAATCACTTTGAAACCTGGTAGGATTCATTATAGGAGGGTGTAGGATGCATTCTTTGGCTATTTCATAAAACGCTTGAGAATAAGAGAGTGTCCAAGGCAACCTGGAAGAAGGCGAATGAGTATGGATGTTTGTTCCTTCAGTTCCCAACTTTCACTTACATGAGAGTTGGATGTTTTGAAGATCATTCATATATTCTTCCTAGATATCCTAATGACAAGATCATCCTATGGTAGATGATGATAGTTCATGCAGTCCAGTTAGCTAACCATAAGTTAGGCATCAACATATCTTCTCACAATCTATTGCAAATTGGTCGATATTCCTTGACAACCTCAGCAAGAGCCAAAGCAATGGAGATAGAACTTCAAGAATTCAAGTTGAAAAATTCTAAGGCAAGGAAGGATTTGATTATTGAGGAATGAAGGATAAAATAAAGAGATCCTCCACTCATGTTCATCGCCCCAAAGTTGTCTGGGTTGATCTTTGTAGATTGTAGATCTAAATTTGACCAAGATTATAGAAGGCATGGTAGATGATGAAAAAACTCTTGACCCATAGTATACAGAACAAAGGATTGTTGACGCTCCTCTTCTATCTCCCTAATGGTCGCACAAGGGTTGTACCTCAATATTTGATAGATTGCAACCCATCCTTACCAACACCAATGCTTGGTTGATAAACAATAATGTCAAAGCCATTAAGGTCAAGGTTGGCATGGAAAGTGATTCAAAAGGGCCATTTGGGCGCAAGTCTAAATTCGGGGTCACATCTAAAGAGGGTGCTTCTTCCTTAGGCACCAGGATCGAGCTAAGAGTAAGTAGGGCTTTGGTTATTCCTCCACAAGAGTTATCATTGAAGGGAAAATAAAAGCCTCAAGTGCAGATTCATGTCATTGATCTCGAGGATGAAACACATGGGAGAATATAATACGATTCCCTCCTACTATGGACTCTTATTCTCCTCACACAATCATTCCCCAATTGTCTTTGGATGTTCCTATGTATCTGATTGCCATATATGTGGATTCTTTTTCTACAGTTCATGTGGATCTTGTTACGCCAAGTGCATCTATCTGCATGATTATATCATCATCAATTGCAGATACTTCTCATGATGACTTGGAGAGTGTTTTTTTTTTATGTTAATCCTTCATATGCCATTCTATCCAGCATATCACTTCCAAAAATTAATACTTTTTTTGTAAGTTTTGATAAGTTCATGCTTGAAGCTTACCATGATTTGTGTCTAAGCAAATACTTGTTGTTGTCTAGAATAAGGCCTCACCCAAAGTGACAATGGTGGTACATCAAGAGCATATTTCTACACAAAACACATTTGTTGTCACAAATACAATCTCATTAGATGTACCCCCATGGCTAAGTTCAAACTCCTCAGAGGAAGAAATAGGATATTTCTCATGATGTATTTGATTTTTAGTAGCCAAGGGTTGCTAAGAAGGGAAAAAAAATTATGAGTGGTTATGGACATCAATAAGATGAAATATGCAAAGGTGGCAAAGCCTCTTACTGATAAACCACCAAAAGAAATGTAGTTATCTGATTACATATTCACTAGGGTGGAGCTAGCAAGGAAAACACATGCCTAAATGATGCATGATGCTCAGGACTCAGTAGCTTAGTTGGTTCAAAGTTATGATGATCTCTTAGCAAAGAAAGATAATCTCAAGGAGGAAAACACAACTCATTCTAGTGATTCAAAAGATCACTAATTCTTCAAAGAAGTTTGATCCTTCAACTTCATCTACTTCTGAAGAGTCCATAAAATGAATTGAGAAATATGCTCAAAACACCAAATCTATTTATTCTTGGGTTGATCAACTGGTTGATCAAAGTGATCAAGTAATAAATAAGGTATTATAGGTATTGAAAAGTGTAAAGACAACAAAGACAAAATTAAACCAGACTTTAGAATATTTCACACAAAGTCTAGAATCCATAGAGAAAGATTTGAAAATGTGACATGAGATGGATCAAGTCAAATTGAAAACCTTGTGTGACAACATTGTGATACCAAGAAGAGAGAGGTATATTAATTTTGGGGATCTTATGATTAATAGATCATTAGTTTAATGATATCAAGTTTACACAATCCATAGAATTATTATAGAAAAAATTATGGATTATTTTATGTAGAACTTTATGCATCAACGTTTCGAATCACACTCCATGATCGATCATCAGGATGATAAGGAGAGCTAAAAGAGAAAAAATCATGGAGTGTGATCTGAAATGTTAATGCAAAAAATTCTACACAATCTAATCCAAAATATTTTCTATAATAGATCATTAGTTCTCAAGGATTTAATCAAAGATATTGCAGCTACTCTAGAAATGAGTACTGAAGTGGAGCAAGATATTATCTCCAACTTTGAGAGAATATCTTACAAAATGGTAAGTCAAGATGAAGAGTTTCTTTTGAGTATGTGACACTTTTTGGGTTCATGTCAAGGCTTCATCAAGAATTGGAATCCAAACAATTTACAATGACCTAAATCAATGGGTTTGTGGAAAGCCAAGTTTTCCTTGACAAGATGCAGACTGTTCTTCAGAAACACATAGTAGCAACAGTAAGATATTCATGTCATCATCAAAACTATTTATGTCGTGAAGAACACAACAAGACCAAATCCTAGTGAATTGGAGGAATCAATTAACAAGTTCCAAGCTTTCATGGCTAGGGAGAGAGAACAACAAGAAGTGTCTCATGACACTTAAGTTTTATTTTTGTTTTATGTATTTTCCTTTCAACAAATTACATGTAGTATCAAAACTTCTAATTACAAGTAGCCCTATAACTTGTAATCTTGTAACTTGTAATTACATGTAAACAAATTACAAGTTGAAATACAATAGGACTGTAATTTAAAATAAGTCATAGTTAGTTATAGTGGTTGTGGAAAAAGTCTTATTTAGTTGGACTTGTCCCACTTTTTTCTCTTAGCCCCTGTCTTATAGATATCAAAGGGTGCTCTATGTAATCTCGATCCTTTTATCAAGGAATAAAAATTTGCAAAAATTTATAGTCATAAAGACTTTGTGCTTCATACTTGTAAACAGGTTTCTCAAGTAATATCAAAAAGGCATTTGAGTTTCAAACTATGTGCAAGTCTTTCTCTTATATCTATTGTGTTCTTCTATCATAGTGGTATATTTTTCTGCATGTGCTTAAGGTCCTAACAATGTTGTTAAAAGGAGCTTACAATATTGTTAAAAGGAGCTTTGATCTTATTTCTTGTAGACTTTGTGCTAAAAGTATTAAGGATTAAATTATTATACTTAAGTGTTCATAACTGAGGGGAATTGTAGGGCTTTGTGCTTGAAGTAGTTCAAAAGTGCACCATATCAATAGACTTTGTGTTGTTATATGTTGTGCGTTGTTCTTATTTTAATTATTTTGAAAAGGTAGATAGGATAGTGGATAGCAAATACTTTGAGCTTTGTTTCTATTTTCTAGTCCTGGGGAAGTGACTGAAGACTTTGAGCTTTCACAGAAACTTCACTTCCTTTTTGTATAAACATTCTTGTAATTGTTAAAGTTCCCAAAGTTATTGTACTTGTTTTATTAACTACTATTTATTTTTTTTAAAGAGAAAAGAATGTCATTTTTACTCAAGAAAGAGAAAATGATTTTGTCTCACCCAAGTTAGATTAGTGTTTATTTAATTAGTAATAGTAGAAAAGGGGGATCATTCCCTTAAATTTTGAAGATTTTTTAACTCACACGTTGTGGTTGAAACCACAATTTTCCACGCCTCCCAGGTGTACACAATTTTTAAACAACAATAACAGTCACCCATTGTGGGGAGGGATCTAGATCTCATGTTGGCCTATGTCAAAAATTCAAATTGTTTTTCGACCATCAAATATAAAAGAACTTCTACTCCTCTCATTTGAATTCGTAATCAACTCAAGATATAAAACTTGAGATCTTACATTCAAGTAAGTAAGATTTAAATCTTCTATCAATCATTGGACTAGAACTGAAGTCAAGATTCGAACATTAGAGATGATATTTATGTTCTATGTTTTATGAATCCTATCTACATGAAACCCTAATTTATAATTCTAAATTTTACTTGTGGGTTGCATAATTTTTCAAATATATTTTTAAATATTATGTTTATTATATGTTATGCTATGATTTAGAGGCAATTACCTTTCAAATTCACAAATCAAATTTCTTAATTAATTGGTAAGCAATCACCTTTACAAACTTTTCCATTGTTTAATCACAATCTTCAATTTGTGCATTTAAATTACTTGCCTTTGTGCATAAGTTTTGTTACCATTAGTCCTACCTACAATATTCTTGTGAGAACAAGTTGTAGAATTAAGGTTTTCCACATTAGAATATTGGTGCTTCCTCCAACCCAACAAATAATGTCATGTATCCCCATTCTTTTCATAATTATCATGTTGAGGATGAATCACTAACTAGGGCTACCATTGGCCAATTGGAGAAGATTGATAATGAATCTGAAAATCTTCAACAATGGATGAGTCAACAATACCTGAAAAGTGAGGAAATCTCATTGATTGAAGGATAAAAAAGAATGGTGCAAAGTGATAAAACTGGTGTTGATTTTTTGTGTGGGATTTCTCATATTGTTGACACTAATGTAATTCCTACAAAAATTTGTTTTGAAGCCTTAGGTTATACTTAACACACTAGTCAAGCCAATCATTTCATTCCTATGCCTACATCCTGCCTAGTATGCCTACTTTTAAATCTTCTATCATGACTACTTCCACACAAAATGTTAATCCTACAAATGCTAGTCATGGGGGAAACCTTGCTAATCAAAATTTGTATATACCTCTTTTCATGAGTCTTTCATTTGTATCCCATTCATCTCCCATACCCACATATCATAGTGCTCCACCTCCTTACTCTCAACCTCCACCCACAAGCAACAATGTTACTCCTCCATCACAATCAAATATGTCCAATTTCAATCCATCAGCCAAAGAAACTATCAATAACTTAGCCCAAATTTGTTCATCCCTACAACAATAATTGGCTTCCATTACCCAATTCAATTTTAATGTGCCCACATTTGATGTAGTGAGCTCATTATCTGATGACATTGTTTGTGATGTCCCTCCTAAACATATGGAGGTCCCTCAATTATAGTTGTACAATGGGAAAAGTGATCCCTTGACCCATTTGAAGACATTTAAACTTTGTGTAGTGACTTTGATCATGACCAATGACTTATGGCTAAATTGTTTACTTGAACCTTTAGGCATAAAAATTTGCAATGGTATTGTTCTTTGCCTCCTTATTCTATTAAATCATTTCAATAACTAGTTAACGCTTTCATTCCACAATTTCACAATAATATTGGTCTGAAGATTACTTTGACTAATTTGATTTATTGTAAGCAAGGACTTAAATAGAAAGTGACTAATTTTAATGGTAGATATAAATATTTGTATTCTCAAATGGCTTATCGTATGGTTGATCATGATGTTCCAAGATTTTTTATTTCTAATTTACAAAAATACATGAGGGATAAGCTTCTCTTTTATTAGTTTAGTTCCTTTAAATAGTTATGTGCAGTGCTTCATAATTATCAATTTTGAGTGAGTCAATTTGAATCATATCCATCAAAGGTTCTGGTTGATAAGAATGAGAGTACTCAACAACATTTTATAAAGTTTAAATTGAACAAGGAATACATCAAGATAAATGACAATATCAATACTCAAGTGGCAACCATGACATCAAGTGTCACCCCCTTATCCAAATAATTTGGAAAATAATTTACTCCTATTTTTGAGTCTTCGCATAGCATAATATTAAAATTAATAAATAATAATATGCTGAAACTTTCTCCCATCAATCTAATTGGTATCCCCGAACCTTTTCCATCTTATCATGATCCTAAATCCTTTTGTTAATAGCATTGTCAACCCAGTCATAATACTTAAAATTATTATACCTTAAGGACTAAGATTCAAGACTTCATTGATAACAATACCATATCCATAGTTGGTTTGAATGATGAAGGAAAAAAATTTGTAGCTCCTCCTAATCAAAACATCCAAATCTTTACTAATCCTTTTCTTTTCCATCCTACAAATGTGGTTGAATCCGAGCCTCTTGCATATTCTCTTGATGAACTTGGTGGTGAGTCCAATAATGTTGTGAATCTTGTTGACAAACCTACAACTCCTAAGGACCTATGCATTACCTTTGATAATAGTGAGACTATTGATGCACTTGATGCTCCACTATATATCACTGCAAAGATTAGAGGAAAAATCTCATGAGTGGTGCTCATTGATCCAATGAGTATGGTGAGTGTGATTAATGAAGAATATCTCTATACTTTATAATTTCATCAAGTAACATAGGATAAATCTGATGTAATGGTCAAGGGGTATGATGGTTTCGCTTTCCCTACTATTGGTTATATTACTCTTCGCATTGAGGTTGGTACTAAGTGCTTATATGTGACTTATGCTATCATTCCTACATCGGATCAATTTCATGTGAAGTTGGGACATCCTTGGCTTTCTACCATGAAATTGATCCCTTCTATCATTCATAAATGTTTAAAACTCATTCCTAATGACACTCATAACTATTAATCATATAATGTACCAACCCATGGTGAGCCGTGGAAATTTCACCCTTGATTACTTTTGACTTAAACAATTCGAGCCTCTTAAGCCTCAAAGTGATGGTCTCATTTTATTTTATCAAAAGTGAAAAATGTGATGATGTTATCTTTGAGTAAGCCTAGAGAAACTAGACCTATTCCTCCTCCTCATGATGACCCTGGTATCCTTCCTTCACCTTTTGTTCCTCCTACATATTTCGTAGTCCCACCTCCTACATCTTACAAAGGAAAGTGCTTGGCATCTCCTATTTATCAACCTAGTATACCTTCTCTCATTCCTCATCCTTTAAAGGAAGAAAAGAAGCCTAATTCCATTGATCCTCAACCTTTAAAACCCTGGGCTAAAACACAAAGATATTGTTGTGCGAGAGAACGCCAATGAAGACATCATGCTAAGGCTCATGAACTTTCTTCTCAAACCATTTCCTCCTTAAAAAAACCAAATGTTGAATGTCGGAAAGAGACACTGAATTGATGATCAGATGTTGTTATTGATGGCAACTTGAGTCAGATACTCAATCCACAGTTCACAATTCATTCATACTAGAAGATTGATTGAGGAGGTTATGTAAGGTTTGGTGCGAACAAGTTTTCTTCTAGTGTATAACATCTAGTTGGATTCATTTGTGTTGCATATTTTATGTTGTGGACCTCAGAGAAACATTTTGGTTGTGTGATAAGCATTATTCTAGGTTTATGTCCTCTGGTGTTGTGAATTGAGTAAGTTGAAAGATCTGGTAGACAATTTTCTAGTAGAATAGTGTTCATTAGCGGTAACGTGTGAATATTTTGTATGTGGATCGTGCGGAGTGATTTTGGTAGTTTTTTGCATGTCTGAGATAGTTAAGCCGACATATGGGAAGCATATGGACATTTTTTTTGGTCCATCTAGTTGTTTTTGGATTGATTTAAGGTGACTTGGGTAACATGTTTTATGTTGCGTGTTATTTGGTGTTTGGGCCGACATGGAATTGATCTAATTTGATGTTGTGGATATATAAGACCAATTAATTTGATCATTTGAGAGATCTATGGTGATGTGTAAAAGTGTATATGAGTGAATGCGCATAGTTTCATGTGCGCGGTTGGAAGATTGGTGCTCTAGTATAATGAAAAATATCAGAATAGAGTAGAGTACCAAAGAAGAGTGTGATCATGTTCTTTGTGCTTAACTAGAACTATACTCAGGCATTTTTTGATGCTAATAAATATTTTAAACTCTCTTGTATCCCTTATAATCATTTTGTAAGGCAGTGAGCCTTTCGGGTTGTAGCCCTTATTGTGAACATTGAGCAGTGAGCTCTAGGAAGTGTGCCTGAATGCATGTGCATTCCCCTATGTAATATTCTTATACTTATAGAAGAGTATATTAATATTGTGGGTTTGAATCCCACCGTGTTTTTTCCCTTAATTAGGTTTCTACGTAAAAATCTTGGTGTTATGGTGTTGTTGATCTTAACTTTGTGGTTTCGCACTTTGTTTTTCTTCATTTTTATTAAGTGGTTAAAAATTCAGGTTATTAAAAGTTAAATTGTTGAACACTAATTCATCCCCCCCTCTCAATGTTCCCTTGATTCCAACAATTGGTATCAGAGCCTAGTTCCTCGAAAATAGCCTAACAACTTGAGGGAAATTCGGGAAGGTGTTTTAATGGATTCCAGTGGTCTTAGACAATAGCTACTTGATGAACTTTATGATCTTGATCAATCCAAAGCTAAAGTCTGGGAATTGAAAATAAATCTCAAGGATGCTGAAAATTTCATTCAAACATTAAAAGAGCAACTAAGTAAGTCCAAGGAAAAGAGAAAGGAGCTTTTTCATCAACTTCAGGAGAAAGAAAGTCGAAGCATTGATGAAAAAGATCTGAAGGAAAAGACAGACAAATGTGACAGACTTGCTAGAGTTAATTCAGTTCAAAAAAATGAAATCGAAGTCATTGTGATGAAATTGACAAAGGAGATTGAAGAAAGGAAGAAGAATGAGGGAAAGCTTGCTCAGTCCTTGAAAGACAAATCTGAAGAATGTTGCATAGACTTGAGAATGAGAATAGACAGTTGATGAGTGACCTTCAAAATTCTAGAGAACATGAGGAAGATCTTGGAAAGTAGGTCCTTCTCAAATATGATCTTGATTTTGCAAATGAGTACAAGGAGAAGTTCTAGATCAACTCAGCCAGACTAGATGATATACTTGCAAGTCAAAAGAATCCTAATGATACACAAGCTCTTGGATTTGAGAAAGGCGAAAGTTCCAAGTTAGAACAAAAGAAGGACAACTCAAGAAGGCCTCCGGTAAGGAGACCTAATGCTCACAAATTCAATGGTCATTGTTTTAGTTGTAATAAATTTGGTCATATGGCTAGTCAGTGCATAAATGGGATGATCAATAATGATCCATCTTTTACCGATCAATGTCTCAAATATAATAAGTATGGTCATAAGGCAAATGTATTCAAAAGTATGATAAATAACTTTCACAATAGGAGAAATGTCATATGTTTGTATGCAGTGGGTTTGGACATGTTTCTAATCAATGCAGATCAAGGGGAAGCCAAATGAATTTCAGACCTATGCAAGAAAATGTTGTTCATCATTCTTGTAATAAATCCAGTCACATTGCTAAGTATTACGGAATCATAAATATGAATAAGAGAGGTCTAAAAGACAAGAACAAAAATGTGAAGGCTGATGAGAAGGGTAAAGAAAAAGTTGAGGAAATCAAAGATCAAATGAAGAAGACTTGGGTCATGAAGAGTGATGATAATGCACAAAATAGGCCCACACCTGATTCCGGTAACTAAAGCTAAGGCATCCATTGTTGGGGGAATGTTTTATGAGAATATTTCAAACCCCCCATTTCAGATTTGTGCCTAATTCTGGTAGGGTGCAGAGGTATATGTGATATTCCTAGATGTTTGTGATAGATTTCCAAAAGAGTTTGACTAGAAATGAAGGTCCGTAGAAGATCTTTTGTGAAATGCAAAGTATCTAGATGAAATAGGGCATAGTGCATTTATTAAAATGAAAAATTAGGTATGTGAAGGATAAAAGTCAAATTAACCATTCATTTCTTACTTTGCATTCGAAGAAAGAAAGCAGTAAAACGTGGCGAAGGTGATTCCAAAGAAAAAGAGAGATTTGTCAAAGAGATCTTGCATCTGGTTGAAGATTGAAGAGGTATTTCTCTGTTAAAACTTTTCATTTTGAAACCTAATTTTTTCGATATGGAATCGACTAGTGTTGTGACACCACTAGTAGTGGACGTAACTGAATGAGCTAGACCAAACTTTAAGAAAAATCCCTACAACTCGATGGAAGATGATTTGAATGAGGCATTTTCATCGGTCTCATATGAAGTTTTACATATGGAGGATATTAGGGTTTGTAGTCACTATAATATTGAAGAACTTGGGGGTGCCCAAATGTTGAAACTCTACATAGATCATATGATTGATGGAATGGGAAAGCTAAAAATAGAATTCAAAATGCTTGAGGAAAAGGATTTTGCACAATTTGTGAATTTTCCAGATTTTGATGAATTTGAGTGGGTCTGATATATCTTGAGTAGAATGCATGATGATTTAATGTGGCTTGAAAAACCACATAAGATCACCAACAAATCAATCAAGGCAGTAACCTGCCTAAATTTAATTGGTGAGGTACTTGGTCTAAGAAATGTGAAAAACCAAACAATAATGGAGGTAATCGGTTCCTAATTTGACAAGAGGGAAATGACTATCAGTGACAATCAAATATGATGTTAGATTTGCATTGATGGTGACAAGATACAAAGTCTATCAATCTAGCTAGGAAAATTCAATATCCGATAGGACCATCTATGTTGCCTACCAAATCTTGAAAGAAGATAAGTTGTACGAACTGTGTGAGGTGCTCTAGAGTGATCTTTTGAGCAATCTAAACAAAATCAAGCAAGACAAGAAGCATGTGTTCAAATTTGGCACTTTGATCATCTGTCTATACTTCTACTTCATTAATAAGATTTTGGGAGTAGGAAAGGTTCAATGGGCTTATGATACTTTTGTGGTTGTGCAGATCAAAGAGACACTTTAGAATCTAAGAGATTTACAAGCACAAAAAGGTATACTTTGGGGATACTTCAAAACCTTTCAAAGCATGATGCAAAGCATAGAAGAAATTCCTAAAGAGAAAGTTGAGAAGTATCAAGATACTATCTGATTTATGGTGGACACTGACCAATGCCTTATGGAAGCCGTTGAGCCAAATACTTCATGGATAACTCCCATGGGATATGAGATTGAAGGACATGTTCTCAAGAGGCATATGTTTATCACCTATTGAGAAAACCGATGGACAAGTCTAAGGAGAGGTTCAACACATATAAGAAAAAGAACTTGAGGGTAAGTGCACAAAAAGGGGGGTATAAGTGGACACTTTTTTTCTGAAATTAGGTGAACCTAAACTTGAAGGAAAAATTTGAAAGTCATCCACTCAAGATATGAAGATAATCAAAGAACAAATATTGTAGTACTCTGAATCTAGTTTCCAAAATACTAAACTTTTTCAAAATTGGATAAGATTAAGGGGGTCAAATCCTTCGATTAAGGGGGTCAAATCCTTCGCGCACGAAAAACAGACCTTGATTTTTTCAGAAAAACATAACATAGTGTCTGACGTGCGCATCAAAAAAGTCATAGTTAGATTTAGTATTTTGGAAAATCCTTTGGCAGAAAGATAGTTAAGAGTGAGCACTAGAAGATGTGTAATTTTTTGTAATTTTTTGTTGAGTATTTTTTTTTAATGATTTTTACAATCGAGCACATCCTGAAAATTAGGTACCTGTTCATGCGCGAAGCATAAGTTGCACTAAAAATATCAAAAATACAATTTTTTTTTTTTAATTGTAACGAATCAAGTGCACTACAATAATATATAATTTTTTAAAAATTTGGATAAGTATATCAAAAGTTATTAAAAAAATGGTGCACATATGTCTGTGAGAACTATGGAGACACTGGTAAAAGAAATTCAATAATAATATGTTATTGTTGTTCAAATTTCAAAAAAATTATATGGTTAGAAAGCTCAGAAGATGGGTGAAAATATGGTGGCAATTTTAGAAATTTTCACTTGATGAAGTGTAAACCTAATGATGACAAAGTCGAGAAACCAAGTTGATAAAATAAAACACGTCAAAAAGGAGGGAAATTGAGGAAAATCAAACTTCCAAACCGTAGCTTTGTCAACCAGGCCTATTTCCAAGCCTAAACAGTCAAAAGTGCGTATGGGGTACCTATGGTATAAAAAGCACGTACGGGGTACTTATGGTGTAAGAAGCGTGTACGGTCTATGTTAACTATAAAAAGTGTGTACGTGCTATTTTTACTATAAAAAGTGTGTACGCGCTATTTATAGTATAAAAAGCGCGTACGTGCTATTTATAGTATAAAAAGCGCGTACGCGCTTTTAATGTTTAAATTTTGGGAGTGTGTATAGTATGATATTGTATATATAATATGTGTATATATATAATATATAATTTATATATAATATAAAAATATATAATATATAATATTTATATAAATGTATATAATAATATATAATATTTATATATATATATATAATATATTATAATATATAATTTATATATAATATAAAAATATATAATATATATATATGTATATAATAATATATTATTTATATATATATATGTATATAATAATATATAATATATTAAGTATATATATATATACACATATGTGTGTATCTATGTGTATTCTCTCTCTCTCTCTCTCTCTCTCTCTCTCTCTCTCTCTCTCTCTCTCTCTCTCTCTCTCTCTCTCTCTCTCCCCTTCTCCCTTCCTCCATACCCCATCTCTCTCTCTCTCTCTCTCTCTCTCTCTCTCTCTCTCTCTCTCTCTCTCTCCTATATATATTCTTTTTGTTTGCATATATGTAAGGTGATAAGAAGATTGACAAGGTGGTCGGTTTTCTTTTTCTTTTTAAAGAAGATAGGGTATAAAGTAGAACGATTGAAGAAAATGAACATATTGGTTTCTTTGGATTGTGTGGATGTATTCCCTCCTATATATATTCTTTTTGTTTGCATATATGTAAGGTGATAAGAAGATTGACAAGGTGGTCGGTTTTCTTTTTCTTTTTAAAGAAGATAGGGTATAAAGTAGAACGATTGAAGAAAATGAACATATTGGTTTCTTTGGATTGTGTGGATGTATTGGTTGGATAATATTTATGGGTCGTATGGTGTACTAAGGGGTCATATGGTGTATTATGACCCCTTAGGTGTTGCTATGGGTCATATGGTGTTCTATGATCCCTTAGGACACCATATGACCCCTTAGGACTCCATATGGTGTCGTTATGGGTCATATGGTGTCCTAAAGGGTCATATGGTATTCTATGACCCCTTAGGATACCATATGATCCCTTACATGTCATTATAGGTCCTATGGTGTGCTAAGGGATCATATAGTGTCCTATGACCCCTTAGGATACCATATGACCCCTTAGATGTTGTTAGGGGTCGTATTATGTTCTAAGGGTCATATGGTGTCCTATGACCCATTAGGATACCATATGGTATCATTATGTGTCTTATGTTGTCGTATGACCCCTAGGACACCTTATGACCACTTAGGACACCATATAGTGTCATTAGGGGTCATATGGTGTCCTAAGTGGTCATATGGTCTCCTACGACCCCTTAGGACACTATTTGACCCCTAAGGACTCTATATGGTGTCATTATGGGTCGTATGGTGTCCTAAGAGGTCATATAGTGTTTTATGACCCCTTAGGATACCATTTGGTGTCATTATGGGTTGTATGGTGTGCTAAGGGGTCATATGGTGTCTTGTGACCCCTGAGGACTCCATATGACCTCTTACATGTCGTTATGGGTCATATGGTGTCCTAACAGGTCATATGGTGTTCTATGATCCCTTAGGACACCATATGATCCCTTAGGACTCCATATGGTGTTGTTATGGGTTGTATGGTGTCGTAAAGGGTCATATGGTATTCTATGACCTCTTAGGATACCATATGATCCCTTAGGTGTTATTAGAGGTCACATTATTTCCTAAGAGGTCATATGGTGTCCTATGACCCCTTAGAACACCATATGACCCCTTAAGACACTATACGACCCATAACAACACCATATGGTGTCCTAAGGGGTCATAGGATGCCATATGACCCCTCAAGATACCATACGACCCATAACAACACCATATGGTGCCCTAAAGGGTCATATGGTGTTCTATGACCCCTTAGGATACTATTTGGCATCATTATAGGTCCTATGGTGTTCTAATGGATCATATAGTGTCATATGACCCCTTAGATGTTGTTAGGGGTCATATTGTGTTCTAAGGGTCATATGGTGTCTTATGAGCCATTAGGACACCATATGGTATCATTATGTGTCTTATGTTGTCGTATGACCCCTAGGACACCTTATGACCACTTAGGACACCATATGGTGTCATTAGGGGTCATATGGTGTCCCTAAGGTCATATGGTCTCCTACAACCCCTTAGGACATTATTTGACCCCTTAGGACTCCATATGGTGTCATTATGGGTCGTACGGTGTTCTAAGAGGTCATATAGTGTTTTATGACCCCTTAGGACACCATTTGGTGTCATTATGGGTTGTATGGTGTGCTAAGGGGTCATATGGTGTCTTATAACCCCTTAGGACTCCATATGACCTCTTACGTGTCGTTATGGGTTATATGGTGTTCTAACGGGTTATATGGTGTTCTATGATCCCTTAGGACACCATATGATCCCTTAAGACTCCATATGGTGTCATTATGGGTCGTATGGTGTCCTAAAGGGTCTATGGTATTCTATGACCTCCTAGGACACCATATGATCGCTTAGGTGTCATTAGAGGTCATATTGTTTCCTAAGGGGTCATATGGTGTCCTATGACCCCTTAGGACACCATATGACCCTTAGGACACCATACGACCCATAACGACATCATATGGTGTCCTAAGGGGTCATAGGATGCCATATGACCCCTCAGGATACCATACAACCCATAACACCACCATATGGTGCCCAAAAGGGTCATATGGTGTTCTATGACCCCTTAGGACACTATTTGGCATCATTATAGGTCCTATGGTATTCTAAGGGATCATATAGTGTCCTATGACCCCTTAGATGTTGTTAGGGGTCATATTGTGTTCTAAGGGTCATATGGTGTCCAATGACCCATTGGACACCATATGGTATCGTTATGTGTCTTATGGTGTTGTATGACCCCTAGGACACCTTATGACCACTTACGACACCATATGGTGTCATTAGGGATCATATGGTGTCCTAAGGGGTCATATGGTCTCCTACAACCCCTTAGGACACTATTTGACCCCTTAAGACTTCATATGGTGTCGTTATCGGTCATATGGTGTCCTAAGAGGTCATATAGTGTTTTATGGGTTGTATGGTGTGCTAAGGGGTCATATGGTGTCTTATGATCCCTTAGGACTCCATATGACCTCTTATGTGTCATTATGGGTCATATGGTGTCCTATGACCCCTTAGGACACATGCATGGATCCCTAGGATACCATATGACTCCTGAGAATACCTTTTGACCCTAGAGAGGGAGAGAGGGGGAGGAGAGGGAGGCAATGGGAGAGAGATACACCTAAGAGACGAGGAGACTGAGATAGAGACTGAGAGGGAGAGACAAGAGATAAATGAGAGAGAGAGAGAGAGAGCGAGAGAGAGAGAGAGAGAGAGAGAGAGAGATCTAAGAGGTGGATAGAGTGATTGGGAGAGAAAGAGAGACCTAAGAGGTGAAGGGAGGAAAGGTGAGAGAGAGAGAGAAAGAGAGGGTGAGAGATAGAGAGAGTCTGAGTGAGAGGGAGGAAGGGGTGGAAGGATATTACAAGAGACTAGAGAGAGAGAGATGCGAAGAGAGGGAGAGAGGGAGAGAGTGAGAAAGAGAGGTAATGAGAAAGGGAGAGAGGGAGGGAGAGGGGAGAGGGAGAGAATGAGAGAGACACACCTGAGAGAAGGAGAGAGTGAGATAGAGAGAACGAGGATGAGAGGGAGATAATTCAGAGAGAGAGAGAGAGATAAAGGTTGATAGCCAGAGATGTGATAGAGAGAAGGAGAGAGACTTGAGAGAAAGAGAAATGGAGCGAGAGGGGGAGAGATAAAGAGAGTTAGAGGGAAAGAAATACTTGACAAAGGAAGAGAAAGGGAGGGGGAGGGAGAGGGAGAGAATGAGAGAGAGAGACACTTAAGAGATGGGGAGAGAGTGAGAGATAGAGATATTTGAGAGAGGGGGAGAAAGAGAGGGATATATGAAAGAGAGAAAGAGGGTGAGGGAGATGAGAAAGAGACAGAGAGATACCTGAGAGAGGGAAGAAAGTAGAGAGGGAGATGCCTAAGAGACAAAAAGGTAGGGGTAAAGGAAGAGAGAGGGGGAATGTAGGGAAGAGATGAGAGACATAATGCTGATATGAGCATGCTGATTACTGAAATTTGACTAAGTCTGAAATTTATAAGAATACTCAAAAAACTAGAATCTGCATTATAACTCATAGAGATCTAGAACCACTCTCAAACATCCTGACAATATATACATAAAATATATAAGAAAGATAAAAGACAAAGAGAAATGTCACTTATACTTAAATGTTATATTTTATGTATATATCCTATTGAAAAACCTAATGGAATGTAAGTGAATTGCGTACACGGTTAGTATTCTTTAAACCACGTACACAGTTAGTATGTTTTAAACCGCGCACGTAGTATAGCTTTGGTTAGGCTCAGCAAAAAGATCCTAAACACGTACGGGGATCTTTAAATTTGAAATACCCTGTGCACGTTTTGGTGTTTTTCATGTTTTTTTTTTGGTGTGTCCACTTTTCTGACCACTATCTTTGTGCACTTAACCTTGAGCCTGCATTTTCAGTTCAAGAAACCTGAGATATAGAAGAAGGTGAGGAAGGAGGTAGAGCAGTTGGTGGAGAAATTGGGGATCACCAAGGAGCTTGTCCAAAGAGACATAGAGGAGAACATCTTGAAGGATGAAGATATTGCCAAGCCCAAGGTCGAAGCCAAACAAAAAATACCTTCACCTAAGCCAAGTCAAACAAAGAATTTTGCACCATCCTCTAGTACTTAGAAACCACCCAATTCACCTAATCCTTGAGACCAACCATCTAGCAGAGTAGTGAAGAGGAAGAAAGAACAACCATAGAGAGTTTATGTGACAACCTCTACAAAAGAAGAAGAAGAAGAAGAAACATAATTTGATGAAGCAGCAAAAGGAGTCAAGAAAAGTGCTACAGTTGCCAAGGTTGTCAAGAAGGAACCATCTGGTGAGGAGAAGCCTAGCAAGAAGGAAAGAGTTGAAGCAGAACAATTTGGGATAACACTAAATAAAGTAACGGAAGAAATAACTGAACAGGGTAATTTCAAACTACATTGTCAATTTTATGATATATTGGATGACAAAGGGAAGAAATCATTGGAAGAGGCCGCCGCGGTTATATATTTGAATAAGTATAATAGGGTTCTCATTGAGATTGTATCAAAATTTCCCAAGAGCTTATATGATCTCTTATAACTAAGGAAAGAGATAAAAAAATTAGAAGAAGAGACGATAAGGGGGTATGTGTTAGTGAATCTTTGTCCGGTAATTGCTAAAGTATAAATAGATAGAATTCTCAAGGAGAACAAAGAAAAGTTTAGAAGCAAATCAAGGGTGAAGAGATTAATGGCTAGGAAAAATGAGGAAGTTAACAAAGAGAATGAACAAATTTTGAGAGAAATTCTTCTGAAGTATCAGTATGAGGTGATTCCTAAGAAATCTTAGGAAGATGTTCAAAAGTTTGTTTTGGAAGTCCTAGGAATGCCATCCCTAAGAGATAAGCCAAATTTTGATGAGCCAGGAGACCAGATAGCCTAACAGGTTGACTTAGATACTCCAATAGATGCAAGAGTTGAGGGTACTGCATAGGTGGAGGTAGATGTAAGTCAGAAGGAAATTGATGTGGGTGAGGGAACTTAGAACCCTCTAGTGGCAACTGTTGAACTTAAGGAAGAAGCAGAGAAGGCGGTGGAAACAAAGAAGGGAGCAGAGGAAATAGAAAGTGAGGTTGAGCAAATTTTGATGGCAAGAGACACTATGAAATCTGAGAAGGTGAAGCATAACCAAAGTGATAAAAACTTCACCCAAGGTCTCATCAATATTGACTCTCTATCCCCTATTTAGGTGCTCAAATTGGTCGCATTTTCTCAAGCCAAAGCAAGTGAAGGCTTACTGAAATCTCATATGGAGGACAATGAGGTGATATCATTGGCAACGAGTGTTCTTGAGAAGTTGGACTCATCTGGCACACCCTTCGGAAAGCTGAAGAGTTTTCTTGAGTTAGTCGATTCTCATTTTGAGTCATTAGAGAAATTTTTTGAGACAAAGGTTCTAACAAATTTTAATACTATGAGGATGAGGACAGTTCTGAAGAATTATTGAAGGAGATAGAAAAGGTTTGGTCACCTATGTTAAAGACATTCAAGATGCACTGGTTGAAGGAGGACAAATATACAAGTCATGCCTCTTATTGCCTAAGTTCACTATTGAGGTTGACAAGAAGATAAAGGAGTGTGAAGGGCAGTTAGCTAGCCTATCTCAATCTTATGATCCTTAGTCTATTTTTGCAAGTAGCGGAGAAAATCAAGTGATATCTCTACTTGATAAAATCCATAGTCTAAGTCGGGAGATAGATAGGATTGTAGGAAGAGTGGGAGAGCTAAGGAATCTAATCACTCCTCAGTTAAACACTTTACTTAGCAGTCTGCAGGATGCTCAGAATGGATTGAATAAAAGTGCTCCTACAAATCTTAGGGCAGCAGAGATGCACACATATCTATTCAACACCCTCATATCTATTTTGGAGAATTTAAAGAAGGGATGGGATGACCATCTACAATCATTGAAAAATATTTTTGCAAATATCTTCAAATTTTTGTGAATATGTAAGGACTGTGTACATATGTAAATAGAATTTCTGATTTCCAGGACCATACCTTTGTCATTGACTTTCAAAGGAAAGAATAGACAAGTGAAAAATGTTGATCTTAGGGGGAGATCTTTGATTCTTTGGAGTCTGGTAGTTAGATTCTTGTAGTAGTGGATATATCTTGGTTTTGGTCTGACACTTAGTCATTTTTTACTAAGTGTTGCCATCAATGCCAAAGGGGGGGATTTTTGGAAAGAGATACTAAATTTATGATAAGATAGTCATTGATGGCAACTTGAGTCAGATACTCAATCCATAGTTCATGATTCATTCATACCGGAAGATTGATTGAGGTCCGGTGCAAACAGGTTATCCGGTAGTATACAACATCTGGCTGGATCCATTTGTGTTGGACATTTTATGTTGCAGATCTTGGAGAAGCATTTTGGTCGTGTGATATGCATTATTCCAAGTTTATGGCCTCTGGTGTTGTGAATTGAGTAAGCTGAAAGATCCGGTAGACAATTGTCTGGTAGAACAGTGTTTTATTAGCAGTAACATGTGAATATTCTATATGTGGATCATGCAGAGTGATTTTGGTGGTTGTTTGTATGTCAGAGGTAGTTAAACCAACATATGGGAAGCGTATGCACTTTTTTTTTTGGTTTGCCTAGTTATTTTTTGATCGGTTTGAGCCGAATTGGTTAACACGTTTCATGTTGTGTTGTGTGGTTTTTGGGCCGACATGGAATTGATCTAATTTGAAGTTGCAAATATATAAGACTGATTGATTTGATCATTTGAGAGATTGATGGTGATGTGTAAAAGTGTGTATGAGAGATTGTGTGGAGTTTCAAATATGTGGTTGGAAGGTTGGTGCTCTACTATAATGCAAAATATAATAATAAAGCAGCGTAGAGTGTGATCATGCATTTTGTGCTTTACCAAAAATATACTCATTCATTTGTTGATGCTAATAAATAGTTCAAACTCTCTTGTATCCCTTATAATCATTTTGTAAGGCAGTGAGCCTTCTGAGTTGTAGCTCTTATTGTAAACATTGAGCTATGAGCTCTAGGCAGTGTGCCTGAATGCATGTGCATTCCCCTTATGTAATATTTTTATACTTCTAATAGATTATATTAATATTGTGGCTTTGGATCCCATCGTGGTTTTTCTCTTAACCGGGTTTCCACATAAAAATCTCGGTGTTATGGTGTTGCTAATCTTAACTTTATGGTTCTGCACTTTGTTTTTCGTCATTTGCATTAAGTGGTTGAAAAATTAGGTTATTAAAAGTTAAATTGTTGAACACTTACTCATTGCCCCCCTCCTCTGTGTTTTCTTGATTCCAACATTGAATTAGTCCCATTTGTCCAAACTTTTCCCAACCCTGGGGACAAAATTCAACCTAAATCACCAAGATTAAAAATGCTTAAGAAAAATGATGGTTCATGCTCTTTTGGTGTTAGAGATCCTATTTTTATTAATCTTTATGAGGAAATGGATGATTATGTTGTTCATGCTAACAATGTTGATTCTAATGATTTTGATGTTGATTCTAATGATTTTGATTATATGTATGAGCTTGTTGATGTTGACAATGATTTATCTACACAATTTTCAAAAGCATCAATCTTAGATCCTAGTGACAAATAAAGTGACACATCATTAGAGCATGGTCCTTGTTTGGAACTTGTAGTAGCTCCATCTCCCATGTTTGAAGTGGATCCTCTTGCATCTTGTCCACATTCCCAAAACAATGTTCAGCAAGATTGAGAAGTAGATGATTTCCTTGATTAGCTTCATTCATGTTTTAGATTCTCTCTCCTCTCTTGCCCGTTCGTAATGTGTTTCCCCCATGATGTGTTTTGTTAGGTTCTCTTTGTATGAACCTTATCACTCCATTGGTGCAAGTTAATAAAGAGGTTGAATCTATTCTGACATTATTCTATTTGTTGTCCCTTGTGTTGTCTACTTGGGGATGATGCAAAGCATTGAGATCTGTTTTGGTCTCTTCCATGTTGACTCAAAAGACACAAGTTCCCTTCTTCCATTGTGCATGTGGTTCCACTACCTTTGGGGATGAGGTCAATTAAATACAAATATTCATGATATACATTATTTACCATAAGAGCATTCTGACCCTAGAGTTAGTGGATCCCTTATGTGTTTTTGTGTTTTGTGACCATTATCCTTTGATTTGTCCTTTCTTGGAGGCATATCATTATGGTAAAGTGCTTATCTTTTGGATGCATGCTCCCTTAAAGAAATTGCTCCTAATGAGGTGAATGTAATTTCTTTAATGTGGGGGCATACACTCCGCTCAATGTTTCACTTTATGCGCATACCATAACATGTTTCGATACTCAAGTTACTTTGCAAACTAAACATTTTGCATTGTAATTTGGTATTTTTCTTTTTCATGAATCATAGTAAGTGAAAATTTACTTGGTTAGCAATCATGATTCTCTCTCTCTTTCCTCTTTCTTATGATGTTCATTTTATCTTATTATTGTAGTAATATCCTAAAGTCCCTAGGGGATTGGTGTGTCTTGTCTCTTTTATTTCTTAATGAAAGTTTTAAATGCAAACCTTTGTACTTTACTGTGAGTATGCTTAGTCTCATACTCCCGCTAAAGTGGGGGATAAATGTAGTTTCCTAAATTGTACTCACCTATAATTGTTTCCTCACTTTGGCATTCATCCTCTAAGGCTTGACTGAAGCACCGATTCTACTCACACCAACTATCAAACACAACTTTTCATTGTCTACATTGTCTCCCCTTGATCTTGAAGCCCTGATTTACAAGACCATGGTGTTGGGTGCCATGGTCCTCTCAAAAAGGGCCCATCTTGGGGCCTCATAATGGTCTCCTAATTTGGGCAGGGACCTAGATCTTGTGTCAGCCCCTATCAAAAATTCAATTTATTTTTCAACCAAGTATAAAAGGAGGTCTACCCCTTATTTTGGATGCTTTTAAATATCAAAACAAGTATAAAAGGAGGTCTACCCCTCTCATTTGAAACCTAATGAACTTGAATTCGTAATAAAATCACAAGAGAAAAATTGAGATCTTATATTCAATTGAGCAAGCAATCAGTCTTTTATCAAGCATTGGAGTAGAAGTGAATGCAAGATTCAAGAATTTCATATGACTTTCATGTTCTATATTTTATGAATAATATTTACATGGAATCCTAATTCCTTGTGAAGACAAAAAAAACTTCATTAAAGGTATATCGTTAGGTTTTCATTCGTTTTCAACCTTTCCCTCAAAATGAAAGTATTTTACTACATTAATTTATTTACATTTTCAATTCAATTTCATGGTTAATTCCAAAACTAGGGTTTGACCTAAGGAGAATCCCTCTTCCCAACCCCTTATTTTTGAGTACAGGAAACAAGTATAGAGCTATGTTCAAGAGGATCTACAGGATTTGTAGAGATGAACATGTTCACCTTTTAATGGCAAGAAATTCAGAGGACCATGGCGACTAGCAGCAAAGTCTCAAAAAATTAGGCTGACTTCTGGGAACAGATCCAAATCATCTTCTTCTTAGATAAAAGTTGGTGGCTCTCTAAGACATCTATAGCTCACTATTTCTGTAGACATCTAAAAATGGTCAACGCTTGTGGAGTCATACTTTAACATTGCCTTATTTTAAGGTTTTTGCATCGCATTAACATTTATCCTATGATTCGCACTTGGTCTTTATCATTTGCGAGCATCGAATCATTCTTCTGCATTCTTCATTCGTCTCACCTTCGAATTTGGTCTTGTCGATAACAATCTTCAGTCATGATTTTGATCGATCTTATCCTGTCACATCAATGTGTGTATTCATTTGTCATCATTTTGGACATTGTCAATCCTAATTAGCGTTTTGTCCTCTTATCAATCTTGTCATCATGCGATCAATTTGTCATCGATCGTTGTCATTTTCAATCTTGTCATCATGCGTTCTCATTTTCAATCTTGTCATCTTACGATCGATTTGTCATCGATTGTGGTCATTTTCAATCTTGTCGTCTTGCAATCTATTTTGTCATCGATCCTTGTCCTCTTGTCAACTTTGTCATTTTGCGATCGATTTGTCATCGATCGTCGTCGTCTTCTTCTCAATCATGGCAATTTGGATCAATTAGTCATTGTTCCTCGTCAATTGGCACATTTCTCAATCAAATCATTTATCAGCATTGGTCATTTATCAAGTCAGAATCATGATCAAATCGAATCGATATCAATTATCTTTTGTCAGGACCTAATTGTCATCCTTGCATTTCTAATTCATCTTTTAGGGTTTCATGATTTTATTCATTTAACCCTGTTTGTTATTTCTCCTTCTAGGATTAATAAATTATTTATTTATCCTAAGTCTTTGTGTCACAATTAAATGTTTATTTAATTGGCTAACTAATTATTCCTCTTTTTGTGAATTAATTAATAAATGACAAATTATTAATTAATTTACCTAATTTTCCAATTTACCTAATTTCCTAATTTTCATCAATTTCTAATTCCTAATTTCCTAATTTCTAATTCATCTATTTTCTCCTATTTTTCTCCTAATTTCATGGGAATGACATTTCAATTTGTCATAATTTGTCATAATTGACAATCAATCAATTTTGACATAGAAATTTGTCATAATTTTGTCAAAATTATCGATCAATCAATCTTGCATAGAAAGTGCAAATTTGTCATAATTTGTCATATTTGTCATTTTTTATTTGAAATTGCCATTTGAATCTCTTCATGCTAATTTGATCTTTTCTCCAATTTGTCTATAAATTGGATGAATTTCTTCAATCAAGGCCCCTGATCCCTAGTCGAATCAATCACGCTTCTAGTACCCTTATGTTGTTGTCTCGTCTTGTCTACTTGCTTTCACATCATGCTTATGCACTTGTAGGTGAGATCCACAAACAAAGCTATTTGAAGGAGAAAGAAGGACAATGGAGCCACATGAAGGAGACATTCAAGTTTGCAATGGTTTGCGTTTGAATTGATGTCTTGTTTTCATGTCTTTATTGAGTGTTTTTAGGATGGTTATCATTGCATTGAGTTTTCGTGATTGAGCTAGACTAATATTGATTTTCTTTAATGATTTCCACATTTCCTATCTACAATTTCTATCAGATTGCTTCAATAATTCACTGTTTTTCCCTAATCTTTAACAATTCAAATTCAATTCAACTTAGGGAAGAAAGAGCCCCATATAGGAGGCTTGGAATTTGATCAAAATCTTGACTTATCAAGGTCAGATCTACTTGATTCTATCTTTCGTTAATGTATTGATAAATTAGGCTTGTTAGTGGTTTTATTATCTTAATTTAACCTAACCCTAATTTTACACCTTTACATCTGCACCTATCAATCTTCCCCTCTCTCTCAATTTTTGTCTATTACTTGTCTATATCACCTCATTTGTCTCTATTTCGCCCTCTATCTATATCTTCCCATCTCTCCCTCTCCTTTCCTATTTGCATCGTATTACCTCTATCTCTCTCTTATTCACTCCATCTATCCATATCTCCTACTCTCTCTCTCCCTCTCCTTTCCTATTTGCATCGTATTACCTCTATCTCTCTTATTCACTCCATCTATCCATATCTCCTACTCTCTCTCTCCCTCTCTATGTCTCTTTATATATCACTCCTATATCTTTATCTTTCTATCTCTCCATCTCCCCCTCCCTCATTGCCTCCCTCTTTCTATCTCTATTTCATCATCTCTTCCTCTCTCCTTCCATCTCTTCCTCTCTATATATTTATCTTTCTTACAAGCCCTCTATCTTTCCTAAGATATCTATCTATCCTTTATATCCCCATCTCTCCCTTTCTATCTATTGAGATCTCTCCCTCTTCCCCCATCTCTCCTTCCATTTCTCTTACTCTATATCTCTATCTCACTATTTCTCTCTCTATATCCCTCTCACTCCTCTCTCTATCTCTTTCTATGGACATATCTTCCTCTCCTTGTATTTTTTTTTTTCTCTATCCCTCTCTATCTCTTTATATCACCCTCAATCTATATCTCTCGCTCTCCCTCTCCCTCTTTATATATAGATAGATCTATCTTTCCCCCTCTTCTTCTTCTTCTTCTTCTCTCCCTCCCCCTTTGTCTCTATTTTTTCCTATCTCTCCCTCCCTTTCTCCCTTTATATCTCCCTCTCTCCACCCCCCCCTCTCTCTCACCTAAGTTATATCTATCTCTTGATCTCTCCTCCTTTCTATCCATGTCTCTCTCTTTGTCTCTCCCTATCTTTTCCTTTTTCTATATCTCTCTATTTCTCTCCCTCTATCTCCACCAATTTCTCTCCCTCTCCATCTATATTTTTCCATCTCTACTTATCTCTCCCTCTACATCTCTTGACCTCTTCTTCTTTATCTCCCCCTCTCCATCGTCATGTCCCTCTAAATATTTATCTCTCCTTGTTCCTCTATCTATTTGTCTCTCTTTCTTCCTCTCTCACTCTATTTTCATCTCTATCTCTATCTTCCTCGCTCTCTCATAAATCCATTCATCTCTCTCCCTCTCTTCTATCTTGACTTCTATATCTATATTTATTTGCATCTCCATCTCTATCTCTCCATATTTCTTCTTTCATATCTCCCTTTCTCTCTATATCATTCTCTTGATCTCTCTACCACTATATCTCCCACTCTTTCTACCTATCACTTCCTCTCTATATTTATCTTTTTCTCTCTCTCTCTCTCTCTTTCTATATACTTATCTCTTTTGTCTCTATCTATCCCTATCTTCTCTTTCTTTCCTCTCCATCTCCATAACCTTGCCCCCCTGTCTCCCTCTTTTTATATTTATCTTTCCCATATCTCCCTATTTTCCTATTGCAAAGATAACATGATCATGTTGATAATGGAGCCCGATTATCTTCTCGATACACAAACTTTTGTTTCTTCCCTATCTTCTTTCTTTTCTTTCCATCACCATCTCCATAACCTTGTCCCCCTCTCTCCCTCCTTCTATATTTATCTTTATTTTCTTTCCATAACATTCCCCCCCTCTCTCCCTCCTTCTATATTTATCTCTCCCATATCTCTCCCATATCTCCCTCTTTCCTTATTGTAAACATAACATGATCATGTTGATAAGCCCCCCTCTCCTTCTATATTTATCTCTCCCATATCTCCCTCTTTCCTTATTGCATACATAACATGATCATGTTGACAAGGAGTCTAGTTATCTTCTTGGAAAGTATTGCTCCCCTCTCTCCCTCTTTCTATATTTATCTCTCCCATAGCTCCCTCTTTCCCTAGTGCAAATATAGCATGATCATGTTGATAATGGAATCTAATTATCTTCTTAATACATGAAGTTTTGTTTCACTCAAGATTTAAAGCTATTTCACGTGATTTAAAGTGACCTCTTCTCCGTGTTGCACATCTACACAAACTATGTAATAAAAAAATAGACCATTTTTTTTCTAATTGACCTTCCACACCTCTCCAATATACACATTGGAGACCAAAATACAATTACGTATTTATCTGTAAGAGGCATTCTACAATGTGGCAATGATGAAGCCTCTATGTTTTGAATGTGTGGATAATTTATTTTTTTAATACCTCTATGTTTTGAGTGTGAAGATAAATTATTTAAATGCCTCTATGTTTTGAGTGTGTAGATAACGTTTTTTATTTTATTTACCTTAAATTTTGATAGTCATGTACATTGTTAGAATATATGATGAATTATATACTCAATAATAAACATAACAATAATTGTATTACTTAAAATATGATAATTTAAAATGATAGTCATATCAATGTTAAAATAATAATATTCAATAATAAATATAATATTAATAATGTTATTAAAAATGCGATGAAAGTGTAAGAAACTCAAAACATAATCTTAATCCGTAATGAAAATTTAGGAACCAATTTTATAATCCAAATAGATTGAAAAGAAAATTGAATATATACTTTGAAATATTTAAAAACCCATTTTGTGAGGTAAAAGTTGAAGATTTAGTTTATAGTGACAAAACTCGGAAAAAATGCACTTCTTCACTAAGAATCATGAAATCCAAGTCTAAAAATATCATTTTAAATAAATTGACAATCACTAATGTTTTGCACTTTATGTGTGCTTCCCTTTTTGTATTCATATCGACCATGAATGGGAGGTCCAATGCCATTTTTTAAATTCCCCTCTATCCTTTATAATTTGATGGTGGTTCATACTTTTTTTTCAAAAAAAAAGTTGGGCAGTGATCAATAACACAATTATTTATATTTTTAGATAGATTAAAAAGAAAAATTCATTGTGATTTACAAATTTAATATTTTTGATCTATGAAAAATAGATCGTACATCACTAATAGACCGTACACCACAAAATGTGAAATTATGAATTGATTGAAAAACAAGCTACGAGCACACCACCAAATAATGAATTGATTAAGTTAAAAAAAAAACAGTAGAAGTACACCACCAAATGTGAATTGATTCAAGTTAAAAAAGGCTAGACAGCTATTACTCGAATAATAATTTTAGTCAATATAGGGGAAGAGCACCAGTAGTCGTCATAGCTAACTTCGCGCACCCACTGATCCTAAATGGTACATCGAATTTTGAATTTTTTTGTTGTTGTCTTCGTATGTGACTTAACTGCTTAAACCTATTGATCTGGATTTTGGGTAGTAATGATCCAATCTCTATGGGTCGATATGCGTTGAAAGGTCAAAAAGTGGTCATTTCAAAGTGTCGCTCGATACTTGACCTCTATTGTGCCATACCCGCACACCAAAAGGCCAATATTCATTTATAAAATACCTAAAAACTAATATGTTTTTCACCTTTTTATAAAAAATAATTAACCTAAAAATTTTATGTTATGCATATAATTAAAAATATGAGGAATATAAAAATGTCTGAAATGGGTGGTTGAAAAAAGTGTTGACCACCCATAACCCCCTTCCTGCGTATGTATTATGGCCCCACGTGGCACAAACTCCCGCTATTTTTTTGCCCCTAAAACTTAGGGAAATGAAGTTTTTTTGAGTCTTTTTCTTCACTCGTTGTCGTTTCTCCGTCGTCGGCCTCCTCTCCAACCTCCTCTGCAACCATGTCGTCGACTTGCTCCCAGGTAACGATCACACTCTTCCTCCTTGCATGTTGGATGTCCAATGATGGTTTTGCTCCTTCGCATCTGCATTATGCTTTGTCTATTGATGATTTCTTTGTTTGCGGTTTAGGGTTTCATTTCAATGCTCTGTTAAATTTTAATAATGCTGAAATCCTAACAGAGAATGACAAAACAATTGAATATCTCTTATTTTATTTCGAAACCCCTTCAATATTTTTCATTTCATTTTATGGTTGTGCTGTTAAATGGTGTTTCTCTATTTATAATGTCAAAATCCTCACAGAGAATGGCAAAACAATTGATTATCTCTTCATTTTCTTCGAAACCCCTTCATTATTTATCATTTCATTTTATGGGTGTGCTATTAAATGGTGTGTCTCTGTTTATAATGTCGAAATCATTGCACTGAATGCCAAAAAAAATGATTATTGTCCATAATTGTTCGAACCCCCTTCATTATTTATCATTTCATTTTATGGGTGCACTGTTAAATGGTGTCTCTCTGTTTATAATGTCGAAATCATTACAGTGAATGCGAAAAAAAATTGATTATTATTCATAATTGTTCGAAAACCCTTCATTATTTATCATTTCTTTTTATGGGTGTGTTGTTAAATGGTGTCTCTCTGTTTAAAATATCGAAATCATTACAGTGAATGTGAAAAAAATTGATTATTGTTCATAATAGTTCAAAACCCCTTTATTATTTATCATTTCATTTTATCAGTGCACTATTAAATAGAATCTCTATGTTTATAATGTCGAAATCATTACTGTGAATGCGAAAAAAATTGATTGTTGTTCATAATTGTTCGAAACCCCTTCATTATTTATCATTTCTTTTTATGGGTGTGCTATTAAATGGTGTCTCTCTATTTATAATGCCAAAATCATTACAGTGAATGCAAAAATAATTGATTATTGTTCATAATTGTTCAAAACCCCTTCACTATTTATCATTTCATTTTATGGGTGTGTTGTTAAATGGTGTCTCTCTGTTTATAGTGTCAAAAACATTACAGTGAATGCATTTCATATTGATTATTATTCATAATTGTTCGAAACCCTTTCACTATTTATTATTTCATTTTATGGGTGTGTTGTTAAATGGTGTCTCTTTGTTTATAATGTTGAAATCATTACAGTGAATGCGAAAAAAAAATTGATTATTATTCATAATTGTTCGAAAACCCTTCATTATTTATCATTTCTTTTTATGGGTGCGTTGTTAAATGGTGTCTCTCTGTTTAAAATATCTAAATCATTACAGTGAATGCGAAAAAAAATTGATTATTGCTCATAATTGTTTGAAACCCCTTCATTATTTATCATTTCATTTTATGGGTGCGTTGTTAAATAGAGTCTCTCTGTTTATAATGTCGAAATCATTACAATGAATGCAAAAAAATTGATTATTGTTCATAATTGTTTGAAACCCCTTCATTATTTATCATTTCATTTTAAGGGTGCACTATTAAATGGTGTCTCTTTGTTTATAATGCCAAAATCATTACAGAGAATGCAAAAAAGATTGATTATTGTTCATAATTATTCGAAACCCCTTCA